>NC_138775.1:99653825-100253825 GCF_965119305.1 Pelophylax lessonae
TTATCCCAGGTAAAGCCCCCTCAGACAGTGAGGAGGACGCTTCTTCTCCTGCTATAATTCAGGAAGAAGCATTGGTGGACGCACTAGTTGTGGCAGTGCAAGAAACCTTAAAACTTGAGGCTTTACCGGCAGAGGCAACTGAAACAGAAAGGCCTTTTGGGACTAATAAGCCCATCAAGACGGCGAAGGCTTTTCCTGTACCTAAATGTTTTGGTAATCAGATTAAAGGAGAATGGGAGCATTCTAAACGTACCTTTACTATTTCCAAGCGTATTGCTAGACGCTATCCGTTTGAGGAATCCATCATTAAGAAATGGACGGTACCACCAGTCGTGGATCCGCCTATTTCCAGGCTGAATAAAGCCACGGTTATTCCAGTGGAGGACACTTCGTCCTTTAAGGATCCGGTGGATCGAAAGATAGAAGCGGAGTCCCGCACTATCTTTTCTCTGATAGGGTCAGCATTTAGACCAGTAATTGTTATTGGTCTAGTTTCTCAGACACTTACGGAATGGGCGAAAATGGTACGCCAAGATCTTAGGGGAAAAGATATTCCCCAGGAGACATCTGATTTGATAGAACAGATCATACAAGGGCTACGGTTTATCTGTGACGCAGCCTTGGACACTACTCCCTTGTTAGGGCATGCATCTAAGTTAGCAGTGATCCTCAGACGTGTGCTGTGGTTAAAATGCTGGTCAGCTGACCTAGGTTCCAAAAAGACTTTGACCAATCTCCCTTTTCAGGGGAATCGTCTATTTGGAGCCAACCTAGATGAAATCATTAAGGATGCCACCGGGGGCAAGAGTACTTTTTTGCCACAGGCTGCAAAAGTTAAGGGACCTCGCAACAAGCGAGGACCTTTCTTTACCGCCCATAAAGGGCGCCCGGCTGGTACTCCCGGGAAAGGCAAGACTCCTCCAGGAGGGTTCAAGAAGGGATGGTCGGACAAGCAGAGGACCAACCCAGCCAAACCCGAAGTAAAGGAGTACACAGCCTGAAGGTGCGCCCCCACCCGATTTCAGGGTGGGGGGACGTTTTCACCGGTATTCAGGACATTAGATCGAGCATCTACCACTACTACCGGTGCGATTCTTCCCTTCCAACATTTAAGTACAGGAAGCGGTAGTTACCGTTCCCTGTATAGATCTTTTCCTTTACCTTTTCCTAAGATTAGTCCCGATACCTCACAGGAATCGGATCTGATTGACCAGATAGGCCAAGTAGCCTCTAGTCGGGTGACTTCGGTCCCTGAGGTTCAACCAGAAAAGATCACCTTTCCTGATAACTATCAGGTATCTGATAAATGTGTGGGAACAGTAAACGACCAGACTTTCTCGGATGGTCGGGGCCAGATAGCTCTAGGGACGCCTGGTTCAGATCCTATCAGCGCCAGTGGTCCTAGAAATTCTAGGCTGGCCTCTTCAAGCCGGCCTGGCCGACTTGGACATGTTAGTCGCAGACGTTCCGTGGGAACTTCGTCTCAGGGAGTGTCTGTAGTCTCTAGGACCTATTTACCTTCGTGCTTTACAGTCGCTGGTTTTAATGGCCTGGCCATTGAGACCCAAGTACTGAAGGACAGAGGTTTGTCTACTTCAGTCATTCCTACCCTTATTAAAGCAAGGAAAGCGACTTCCAGCAAAGTCTATTATCACACATGGAAGACTTACATTGCGTGGTGCGAATCTTTAGGATTTCCTCCACGTACCTATTCGGTGTCTCGAATATTGGCCTTTTTGCAACAAGGGGTTGAGCAGAAGCTAGCCTTGAGCACCATCAAGGGTCAAGTTTCAGCATTAGCTATCTTCTTTCAGAAACCTTTAGCTACCAAATCCTTGGTGCGGAATTTCATCCAGGGGGTGCGGCACCTGGCTCCTCCAGTCCGCGCGCCCTTACCGCCCTGGGATCTTAATTTGGTTTTGTCGGTTCTACAGAAACCTCCCTTTGAAAACATCAGGGAGATTCCCTTGCTTACTTTATCCCAGAAGGTGGCCTTCTTGGTGGCTATTACTTCTGCTCGCAGGGTGTCAGAACTGGCTGCATTATCATGCCAGTCCCCATACCTAGTGATTCATAGGGATAAGGTAGTACTTCATCCTAAGCCATCTTTTCTTCCTAAGGTGGTTTCAGATTTTCATCTGAATGAAGATATTGTACTACCTTCCTTGTGTCCTCAGCCCAAGCATCATCGGGAACATGCGTTGCATTCCTTGGATGTGGTTCGGGCAATCAGGGTATACCTGAAAGCTACGGAATCATTCCGTAAGACGGATTCACTTTTTGTGATCACGGATGGCCCCAGAAAGGGTTTGCCTGCATCTGCCGCGACCATTGCCAAATGGATTAGACAAACGGTGGTACAGGCTTATTCTATTAAGGGTCAGAGTCCTCCGTTCCCTGTTAGGGCGCACTCCACTCGAGCGCTCAGTACTTCCTGGGCCTTTCGCCATCAGGCGTCAGTGGTCCAGGTATGTAAGGCGGCCACTTGGTCGTCGGTACATACCTTTACTAAATTCTATAAAATTGATGTGACGGCATCGGCGGATGCCTCATTTGGCCGCAAGGTTTTGCAGGCCGCAATTTGAGGAGACCGGTGGTCTACCTCGAGGGTTTTTTTTTCTGTTTGAAAATTGTTTTGTTGAGTCTCATCATTAAGGATGAGCATTGTAAACTTCTAGTTGGCACCGGTTGGGCCTTCTAGATTGGGATTTGATTTCCATTTTCCCACCCCTCAGTTGTGATACTGCTCTGGGACGTCCCGAAGGTGGTGTATCACCGAGGACTACGTCTGTCGATGAGCGCTAGAGAAAAATGGATTTTTGTAAAATCTTACCGTAAAATCCTTTTCTCTTAGCTCATCGACAGACGTAGTCCCCGCCCCTCTGTTTTGGAGTTGGGTTGGGTTAAATTCTCTAAGCACTGCTTTTCACATAACTGATTTGCTGAGGCAGAGAGAGAGAGAGGATATACCCTCTGGGACTGCCCCTAGGGTGTGGCCAGAGCTTTTTAATTTCCTGTCTAGTCCTGCTCCTGCGGAGGTAACATAACCCGAAGGTGGTGTATCACCGAGGACTACGTCTGTCGATGAGCTAAGAGAAAAGGATTTTACGGTAAGATTTTACAAAAATCCATTTATATATATATATATATATATGTGTGTGTGTATATATATATATATATATATATATATATATATATATATATATATATATATATATATATATATATATATATATATATATATATATATATGCATATATATATATATATATATATATGCATATATATATATATATATATATAATATAAAATGTGTTATGTGTTTTGTGCAACGTTTTTTTGTTTTTTTTTTGATTTTCCCTCCCTAGTTCCGCTCCCATGCAGCATTGCTGCTGCAGGGAACGGAACTAGGAAGTCCTCCTACCGACAGACGAGCGGCGGAGATCTCGGCTGGCGGTCACAGCAATGAGAGCTCATCGCTGGATCGCCAGGATAAGGTAAGAGAAGCTCCGCTGCGCTGTCTGCACGCTCTGCCCATTGACCCCGAGCGTGACTCGGGGATACCGCTAATAGCAGAAAATTCCTACCCCGAGTCACGCTCGGGGATACCGCTAAGGCGGTTAAGACTATATTTTGTTGCTCCCTGATTTATCAGGTACGCAATTCTAAAAAGATAAATGAATCTGTAGGAAGCACAAAGGAGATGGTTGCTGTTTTCAAAGCTCTAAATCATCCAAAGGAAACTTTTTTTTTTTTTCTTGTATGTCCCTGCTGGGGAGATTTCCCCTTCCATATTGTCAAGGCACAAATGAGTTGGAAATCTCAAATTAAGATACAGATAAAAAGAAAAATAGATTTTAGTAGGGAAGAGGTGAGAATTCTAATAATACTTTTACAGCCATCTTTACCTTCTTGTTTCAGTGACACCTGTGCCCTCGTCTTGTATAGATGTCATAGTACCAGAAATAAGGGAAATCATTTCCAGTGGGGTGATAGAACTAAGAAACTTTCAGAAATGTGAAGTCTTTCTCACTATAATAGTAAAGAAAGAGGGCTGTAGTTAAACTTTCAATTGGTAGTGTTGATTTTTGTTCTTGTTAGGCCTGATTTGGTTTACATTCCTAATTCTTTCTGAGTACCCCAAGATCCCTGGCTATGCTATTCGGAAAGGTATAAGCACCCAATGCGCTGTGCATCCTGAACAGAGTTGTATAAAGTACTCAAAACCCATACTTGAGTAAAAGTACAAGTGCTCGATCAAAAAGTGACTTGAGTAGAAGTGGAAGTGCTCGATCAAAAAGTGACTTAAGTAGAACTACTAAAGTATTCAACATTTTTTGTACTTAAGTATTGCAAGTAGTTTTTTTTTTTTTTTTTAATTTTGCTACTCAAGTACTGAAAGTAAAAGTACCAGTAGTTTTGAAAAAAAATTGCTACTCAAGTACTGAAAGTAAAAGTACAAGTACTGTGTTATGTAGTTATTAAAGAAAGAAGTCAAAAGTTTGAACATCATATTGTTTTTTATTATTTCAAATGCAGCTTTTATTTATACATACAGTAGCATTTATTTTCGTATGCGCTGATAATACACGTTTTGAGTTTCATGAAACCTGCCATCTACTGTTCTGGCAGTGGTCAATTTTATAATAGTAACGAGTAACTATGCAGCACAAAAAAAATATATTGGAGTAGAAGTATTGAAATCGTTGAAAAAATGTAGTGAAGTAAAAGTGGAAGTAGGAGAAAATAATTCTACCCTAAGAAAGTAAGAAAGTACAGATACCGCCTTTCGGTACTTAAGTACAGTAGTGAAGTAGTTCTACTTAGTTACTATACATCTCTGATCCTGAAGCCATGTCTGCCTAATCCTCCTGTTCACATTTATAGTTCGTACAAATAATCTCCCCTCCTCAGATTTTAGAATTCTAAAAAAACGTAATAAGCAACTTGCTATTTAGTTCTCACGATGACGGTGAATAGTAGATGGTGGTGACACTGTGTGGGCCTAGGAAAAGTTAGTGTTTGAATGTCATACATGTCTGTGGAATGTTTGCTGTCATAAGGTTTGAATAATTGGATGGAAGCTTGCAATGCTGTGTTTATGTGTTTGAGGATTTGGCGGAGTTTTTGTATAGGTGTTAAAAGATTTGCACCATGGTAACTGTGTGGGAGAGAAATATAACCTATTCATTTTCCTAAAACCTTGTATTGAGGGAATATGTGACAGTGCATTATGTGTAGCAAATCTCAGTATCTTTCTAGCACCACATTTAATGAAGTACTCTCCATTTAACTGATGTCAGGAAAAAACTGATCTCATGCTTTCTAATATTTTAAAAAGACTTCTAGGGACACTTTAAATCTGGGGCAGCATATGTTGATTTACTAAAGGAGTATAGACTGTTCACATAGCAAAGTGAGTGGTTGCAATTGAAAGTAAGAGCTTATTAAATAAGACTAAGGCCCCTTTCACACGGGCGATCCAATCAGATCCGCCTGTCAGTTTTTTAGGCGGATCTGATCGGATCCTCCATGCAGCTCTATGGGGCAGCGGATGTCAGCAGAGACACCTCCGCTGACACCCGCTGCCATCCGTCTCCGATCATGTCCGTGAAATCTGGACGGATGGAAACCCTATTTTTCCATCCGTTCAGGGATCGGATCGGATGAGAGTGGACAGACGGGCCGCTCTCATCCGATCCCCCATAGAGAGCAGCAGGAGCTGTGACACCTCCCTCTCCGCACTGCAAGTGGAGACGGAGCTGTCATCCGCTGGCTCAGCGGGGATCGGTGGATCGATCCCTGCTGAGCAGCACGGATCTGCCTACGGAGGCGGACCGCGTGAAAGAGTACGAAGGCCCCTTTCCACACGGTTCCGTTACGCCCAGCGGGGATCAATCCGCCGATCCCCGCTGAGCAGGCGGGTGACAGCTCTGTCTCCACTCTGTGTGCGGAGAGGGAGGTGTCCGATCCCCGCTGTCCTCTATGGGGGAATCGGATGAGGACGGACCGCCTGTCCGTTCTCATCCGATCCGAATCAACCAGACGGATGGAAAATAGGGTTTCTATCCGTCCGGATTTGACGGATAGGATCGGATGTCAGCGGATGCATGGGGCATCCGTTCAGATCCGCCTGAAAAACTGACAGGCAGATCTGAACGGTCCGCCTGTGTGAAAGGGGCCTAAGAGGCTGTGAATAACTATCATCAATTCATGTGCATAAAAAAATCTCTTATTTTTCTTCTACATGATTATTTGTATTAATAGTGAACACACAACACTTAGCTAAGTTTTACACTGGAAAATGAACAGTTTTACTGCTTACAGTGGTCTTAAACCCTAAAAAAAATGTTATATTGCATCTTACCAAACCTTAGATGTGGCTGCATCTTGGTTTTCTTTTTTAGGCTTTTTTCCTTTTATTTCACCTGGTGATCCTGCCAGTAACACACTTCTTGTCCAGGGTGTCTGCATTCTGGATGAAGTAGTAGAGCAGACCTATTTGGACAGCAGAATTGTCAGTCTGGGAGGAGAGGGGAGGGGAGAGGAGAGGAGGGTAGTGTTAAGCCTCGTACACACGCACCGATTGTTGGCCGTAAATTTTCGGCCAACGTCCGATCGGCCGATTGTCGGCTTGTTAGTATGATGCTTCCGACAACCGACTGCGACTTTTCGGCCGAACAAAATCTGGTGTGCATGCTATAAAATTTTTGTTGGCCGTCAGCAGAACGGCCGATTGTTCCTCAGTCAGTACAGATTTCGGCAGACAAAAATGTGATGATCAAGACTGGGCATGCTCAGAGAAGAAAAAACACACGAAAAGTAGACCAGAACATGACATCACTTCTGCAGTTGGTTGTTGTTGGCCGACAAAATTCGTGTGCAGTCTAGAGCACATTTCAACCAACACAACAACACTGGACAAAAGACGGCCGGTCGGTCGGCCAACAATCGGTGCGTGTGTATGGGGCTTTAGACTAGCAGATTTAGATGGATTTGTCAAACAAATTAAAATGGACCTCCCAACTACAGGAGGTTACACACTGCCAAACAGCAGTGTGGGTGCAACATAGTGCACCCGCAGTTTACTCGCTGTTTCTCATCGACTTAGATTGTGCATTTTTGGTGCATTTTCTGAAAACACCAATGATGTAGCATGCAGGACTTTGCACCAAAACCACACAATCTATAGAAGGCGGTGGAAAACCCCGGGTACATTGTGATGCAACCCCGCTGCAGCTGCGTGAAACCATTCTAACACTATAAGAAGTTATAGCAAATATTTGTCCTTTTAGGTTCCATGCACACTGTTTTTCATAAACTCAAAAAAAGCTAGAAAAAATAGCTGGATGAAAAATGCTGATAATAGCATTTTGTGCCAACTTCTAGTAGCTTCTGTTTAAACAGACTCATATCCATTTTAACATCAAAACAGAGCTGGACATTTACTTGCAGGGATGTTGTATATTAAATGGAGAGATGTTAAAAGAAAGGTGGTTAACCAGCCTGTATTCACCAAAAACATAAGTGGTTTATTTGATGAAATTGCCTTTAACTCCTCTTTTATGAGTTTACTTGCATGCTAATTAAAGTACATTGCATTCCATATAATAAAGCAAGAGTCAGAAAAGACGTATTAAAAAATAAATAATTTTTTTTTTTTTTTTTTTTTTTTTAAGACTCCTACTTACCTAGGTGGCAGGGGAGGGCGGGCAGCCTTAGCCCTAGGGGGCAAGTCCAGTCAAGTGGCCCATTAAGCCACCAAATCCGCTCATCATCCATGCCCACCTGGTTTTATAACAGATATTGATGTTATGAAGCAAGACAAATGATATACAACATGGTAACATATTTTAACGTTAAAGTAACAAAGGAGGTTTAACAAAAATGATGCATTAATGGCGCCTCACCAGTGCCCATCCATGCAGCTTTACCAGTGCCCATCAATGCAGCCTGATTACTGCCCATCAATGCAGCCTCACCAGTGCCCATCAGTGCAGCCTCACCAGTGCCCATCAGTGCAGCCTCACCAGTGCCCGTCAGTGCAGCCTGGTCAGTGCCCGTCAATGCAGCCTGGTCAATGCAGCCTGGTCAGTGCCCGTCAATGCAGCCTGGTCAGTGCCCGTCAATGCAGCCTGGTCAGTGCCCGTCAATGCAGCCTGGTCAGTGCCCGTCAATGCAGCCTGGTCAGTGCCCGTCAATGCAGTCTCATCAGTGCCCGTCAATGAAGTCTCATCAGTGCCCCTCAGCTTAGCCTAATCCGTGCCCGTCAATGCAACCTAATCAGTGCCCATCAGCTCAGCCTCACCAGTGTCCATCAGCTCAGCCTCACCAGTGTCCATCAGCTCAGCCTCACCAGTGTCCATCAGCTCAGCCTCACCAGTGTCCATCAGCGCAGCCTCACCAGTGTCCATCAGTGCAGCCTTTACCAGTGTCCATCAGTGCAGCCTTTACCAGTGCCCATCAATGCAGACTGATCAGTGCCCATCAATGCAGCGTCATTAGTGCCCATCCAATGCAGCCTTGCCAGTGCCCATCCAATGCAGTCTGATAAGTGCCCATCCAATGCAGCCTTGCCAGTGCCCATCCGATGCAACCTGCAATGAAGAGAGAGGAGAGCCGCTGGTATACACAGAGCGGGGGATCTCCCGCCTAGCCAGCATGGCCCCTGTCATACGAAGTCCCACCTCCTGGACCGGCTCCTATGATAGACGTCACCAGTGGGCTGTCTATCATAGGAGCCGGTCCAGAAGGCGGGGCTTTGTATGACAGCAGCCGCCAGGTAAGAGGGAGATCCCCCGCTCCGTGTAATGCAGCGGCGCTCGATCCCCCCACCCCTTCCCCTCAGAGGCAGCCCAGTGGGACTCATGGTAGGACTAGCCATGATCCCCCCTCCCCCCCCCCCGCCTACAGTTAGTTGGCGGCTGTGCCCCGGCCCCAACTTCCTTTCTTCACAAAAAAAAAAAGTCAGTGGGCAGCGGCCGTTTTGAATATAAATTAGGGCTGCCTGGGCTGAAATGTCCACCCTGCCTCCCCGGCCCAGCCGACCCCTGCTAGGCAGAAGCAGCATTGGACCTGCTGGCTCTAAGACTAAGAACTGAGCGATTAAACACCACCGATCACTCGGTTTTTAGAGCTCCATGAGCAGGGAGCTGGTTACTATCAGTCTCCGACTGTCTGCTCTGCCCCTCCAGTTCTGAATGGAGCGCAGGGCTGTGGAGGCAGCGGGAGCTGCTGGCTCAGGCTCTCAGCAGCTCGTTGAAAGGCTAATCCAGGCTGCTTGGTTGGTCCTCTCAATATGGTTGCGATCTTGTCCCAGTGCCGGTCCACACTGGGAAGTCAGCCGACAGGGGGCTTCAGCCCACTGTTGGCTGAAAACCGGTAGCAAGAGTGTAGAACGAACTGCACTCCTGGAGAAGTAAAGCCAAATGCCCCCCCCCCCCCCCCCCCCGTCCTAAATATGTTTTTTTTTTTTTTTTTATATTCTTTTGGTGAAGATGTTTGCCCTCATACTCTTGTCTCTTAAAAAACTGTTGGCTGAAGTTCCACTTTAAACTAGTGAAAACATTAAGGATCACAGTGCACATTAGAGAGGAGAGCAGGGGTTGGTGTGGGGGACACTGCTGCTGCCACTATTTATTGATGAACCAATGACATCTAACCTATTTGATCATTGTTTTTGGGAATGCATAGCCACCATTACTGTTTCTTACAGAGAATAATTTTTCATTTGTCTGGTTGGCAGCTGTCATCCTGTGCTCATGGGCAACTTTGCTCTTGGGTCAGGTCAGAAGGATTCATTCAACTTTTCACTTTAAACATTGCCACACTAATAAATCTGTCTTTTTCAGTTGTTAATAAGAAGAATTGCTTATTGCATGTGTCCTAATACATGTCTTGGCAACAAAAATGAGCTGGTTTCTCAGTGGACCAAAGGACCCTGAGGCCAAAAGTTACTTCACACAGATCGGTTACCTTAACCTAATTTATGCTATTTCTTCTTCTGTGTCAGTAATAGTTAGAGATAAGTTAACATCTTACATTTGCAGGCATTACTTTGCATGTGAATTCTGGCAATATGCCCATGGAAAAAATGTGTTGCTTTAGATTATTTTAAAGATGGGGGAGAGGAGCCATGAGTACTTTTTGCAAATGAAAAATGTGGAATAAGTCGTCAAAGGAATATTATTTCATCTGTATTAGGCTTCTTTCACACGGCCGCTCCGGATTTCTTCTCCGCTCTGGTGCTTTTTTTTTTTTATTTCACGGAGCGGATGACATTTGTGTCATCTGCTCCGTGTGTCCGCATATCATCCCATCCGTTTGCGGATGATATGCGGACCTAATGTAAGTCTATGGCATTGCGGATGTCAGCGGATGACACCGCTGACATCTGATTTTCCTTCCTTTCCGTTTTTTGAACGGATGAAAAAATAGGGTTCTGTTCCGTTCCAAAAAACGGAACAGAACTGAAAGGAGGCAAATCGGATGTCAGCGGATGGTATTCCGCTGACATCCGCAATGCCATTGACTTGCATTATGTCCCAAATCATCCGCAAAAAAATAGGATGATTTGTGGACAAGCGGAGCGGCCGTGTGAAAGGGCCCTTTGAGCAGTTTTAAACCCAAAACCAAACATTTATTGTATTGCAACTTACTGATTCTTAGATGTGATGGCTGTATTAGTTTTTTTTTTTTTTTTTTTTTAGGCTTTCTTTTTTTCCCATTTTCATCTGGTAATCCAGCCAGCAAGTCAATTGTTTTTCAAAAGCACAAACTTCTGCAGAATGTATCAGTTTAAGGCTCCATTCACATATTTACATAGTTGGGGAGGTTAAAAAAAGACCCCAGTCCATCAAGTTCAACCTGTGATGAGTGTGTGTGTGTGTTTGCTGTCAATAGTACATTGTATACCCCTGTATGTTGTGGTCGTTAGGGTGCCCATCTAATCATTTTTTTAAACTATCTACGCTCCCTGCCGACACCACTGCTTGTGGAAGAGAATTCCACATCCTTCTCGCTAAACGTAGTTTAAGGTTAAACCGCTTCTCTACTAATTTTAGTGAATGGCCGCGTGTCTTTTTATATTCCCTTTTGCTGAAGAGTTTGTTCCGTATGCTAGGGTCGCCAATACGGTATTTGTACATTGATATCATATCCCCCCTCAAGCATCTCCTCTCCAGAGAGAATAAGCTCAATGCTTGTAGTCTTTCTTCATAGATGATGTCCTCCATTACCTTTATTAGCTGTGTTGCCCTTCTCTGGACTTTCTCCAGTTCCAGCACATCCTTCCAGAGGCCCGGTGCCCAGAATTGGACAGCATACTTAAGATGCGGCCAGGCCAGAGACTTGTGGAGAGTTCACACTTGTGTTACTTGTCATGTAACTTTGGATGCTTGACAATTCACACCCCATCTTTTCCTTTAAGTACAGTTAAGTACAGTTCATATATATGTGTGATGTAAAGATAGTTCCTGCACTACTTTAGTTCAACTTTCATGTGACTTGAGGGCCATAGACTTCAATGTTAACTCTCAAAAGTCACTTTTGGATTGTTTTCAATGTGACAGTTTTGTTCCGACTTTGCAGAAGCACAAAACATGGTTGTTAAGGAGCAGGCTGCCATGGCGTCCTTAACAATATGTGAAAAACGGGTTGTTAAGGAGTGGGCGGATACCACGTCTTTGACAATTGATGACCAATCAGCGCGTTCTCGGAGGAACATCCAAGGACGCCACTCCCAAAACTGGAGAGCCACGCTGTATCCATTTATCGGCTATACTGTGGTAGGGAAGTGGTTAATGCCTCATGCCTTGAGCATAAAAATGCTGCTTATAAAGGCATTTGGCGTTTTTTTCTTTTTTCTTTTTTCTTTCAGCCTGTAGAACCAACTCTATTTTAGACTGTGTCCATGCACATTTGGGCATTTACAGGCTGAAAAAAAAATTCAAAATTGTGTTTGTGGTAGGAGCTTTTGGCCAGAAAAAAACGCTTGACATGTATAAACGTGACATTTTGGTGTATTCTGCATTTTAAGGTCAAATTGATTATAGTAAAAAAAGGAGCAGAGGGGAGCGTTTTGGGGAAAAAACGCTTATAAACGCACATAAAGACGTATAAATGAATGTGCAATATGAGCTATTAGGCTGCTTTTTCTCTGCCAGAGGTTCTGGCATTTTTCTCAGTCGCCCAGTGTGCATGGACTCTAAAGCTGGATACACACTATCCAACTTTTGTGGTTAGATTTCCTTCAGATTTACCTTTTTCTATGTAGTGCAAAGGCCTGCCAGATTGCATACAAATTGAAAGTGTTTAGGTTTGACCTCATATTATATGGTTTTGGTAAGTCTAAAGGAAAAAGTCTTCCGAAAATCTTAGGCCCCTTTCACACATACGGTCCGTTCAGTTCATCAGTTCAGTCACGTCAAAATGTATCAGTTTTCCATCTGTTTTTCATCCATTTTTTCGTCAGTTGTCATCCATTTTTTCGTCAGTTGTCATCCATTTTTTCGTCAGTTGTCATCCATTTTTTCGTCAGTTGTCATCCGTTTTTCGTCAGTTGTCATCCGTTTTTCGTCAGTTGTCATCCGTTTTTCGTCAGTTGTCATCCGTTTTTCGTCAGTTGTCATCCGTTTTTCGTCCGTTGTCGTCCGTTTTTCGTCCGATCCGTTTTTTTTTGACGGATGAAAAATAGGGCATTCATCCTTTCAAAAAAACGGACATTGACGGAAGTGGATGAAAACGGATGTTAACTGATGATCATCGGTTGTCATCCTTTTTTACATAGAGATACATTGATGTCCGTTTTTCATCCGTCAACGGATGGATGAAAAACGGACAGCATGTTTGAAAGGGGCCTTATAGTGTGTATGGCCCATAAGGAGTTGATTTTACTAAAACCGGAGAGTGAAAAATCTGGTGCAGCTGTGCATGGTAGCCATTCGGCTTCTAACGTCAGCTTAAAGTTCAGCTGTGCAATAAAACCTGGAAGATGATTGGTTTCTTTCCAGAGCTGCACCAGATTTTGTACTCTACTGTTTTAGTAAATGTCCCTCTAAATGTCTTTTGGTACATACACATATGTTGCATCACAATCGGCAACACATGCAACTTCCAAGGTCACCAATAGCAAGGCTAGACTGAGTGCATCCTGTGTCACCTCAAGTTATGCTCAACAAAGCACTTTAGATGCCTGCACAAAAGGACAGCTGTCTTATTCAGCACTCCTAAAACCCAAAAATGCAGAATACTTAGGAATGCCGATTACAACTACTGTACTTTTCATAGCTATTACCTCCCTCTCATTCATTGACTTCTGCTGGACTTCACCCTAAAATCCATAGAAAGCTGATGATCCCAAATCCAACAGGAAGATGCTCCAGTACTCTGCAAGAGCACATTCTCAAAGGATTTGGGATCCTCTTGCTGTCTCAGGTTCCTGCAGAAAAGCCCAGTAATGTCACCTTTTCCCACATGAGTACACTGGAAGCCAGGGTGTAAGGTATACATTTTTTTTTCTTGTTTTTAAATAATTTTTCTTCCTTGCTTGCTTTACTGTTTTTATTTGGTTGGGAGAGAGAGGCTACAACATAAAAGCAGACCTTGCATTTTCAAGTTCACATATTTTTGCAGGAAATGTGATTTTTTTTTTTTTTTTTTTTTTTTTCACAGGAGCCTGCAAGGTCAATTGCTTTCTGATGGTAGAGTGAAGATAAAATTGGTGTCCACATGAGTTGGGCTTGTGTCTGACCTCAGTTTTGGATTTCTAAAATCATTCTAATTCATTGACCATTGCATTTGACCTGCAATTGACCTCCTATTGACCTACTTTAGGCTCCTTTCACACATAAGGTCCGTTCAGTTTATCAGTTCAGTCACGTCAAAATGTATCCGTTTTTCTCGTCCGTTTTTCTCGTCCGTTTTTCTCGTCCGTTTTTCTCGTCCGTTTTTCTCGTCCGTTTTTCTCGTCCGTTTTTCTCGTCCGTTTTTCTCGTCCGTTTTTCTCGTCCGTTTTTCTCGTCCGTTGTCTTCCGTTTTTCGTCAGTGGTCTTCCGTTTTTCGTCAGTTATCTGTTTTTCATCCGTTTTCATCCCATTTTTCATCCGTTGTAATCCGTTTTTCGTCCAATCCGTTTTTTTGACGGATGAAAAATAGGGCATTCATACGTTCAAAAAAATGGACATTGACGGAACGGATGAAAACGGATGTTAACTGATGATCATCCGTTGTCATCCGTTTTTACATAGAGATACATTGATGTCCATTTTTCATCCATCAACGGATGGATGAAAAACGGACAGCATGTGTGAAAGGGGCATTAAGCTTGTGTTTGGACTTCACCTACCCTCACCCCACCACCACCACCAGAATACATCGGCAAGTGCTGATCGAAGGCTAGTTTTAATAGCATGTCTGCTCGACAGCAGCTGGTCGTTAGACTGGCTGTACACAGAGACCAAATGTCATCCAGTTCCTGCTAAACCAGCCAATTTTTGTCCCGTGTTTACCAAGCTTTTCCGCTCATTTACCTCACTACACAGTTTGCTGCAGCACACACATTTATGTGCATTGATGCATGTTGTGTTAGGCAGCCCATTCAAAATAAATGGGCTGCATTTCTTATAGCGCAAGGCCCAGGGCACTGAATGTTGTGCTGTGGTGCATTGCAGCATGTGTTCATTCTGGAAGCTGTTGGGGTGGGGTACCCATTACAATGAATAGCACTGTTGCATACCAATGCATGTAACATACACGTTGCAGTAATGTGTATATTTACCAAGTGCTCACGCTTCCCCTTGTGACCCTGGAGAAGTCCAGATTGGGGTTTACAGATTTCCAGGTTTCGGTCTCAGGCCTCATTCACATGGACGCTGAGGCCCGCATACTGTGAACTGAACTTTTTTTTTTCTGCACCACCACTGTGTGGTGGTGTTTTTTGTGAGGGGGGCGTTAAAAAAAATGTATTTAAAAATGAGTGCTAACAAAAAGGATAGGGATAGTTGTGCTTGGAACCTCTATTAGCAGCACTATAACCCAGATACTAGGCACATAAACAATTCATATTCAAAGTGCGGTGCTGTGCATTTATTAAATGCATATAGAAAACCAAGTAAATATAAACCATAAACTAGTGAAACAAATCAAAAGTCCAAAGTCAAATTCAAAAAGAAAAAAGTAACAATCTGGCAGTGTCAAGTGAGTGACTTGTAGACTCTGTCACCTCATAATGCCTATTTGACCAATGGGGATCTTGACTTAGTATCCTTTTTTATCATTTAGCTGCACTAAACGGCTAAGACAATAAAAATGCTCAAATGTGATAAACAAGTCGGCCTCTCACACTATAGTTGGCCGAACTCTGGTAGTGCATGCACAGTAGCGTCTGTGCGTGGCTCCACCCAATGCATTTAGTCAGAGGTGATGTCATGAAGGGTAGGTACACATGCCTAAACCATACTTTAATACAATTCTCAGGGGACAAAGGAGCGCCTACATTGGCTGATAAACGAAAGGCACCTGGGAACCTAATTAAAATGCTCTCAGCCTATGCAAGTAATCATACAGAATACTTAGGATGTTAGTGAAGGACATCTCATCGCCAGCGCCATTATGTGGTTAGATTAAAAATTAGAAAATAAACAAAAAGTTCTCAAATTAGTATAAAGCCACGGATGCGATTCCTCATCACCCCAATAACATACTAGGCCACCTAGTCCAACGCGGAGGCGACATCAATTATTATTGTCAATATCAAATTATGTCAAAGTGATTTGTGCCATACCTACCTACTAGTGGCCTAGTATGTTATTGGGGTGATGAGGAATCACATCCATGGCTTTATACTACCTTTGAGAACTTTTTGTTTTTGTTTTTTATTTTGCAGTTTCTAATCTAACCACAAAATTTGCACTGGCGATGAGATGCACTTCATTAACATCCTAAGTATTCTGTATGATTACTTGCATATGCCGTCTGAGAGCAGTTTTTTTACATTCACATGTGTCTTTTGTTATCAGCCAATAGAGGCACTCCTTTTGTCCCCTTTAGAATTGTATTTAACCACTTCAATAAAGGGCACTTTCTCCCTGTTCCTGCCCAGGCCAATTTTCAGCGCTGTCACACTTTGAATGACAATTGTGCAGTCATGCAATGCTGTACCCAAATGAAAATCATTGTTATCATTGTTATCATTTTTTTCACACAAATAGAGCTTTCTTTTGGTTGTATTTCATCACAGCTGTTTTTTTTTTTTTTACTAAAAAAAAGAAAATAGACAGAAAATTTTGAAAAAAAAAAAAGTTTTCTTCGTTTCTGTCAGTAAATTTTGTAAATAAGTAATTTTTTCTTCTTCACTGATGGGCACTGATTGAGTGGCACTGATATGCCGCACTGATATGCGGCACTGGTGGGCAGTGACGGGCCTGCACTGATGGGCAGCACAGATGAGCAGGCACTGACTGGCATCACGAATGGTCACTGGTTGGGGTCACTGATTGGCACTGATTGGGTTAACTGATGTGCCATGTTTTTAGGTCATTCTTGTGCATTTATTTTACTGTTATAATCAGGGCACTAATCAACAGTGCCCTGATTTACTTGTATGGTACTCCCCTTTGAGAAAGAGTCACTGATCTGCTCTCCTCGCCACACACTATGACAGTGTGAGGCGAGGAAAGCCGAATAACGACACTTCCTCATTTACATATGACCGGCTGTGATTGGACACAGCCGATCACATGGGTAACGAGCCACATCATTGGCTCTTTACCAAGATCAGGGTCGCGCAGCGGACTAAATTTTGGCTGATGTCACAGAGCTGATCCAGCTATATAAGGATCCTGACAATAATGCTGGAATCCACCCAGATGCCTGATCGGCAGCTGGATCAGTCTCTTAGCATGCAGCTGAGAACCTGAGGCAGCTTCTCCCTCCCCCTCCACAGCCTGGTGCTCCAGTGAGCGCTGGAGGGGCAGAGCAGAGAGCCGGTGACTGACTGCATTTAGCAGTCAGGTGGTCACTTCTCAGACTTAGAGCTGGGGGGGGGGGGGGGGGCAGCTGCAGCATTAACTGATGCTGCAGCCATGAAGGTGTGTATATATGTTTGTTTGTTTTTTTTTTTTTTACATCCTGCACTTCTCCTTTAACGGGAAGCTGGAATCTATTTTTGTTGTTTTTTGGTTTCATGTCTAATCTGTCTTCAGAAGTAAAACGGCTCAACCTGTCTATTGGATGTTGTTTTTGTTTTTTTCATTACTTTCCTGGCCACGCATGGTGCAAAATCCACTTTCTACTGCAGTGGTCCTGCATATGATATTTACATTAGGTATTATGCATTCTCTATATGAATTTTTTTTTTTTATGATCTCCCCATTCATAAATTTGTTATGATCAGATAAACATTCAGCAGATTTTCTAATGTTAAGCTGTTTTAATTATTCCATTATTCTAACGTGTTTTTATTTTTTCGACAGGATGAAGATGAGGTGGCACAAGATGTTCCTGCTACTTTGTATGGCTGGCCTTTGTGTGATCTCTGTTCTTCATTTCTTGAAGGCCCTCTCTTACGTCTCACTCTCCCGGGAATTGGTGTCTCTGAGTCCAAACTTCATCTCTGGCTTTTTCTGGGAGTCCCGGCCATTATTACTTCAACATGTAGAAAGGATGGATGATAGTGCCCAGGTTTTGCGCACTCCAGGTTACTATCGGCCACCTCAACTTTCTGCTCAGCATCCGAAGCCTCCACCTTCATCACGTGGTGAAAGTCTTAGCATAGAGGACATGCATCTTAAAGAATTTGTGTTGCAGGAAGACACAGCAGAATATTTTGTAAGAACCAAATCGGGAGGTGTATGCTTCAAACCAGGGACAAAGGCACTAGATCGCCCACTTTCTGACAAACCAGAAAGACCCTCTCCACGTAAAACATCCTCTGGTGTTTATCGGCAGCAACAACCGCAAACCCAGAGACGTAGGAAATGGGTGGAGTGTGTGTGTTTGCCTGGGTGGCATGGACCTAGTTGTGGAGTGCCAACAGTTGTTCAGCACTCCAACCTCCCAACAAAGGACCGGTTAACTCCACGTTTAAAACCTCGTCGTGTTATCAATGCCATCAACATCAACCATGAATTTGACCTCCTGGAGGCACGATTCCATGAGCTTGAAGGGGCTGTGGATGTCTTCTTAATATGTGAATCAAACTTTACTGCTTATGGGGAATCACGGTCTCTCTTATTTCGCCAAATGCTTCTCAATGGAACATTTGATTACATTAAATCAAAAGTGTTGTATGTTTTCTTAAACCACTTCCCAGAAGGGGGTAAACAGGATGGGTGGATAGCAGATGACTACCTACGAACATTTCTGACTCATAATGGAATATCTCGATTACAAAACTTGCGAGATGATGATCTCTTTATCATTGATGATGCCGATGAGATCCCAAGCAAAGAAGGTGTGTTGTTCCTTAAACTTTATGATGGGTGGACAGAACCAATTGCTTTTCATATGCGCAAGTCACTGTATGGCTTCTTTTGGAAGCAACCAGGAACCCTTGAAGTGATTTCTGGCTGCACCATTGGAATGCTTCGTTTAGTGTATGGCACAGATGGTATCCGCCTCCGCAGAAGGGAATACTATACTATGCCCAACTTCCGACAGTATGAGAACAAAACAGGACATATATTGGTTCAGTGGTCTTTGGGAAGCCCTTTACATTTTTCTGGCTGGCACTGCTCATGGTGTTTCCCACCAGAAGGAATCCATTTCAAACTGATTTCTGCACAAAATGGGGATTTCCCAAGATGGGGGGACTATGAAGACAAAAGGGACCTGAACTATATAAGGTGGCTTATAAAGACAGGGGGTTGGTTTGATGGGACCAAACAAGAGTATCCCCCAGCTGACCCACACGAGCACATGTATGCCCCGAAATTTATCATGGAAAACCCACAACGTTTTGGATATTTAATTAAAAACCCTTATAGCTGAGATGTTTTTGGGAAGGGAGGGAATGCTGAAAAACGGTACAATTATCTTCAACTGCTTGGAATATCCATTTAGGATTTTGTTTTGTTTATTTTGTCTCTCATAGTTCCACTGTTAAGGAATTTTCCCACTAAATGAAGAGGAAGGTAACTAAGTTTACTTAGTAAAATTAGCTTTTTTGGTGGGTCAATTTGGATCATAGCTGAGGAAACGGAATACTCAGGAGATTGATGGTAGATATGGTTAACCACCATATGACTGGTATTTCAACAGTGATACAACATGATGTATATTTTGTCAGTGCAGCTGTTTATGCATTGTTGCATGTTTACATATCTTTCCAGTGAAGTTGTGGGAAATTGGCAATGTATTGCTCTGTGAAAACAGGGGTAATGATCATGCTGAGAAATGATATATATATATAAAAAGTATGACTGTACTTCCAGGGCCATATACACGTCTGTGTATTTACAGATGCAAAATCCTTTTGGTTTTGAATAAGTCTTTGTAATTTGTAATCAAAACTCCTTGGCACCAAATGTGGCATCTTCCATTGGACCTAGAAAACCATTCTGATACTCTGTTCTGTCACATGAATAGTGTAAAAGGTTTAGGATGTGGTATATTTAATGCCATCCGCATCAGTGCCAATGTCCTTCAGGCCTTGATGAATTCAAAGTATGGCAAAGTTGCAGGAATTGTAAAGGGATAAAGCACTTTATTTTCTTTAGTGCCTTTTGTGCACACCAGAAGGCATTTATTATCATTGTTGTTCTTTCTGAAGTATTTTTTTTTTTTATAGCAAACCTTTAAATTGCCAGGTCTTTAAGTAAAATCTAGAGAGCAATGCAGATATATTGTAAGGTCGTGTTTCTCAAATCTGCACCTCAGTCTATTAAGTGGGCAGGTTTTCAAACTCTCACACCAGTGAAAGAATTGGTATGTATGATTGTTTATGTAAGTAATTTGGCTTGCAGATGTTTGTTTTATGGCTGGAAAAGAGCAGGGTAGGTTAGTTTGTATAGAGTATCACTGTGAAATATTTTTTTGGCAGCATAAGTCAAAGTGTGTGTTCTATGGCAATCCCAATCTTCTTTGCAGACTTACCACTGCTCTTTTTTGAAATAGATGTGTATCTTATTCTACTTTCAGAGTGCTAAGTAGGGATCACCTACTGTGGTCACTAGATCAATCCCAGTGTTATAGTAAAATAAATACTGCTGGTCATCATAAGCAGGAAATTACATTTCCAGGGGTGATTTGTACACACAAACTGTTTTAGAGAATTCCCCTAGTGTTTCATTGGTTACAAGGATGGAGCATTTTAAGCTTTTTTGGCAGTTTTAAAAAAAAAAAAAATCAGAAGGGGGAAATGACTTTTCATAACATCAACAGTAGCCTGCAATGGCCAGTACATATTTACTGAATTTAAAGCAGTACAAAGTGGATTCCAGTTTACTGCTCAGGGTAATTGCACTTAAAGGGAACGTATAGTCATTTTCATTTTTTTTATGTGAAAAAGATTAGCTTGACATAAGCTTATCAAGGTTTGTTAATCTTTAAAAAAAAGTGTTTATTTTTATTGATTGCAATTATATTTGTACATGGCACAGCCATAGTTGTTCATTACATATGTAGGCTCTGCTTCTTTCTGTACAGTGCTACACATTCATTTTTGTTTGGGTAGGGAGTTGGGCGGCTGATTTGAAACCAATGCAATCTCCAGTGGCTGATCTACACATCTCTACATTTAATAAAATAACAAAAAAAGAACAAGTAAGCTTGCAAAGATGTAATGGACACAACAAAATCAGTTTAATAGAAACTGCAATATTCACTCAAGATATGTACTTGCTGAAAATGTGATATACTTTCCCTTTAAGAACTGACATTTGGAGGTTAATATACTAAAACTGGGCCAGCTCCTGCAGCCTGGAAGGGGTTGGAATGTCTGTCAGAGCATACGTAAATTTCCAAAGGAGAAACCTAGTTTGATACCTTAAATTATATCACACTTTGTATTGTGGCCAGTCCAATAGACTGCAAGAGATGAATGCGTGATGAGATTCAATTTGCCATACTGTATATGAACTCAAAACCACTGGGACAATGCCCTTGATGGCAAACCCAAGGTTGCCAAACTAAAAAACACAATGACAAGTATTTTTACTAAGCCTTGGGAACTGACAATGTTAGAATTAAGATTCGGAAGAAGGCTTGGCACTTTTAGGAATCTAGCTTTTGAATAATATTTTTAGGTACAGTAGCATTATGAATTAAATACAGAGATTATATGTCACCTCTGTAAAAGGGATGCTTTGGTTTGCACAGATATGAGGAAAATAAAAGGGAATATGCAAGTCTAGGAGTAAAATGATAAAGCCTCAGATAAAAAATGCCCTTGAAACAGCCCCCTTCCCCTGCATTTCAAGGGTCAAATGCTCATTAAGTCTAGGAGCAGAGAAATAAAATGTAATCGCTACTTTATTACTCCCACTAGTAGACTCCAACCTGTACGACTGTGTCTCCTAAAACCTCTTCTCTACAGCAATCCAGCCAGCAATCGCATTGTAATATTTTTAGATACAATGCAAGTCTAATGGTCCTGTATTTTATGTGAGGGCTTGCCTACAAACCAGAGCATAGGAAGGTTTGCACTGGAAGCCTGCTGGTATTAGGCATAAGGTAACTATTACACCTCATTCTGATACCCCTACACTTAACGAGCAGTGTGGATGGGTCCTACTACAAGGGTATTTGTTTTGATCCTGGAGTTTAACTTAACTATTTCATTAATTCAAAATGGGAGCAAGTGAGCTATAAAAGCTACAACTGCCGTTTTTGACTTTCAATGTTCTTGTTTGATAAAAGCAATAATGTTCACTAGTCCAGCCATAAGTGGTTTATTTAACAAAGTTAGTAGCATATTGGAAAAAAAATGTTAATCTATTGGTCATCTGGGGACAAGACATGGGCAATACTGGGACAAGACAGGGGCCCTTTCACACAAGCTTTCCTATCAGGTCCACCTGTCAGTTTTTCATGCGGACCTGATCAGAAGCTGTACGTTTTTGGGCAGGCTAGAGTAAAAGGACTTGTGCACATTTACAGCCACCTACCTCGGAGTCCATCCAGGTCTGGAAAAAAACAGAAAAGGACTGTGTTCTGTTTTGTTTTTCCAGACCAAAATCACAGATCTGAGATAGCTTGATGTAAATGGACACAAATTTGTTTACATCCGGCCGCCCATAGAGCCATCATAGGTCCACCCCTGTCTACTGTGTAAATGCAGACACAAACTAAACAGGTACACATGTAAAAAAAACTGACATCTGTACCATTCAGCTCTGATTTAGCAGGGGGTCTGCTCACAGTTAATTTGTTAAACGGAGAAGACCTAGCCCATGTGAAAGGGCCCTTAGGTGTATTCTTGACTACTAAGCACATAGCTTATTTATATTAGTGTAGGTTTGCTTTTCAATTTCCTATTTCTCTCCTCCTACATCTTAAAAAAGAAAATAGCAATGTCATCTAGGAAAAATCATACTATATGAAGGTGATTTGTCAGTTTAAGTAGATTTGAAAATTCATTTTTTCAATAAATGCTTCAAGGGGCATTCTATCCAAAAGTGATATTTTAGTTGTAGGTAGAATTTGGTGGCTGTCAGCCTCTTAGCCTTTTATAATCAAACAGAAAGATCCACCTCCTATAATTCCTCACTCTATTAATGTCTGCCTGGGAATTTTAGTTTTTACATTCACTTAAGGGCTATAGCAGACATCATTCAGCTTTTTGCTAAGCAGCAGTGTCATGCCTTCTCCATATGTCGAATCCAGCAGGGAATAACTTTGAGAAAACTTTTTTATAAAATAGTATTCTACGCCAAAAAAATGTTTCTCACTTTGGTGTTGGGTTCTGTTGACTTTCCATTTAGCGTTTCACTAGTGAGCCTGCCACCCGATCACTCAGTTAAAATTTCAACATACAATTTTATGTGTGTTCAATACATTTATGCAGGTTATTTACCTGTGAAAACTTCTATTGTGTAGACATGCAGAAGACCAGGGACTGCTGCTTGGGTCTACCATCTTAGATGTGATGTCAGCAGCCCTAGCAGTTTTAGAGCGATCACCCAGGGGACAATCTATAGTATTTCTCTTACCTCCTCTCACCCGACAGCTACATTAAAGGTTATGTAGGGAAGAGAAGAGCAGAGGAGTTGGGCCAGCACGGAAAGTAATTAGACACACTCAAAAGAGAAAAGGTCTATGGCATGCAAGGATGGAGGTGGCTGCGCTAGTTCTTGGAAATTCAAATGCACCTTGCAAGTAGAAAAACAAGTTGTCGAAGGAAAAACACTTAAAACCACATTTAACTGGCACACCCCAGTGCCATAGCTTACCTTTTAGACTACCCAATAGCCTTCCAGTGTGCCACTAAAGACAAAACGGGGGAAAAACATTTTGGATGTGTTGCAAATATATTCCCCCCTCCTCCATCCCATAAAGTTGTGCTTGGTGTTTTAGTGACCTATGGTGATGTCTGAACAATATGTGGAGGAGGTGATACCAAATTTTAGAATGGAAGTATTTAAATAGAATTTTCTTAAGGCTGAAGGGTTGCATAAGGGAAAAATGAAATGTAAACTGCAGAATCTAAATCGGTGTATCTGCAAAATTTTAGTCTGCCTTTTGATTCATGTTTTTTATAGGTTTACTTTAATAACAGAGAGAAGTTTGCTTCTACCAATAACGCAAAGAACTCAGCTGAAACGTTGAGTAGAGGCTCTCACGGCTAAGTCCAGGGTGAGAGCAGATCTTCCTGCTGGAGTCTTGTAGAGCTGTAAAGATCTGTTCGTTATCAAAACTTGCTGTATTCCACTCAAATGTAAAAAGGAAGCAATTGTAGACTTTCTTTAATAATTGCTGTATTCCACTCAAATGTAAAAAGGGAGCAATTATAGACTTTCTTTAATAATAAAGTTCTCGTGGCATTCCATTAGATAAAGTGTGATGTCAAAAAACTAACACCAAACTCTGTGAACAGATGTGGCTGTTATGATTCTACTTATGTTTATAATTTATTTTATATAAATGTTCTCTCCGAAATTAAAACTGTGGATTTTCTTTAAGCTGTTGCTTTGCCCAGGAA
This sequence comes from Pelophylax lessonae, assembly GCF_965119305.1. Taxonomy (NCBI): domain Eukaryota; kingdom Metazoa; phylum Chordata; class Amphibia; order Anura; family Ranidae; genus Pelophylax; species Pelophylax lessonae. The sequence goes on from NC_138775.1 coordinate 99,677,962, forward strand.
GGCACAATTTAATGCCAAGCCTTATGCTTGCTTATACTTGCCTTCTGGTACTTCCAGGTATGAGGCAGCATATGGGGTCTCTTCCTCCCATATACTTTGTACTTAGCAATTGGCTTCTCATGCAGCCAGTGCTGTCTCACCGGTGCAGGAAGAGTCCTTATCCTAGTGTAGGCACTGAGACATGACATGGACCATACACAGAACTAGTACTTCTTACATGGCGGAACAGAACAGTTTTGGGGGGTGGGAAGGGGACCTGTGTGGCAGCATTCAGGGCTGTGTTGATAGGCCTTCGGCTTGAGTTGATTGGCAAACACAGCTTGCTGTTGACATCAGTTTGTTACACTTCTAAGATGATTTACAATTCAGTGATGGGTATACTTGATCTTTTCAAGCTGCTTTTGCATTCCCATAGACTTGTATGTTAATAAAAGCTCATCGACAAAAGCCCCCCAATTGAACCTGTGGGTTCATCCTTTAAGGACACAGCACAGGTTTACTTGTAAGGCAGCCATGGGCTCTAAACTTGGCTCCTGTTAAAACAATGGATCATAAGGTAGCACAGGTAGAAATATTAAAAATAAACATAAAATTTATCTCCATAACACAGAGGCGATAATGTCAGCAGTCTAGTTTTCATTTTCCCCTCTTTCTGTGTCGATGTATGTAGATGGCATTTAATCTAGTAGGCCTGTTAAAAATTAACAAATAAAACTTGCATCTGCTGTTAGATGCTTGTGACATCATCTGCCTAATTGTATATTGGTTGATTTTTACCAAAGACCAGGGAATTTGCACTTTGCAGGGGAATGTTTCCTTTAGTGAATGTGATGAAATTCACTTTGTAAATAATACCCAATCATGTGCAAGAAAAAAGTTTTTTTTGATTGCACATCTTTGGATTGTTTTACTTCATTCATGAAGGTAAGGGAAATTCCTTTTTAAAATGAACAGCCTTTTTTTTATTTTAGTAAACCAGCACCTATAATATGCACCATACCACTTACATTGACTCTGTTGTCAAGTTGGCATCCTATATAATCCAACACCTTTTTAAAAATTTTGTAGACACTTATGAAAGAGAGTTAATATTTTACAGAAAGGGATTAAATTAAGGCTGTAGTTTCTATTTGGTGTGCTCCTCTCATATCGTTTTTCTTTTGAAATGTTTTAGCTTTCAATTAGCAGAGATGTGTGAAGGCACAGTGCCACCTAAATTCGTCAGAAATTTCACACAGGGAAAAAACCTTTTCAAAGTGGTTTTGCCATCAGCATGACCTGACATGTCACCTGAAACTGTAAGATGTGTGTGTATAAACAGTCGTGACCTAAGAGCTTATGGATGACATTAGGAAATCTCCAAAATCCCGACTCCAAAATTGCAAAGCTCTACTGATTTATTAATATTCTGCATGTCGGCACATGTGGGCTATTCTTAACCCTTTGGGCCTGATGCATGAAGAGCAGTTAATAAATTAATATTTGTATTTCATTAACTTTTTTTTCTTTTGATTCAAAAAAATATTTTTTATGTGAAAATGAGCATCCCCAGTTCAACCTGTAAAAGGGAACTTGTTTTTTTTTTTTCTGTAAGAATAGAACTGTTTTTTTTTTTTTTTTTTTTTGCAGTAAGGGACAATATACTGTGTTAGACTTTGTATGGCATTTCCTGCTTCAGTATTGGCTACCCAGAGCTGGTTTGAAATTTAGGAGTAATGTGCTCTACCAACAGGGAATTTACCAAATGGCAGTTTTTACAGATGAAATGCTACTTTCTGGAAGTTAATGCTATATTTCTAATGCAAAAAAAGCTGTTTTATTTTTTCTTGTCCCCACATATAAATGCAGGCATGGCCTTGGTGTTCGTTCACATTTGCATACACCTGAATTCTCAGAAAATTAAAAGACTGCAAGAGATATATCTCAGTTTTGAACTTTAGTGCCATCAAGCCCTTTGTCATGTGCTCTTTGTGAAGTTGTGTCTTCATATTCTACATGTAATACATTCAACAGGCCTTTTCAGTAGACCTTATGCATTTGTGTTTGTCAGTGCAACATACCTTTACTGAAAGCAAATTCTTTTTCCTGGCAGCATGGCTGAGTCATGTGTCTACATCTATCTTTCCTACAAAAAGCTGTTCTGGCCACCACTAGTGGGTATTGTCTGGATACTGCAGACCTACATTGAGGCTGTCTCATGGGAACCAAGTAGAATGTACTCAGAGCCAAGAAGCTGCAGGCATCATTGCTAGAAATAGAATTTCTCCTAAGTAAAGCTAATGCATCATATAGGTCTGTATGTGGTATTAAACACACTGTGTACATGTTAGTGCATTGTCGTGCCATTCATTTTCTTTGGCACTCCAGCTCACTAAGAAAATTGACCTGAGTTATAGCACAGTGCAACCCATAGTATCACCCTACCATGTGATGTGGTGCACTGCATTACATAAAAATGGTTCAGGTCTGTTTTTATGTTTATTGTGGAGTGTTGGCAGCCTATTCAAATGAATTGACTGTCTTTAACATGCAGCAGTGGACTAGGAAGGTGTGAATGGGCCCGCACACCTGTTAAATATGTTGCCTATGCTTTATTTTAACGTCTGTACTAAGAATGGAGTGAACACACAGCTCAATGCTTTACTGTGGGCCTATAACCTGATATTAACTGTAAGCCAAAATAAATAACGAAATGCCTTATTTTTGAGAAAATGCTGCTCAGTCTACCTTCAATGCTGGACACCAGTGTGAAGATTAAGGCATTGGATCATGTGAAGCCTGCAAAAGGGGGAAGATGAGAGTTCATACTGACTGATCTCTCTTTTAGCATAGCCTAGGGCTTCATACACGTGGTAACATTGAAAGAATCATAGAGCAGCATTTTCTATGGGCAAGGCAGTATTTTAGACTTCCTATTCATCCTGGAGTATAGACCCACTTTCCGTTTTTCTGAATTTAAGGCTTAAAGCACATATATGACAACACGCTAACATTTTACTGATCATTAGACCTATCTCAGACAGTCTGAAAGATTCAGTTACACAGGAGATTTTAATATCTTTGCTCCCGAGATAGGTAAAGTGTTTCTAAAGGCATGGTTTTTTTTTTTTTACCTTTTTTGCGTTCTATGCATTAAAGTAAAAAACCTTCCAGTATCAGCACCCTCCCCCCACAGTTCTTTGCCTGAGAGTGGCATTGTCGCACGCTCTTTCTCTTACAGGCACAGAGGCAGCAGTGGGAGCTATTCGCCCCTGCTGCTGTCAATCAAATCCTGTGAGCAGGGAGAAGGGCCAAGCCACATTTGTGTGTCCATGAGGACACCACACCTTGGCTTGGGATCGAATCTGCATGTCTGCCCCCATAGCAAACATTTGCTATGGGGGCAAACACAGAAGAGGAAGAGCCAAGACCACCAGCGAGGGACCCCAAAAGAGGCAGTTCGGGGCTGCTCCTCTGGGGTCCCCTGTTGGTGGTCTTGGCTCCTCCTCTTCCAAACTGCCCCTTCTGGGGTCTCTGTCTGGTGGTCTTGGCTCCTCCTTCTGTGTCTGCCCCATAGCAAACGTTTGCTATGGGGGCAGACGTGCGGAGTATAACATGTTTATTTGTATAATAGAACGTTTTGCCTTTAATCATGCTTAATTTGCTTTAATCATTTTCCACAGTCACTGTATTTGGCATTTAAAAACAATGGTGCTAGTAAAGAAAATTGCCCATCTACCTTTAGATCTGAAGGGTAAAGTTTTTTTTTTTTTTTTTTTTTTTAAATATCTGATTTTAGCAAGACTGGGTTACGTAACATATCACAGTTTTAAAAAAGCTTGGGTCCCTGGAGGTGAACTCTGCCTTTGCCTTAAACAATGTGGTTATATATCACAACAAATGATCTAGCTCTGAATATAGTGGACTGAGATGCATTAGGGCCATGCCAAAGGTTGTATGCAGGCACTGCTGCGTCCAAGACGCCCAGAGGTTAAAAGAAAAAAAAAAAAAAGACAGACGATTAATATTGCTAGTTTGACTAAATGCTCAAAGTAGTTTTGAGTGTACTTACACTTTAAAAATTCCTAATTGTAACCAGCTATCAATAAAGTACCATTCTCCTTAAAAAAAAAAAAAAAAAAGTAGGTAGATCTCTGGTGATTATGCATGCTTCCCATCAATTACCCATTTGTGAGTCCTAGAGGCTGTTAGAATGTTTTAGAAATCATGAGATTGATACAGCAGACTATTGAACCATATCTGTCATCCATGCACTGTGGGAGCAGCTATTTTATGAACGGAACCCTATTCAGTGGTCTTAAGTCTCAAATCTAAAATTGTGTCAATTAAAAACAGGGAGGAAAAACAGGTTTGTTGATTTTTGAATTTCTGGAATATTTGCAGAATAATCTGACAGATCAAGAGTAAGAACTGATTAACTTTTACATGTTAATACTTTTCCATATATTGATATCCTTGAATTAAGATTCTTGATTAAATAAAATGGATAAGTTGTGTTTTAATCACAAAGAACTCAGCCCATAAAATGTCAAAATTTGAGTGACTGTGAGCCACTGATGCACTTTTGCACTGTATATTTCACTGCAGCTGGCATCTCAATGAGCTGGAAGAAGCACAGCACTGATTCTTAGAGATAAGGACAATGTAAGTTTTATTTAAAGATCATGAAATACAGGGATATGTTTGCATGTGATATAATAAGCATAATTGGTGTGTGTTTATATATAATATGTATGTATATTTAAGTATGTGTATATACAATATGTATATATGTGTGAATATATATTTTTAAATTGTGATATAAAAGATATACATTGCTACTTGTAAATAAAGATCATTGACATTTGAGTAGTTATGAATATAGAACAATTTTTGTGTTTTGTATATATTTTCTTTTTAGGTGTGATCATGGTAAACTTTAGCTTTCTTTGAAGTACTCTACAAGGCCTGTCATCATCTAGTACAAACTACCAACATTGGTCCAGAGCTCAAACAATACACACATGGACATTCATCCAGTGCAGGTTTCTTGAAAATCCTCTAAACCCAAAACCAGGATCTTCTAAATAGAGCATGGTTTGACACATTTTGGCCCCAGTGCTAGATTTGAGCCAAAGTGACAGAGCCTCAATCCTTATGACTCCTCTGGCAGCTAATATGCCCACCTGAACAATTTCATATCACTATGTCATGGACAGGGATATAGTGGATACAGGGATGTGGGAGGCTGATGGGTGTGCTTAAATAGATATAAAAATTACACTTCGAGAATATATAAATTTCCAGTTCAAAAAATGTGAATAGACAAATATAAATGAAAAATTTGAACAAATATAATAATGGTTATGTGATATCTAGTACTTCTAATAATACATAAACCTAAAAAACAGTCCCTAAAATGCATTCAACTTCAGTCTTTCTTTCCACACCATGCTAAGACACCCAGTGGTTAGTGTGCATGCTAAACACTCACCAGACTACCAGTGGCCACTTAATTAAAAGTAGTCAATGGGGTTTATTTACTATAGCTGGAGAGTGCAACATCTGGTGCAGCTGTGCATGGTAGCCAATCGGCTTCTAACTTCAGCTTGTTCCATTAAGCTTTGACATTAAAAGCTGTAAGCTGATCAGTTTCTATGCTGAACTGCACAAGATTTTTCACCCTCAAGCTGTAGTAAATAAACCCCAATCTACGCTTGAGATCGCTTTTCATGTATCCAGGGAAAACCCGCTCTAGTTGTTATATGCTTCTCCTCTCATGCATCTTTCTCATGAACCAGATTGGCCCAGAAAAATAAAGGTTTCTCATAATGTAGTAAATATATTTAAAATTAAAGGCCATAAAAACAACAGATTTTACATAAAATGGTGCCTAATCGGCACTAATACAGCCCGCAAGTTAACTAGGAGCTCTCTCCGCCGTAAACAGGTGCCAGTGCATGTACAAATTACCGGACGTTACGTGGCTGGAACTGAGGTACCGGAAGATCTGTCTCTACGTGTTTAGTCACAATGACGTCTTCAGGAAGCAGTCAAATGCTTTGTTTAGTACATAAAAGGTAAATTAATGAATTTTATATGCAATATTCCCATATTACATACAGAAATGTTTCCTATTTGCTATCAAATAAAAAAGGCGAAGTAAACAAATTAACATTACGGTTTGGGCAGTATCATCTCATTCTGTTGGTGGTAGCATACTAGAAATTCTGTAACTACCCTTTTTTTTTGGAACAGGCCTTCAACACATTACACAGTGTATTTTCATGCTACTTAATTTATAGTAGAGTTATAGATGTGGGATGAATTCTACCCCATGGCCGGTCATGTTTGCATGTGGTACCCTATCGGATGTGTCTCTTGAACTGGCCATAGCTTATATGGACCAGCCAGTTCCTGATAGTCCATGAGTCCATATAATCATTTAGTCAATCCGTGGGTGGATCCAGAAGGCCAGGACATACAATTTTGCATCAGCATGCAGCTTATAGTTTGTAATCTCAGAAGAAATGAGGCCTCATGAACACAAGCATATGAAGTTTAGAGGCATTTTTGCTGCCAGAAGTTAGAAGAAAAAATGCCTCTAAACTTGTGTTTTTTCACTTTTGTGTTTAGGCACATTTTATGCACGTATGGCATTTAGAGGTGTTTAGTCATACACTCTTTCTATTGGCTAGAATATTCATGTATTCTAGCCACTAGAAAAAATATTTTTTTTGGGTTTAGAATTTAAAAAACGCTTCCCCTCCCCCCAATTACTATAATTCTCCTACATCATGCGCAGTATGTCACCAAACCTCCTGGAAACATGTTTTAGTTGCATGCTTGGGCAAGGCTTTGTTGATTGATAGGACATTTGGGCAAAGTTAAGACCTTGTGAGCAGGGGCTTAGCTGATACTGAAACCTCTACCACTCTTGTGGGATTTTTGTATGCACCACTTTCTATCAAATTCTGCATTTGGTGTAAAAGTTTTAAGGTTAATCTACAAGGAGCTGGCAATTTGAAGAATTTATTACATAGGTTTCGAAGTGTTGACCTACATGTCCATGCTTCTACATTAGGGCAAAATATTTACTAAAGAGATCGACCGACAGCATCCACCAGACCAATGACTCTGCATTGGGTATGTGACAGACACTGGAGGGCAAAAAAAAAAAACTGGCATTACTGCAGTACAAGGATATCAGGTTCTGTGCTTCAAATTATCTTGAAGCAAATGTTAACCACTTTCTTGAAAAGGGTTTGGTGCCTCAGGCCAAGAGTAGGTGGGACTCTATGGGCTTAATAAGATGATTTGTGTAAAATTATAACAATTTATTAAAATAAAAAACAGAAAATTATAACACTCTTGTTATGCGTTTGGGTTATAAACCCATTAGTGATGGTGAGTAAGTTGAGAAATAAGTGACATGGTGACATATGAATATATCTTTCTGCGGTTCCATGCTTTGAGATTCAGCCTGGAGTATGCAGAGAGGGAATATCCTGGTTTTCCTATGCATTTCAGCTTTAAAATAGAGCCCCTTTATCAAGGAAGATTATTCACCATATCTGTAAATACAATAGGTAAGGAATCAAAACATATGCATTCCATGGGTAAAAAATCCCATTGCCGCATAGTTTCAATACATACTTGGAAAAATGTGCCTGATTCTGGATACCTTGCTTCTGATCTTTATTTCTCTTACATCCTCTGACAGTCGCCACCCAATGGTATTAGCCTTCACTAATGGGTAATGGTGCACTCTGCAGGAGCAGGCTAGGCAGATAATTATCAGGTTAATACAAAAAAAACTTTTGTACCTCAGCACGCCACTAGGGGGCCATCCCACTACCAGGAACCCAATCTGATATTACTTCAGTTTCATTCTGCCTAGCGTCAGGAGCAGAGCTTTAGGTCTTTCTCTGCTGAGACCTACCGTCTTGGTTTTCTTATATATATATATATATATATATATATATATATATATTTTTTTTTTTTTTTATTTCTTCTCACTATCACTAGTTAGTCAGGGAATCCTTTCCTGGAGGACTGCTGCAGAGCTGGACCTCGTACTGGGTATCATAGATCCTTATGGAGTCCCAGCCTGCCAACGAGCGTCGCAGGTTACTGGTACGCCCAGGCCTCGCAACGACAGTGCCCCTCCATATGGGGACGAGCCAGGTGAAGCGGTGCTTCAGAGGATGTCTCAACCCGGATCGCCTGCATGTTGCTAGCGTTTCTCCATGGCTGACGGCACCCCCACTTAGGGTGGGAGGTCTCCCGTTTTTGAGCGGTGCCCACTGCTGGACTGGTGAGTACTGTACCCCCTGGAGACATTTGGGGGGTTGTGGGCCCACTCCTAGGGGATAGCAGGGCTGGCGGTTTCTGTAGGATCTCCCTTCTGGCCAGGTTGTGGTTTTCCCTCCCCTCCCTGTCCCCGCTGGGGGCGCTGCATGGGAATGCTGTGGTGGTCTCCTTGGGGTCCCTGCTAACAGCCAGAAATGTGTTTGGTGCATTTATTTTGCAGCCGTTTGGAGCGGCCGCCACTTTAGTGGTTTGCAGATTCCTAGCATTTAGCGCATGTTGGTGCCTAAGCGTTTCTCCACCCGCTCTCCGTTTTTCGGAGGCGGTGGACGAACGTTGGCTGGTGTCCCCAAGCAGGGGATCACACTGGGTCTAGGCTGAATAAGTCCACCTTACTTGCCGGTAGGGGATTCCCAGTATTCAGGGATTCGGCTGATAGGCATGTGGAAATGCTTGCCCGCCACATCTATCTAGTGGCGGGTTCCCTGTTGCAACCTGTGTTTTGCCTTAGTGAAGGCCTCTCAGGTACTCATGACATGGTGCACGGGGCTTCGCAGTGGGATCAGCTCGTCCACACTGCGAGCTTCCTGGGTGATGCGGCTGTGGAAGTGGCTCTGTTGGTTGCCCGGTTGTCAGCGGTGGGGATTGCAATCCACCGCATTACCTGGTTGAAGTGCTGGTCGGTTGACCACGCGTCCTAAAAGACGGTGTCTGAGGTCTCCTATGAGGGGGGTCATCTTTTTGGGGTAACTCTAGATGAATTGATTGCGGGGTTCACGGGAGGTAAGAGTACTCGTCTACCCCAGGTCACCAAGGGAGAGCTCCCCCATACGCAGAGGGGGCCCGCCTTCCAGACTCAACATAATTGCCTTTGGGACACAGGAGAAGAGTAAACCCTTCCGCCTTCCCGGGGGCCACGAGGAGCCGTGGTCGGGTAAGCCAAGCGCCGGTCAGTCTGGTTCGGCGGCCCAGTCCACCTCTTCCTAAAAGGGAAGCCCTCCCCGTTGCCGGGGTGGGGGGACGTCTTCTTTCTTTTCAGGAACCCTGGTTGTCCGGCATTCAGGACAGGTGGGTTCACAAACCAATTCGTTCAGAGAGATCGAGTTGATCTCGCCCCGCAGGTGGGTTCCACCCCGTCCATTCTTCAGCTGCCCCGTGATCGTCTCAGATATCTCGTGGGGGCTGTGCACGGTTTGCTTGCACACGGAGTCATTGTACCCCTCCTTTTTTGGAAAAAGTTTTCACGGTTTTGACTCCAACCTGTTCACAGTGCCCAAGAAAGAGGGCACGATGTGTCTGATTTTGGACTGGTAGTCCTTAAACCGCTTTGTGCAGGACGTTCAGGAGGGGATCCATCCGGTCAGGGATGGCCTCGTTGAGGCCTGGGGAATTGCAGCATCCATCCAACATCCCTATTTTCGAGGGTCATCAGAGCTGCTTCCGCTTCGCGGTGACTGGGGAGCATTACCAGTTCGTGGTGTTGCCTTTCGGTTTCGCTTCGGCTCCCAGGGTCTCCACCAAAGTGTTGGCTCGGGTCTAGCTTTGCTGCATTTACCGGACATTGCGGTCATCGGTTGCCTGGACGACCTCTTGTAAGGTCGAACTCATGTGTAACCTTGGCAAATGATCTGGCTGTGAAGGTTCAGACGCTTCAGGAGTTTGGGTGGGCTGTCCATTTCAGAAGTCGGCACTGACTCCCTCTACTCGTTTGCAGTACCTAGATGGTCCTGGACTCTGCTCAATCTCGGGTCTTCATTCCGGAGGACAAAAATCGGGACTTTGCGGGAGGAGATCGGAGCTTTCAGGAACGACGATCTCTCCTCTTTGCGGACCTGCATGCGGGTTCTGGGACGGCTGGTCTCGGCCTTCAAAGCAGTTCCGTTCTCAATTTCACACCAGGCTTCTGCAAGCGGAGATCCTGGACAGGTGAGACAGAACACCTCAGGCCTTGGAAAGGAGTATTTCCTTGAGTCATCCGGGTCATTCTGTGGTGGCGCTGGCCGCTGTCCTTGACACGGGGTCGGTCCTTCAGACCTCTATTATGGACGGTTGTCACCACGGATACCAGCCTGTCGGGCTGGGGAGGAGTTCTGGGCACGTTTTGCGCCCAGGGGACGTGGTCGGCGGGGGAGTCTTCGCTACCGTTCAGCTCCGAGCGTTCCAGCTTTGTCTGTTTCGGTGGTCACCTCGGCTTCAGGGGTGTCCGGTGCGGGTACAGATGGACAATGCCACGGCTGAGGCTTATATCAATCACCAAGGGGGCATGTGGAGTGCCCGGGGGGCCATGGCAGTGGCCGAGATTCTGTCCTGGGCCGGATCACAGGTACCTGCGTTCTCGGCCGTTCTCATTCCGGGTGTGGAACTCTGGCAGGCGGACTATCTACGTTGCCAGACTTTGGACCGAGGGGAATGGTCCCTACATCCGGAGGTGTTTCACCTCCTGTGCGCCCGGTAGGGGACCCCGGGCGTGGATTTGTTCGCGTCCCGTCTCCAATAAGTGGTGGTAAGGTTCGTGGCCAGGGCTCGTGATCCTCTGGCAGATGCCGCAAACGCGTTGGTGGTGCCTTGGCACCGCTATCGGCTACTGTATGCCTTTCCTCCAATTCCACTGTTATCCAGGTTCCTCCGCAGGTTGGCATCGGAACGGATGTCAGTCATTCTGGTGGCCCCGGACGGGCCTCGGCGGTCCTGGTAAGCGGCCGTCGTTCAGATGGTCGTTGAACCTCTGGCGGCTCCCGATGCAAGACGATCTGTCTCAAGAACCGATCTTCCATTCTGCTTTAGAGTTGCTGGCTTTGTCAGCATGGCTGTTAAAGGCCAGGTCCTGAGGGATAGAGGTCTTCCTCAGGCGGTCATCCTTACCTTGTTATATATTTTTTTTTTTTTTTTGCAGCACCTGGAAAGCGTATTTTGCTTGGTGCAAAGTGCATGGTTTTCACCCTCGTTCCTTCTCAGTGGCAAAGGTCTTGGCCTTCCTGCAGAAGGGCGTGGATCAGCATCTGGTGCTGACTAAGGCCTGGGTCCGTTGTCGGCCTTGGCAGTCTTGTTTCAACGACCTTTGACGTTGTTTTCTTTGGTCTGAACCTTCGTTCAAGTGGTGCGGCATTTGGCTCACCCCGAGGGGAGCTCTCTTGCAGGGGACCTGAATTTGGTTTTTGTCAGTGTTACAATAAACCTCTCTTCGAGAACATCAGGGGGATATCTCTGTCTGTGTTGTCACAGAAAGTTGCTTTTCTGGTGGCCATCACGTCGGCTCGCAGAGTGTCTGAATTGGCGGCCTTGTCCTGCCGCTCTCCTTATCTAGTACTTCATAGAGATAAGGTGGTTCTGCGACCGAGTCAATCTTTTCTTCCCACGGTGGTTTCTTCCTTCCACCTCAATGTGGATGTCGTGTTGCCTTCACTGTGCGCACGGCCCAAGCATCCTAAAGAGTTTGCTATGCTTTCTCTGGATGTGGTCCGGGCAGTCGAGGTCTACCTGTCCGCCACGGAGTAGATTCGGCAGTCTGATTTCCGATTTGTTCTTCCTGAGGGACCTCGGAAGGGATCGGCCGCCTGCGCAGCGACCTTTTCTAAATGGATCAGACAGGCGATTGTTCTGGCCTATTCCATCAAGGGTCAGGTTCCTCCTTTCTCGGTAAAGGCTCATTCTACTCGAGCCGTTAGTGCCTCTTGGGTTTTTTCTGTGGCTCAGGTGTGCAAGATGGCGACATGGTCGTCAGTGCACACTTTCACAAAGTTTTACAAACTTGACGTTTTGGCATCTTCAGATGCTTCTTTTGACCGCAAAGTTTTGAGTATGACAGTTGTTTGAGGGGACATTGTTTTTCATGTCTTTCCTTGTTGGGGTGTTTTTTCTGGGTTTGTTCCAGTTTTTTACTGTGGGCTCAAGTTGTTACTGGCCCGGTTATTTGCGTTACCTTCTTATCTGGTTGCGTTGCTTTCTCACCCCTCATATGTGCACTGCTTTGGGACGTCCCAATAGTGAAGGCTAATACCATCGGGCGGCGACTGTCCGAGGACGTAAGAGAAAATAGAATTTTTGTAAGAACTGTATCTGGGGGTTGTTGCCTTCCGGTACTGCTTGCTACGAAACTGAAGTAATATCAGATTGGGTACCTGGTAATGGCTGTGGGATGGCCCCCTAGTGGCGTGCTGAGGTACAAAAATTTTTTTTGTATTAACCTGATAATTATCTGCCTAGCCTGCTCCTGCAGAGTGCGCCATTACCCATTAGTGAAGGCTAATGCCATCGGGCAGCGACTGTCAGAGGACGCAGAGAAAATAATTTTACGGTAAGTTCTTACAAAAATTCTATTTTTTCACACTAGGAATTGTTTGGGTGCTGCTGTTGAGGTATACAATACAGTGAGGGTATTAAATATTGTGAAATAGTATCTTTCTTTGAAAAAATATATATATATTAATTTTACTTACTGGCAGCGTAATCCCTTGTAAATAAGAGTAGGGTCAGCCCTGGTCAATTTCCGGTTTTCCCTGGTATTAAATTGGTGAGTCGAAAAAAAAAAAAAAATAAAGCCAGATATTTTTAGAAAAAATAAAGAACTAAATTTTATTCAAAGCAAAAGAAGTCATCCAATACATTAAAGGATCTGTATAAGGCTCCTTTCACACTATCCGTCCGTCGGACGGATTCCGATTTTCTCAGTGGCGGATCGAGCCGCCGATCTCCCGCTGAGCAGGAGGATGACAGCTGTGTCTTCCTCTACACCCCATTTTTTGATGGGGTGTAGAGGAATGATCTTGTAAGTAAGCCACTCGGATTGGGAGGTGGTGGCTAATATATAGAGAACGGGAGGATTTTCTAACCATCGCATGACCTCAGAGGAGGGGGTATTTGTGGGTTGTTACCATCCAACCATGATATATTTATTACACATTTCTGGCAAACAACCCACAAATACCCCCTCCTCTGAGGTCATGTGATGGTTAGAAAATCCTCCCCTTCGCTACATATTAGCCACCAACTCCCAATCCGAGTGGCTTACTTACAAGATCATTTCACTACACCCCATCATAAACCTTGAAACTGTAGATCCTGCCCCTGGCATTTGGGAGTCCCACCCCCTATGCCCATCTACAAACCCCCATTTCCATTCCCCCCCCATATACTGCTGTATTTTGTGTGTGTGTGTGTGTGTATGTGTGTGTGTGTGTGTGTGTGTGTGTGTGTGTGTGTGTGTGTATATATATATATATATATATATATATACACAGTGGGTACGGAAAGTATTCAGACCCCCTTAAAATTTTCACTCTGTTATATTGCAGTCATTTGCTAAAATCATTTAGGTTCATTCTTCTTCCTCATGAATGTACACATAGCACCCCATACTGACAGAAAAACACAGAATTGTTGACATTGTTGCAGTTTTATTAAAAAAGAAAAACTGAAATATCACATGGTCCTAAGTATTCAGACCCTTTGCTCAGTATTTAGTAGAAGTCCCCTTTTGATTTAATACAGCCAGGAGTCTTTTTGGGAAAGATGCAACAAGTCTTTCACACCTGGATTTGGGGATCCTCTGCCATTCCTCCTTGCAGATCCTCTCCAGTTCTGTCAGGTTGGATGGTAAACATTGGTGGACAGCCATTTTTAGGTCTCTCCAGAGATGCTCAATTGGGTTTAAGTCAGGGCTCTGGCTGGGCCATTCAAGAACAGTCATGGAGTTGTTGTGAAGCCACTCCTTCGTTATTTTAGCTGTGTGCTTAGGGTCATTGTCTTGTTGGAAGATAAACCTTCGGCTCAGTCTGAGGTCCAGAGCACTCTGGAGAAGGTTTTTTGTCCAGGATATCCCTGTACTTGGCTGCATTCATCTTTCCCTCGATTGCAACTAGTCGTCCTGTCCCTGCAGCTGAAAAACACCCCCATAGCATGATGCTGCCACCACCATGCTTCACTGTTGGGACTGTATTGGACAGGTGATGAGCAGTGCCTGGTTTTCTCCACACATACCGCTTAGAATTAAGGCCAAAAAGTTCTATTTTGGTCTCATCAGACCAGAGAATCTTATTTCTCACCATCTTGGAGTCCTTCAGGTGTTTTTTTAGCAAACTCCATGCGGGCTTTCATGTGTCTTACACGGAGGAGAGGCTTCCGTCGGGCCACTCTGCCATAAAGCCCCGACTGGTGGAGGGCTGCAGTGATGGTTGACTTTCTACAACATTCTCCCATCTCCTGACTGCATCTCTGGAGCTCAGCCACAGTGATCTTTGGGTTCTTCTTTACCTCTCTCACCAAGGCTCTTCTCCCCCGATAGCTCAGTTTGGCCGGACGGCCAGCTATAGGAAGGGTTCTGGTCGTCCCTAACGTCTTCCATTTGAGGATTATGGAGGCCACTGTGCTCTTAGGAACCTTAAGTGCAGCAGAAATCTTTTTGTAACCTTGGCCAGATCTGTGCCTTGCCACAATTCTGTCTCAGCTCTTCAGGCAGTTCCTTTGACCTCATGATTCTCATTTGCTCTGACATGCATTGTGATCTGGAAGGTCTTATATAGACAGGTGTGTGGCTTTCCTAATCAAGTCCAATCAGTATAATCAAACACAGCTGGACTCAAATGAAGGTGTAGAACCATCTCAAGGATGATCAGAAGAAATGGAAAGCACCTGAGTTAAATATGAGTGTCACAGCAAAGGGTCTGAATACATAGGACCATGTGATATTTCAGTTTTTCTTTTTTAATAAATCTGCAACAATGTCAACAATTCTGTGTTTTTCCATCAATATGGGGAGCTGTGTGTACATTCATGAGGAAGAAGAATGAACTTAAATGATTTTAGCAAATGGCTGCAATATAACAAAGAGTGAAAAATTTAAGGGGGTCTGAATACTTTCCGTACCCACTGTATGTATGTATACTTTGTATATTCCACATATTGTTCAGCATTTATTGCTTATGTCATTTTTGTTTTTTATTTCTTTCCTGTATCATACAACCATTGCTCAATCTTAATATCACACCCGGCGAAGGTAACCCCAGTATATTACAAAACTGTGGGTACCATGAGAAAGCGGAGGGCGGTACATCCTTTACTCCCTCTGAGATCTCCCAACGGGAGATCGACTTCTCCATCTGTGTCGGCGACCGATTGCAGCATTCTGCCCCTTCTTTCTTTTTTCAATAGGGTGCGCACGCAGCTCCAGCTGACGCATGCTCCTCTGACACACAGACCCGGAAGTCGGGTCTGTAGACGTGGCACTACGTTGCACACACACTGCGCATGCACGAGCCGCAATAAAAGCCCGGGGAATTGTAACAAGGTGCCGTTTCCCTCTAGAGGAGGGAGAAAGACAGACCTACTGGACCCGCTGCTGCTGGACCATTTCTTTTGGATCCTTTACTAAATAATCAAAAGTGAGTTGGTAACAAATCCCTAATACAGATCTTTTAATGTATTGGATGACTTCTTTTGCTTTCAATAAAAATTAGTTCTTTCTTTTTTCTAAAAATATCTTGCTTTATTTTTTTCACCTCAGCAGTTTAATACCAGGGAAAACCGGAAATTGCCTGGGGCTGACCCTACTCTATATTTACAAGCGATTACGCTGCCAGTAAGTAAAATTAATATAACGGAAAATTTATATCAATACTTACCGTAATTTTCCTTTCCTGATAGAACTCCATGGCAGCACACGTATGGGTAGGCTCCGCCTCCTCTCCTACCCTATAGGACCCCACTCCCATAAATTTTTGCTCCAAGCCAGGAGCCGTGTTCCATATATAGACTACTCCAGCAGATGGGAGGGAACTCCTGCTGCCATGGAGTTCTATCAGGAAAGGAAAATTACGGTAAGTATTGATATAAATTTTCCGTTTTCCTGACAGACTCCATGGCAGCACACGTATGGGAAATAACTAGCCATACACACCCGGGTGGGCAACTGCTGGTCAAACAGAAATAGGTTTAATTTGCACCGTCAACAGACAAAATTTTTAAACCAAAATCAACTGAGGATAAAGAAGCAGGTTCAACACAATAATGTGACATGAAAGTGTTAATTGAGGACCATGAGGCCGCTCTGCAAATGACATCTGGTGCAACATGAAGGGAAGCCGCCCAAGACGTAGAAATCCCTCTGGTGGAATGAGCCGTCACCACTTCCGGAGGAGCCAGTCCCTTGGCTCTATATGCCCACTGGATGGTCTGAACTATCCAGCTAGAAATTGTTCTGGAAGAAGCCCTCTTGCCTCTGTTCTTTCCATAAAAGAGAAAAAATAGATAGTCTGACTTGCGAAAGGAAGCTGTGAACTTCAAGTATGTTTGAAGGACTTCGCCCACATCCAACGGATGGGTATTCTGGTCATCTTGAGACTTGAATGTAGGTAAAACAATCTCTTGGTTGACATGAAAAACTGAATTTACCTTCGGATTGGACCCTAGCATAGGGACCAGGACGACCCGATCAGGAAAAAATGTCAGAAAAGGTTCTTTGCAACCCAGGTCACTAATTTCAGAGACACGTTTAGCCGATGTGATGGCTACTAAAAAGGCCGTCTTCATAGACAGATTCTTAAGGAAGAAGGAATCTCCATGTTCCAAAACTGTTGCTGAGAGAAACTCAAGGACTAGTGGAAGGTCCCATTTGGGGAACCTGGGTTTCCTGGGAGGTCTCATTCTTGACGCCCCTCTGAAAAACTGCCGGACCAGAGGATGTTTTGCCCATGAGGTCCCCGTGAAGGCAGAGATTGCTGAGATCTGTACTCTGAGAGAGCCAACAGCCAGAGATAGGTCTAAGCCTGTCTGGAGGAACCCCAGAATGTGATGGATCTTAGGATTAGTGATGGAATCGGACTCATTAGACATGTAATCCTCAAACTTAGACCAGATCCTCTCGTAGACTTTGTTGGTGCCCGGTCTCCTGGCACTCATCATTGTGGACATTGCCGCACTTGGACAACCAAGAGCTTTTAGTCTTTCCCTCTCAAGGACCATGCCATGAGATGTAACTGCGCTGGACATGGATGCAGCACTGGACCCTGAGATAGAAGGTCCGGCCTGAATGGCAGGGGAACAGGATCCCGAAAGCTCAGTTGGAGCAGCAGAGGAAACCAGGGCCTCCTTGGCCAAAATGGAAGAATTGCTATGACTTCTACCCTCTCTCTCCTGAGTCTCTGCAGGAACTTGAATATCACTGGGACCGGGGGAAAAGCATATGCTTTGTGGAACTTCCAGTGGTCCGTCAGAGCATCTACCCCGTAGGCTTGGGGGTAACGCCATCTCGAGTAGAATTTCGTCAGTTTGGCATTGTTTGGAGAGGCAAACAGGTCTACCTCCGGAAGAATCCCCAGAGAGATGACCCACTTGAAGGTTTCTGGATGAAGAGACCATTCGTTGTTGTCTAGATTGGTTCTTGACAGAAAATCTGCCTGAACGTTCTGGACTCCTGGAAGATAAGCAGCTGATAGATTGGAAAGATTCCGTTGGGCCCATGCCATGATCGGTTTCACTTCTTCCAGAAGGGAGGAACTGCGGGTGCCCCCTTGCCTCTTGATATATGCGACCGCCGTCGTATTGTCTAGCCGTAGGAGGACCGAGGACCCTTTCACCAAGTGACGGAAAGCCATGATGGCACGAAAAGCTGCCCGAAGCTCCAGGACATTTGAGACCAACCCGAGGGTGGGAAAGTCCCACCTGCCCTGGGCCACCTCTGACAGGCAGTGCGCACCCCAGCCCGTCTGGCTGGCATCCGATGTCACAACGATCCAAGGAACGGGAACGATCGAATGACAATTCAGGAGATTTTCCCGTTGTAGCCACCAAGACAGACTCGCCCTCATAGAGGATGTTATCCGTACAGGAGTGTCTGGATTCCCGGAGCTCCATTGGCGGAGGAAACCGATTTGGAAGGGCCTCATCCTCCACTGTGCCCACTTGACCATGGGGGCCGTGGAGACCATGGTCCCTATTATTTTCAGACACTGTGATGCCCGAAGATAAGGGGTTGACATTGCCGGTTGTATTCTGCTGCGGATCACCGGAATCTTCTCCACTGGAAGAGAGATGGTGCCTCTGGAGGTGTTGAAGGGTGCCCCCAGGAAGATCAAGGATTTTGTCGGATCCAGATGGCTTTTCTCCAGATTCAAGAGCCACCCGAATTCTTGAAGGGTGGAGATTACCTGAGATCTGTGTTGCAGAATCTGTGCTTGGTCTTGAGAAAGAAGAAGCAGATCGTCTAAGTAGTGAAACAGTCGGATCCCTTTCGATCTGATCAGAGCTACAATAGCCAGTAAGATCTTTGAAAAGACTCGAGGTGAGGTGGTAAGCCCGAAAGGGAGACAGGTAAACTGGAGATGCACTTGACCCACGGCAAAGCGAAGAAACTTTTGTAGTTCTGCTGCCACTGGGACATGGAAATAGGCATCTTTTAGATCTATGGAGATCATCCAATCTTCTGGTTGCACCACTTGGCGGATAGTGAAGAGTGTCTCCATCCTGAACCTCTCTTTCTTTATGAAAGAGTTCAGATGAGTCAGGTCTATGACCGGTCTCCAAGAACCGTTTTTCTTTAGCACCATGAATAGAGGTGAATAAAGGCCTTGAAACCTTTCTTCGGCCGGAACTGGGATGACAGCACCTTGAGAGATCAGGGAATCTACGTATGACAGAAGAATTGACTTCTTTTCTTCCACGCGAGGTAGAGCCGTAGGGATGAACCGCAGAATTGGAGTTTCTTCGAAAGACCAAACGTGACCATGAGACACAGTCTTGACGGTCCACTGGTCCGTAATCGAGGCTGCCCAAACGTGCGCAAACTGACGTAGACGAGCGCCTACTCGCAACGCTTGAGCAGGCCTGATATCAAAAAGACTTTGTGGTCTCCCGACCACTAGAAGGTGTTCCCTTGTTGAACTTCTGACCTGTAGGTTGAGATCTTTTCCAATTCTTTCTGAACTCACGTCCAGGCCTGTAAGAGCGAGCTTCTCTGGATCGATCCGAACTTGGTTTGTGCTGGAATCTTCTGCGGTCAAGCAAACGGCGATCCTGAGGGAGGAAACCTGATTTACCACCAGTGGCACGGGTAATGGCACTGTCCAGTTTGTTGCCAAAAAGGGACGCACCCTCAAACGGAATCCTGCACCAGGCCTGTTTGGAAGCAGGATCAGCCAGCCAGGGACGTAACCATAAAGCACGTTTGGCCGTGACAGAAGAGAGCATGACCCGCGCCACCAGGCGAATGATATCAATGGAAGCCTCTCCCAAAAAGGCCGTTGCCAACCTTAGTTCATACACAGCCGAGCTTCTGGCTGCTTCCTCTGAGACACCTTGCAGTGTGGTCTCCACGTTATCTACCCAAGCCTCCATAGCTTTGGATGTGGCTGCTAGGGCTAGGGCTGGTTTGCAGGTCATACCAGCTAACAGATAGATCTTTTTGAGATCCGTATCAATTCGTCTATCCAGACCATCTTTAAATGAGACGGAATCTTCCAAAGGTAGGGTAACGTGTTTGACTAGCCTCATCAAGGCTGCGTCTATTGTAGGTGCAGAATCAAGATGCTTCACTTTGTCGGTCTTAAAAGGATATAACCTGGAAAATTTGGACGATAAGGAATTCTTCCTTTCAACTCCATGCCATTCGTCTGTAATGATTTCCCCCAGCTCACTCAGAAAAGGGAAATGATCCCGTTCTTTCTTGAGGTGTTTAAAGTATTTTTTCTGTTTTGCTGGGGAATCTGCTGGCTCTTCCCATTTTAACGCCTCTTTTACCGCTCTCACTAGCGGAGAAATCATGGCAAAATCAAAGCCTGAACTTTGGTCTTCTAGGTCATCCTCACTTTCAGAGGAATCCGAGAAGCGACTCGGCTGGGAAGTGCCTGGCTCTACGTCTTCCCTCTGAGGGAGAACTGGAGTATCAGTTGTATGACCAGACAGCCGGTTGGGATCCCAATCCCTTAAGGATTCTTGCACGATCCGCCTGACCAGGGTTTCCACTGGTGGATCTGGGACTTGTTTTTCCTTGATTGCCCGAGAATAGCAGGCATCACACAAGGATCTATCCTCAGGGACTACAGCCCTACAACCCCAGCAAGATTTGTGTGCGGGGCGGTCAGCATGGCGGGAAGACCGGCTTGGACAATCATCATGGCGTCTAGACCTAGACCTGGATCTATGGTGCCTGGATTTGGATGATGCATGGTGATGGCCTGAAGGTGATCTGTCCTTTGATCCCGATGCAGGACGTTGGTCAGACCTAAAAGGGCTGAAAACAAGGAAAGAAAAGCTCAGGCTACAGTAAGCCAGCTGGCAGACAAGCGAGAGTTAAAAGCTAAAGCTCACCTGTTGCGCAGGGACTGGCCACCGGGGGGCGGTGAGGCATCCATTGCAAATCACAGCGAGATAACCTGCAATAGGAAGGATGTAAGAACTCAATCTTACCTTCCCATAGCCGCCTATCCCCTCCCCCATTCAAGCAGGACTGACCCAGCACAGGACTTACCAAACATAGGCAGAGACACAGCGTGGGGAGGCCGCCGCAAAAGCCCACAGACATCCCAAGAATGACAGCTCCATCAGCTGTTTAAATTTCCCGGGAGCCGTAAAGCCACGCCCCCCCCCTGACGCCACCGCGTCATGGAGGACTGGAAGTAGCGTGCGCTCATGCGCAGACCACTTAGGAACCAAGCCTCACAATGAACACCGACTGGGAATCAGGAGGCGGGGGGAGGAGCCGAGAGCGACGGCCTGGAACGCAGGAGCGCTCCAGCCGCCATACTAACCAGGAAGCAAAACGATAAAAAATATAAAGTAAGCAATACATTACCACCAATACCGACAGAAGGACCTGGAACGCTCCTCAACCGGAGACTAGCGTGTGCGTCAGGGCATAAGGGCCTCCCGCTAGTAGCAAGGACGTTTGGCCAAGCGATGCAGCCCACCTCTCATTCAGGATTTATGGCATCTTTCGGCATCATTTCAAATTGCCCGGGTCCACCCAGTAGTACTGAGATTGCTGGACTAAGGTAGAAAAGGCATCATCCAGGAAAGGCACACGCCACCAGGTATGTAAGAAAACGCATCCTATAAGGTAAGACTTCTCTTGCGGAAGGAGGACAAAAAAGGAACACGGCTCCTGGCTTGGAGCAAAAATTTATGGGAGTGGGGTCCTATAGGGTAGGAGAGGAGGCGGAGCCTACCCATACGTGTGCTGCCATGGAGTCTGTCAGGAAATATATTTTTTCAATTAAAGAAAGATACTATTTCACAATATTTAATACCCTCACTGTATTGTATACCTCAACAGCAGCACCCACACAATTCCTAGTGTGAAAAATAAAGATCAGAAGCAAGGTATCCAGAATCAGGCACATTTTTCCAAGTATGTATTGAAAACTATGCGGCAATGGGATTTTTTACCCATGGAATGCATATGTTTTGATTTCTTACCTATTGTATTTACAGATATGGTGAATAATCTTCCTTGATAAAGGCGCTCTATTTGTAAGCCGCAAACGCATAGGAAAACCAGGATATTCCCTCTATGCATACTCCAGGCTGAATCTCAAAGCATGGAACGGCAGAAAGATATATTCATATGTCACCATATCACTGTGTCACTCGTTTCTCAACTTACCATCACAAATGGGTCTATAACCCAAACACATAACAAGTGTGTTTATACATTTTCTGTTTCTTTTATTTTAATAAATTGTTATAATTTTACACAAATCGTCTTATTAAGCCCATAAAGTCCCACCTACTCTTGGCCTGAGGCACCAAACCCTTTTCAAGACCCTTTTCAAGACATTTATACCAACTAAACCAACTACATAGGTTTTGAGAATTGCACTTCCTATACCAATGTTAACCACTTTAAGACACTGTGCTGGTACTGCGGCTTTGCTGTGTCCAGCGACATAGAACTACATTGTGCGCATTCACGGCTCCTGCGAGCCTGATCCTGGTCTGATTCGGCTCAGAACCGATCAGTCACCAGATGCAGACCAACAATTTTTGGTCTGGATCTGGTGATCGGTTCTGGCCAATGGCATCATGTCCCCTGGCTGTGTAATGTAAACACAGGCAGGGGAAGTGATGTAATTTTCCCTCCTGGAGCCCTTTTGGTTCCAGGAGAAGAAGAAGCATCTAAAACGTGAGTTCCAAAACACTACAATGACACTACCACACATAGGTACACTTTTAATCCCTTGATCACCCCCCCAAACCCCTCACAGTGTACACTATATACAGTGGTATGCCGATTTTTTGCTGATCACTGTATTTAGTGTCACTTGTGACCCTAAATCGCGCTTGTGCTAGGCCCAAATAGGTTTAGAGCACCCGCCATCTATCCCCTAATAAAGTTTTAACCCCTTGATCACCCCCAGTTAACCCCTTCACTCCCTATCACACTGTGCATTAAATACAGTATATAGGTAACTACTGATCACTGTATTAGTGTCACTTGTGACCCTAATTTGGGCTAGGCACAAATAGGTTTAGGGCACCCACCATTTATCCCCTAATAAAGTTATAACCCCTTGATCTCCCCCAGTTAACCCCTTCACTCCCTATCACACTGTGCACTAATATACAGTATATTAGCTAACTACTGATCACTGTATTAGTGTCACTTGTGATCCCAGCTTGCGCTAGGCCCAGATACGTTTAGGCCACCCACCATACATCCCCTATAAAGGTTTAACCCCTTGATCTCCCCTAGTTAACCCCTTTACTGCCCTGTCATAGTGTTCACCATATACAGTGATTACCGATCACTGTATTAGTGTCACGGGTGACGCTAGTTAGCGTCAGGGTCCCACCACATTTTTTAACAGTTATTTAGTGTCAGTTAAAGTCAATTACAGATTGCCAGTAACACTAACACACATGTGATAGGTAGTGAGGAGTGAAATCAACAATTTACGCCCTTGGAAAGCCTAAAGGCGTTGATTGGATTTCGGGGTCCTGTACGTGGCTAGACTTCCAAAAAATCTCACACATGGGGTATCCCCATATTCAGGAGAAGCAGCTGAATGTATTTTGGGGTCTCATTTCACATATGCCCATGGCATTTGTGAGAAAAATATCATTTAGTGACAACTTTTGTGTTAAAAAAAATTGAAAAACAAATGTAATTTTCCCAAAACTTGTGGCAAAATATAAAATCTTCCATGGACTCAACATGCCTCTCAGCAAATAGCTTGGGATGTCTACTTTCCAAAATGGGGTCATTTGGGGGGGGGGGGTTTGTGCTATCTTGAAATTTCAGGGCCCCCGAAACTGTGATAGGTAGTAAGGAAGTAAAATGTGCAATTTACGCCATTCGAAAACCTGAAGGTGGGGATTGGCTTTCGGGGTCCCGTACACAGCTAGGCTCCCAAAAAGTCTCACACATATGGTGTCCTTGTACCCAGGAGAAGCAGCAGAATGTATTTTGGGGTGTCATTCCACATATATCCATGTCATGTGTGAGCTATTTATCTTTTAGTGACAACTTTGTGTTAGAAAAAAAAATGTAATTTTCCCAAACTTGTGGCAAAATATAAAATATTCCATGGACTCAACATGCCTCTCAGCAAATATCTTGGGGTGTCAACCTTCCAAAATGGGGTCATTTGGGGGGGTTTTGTGCTATTTTGACATTTCAGGGCCTCCGAAAACCTTGATAGGCAGTGAGAAAGTGCAATGAGAAATTTACGCCCTTTGAAATTCTGAAGGTGGTGATTGGTTTTCGGGGTCCCGTACGCAGCTAGGCTCCCAAAAAGTCTCACACATGTGGTATCCCTGTACTCAGGAGAAGCAGCAGAATATATTTTGGGGTGTAATTACACATATACCCATGGCATGCGTGAGCAATATATAATTTCAATGACCACTTTTTGTAAAAAAAATATATATATTTTTTTTTTAGTCATTTTTTAAACACCTGTGACAAAAAAATTAAATATTCAATGAGCTCAACATGCCTCTCAGGACATTCCTTAGGAAGTCTAATTTCCTAAAAAGTGGTAACTTGGGGGGTTTTGTACTGCCCTGCCATTTTAGCACTTCAAGAATTTGAGATAGGCAGTCAGAAAGTAAAAGCTGCGTAAATTCCAGTATTTACACCATAGTTTGTAGACGCTATAACTTTTGCGCAAACCAATAAAAATATGCTCATTAAGAATTTTTATGTCAAAGACATTTAGCTAAATACATTTTGGCCTAAATATATCACAAAATTTAATATATTGGATATTTTTTAACAGTCAAAGTAGAAAATGTCAATTTCTTGTAAAATTTTCGCTCTTTTTTTTTTATTAATATCGCAAAAAATAAAAAGTGCAGAGGTGATCAAATACCACCAAAAGAAAGCTCTGTTTGTGGGAAAAAATGACATAAATTGAGTTTGGGTACAGCATTGGATGACCGCACAATTGTCAGTTAAATTCACGCAGTGCCAAGTTGAAAAAAGCGGCATGGTCATTAAAGCAGAGTTCCGGCCTCTGAAAAGTTTTTTAGAAAAAAATACCCCCGGGACAGTCAGGGCTAGTGCATTCCACAATGGATAGCCTCTAAACTGTCCCAGGTCGTACTTACCTTTTAGAAGAAATACTTACCTTGAAAATTTCTTGTCCAGCGCTGCCATCTCAGGTGTGGGCAGCTGAAGCCAGGGTGTCCTCTTCCGTGTCCTCTTCCGTGTCTTCGTCGTCCCAGAATGCCCTGCACCGGCCCCGCTATTCACTTTCGGGGCAGGCGCGTCATCCCTGCACAGCTTCTGGGCATGCCCAGAAGCTGTTTAGCAGGGAATGACACGCCTGCACCGGAACTGACGAGCGGGGCCGGTGCAGGCACATTGACTCCTGGGAGCGATTGACGTTCAGCTCCCAGGAGTCATTGCAAGCAGGAAGTGACGGTGCAATCTGCGGCCGCAGAGGGAGGAAGAAGAAGGAAGGTAAGTATACTTTCTTCAAAAACAAGGTAAGTAAACAAAAAAAATCGGGACTATCCATTTATTTTTTAGGTTAATGTCAGCAAGCGGATGGCCCAAAGTCATTTTTGAGGCCGGAACTCCGCTTTAAGCAGCAAAATCTTCCAGGGCCAAAGTGGTTAAAGCACCCTTTGATAAACTCATGTATTCATAAAAGCATTTTTAAATACATCTAATATAACTTAAACATGCTTTCAGTAGTACAGAAATCAGCATAATAAAGTGCTGCTGTTGCTTCATTGTCCGAAGAGAAAGGCTGTGGGCTTTCTACAGACACTCTAGATATCATTTGTACCAATGGAAGAGGACTATAAGAAGGTAGAATGTAAATTTAGTACATCTGAGTTCTTACACTTATCTTTTTTTTTTTGCATTGAGTTATGCTTTCATTTTACAGTATAGGTCCACGTTAATTGAAGGAAAAAGATGAATGTGGCTCTCAAGCTACTTTGTAAGTGTGGCATTAGAACAGAGGGGTTGTAATTTGCAGTAAGATTTCTAACCAGCATCCTAAAACATACAGTTTAACCAAAATAATGGTATTTTTCAATGCTGTGACAAATCGAGATCCCGACCCGATTCCTCAACAGGCCAAAGGCACTCCATAGGCCTTTGTAACATCTCCAGTACATGCTTGAATTCACATTTATCTTAGTGTTTTAAATATACGTAGCTTTCTAATCTCTTTTTAAAATATAAAACATGTACTTAACATGTTGCATCACCATTGTAATCATGCACTGGGAAACAAAGAATTAACTAATGCTTCAAGCCACATTCCTGAAATCAACAAAGATCTGAGTGACTTGATGTGTCCCAGCTTGCCCTGTTACATAGTAGGAGAGATGAATAACTGCAGCATGAGCGTACCCTTCCTGTCCAGAGTTCAGGTGGTTTCTACTAGTAATAGAATCATGCTCTTAAATTGACTTGCTAAGTAAGTACATGGTCAAACAGGTGTTTTTTAACCACTTGCCTAAAGGGCACTTTCACCCCCTACCTGCCCAGGCCAATTTTCAGCTTTCAGCGCTGTCACACTTTGAATGAAAATTGCGTGGTCATGCAACGCTGTACCCAAATTAATGTTTTACCATTTTGATTCCCTCCACAAATAGAGCTTTCTTTTGGTTGTATTTAATCACTGCTGGGTTTTTTATTTTTTTTGCTAAAAAAAATGAAAAAAGACCAAACATTTTGAAAAAAGTTTTTTTGGGTTTGTCAGAAAATTTTGTAAATAAGTACATTTTCGGATTTACTGATGTGAGCTGATGAGGCTGCACTGATAAAGGCAGCAATGATAAGGTGGAACTGACGAGGAAGCACTAATATGCAGCATTGGTCTTCAATATCCCCCTTCTTTAATTTTGGCAGGGGAATCGGGCATGGTTGCCCCTTGTCACCCTTCCTGTTTTCCCTATTTCCCTAATGATTGAACCATTGGCTGTGGCGTTACTGTTCTGCTGTGGTAGGTGCACTGAAGGTTGGCTCTATCAGAGAATGCCTGGCACTCTATGTGGATGACATGTTATTGTTTTTAAATGACCGGGTCCATCTTTGGGAGCAGTTTTTTACATTTTGGATAAATTTGCGAAATTTTCCAGTCATAAAGTGAATTGGGACAAATTGACCATTCTCACACTTGACCCGGGTACTAGGGCTGCGGCGGTTGTAGCGCTACAGTTGCAGTGGGTCACTTAATTCACGTATTTAGAGGTTTGCATATTTGCAAGGATGGCGGATTACGTTGGCCTGAATCTGCTACCCCTGTTAGATCTACTTAAAGGAAGGTTGAAGTATGGAGAAATCTCCTCTTACCAGTGTTAGGACGTATCGACCTTTTAAAAATGAAGATTCTCCTGGTCTTTTCATATATTCTACGCAATTCACCTATTTGGGACCTGCAGTCCTTTTTCCGTTGGGTGCGTGGCCTTTTTGGTTCATTCATATGGGGAAACTCACCTCCCAGAATAGGCCGTCGAGCTCTTCAGGAGCCCTGGGGGCAGGGGTGTCTTGCACTCCCTGACCTATACAAATATTTTTTGGCTGGCCAGGGAGTTTTTGCACATAGGTAGCTCCTTGGGGATGATGGGGATTCCGCCACAGTATTAGAGGCAGTAGTGCTGGGCTCATAGAGTCTCTGCCTCCTGGTGTATAGAGGTCCTAGGGCCAAATTTCCCTTGACGGGGACAATGCGAGCTATCATCAAGGCCTGGGATAATGCTCAGGAATTACTCGCACCTGCTTCTAAATCCATATTACCAGCTTCGCCACTGTGGTTCAATCCCTATTTTCCCCAATTTCTCTCTATACCTCATCCCATTATATTGGCATTGAAGGGGGTGACATCACTAGGGGAGGGAAATTGTCACAACTTGCAGATCTAAAACAAAGATTCAACCTGCCTAATCTGTATCTCTTCCGTTACCTTTAATTGAGACATGCATTTATCTCCCAGTTTAGTTCCACCAGGGTGGTAGTTGAGTCCTCTGCCTTGGAGAATGCCATACTGGATTAGTCCATGAAAAAATTGTCAGAATTATAAAAGGAATTCTTTCCAGTTTCTCCTAACTTGGTAACCAGGTGTAGGGAACAATAGGTGGCAGAGGTTCCAGACTTGGGAGGCGAGGGCTGAGATGATATGTGGAGTTTCCCCTTCACCCATTTAGTTTCGGCAAGGTATCGGTAAATTCACTCTAAAATTCCTCACAGGATATAATTCAGTTTAGCAAAATTATTCAAAATTTACCCGGGGACATCGGCGGAGTGTAGGCCCTGTTCATATTCTCCAGCTGATTTCGGTCACATCTTCTGACACTGCCCGGTAGCTCAGGAGTTCTGGGCTGCCATTGTGCGCTGTATCAAAGAGATTACCTCCATGCCAGTACATATGACAGTGGCAATTTGCCTACATGGCCTAGTGGAGGGCCTGGCACCAACTAGGGCTCAGCGCACCTTGCTTTGCCTTCTTTTGTTCTATGCTCTCAAGGTGCTGATCCTCTATTGGAAAAAACAATGACGCCCTCACTATTTTGTGTGAAAGGACTTGTAAATAAAGTGACTCAGTTCTTTAAAGCTACATATTTGAGCAGGGGCTGCCAAAAGAAGTTTGATAAGGTTTTAAAGATCTGGTTGGAGAGCCCTGCCTCTGTCGCATAAGATAGGCCTAGTAATGGGTATCCGAGCAGAGACTGGATGGGAGATGATTAACAATAGCTATGCTTTGCTTTAAAAGAAAAAGGGAAACCTTTTTTTTTCTTCCTTCAAGTATTGGGAATTTATTTAGACCTTATTATTACATAACGGGCACATTAAATGTGTGACAAATCACAATATTATCTCAGATGCTGCAAAGTGTTTCACTGTATGTGTTATTGCTATGGTTATTCTTAACCCCTCAGGGGGACATACATCTGGGAAGGTGGAGTCGCCTTCAGGGTGGTCGAGACGTTGTTTTTAATGTTTTTTCCGCCCTGTGTGACAAAGTGTTTTCTTATGTGTTGTGCATAAAATAATAAACAGAAATTGAGAAAAAAAAAGTATGCAGCACTGATGGACAGTGATAGGCAGCACTGATATGCGGAACTGATAGGTGGCACTGATAGGCGGCACTTATGGGCAATGATAGGTGGCACGGATAGGCGGCACCGATAAGCAGGCACTAATGGGCACTGAAAGGCAGCACTGACTTGCACCACTGCTGGGCACAGAATGGCCTCATTGATGGGCACAAATTGGCTTTACTGATGGGCACAGATTGGTGTCACTGATGGGCACTGTTGGGGCTTCACTGATTATGTGTACAGGTCAGTGTGAGGCGAGGAGAGCCGATTACTGGCACTTCTGTGTTTACATGTGATCAGCTGTAATTGGACACAGCCAATCGCGTGTAAAGAGCCACGTCATCGTGTTACTGAGATCAGGGTCGCGCTGTGTCCTGCGGGCCCACGATCACAGCGAGACTGGGCGACATCATATGACATTGGCCCAGAAAAAGAGTGGGCGGGACGCCATTAAGTATCACATAGATACAAAGAAACTCTCCCTGCTGTATAGCTACAGTGTACCTTCTTAAAACTTAAGGCAAAATTCACCTTTTCAGGCAGAATTTACTTTTCATAATAAATAGAAGCCTTTTCCAATGTTTTTCTACCCAAGACATCCCAATGTAGTTATCTCTCACTAACCCAGTCCTTGAGTCTGCACCATCTCATTTCAAAAGATGCACCTAAGCCTCTGAATTCCTGCAGCATCATCTGATATTCCAGAAAAGTTCATATCTCCTTTTGCACTACCTTTATCATAAATTAGGGTTTGTTTTACCTTTCTTGACCACACATCCCTCATTACTGTACTACTTTTTTTTTTTTTATTTCCACCCACTTTCCTACCTCCTTTAAGGTGGCAATCTCCTTTAGATCTACAATCAAATATGCATTGCAAGGGCCTGCCCGATTTGATAAAAATTTAATGCATTGTTCAGGTGGGTCTTTTATTACATAGTTTTGGTAAAGCTAAAGAAAATTGTGCTTCGATTGTACAATCAGATTGTACAGTATACAGCCAACTTAATACATGGGAGGGAGTGGGTGGGGTCACTTAGCTGGAATTGTTCTTATAATCCAACTCCAGCTCGGGGAGAGGGATAGGAAGGATGTAAACACACTAATTTTACTTTCATGATATATTACACTGTGAAACATCATGCATGCAGATTGCTGAGTAGGTTCGGTTGTAGATGGTGATCGTTGCACTGCAATTGGATCCTTGAATGATGCACAACACCAATGATGTGAAAGGGGTGGGACCGACTAATGAAGGCGGTCCAGTTTGCAGGTATATATGTCTAGTGGGTCATTTGACTCTGAGGAAGAGGGTTTGCCCTGGAAACGTGTCAGCCCAGCCATTACGGATGCCATCTGGTCTTCCTACAGCATTGGATTAGTCCATGTCCTGGGGACTACCCATATGCAGTATTTTGACATGCGCTTTTTACTACATTTGTTTGTGAGTATGATGTATGTTACCTTATATTCTTCAAAAAAATGTTTTAATAGTATCGCACTAGGTCGGTGCGCCTTTCTCTTGTTTTTTTCGCTTCTAGTACATGTGAATACCCATGGTCCTGAAAGGGCAGGACCCCAGGTGTCTAGGATACACTCCTTTTCCCTGAGCATAGCACCTGAGCACAGGAGAGTTACGTTGTCCTGCAAGACGGATACCAGAAGGTCATGAAGAAGTTGTCTATAAAAGTAAGGTGAGACCTGTTCAAGTTAGGGACAGCTTTTTCTTTTCAGCAACAGAGGTATATTATTGGTATATTGGTACATAGGGAAGCTATACTTTAGAAAAAAACAAGAAGTTCACCTTTAAGACATTTACCCTGAAGGACACCTGTACTGAGAATAATTTGTATGCTTTTAGCAATGATTTTTCCTCTTGTAATTGCTAGCTGCCTGGTTGTCATGCTGATCTGGTCGCTAAACACTTTTTTTTAGACCTTGGACATGTACAGTATGCAGGTCAGAACTTCTGACTTTACTTGCTGTATGCTGGCTCTAAGTCAAGGACAGCCAAGCAATTAAAATTTTCAGAAGGGGACCAGCAATAACAGCTTCCACAACTCTCAAGATACAGATTTCCTTAGCTTTCCTTGCCAACAGTCAAATGCTTCCGTTTATGACCAGTTCAATGGCTCATGTACATGATTACTCATGTCTGATGCCAGTGTGTATATTAGCCCTAATACTGCTAAATCATGACTACAAAAGAAAAAATTCCAGAGTGCAGCAGTAATAAAAATATGATTTTTAATTTACGTGTAAAATCATTTTCTTGGAGCTAATTACAGTAAGTTACACAAGATATTCAGACACAACTGGGTTTTATTGCTGCTTACAGTCGAACTAAACACAAAGAAATGTCAGGCAAGATAACTCCTCCCACTCCCAGCATGCCTCAGGTCTGTGTAAAAGTGATAGAAGAGTGGACCCTAGGACAGTGGGGAGGGACCTGTGCTTCTTAATAAAAAGATTTTACAAGTAAGTCAAAATTCATGTTTTCCTATTCTTTCACTAATGGGCACACAGAATTCTCAGAGACAACGAGGCCATCCAAAAGCAATCCAACTGCGGGGTGGGCAACAACAAAAAAAATGCCCAGAAAAAACATTAAAAACAGAACTAGACTACTCACAGACTAAAGAGTTGCCTGAAGGATCTACTTCTTAAACTGGCATCAAATGAGGGCTGAACATACACCTGGAAGAACTTAGATAACATGTAAACAGAGGACCAGCTGGCAGCCAAAAATTCTAGAGACTAAATGCCTGATGCTGAAAAGCCCAAGAGGTTCTGACTGATCTATTAGAATGTTCCCCCCAACAGGAAAACAGGGATCTTGTCCTTAACTCCATATGCCTGAATGATGACCTTCCTAAGCAATTCAAAGATGATGGAACAGTAGGCAGGCACCTTTAGCAATAAGGAAAAAGAGTAGCAGTCTGTTTAAAGGAAGAAGTAGCTGGCAGATAGAAACAAACAGCCTAATTACACCCAGGCAATAGAGGGAGATCAAAATGTGGTAAAAAATACTGCGTTAACAAAAATAGTGAACAAATAGCCGCTGACACTCCAACAGACTGTGATGGCAACCAAATATAACGCTATGGTGTCTTTTCAATTTATCCCACATACACCTTTCTGAGTGGGGATTTGCAGATATCCATACGTGTACCATCCTTGAGTGACCTTCCTATATCCACCATTTGGAGGAGAATTTATGGAAGCCTCTGCCATCTGTTCCAAGGAGATCATCACTTTCAGCCAGCATGACCCAATTTCTGTAAGGTACTTTGGGTCCATGCCATCTGGTGAGCGAACTAAATTCTCTTTTTGGTGTGGGATTTATCACAAGTATTCACTCTTCTTTGTGGGACTGGTCACCTTCCTTTTTAGTCTAATTTTGAATATTGGACTTTATTTTTGCATTTCAGTGTGTATCCCATTGTACTCACTTTAACATTTGAGCGCTGCACAATTTATGTTTATAATAGAGGGAGATCCCCTTTCAATGTTTAGGAACAGGACAGAATGATGGGTGGACAATTTTCTAATTAAGGTAGAAGGCAACCTAAAGCCTCGTACACACGCGTCGAAAATCGGCAGGGAATTTTCGTCCGACGACCGATCTGCCGATTTTTGGCTTGTTAGTATGATGCTTCCGACAACCGACTCCGACTTTTCGGCCAAAAAAAATCTGGTGTGCAGGCTATAAAATTTTTGTCCGCCGTCAAAACACGGCCGATTTTTGTGCAGTCAGTACAGATTTCGACAGGGAAAAATCTAATGAGCAAGACTGGGCATGCTCAGAGAAGAAAGAACACAAAGAAAGCAAACCAACACATGACATCACATCTGAAGTAGAATTTTGTCAGGCGAAAAAATTTGTGTGCAGTCTAGGCACATTCCAACAAACAAAACACCACTCTGGACAAAAGACGGACGATCGGTCGGCCGATAATCGTTGCGTGTGTACTAGGCTTTATCCTTATGCAGAATAAGGAAGGGTTCCTTATAAGATAAGTCTGCCAACTCAGAGACTCATCTTTCGGAGGTGATTTAAAAAAGAAGACAGGCTTGTGGGTGAGAGAAGAATGAGGGAGAGCCCAAAGGGCTTAAAGGACAATCTCTGTAAGGCTGACAAAACTAGGTTGAGATCTCGTGGAGAGCATACAAGTTGAACGATGTGATAAACACCCTTAACAAAGACATTAACCAAGTAATGAGCAGCAAGGGAGGTAAAGTAGAATCATTAAGGCAAAGACTCACTAAGGTAAAGACCACAGATTACTTCTTTGGATGAAATTCCTCACCTTCCACTGCCAATGGTGGTGGATTTTGTTAGCTTTCAGGAGCATAGGTATAATGAAGTCAGGCTCCTATCTCCCAAGACATGACTTTCAGGAGCCAACAAAGCCAGCACCTGCAAAGAAGCATGGTAAACTGGTTCTTTAGACCAGAGGTCTGGGCAACTTGGGAGAGCCCATGGAGAATTTACAAGTAGTCTGAAGGGGTCCATCTACTATATCCACCTAGGCCAATTCCATGAAATTAGGATCATTGGAATGCCATACAAATTGATCCTTGGGAGTAGAATTCCAGCCACGCTACAATCTAATTCACTTTTCTTTGCACTTTGAGGCTTCTCGTTCCTTCCTGATGGTTAATACTTGCCAACCTTGTGGCGTTTTTCAACTGGCTTGATAAATAAAGTAAATAGTGAAACTTTTCCCTAGAGGGGAAGAACTGTTCATCCTAGGTCCCTAGCAAAAAACTGAGGCATTTTGGGAGTGGGAGGGGTTATATTGCCTCTATGACACTTTTTGTTGGAAGGATGCGATTCTCTTGTAAGCAGCAATATAAACCAGTTTTCTCTCAACAATTCTGTGTCCCTTTATGAGCGAATAAAAATGTAGTTTCTCCACTGAACATTCTGTTTTCAGTTGCAGAGAAAGGTATGTATTTATGTGAGCAAAAACAAGTTGCCAAAAAGAGAGTGAAAAGACTGGCCATCTGGGAGACTTGTACCAAAAAATAAATGATTAAAATTGCAAATCTTTATTAGATAACATGCTTGCAGGATTTTCTGACCCTACCTGTGAAGTAACACATACATGTGACAACCTATTACAGCAACACTACCATTTAAAAATAATAATTGCCAGCAAAATGACAGCTCCTAGCTAGTGTTGAGCGAACACGGACTGTATTATTCGTGTTCGTACCGAATAATTGGATTTTTTGTACCCGAACACGGACACGGACACTTTACTGTATGTTCGGGTAAAAATCCGTGTTCGGTCGTTTTATTTCCGGGTTTTGCATGCTTTGGCGCTCTTTTCATGGCGGGCTTTCAACAGCCAATCAACAATCGTTTAACTGGTGTGCCTTAAGCCATCCCAGCCATGCCTGCAAATGTCTCAGTAGCTGTGATTGGCCGTCTGAAGCATGTGACCAAGTCTTTATAAGTTCGAGGCAGCCGCAGCGGCGTCATTATGCTGCTTAGATTCAAGGACAGAGCACACATCAACGTGCTGGCTGCTGATTAGGGAAAGATAGGCAGGAAAAAACCATTTGTGTCCGGATAGAATTGAGGGACAGGTCGGAGTGTTTAGGCAGGGCGAGTTGTAGGCATTTTAGGGATAGAGTCTGCTGAATTATATAGGGTCAGTGTCTTCTACAAACTACAATCGATATTGCTGTGTGGGGGGTGGGGTCTGCACTCAATCCTGATCTACGATCTCTTCTCAATCCTGTTAGGGACAGAGTCTGCTGAATTTTAGGGAAACTGTGTTCTACAAACTACAATCGATATTGCTGTGTGGTGTGGGATTGGAGATAGGCAGGTGTCAGTGATCCACATCCATTTTTCTGTGTGTGAGCTGCAGTGAACACAATCTTTTTGGGCTGCAGTGAACACAATCTTTTTGGGCTGCAGTGAACACAATCTTTTTGGGCTGCAGTGAACACAATCTTTTTGGGCTGCAGTGAACACAATCTTTTTGGGCTGCAGTGAACACAATCTTTTTGGGGTGCAGTGAACAAAATCTTTTTGGGGTGCAGTGAACACAATCCTTTTTGGTGTGCAGTGAACACAATCTTTGTGGGGTGCAGTGAACAAAATCCTTTGTGGGGTGCAGTGAACACAATCTTTTTGGGGTGCAGTGAACAAAATCCTTTTTGGGGTGCAGTGAACAACATCCTTTTTGGGGTGCAGTGAACACAATCTTTTTGGGGTGCAGTGAACAAAATCCTTTGTGGGGTGCAGTGAACACAATCTTTTTGGGGTGCAGTGAACACAATCTTTTTGGGGTGGAGTGAACAACATCCTTTTTGGGGTGCAGTGAACAAAATCCTTTTTGGGGTGCAGTGAACAAAATCATTTTTGGGGTGCAGTGAACACAATCTTTTTGGGGTGCAGTGAACACAATCTTTGTGGGGTGCAGTGAACACAATCTTTTTGGGGTGGAGTGAACAACATCCTTTTTGGGGTGCAGTGAACAACATCCTTTTTGGGGTGCAGTGAACACAATCTTTTTGGGGTGCAGTGAACACAATCTTTGTGGGGTACAGTGAACAGAATCTTTGTGGGGTGCAGTGAACACAATCTTTGGGGGGTACAGTGAACACAATCTTTGTGAGGTGCAGTGAACACAATCTTTGTGGGGTGCAGTGAACACAATCATTGTGGGGTGCAGTGAACTCAATCTTTGTGGGGTACAGTGAACACAATCTCATACTGAAGGTTTGAGGGTGCTGCCTGTTCCATACTCCCCCTACTCCTCATCTAGCCTTTTAGGGGTACAAACAATAGTAATTGGGGCCTAGTGTGGTTGTGTACGTGTGATATACATACACTTTTTTGGGATCATATTTTCTATTCCGCTATTTAATCAAAAACCTTTGGGGATCAGTTAAATTGGGGGATAGTCTGTGTTGGTACGTGTGAGAGAGATCCACCTTTCCAAGTTGTTGGGGTTCATCTCATACTTCTGAAGGTTTGAGGGTGCTGCCTGTTCCATACTCCCCCTACTCCTAGCCTTTTAGGGGTACAAACAATAGTAATTGGGGCCTAGTGTGGTTGTGTACG
Source organism: Pelophylax lessonae (assembly GCF_965119305.1). Taxonomy (NCBI): domain Eukaryota; kingdom Metazoa; phylum Chordata; class Amphibia; order Anura; family Ranidae; genus Pelophylax; species Pelophylax lessonae. Next base: position 99,713,828 of record NC_138775.1, read on the forward strand.
TGTGATATACATACACTTTTTTGGGATCATATTTTCTATTCCGCTATTTAATCAAAAACCTTTGGGGATCAGTTAAATTGGGGGATAGTCTGTGTTGGTACGTGTGAGAGAGATCCACCTTTCCAAGTTGTTGGGGTTCATCTCATACTTCTGAAGGTTTGAGGGTGCTGCCTGTTCCATACTCCCCCTACTCCTAGCCTTTTAGGGGTACAAACAATAGTAATTGGGGCCTAGTGTGGTTGTGTACGTGTGATATACATACACTTTTTTGGGATCATATTTTCTATTCCGCTATTTAATCAAAAACCTCTGGGGATCAGTTAAATTGGGGGATAGTCTGTGTTGGTACGTGTGAGAGAGATCCACCTTTCCAAGTTGTTGGGGTTCATCTCATACTTCTGAAGGTTTGAGGGTGCTGCCTGTTCCATACTCCCCCTACTCCTAGCCTTTTAGGGGTACAAACAATAGTAATTGGGGCCTAGTGTGGTTGTGTACGTGTGATATACATACACTTTTTTGGGATCATATTTTCTATTCCGCTATTTAATCAAAAACCTTTGGGGATCAGTTAAATTGGGGGATAGTCTGTGTTGGTACGTGTGAGAGAGATCCACCTTTCCAAGTTGTTGAGGTTCATCTCATACTTCTGAAGGTTTGAGGGTGCTGCCTGTTCCATACTCCCCCTACTCCTAGCCTTTTAGGGGTACAAACAATAGTAATTGGGGCCTAGTGTGGTTGTGTACGTGTGATATACATACACTTTTTTGGGATCATATTTTCTATTCCGCTATTTAATCAAAAACCTCTGGGGATCAGTTAAATTGGGGGATAGTCTGTGTTGGTACGTGTGAGAGAGATCCACCTTTCCAAGTTGTTGGGGTTCATCTCATACTTCTGAAGGTTTGAGGGTGCTGCCTGTTCCATACTCCCCCTACTCCTAGCCTTTTAGGGGTACAAACAATAGTAATTGGGGCCTAGTGTGGTTGTGTACGTGTGATATACATACACTTTTTTGGGATCATATTTTCTATTCCGCTATTTAATCAAAAACCTTTGGGGATCAGTTAAATTGGGGGATAGTCTGTGTTGGTACGTGTGAGAGAGATCCACCTTTCCAAGTTGTTGAGGTTCATCTCATACTTCTGAAGGTTTGAGGGTGCTGCCTGTTCCATACTCCCCCTACTCCTAGCCTTTTAGGGGTACAAACAATAGTAATTGGGGCCTAGTGTGGTTGTGTACGTGTGATATACATACACTTTTTTGGGATCATATTTTCTATTCCGCTATTTAATCAAAAACCTTTGGGGATCAGTTAAATTGGGGGATAGTCTGTGTTGGTACGTGTGAGAGAGATCCACCTTTCCAAGTTGTTGGGGTTCATCTCATACTTCTGAAGGTTTGAGGGTGCTGCCTGTTCCATACTCCCCCTACTCCTAGCCTTTTAGGGGTACAAACAATAGTAATTGGGGCCTAGTGTGGTTGTGTACGTGTGATATACATACACTTTTTTGGGATCATATTTTCTATTCCGCTATTTAATCAAAAACCTTTGGGGATCAGTTAAATTGGGGGATAGTCTGTGTTGGTACGTGTGAGAGAGATCCACCTTTCCAAGTTGTTGGGGTTCATCTCATACTTCTGAAGGTTTGAGGGTGCTGCCTGTTCCATACTCCCCCTACTCCTAGCCTTTTAGGGGTACAAACAATAGTAATTGGGGCCTAGTGTGGTTGTGTACGTGCGAGATACATACACTTTTTTTGATCATATTTCCTATTCCGCTATTCAATAAAAACCTTTGAGGATCAATTGAATTGCGGGATAGTCTGTGTCGGTACGTGTGAGAGAGATCCACCTTTCCAAGTTGTTGGGGTTCATCTCATACTTCTGAAGGTTTGAGGGTGCTGCCTGTTCCATACCCCCCCTACTCCTCATCTAGCCTTTTAGGGGTACAAACAATAGTAATTGGGGCCTAGTGTGGTTGTGTACGTGCGAGATACATACACTTTTTTTGATCATATTTCCTATTCCGCTATTCAATAAAAACCTTTGAGGATCAATTGAATTGCGGGATAGTCTGTGTCGGTACGTGTGAGAGAGATCCACCTTTCCAAGTTGTTGGGGTTCATCTCATACTTCTGAAGGTTTGAGGGTGCTGCCTGTTCCATACCCCCCCTACTCCTCATCTAGCCTTTTAGGGGTACAAACAATAGTAATTGGGGCCTAGTGTGGTTGTGTACGTGCGAGATACATACACTTTTTTTGATCATATTTCCTATTCCGCTATTCAATAAAAACCTTTGAGGATCAATTGAATTGCGGGATAGTCTGTGTCGGTACGTGTGAGAGAGATCCACCTTTCCAAGTTGTTGGGGTTCATCTCATACTTCTGAAGGTTTGAGGGTGCTGCCTGTTCCATACTCCCCCTACTCCTCATCTAGCCTTTTAGGGGTACAAACAATAGTAATTGGGGCCTAGTGTGGTTGTGTACGTGTGATATACATACACTTTTTTTGGATCATATTTTCTATTCCGCTATTTAATTTAACTGGGCCTCCATGCGAGACCTGTGTGCCTTGTTGCGCTGTTTTGAGTACTCCACCAACATGGCCAGTGGCAATGACGCCGTTCTCAGCTTAACTATCCCACTTCTATGCCTCCTTGAAAAAACAATTCGGGCGATGATGGAAGAGGATGTGGCACAGGATGAGGAGGAGGAGGAGGATGAAGAGGTAACATTTCCAAGGCTTTCAGGGCAGTCATTCGCAAGGGGCTCCGAGGGTGGGTTCCTGCACACGCAAACGCCAGGGACGCAATTGTCCAGCAGGGGCACAGTTCTGGAGGATGAGGAGGATGAGGAGGAGGAGGAGCTGGAGGAGGAGATGGAACCATGTTCACAGCAGGGTGGCACCCAGGCCAGCTCATGGCCATCACTGGTGCGTGGCTGGGGGGATACAGAGGACACGGACCATACACCTCCCACAGAGGACAGCCTTTCGTTGCCTCTGGGCAGCCTGGCACACATGAGCGATTACATGCTGCAGTGTCTCCACAACGACCGCCGAGTTGCCCACATTCTAACTTGTGCTGATTACTGGGTGGCCACGCTGCTGGATCCCCGTTACAAGGACAACGTACCGTCCTTAATTCACTCACTGGAGCGCGATCGCAAGATGCGCGAGTACAAGCGCACGCTGGTAGACGCCATGCTGCTGGCATTCCCATCTGACAGCGGGGCCACAGTGGAAGCACAAGGCAGAGGAGGAGGAGGAGGAGGTCGCCAACGCAACCAGGGCACCGCCAGCACCTCAGAAGGCAGGGTTAGCATGGCCGAAATGTGGAAAAGCTTTGTCAGCACGCCACAACAAACAGCAGCACCAGCAGCTCAGATGGAACGTCTTAGCAGGAGGCAGCATTTTACCAACATGGTGGAGCAGTATGTGTGCACACGCCTACATGTAGTGAATGACGGGTCTGCCCCCTTCAACTTCTGGGTCTCCAAATTGGGCACATGGCCTGAGCTTGCCCTTTACGCCTTGGAGGTGCTGGCGTGCCCTGCAGCCAGTGTATTATCTGAACGGGTATTTAGCACGGCTGGGGGCGTTATAACAGACAAGCGCAGCCGCCTGTCCAGAGACAATGTGGACAAGCTCACGTTCATTAAAATGAACCAGGCATGGATCCCACGGGACTTTTCCGTACCTTATGCAGAATAGCAATGGATACCGACCTTACCCACCCATTGTTCCATTTTTGCTCTTTCTCACTCTTTTGGGGTGTACCCTCATTTAAAATTTGTGAAAAGAAGCAGTGTTGGCTACCTCGTCCTCCTCCTCAGGGCCAGATTAATGTAGGGGCTATTGGAGCTGCAGCTCCAGGCCCCTACCTTTTATATAGGCCCCGGGTTGGCCATATTCACTGTTACCGCTCTTCTGTCACTTGTAAACACAGAAGTCTGGCTTCTATGCTCGCTTCCCCAGGCAGCACCCTCAGAACCTCCCCACACAGCGTGAAGGCCGGACAAGGAGGGACAGTTGGCGATGCATGGATGTGTTTATGGGCTTCAGAGACAGCATCCCATGTTGAATTAGGCATGCATGGCTGCACCCTTCCTCCTCTGGGTGCATGGCAAGGCACGGCCCTAAGGCCCTTCAAAATCCTCAGCACCAAGCCCATGATGCTGTTAATCCGGCCCTGGTCCTCCTCCACCGCCGCTTCCACCTACACCGCCCATAGGTGTGCGCAGCCTATTGCATTAAGGTGTGCACCCCAAAGTTGAAATACACATGCATGTGTTTGCCAGCAGGGAGAGTAATGTATCGGGGCCATGTACCTGTAGGCAAGGAGAAATAGAGCAGAGCAGGTCCCAGGGAGATCTTTCCCATCTCCTCACTGGCAATGCTATGTGCCCTAGGTGATTAGGGTGTGCCCAGGCACACCCAGCACACCCTGTGCGCACGCCTATGTCACCGCCACATCCACCACCACCTTAACCTCCCTCCTACTCCATATGGGCCTCGTCCTTCAGAGATGAAGAAGAACATTGTTTTATTTTTCTGTTTTTTTTTGTTGTTTTAAGTTATTTCCCTATCCACATTTGTTTGCAGAGCACTTGCCATGCTCTTAATTACGTTTTGCTGCCATTTGCAGCACTCTAGCCCTTTCCTTTGGTGTTTTAGAGCCATTTTAGTGCCTTAAAGTTCGGGTCCCCATTGACTTCAATGGGGTTCGGCGTCCGGGAAAAGTTCGGTAAAAGTCCGGGACACGGACCCGGACTTTTTTTTAAAGTTCGGCCGAACCCGTCGAACACGGACATCTAGGTGTTCGCTCAACCCTACTCCTAGCCTCTTTGTACTGTTTGCAAACAAATGGCTAAGGCCTCCATTCATCTATCCTAGGTGAGGGTATGCTATAGATATTAGAACCTAATTCATACCAGGCCCTATGTCTGAGTTTTGTTTTGTTTTGCGTGCCACTCTGATGTCATTGACTAAAGTGTAAGTGCATACACAACAATATTATAATTCATATATAGTTTCCGAATACAAAACACTTATATACTGTATTTATATGTAGTCTTAGTGTAAACAATCAAGTCCAAAACATGCAAGTCCATATAAAGTACAACAAAAACTTGGACCAAGAACAATTTTTTCCCTTAGAAAGCACATCTGTGTTTCACAAAAGCTGTTCAAAAAGGGGTTATGCCTCTACCCACAAACTTATTCCCATAGGGAAGCAACTCACTAAGCCAAATTGACCCCAAATATAAATAGTAGGTAACAGCAAGCATATGGTCATTCTACAGTGATTGATAATCACTGTGCAGGTTAAGGCATCAGAGTAAAATTATTAAAAATAAAACTAATAGCCTCTTGATTCCATGTTCTGGACCCAGCAATAGCAAACTGACATCCCTTTATTCTTACTAATGGGGGCACCCCCTCATTGTGAGGAAGACTTCTTTGTGGATTTAGAGGACTTGGCTGTCCAGGGCCTATAATCGCACTGAAGTTCTAGGGTTTGCCTGGGATTTGGAGGCATGGGAGAAACAAAAATAACTCTTCTTCGCTTTAGAGTAGTAGGTTTCCCATATAGAGATGATGCCTTCTTTGTCTCCTTGATAAAGTCGTCAATGGATTTGACAAAAAGGTTTTTACCATCAAAGAGCATACCCAGAAGACATTTTCTTTTCTAGACCTACATTTGAGCTAAAGGGTCCTCCTCTGCATGTGTAGCAAAAGGAGGCCTGTTTTTGAAACTTGGCACTTAATAACCGCTAGTCTATCTACACAGAAGAATAAGGCTACATGCATGCTCTGCATGTTCTAGTTTTTGGAGGGCTGAAAGGTCCATCAGAATAGATCCAGGATTCCAAGACGAAACCTTAGCCCAGAAGATGGACATGGCTGCAATGGAGTTGCAGGGCAGAAAAAGCTTCTAGCCTTTTGCCCATCAGGTCTTTAAACAAAGGAATGTCCTCAAGAGAGTGTTTGATCTTGTCGCCTATTTATAATATATAATATTATTATAATAGATATATTATAATAGAATAATTATTTATTGGTATCCAAGTAGAGTATCTCAATGAGTGAGTACCTCCAGGGACAATTGGGGTGAGTTGTCTTCTGGGATAGATACACAGCAGTGCAGAGATATTCCGTATTGTTCCTCATACCATATAGTGGCAGGTAAGTGAGAAATTGTTGCATCATAGTGACATTCATCAAGTACAGAACTATTATAAGAAAGGCAAAGAACAAACAGAAGAAAACCACATAAACAGAAGACTCACCCTGCCCACCATCCCAACTTGGTGAGGTTTATGTTCCCACAAAAGGTTTAAGGAGGAAGTGCTGGGAAAATAACTATACACAGATAGTCACAAGAGGTTAAAAAAAAAAAAAATAGAAATTAAGGGAAAAAAAAGAACTGTGGGTTGACTGCCTTTCTTTCAATAATCATATTCTTCCATATAAACTGGAAGAAAGTCACTATTGTTGGCTTTCCAGTGCAATGTTGGAGTGTGCAAGGTCCTGGATACCTAAGTCCTCCGAATCTTCAAAGTAGTCTTCCTCAGAATGAGGGGGTGCCCCCATTAGTCAGACTGAGGTGATATCAGTTGGCTATTGTGGCCAGTTTGTCCCAGCCAGGAAATTTCAGATGGTCAGTTTTTGTCCACTCTACTCTACTAGAATTTCCCTGTGATGACTCATTCACTATAGAACAATCTTATGCCTGCTATTACCTACTAATAAAATTAGGGGGTCGATTGGCTTGGTGAATTGCTTCCTCATATCATGTCTTTTTCAACACCTTTTGTGAAACACAGAAGTACTTTCTAAGGGCAAAGATTGCTTATGATTAGTAATGAGTCAAACACCCCCCTGTTCGGTTTGCACCAGAACATCTCGAACAGGGGAAATGTTCTAGCGGACATGCGAACTCCATTGAAGTCTATGGGACACGAATGACAAAAGTCCTAATTTTAAAGGCTTAAATGCAAGTTATTGGCCCAAAAAAGTGTATGGGGACCTGGGTACTGCCCTGAGGGACATGAATCAATGCAAAAGTTTTTTAAACCAATCGTTTTTACAAGAGCAGTGATTTTAATAATGCTTAAAGTAAAACAATAAAAATGAAAAATTCCTTTAAATATCGTGCCTAGGGGGCCCCCTTAATGTGCCTGTGAAGTGGCGCATTTGTGCGATTTATGTAGCCTGCTGCAGCAATACTGACATTTCTAAAGGAAAAAATTATATTTAAACTTGCTTGAGGCTGTAATGTATTGTTGGCTCACGACAATACAGATAAAAAAATGGCATGCCCCCCCCCAGTCCATACCAGGCCCCTCGGGTCTGGTTTGGATTTTAAGGGGAACCCCACACCAAAATTAAAAAAACAGGTGTGGGGTTCTCCCTAAAAACCATACCAGACCCTTATCCGAGCACACAGCCTGGCTGGCCAGGATGGGGGTGGGGGCGAGCGAGCACCCCCCTCCTGAACCATACTAGGCCACATGCCCTCAACATGGGGGGGTGGGTGCTTTAGGGCAGGGGGGGCTCTGCCCCCCCCACCCCAAAGCACCTTGCTCCCATGTTGATGGGGCAGGGGTCTCTTCCCGACAACCGTGGACTGTGGTTGTGGGGGTCTGCGGGGGGAGGCTTATAAGAACCTGAAAGCCTCCTTAAACAAGGGGGCCCCCAGATCCCGCCCTCCCAATGTGAATGGATATCGGGTACATCTTACCCCTACCCAATCACCAAAAAAGTGTACAAAAAAAAATGAGAAAAAAAGCCAGTTTTGGACAAGTCCTTTATTAAAAAATAAAACAATAGTGTCCCCTGATGATCATGTCGCCCGCCCGCCTGCAACCGAAAAATAGTAAAAAAAAAAAGAATCTCCTGCTTCTCAAGACGCCTCCCGTGCTAAAAAGCTGTCTGACGTCATGATTGCCCCATAATCCACTGCTCAGGTGCAGTGAATAAATTATATGATGCCGTTTTTTTTTCAGCAATAGTGACATAAACTGATGTGCCTATAAATATATATATATATACTGTATGTATATGTGTATATATATATATATATATATATATATATATATATATATATATATATATAACTTTTTGGTATACACTGCACTATCTGATCTCAACAAACTATAAAAAGCAAAAACCTCTCTCCCTGCCAGCAATGTATTATTAACTATACTACACTCTCCTTTAATAAATTCCACTTATAAATAACCCGCCGGACAAGGGATTCGAACCCAAAACCTCTAAATTGCAAACCTGGTATTCTACCACCTACACCACCGTCAAGCCTGCTAGGGCTGAACACTAGAAGTTAGTTAGGCTGGGAGAGTGTGTTCATCCTAAGCAGGCTTGATGGTGGCGTAGGTGGTAGAATAGCAGGCTTGCAATTGAGAGGTTGTGGGTTTGAATCCCTTGGCCAGCGGGTGATATATAAGTTGAATTCCTTCAGGGAAAGTGTAGTGAGTTTAACAGCCACCCCTGAGCCATGATTGGCTAAAGGCACCTGCCTTTGGCCAATCATGGCACAGATGATTTGATTGGCTAAAGCATGGAGGGCAGAGTCCATGCTTTGGGCAATCACATAATGCACTGCCAGTGCGCAGTGCAATATGGATGCGGGAACTTGAAGTTCCCGCAAAGAAGCCCATGTGTTCGCCATTCGGCGAATGGGTGAACGGGCTGTGTCCGAGTCGAACTTAGGTTAGACTCAAACACGAAGCCCATAGCTACTTATGATCCACTTTTTAGTTGCATTTTAAATAAACTTGTCTCTTTTGGACTTTATTGTTTACACTAAGACTATATATAAATAAATTAGTGTTTTTATCAAGGAATCATAAATTAATGAAAATAATTTGTATGCGCTTATACTTTATCTGACATTCATTGGCACCCCATGGAAAGTAGAGACAGAATGTGGAGGAGAGGGCATGGAAGCACTCTTGTGGCCCCTGTATTCTGAGTCAGCTATCACGGTTGCAGGTTTGTCCATAAAGTAAGAATTATTAGCAGGGAGTTTTTCCCACAATGGAACTGAGGAAGGAGTTAGCCTGGAGGGGTTAAGAAGGACTCTGTGGAGTGTTGTGACTCAGGCAGGGGAAAGTAGTCTGGACTATTAGAGACTATTAGAGATCCCCTGGAACTGTTGGTGGATTTTAAGCCTCGTGGACCATTGCTTTTGTGTCTAATATTGGTTATACTAGGTATAGAGTGAGGAATCATCCACAAGGATACTAACACAGCCGCTGCTGGAGCAGGAAGGGTTAATGTTGTCTGTGACCACGTCACTGTAAGGAAACATTCAGAGCATCATAAAGCTGATACAAACATAGAGGAGATGGCAGGAATGAAACCTCGTCCACGCTCACCAGCAAAATGGTTTACATATGCACTATAAGACCACTAATTCAAATCTGGCTTGTCTTCCACTTACTGCCATCAGCCATGCTACCAAAAGTATAACAGCCAGAGCCTGGTAATTTAATCTTTTAGGGGGACTAGGGAAAATAAGCACCAGCAGGCTTCCTGTAAATTGACAAAAAAAAAAAAAACTGGAAACTGATTGGTTTCTATGCTGAGCTGCACCAGATTTTGCTCTCTCCAGTTTAAGTAAATCAACCCCATTGTGTTTCTATCAAGGAAAGCAAGAAGAGCATCTGACCGAGGTGGTATTAAAATACAATTTATAACATAACATAAAATATTAGCTATTGGAAAATGTAGATGTTTAATCGTTAAATGTCAATTTTATACAAAGAAAAAAAGAAAATGTGATATTTAGGTTTGAGAACTGAAATTTTTAAGACAAAATTAGAATGGGATAGTGTAAGAAGTGGATTTAAAATAACTTGTTCACCTTAGTGAATTAACTACTTGCTTACTGGGCACCTAAACCCCCTTCCTGCCCAGGCCAATTTTCAGTTTGCAGCGCTGTCACTCTTTGAATGACAATTGCGCGATCATGCTACACTGAACCCATATAAAACTTTTAGCATTTTTTTTCGCACAAACAGAGCTTTCTTTTGGTGGTATTTAATTATTACTGAGGGTTTTATTTTTTGCTAAACAAACAAAAAAAGATCGGAAATGTTAAAAAAAAAAAACATTTTTCATAGTTTGTTAAAAATTTTTGCAAATAGGTAATTTTTTTCCTGCACTGATGGGCACTAATAGGCTGCACTGATAGGTACTGATAAGGCAGCACTGATGGACACTGATAGCTGGCACTGATGAGGCTGCACTGATATGTGGCACTGAAGGGCACTGATAGGCGGCACTGAAGGGCACTGATAGGTAGCACTGATGTGCATTGATAGGCACTGGTAGGTGACACTGCTAGGTGGCACTGTTGGGAACTGATTGGCAGCACTGATGGGCACTGCTTTGCAGTGCTGATATACACTTGTAGGTGGCACTGGTGGGCACTGCTTAACAGCAGTGGGTCTGGAGTGTGCAGACTGATGTCCTGTTTACTCCAGACGTCAATCAGCTTTTTTTCTCCCGTGAGGCTTTGTTTACATTACGTGATCAGCTGTCATTGGCTGACAGCTGATCACGTGGTAAGGGTCTGGGATCTCATGGACTCGCTGAATACAGAGCGAGCTGTGTGCGCCCTGCAAGGATCACATGCATGGGAGGATGTACATGGATGCCCTCCCAGCAATTTAGGCCCGCGTTATAGCCTTCTTTTAAATATAGCGTGGGTGGCAAGAGGCTAAAGTGACATCTAACTATATCCTTCTCCTCCAAAAATAATCCATACACACCCTCTACTTAATATCCCTGTATTCTTTTTTTTTCATGAAATTGTTCCTACTGGGGTTTTTTTGCCCCCATATAATGTACTTCATGAGCTCCTGAACCACTAATTTTCCCTCTCACTTTAGTTGCAGTCATGTGCACTGCTCTATGCACACTACATACCCCTAAGTCCATCTTAGGAGCGATCAAGAGAGAGTGGCTTTGTTCTTGCATACAATGGGGTCATAGAGAGCAAACATGGCCATCCTCTAACAGAAAATCAGATCATGGCAGCAAAAAAGGGAATTTGGAGGAGGCTGAGAGCAATAAAAAGGTATTTTTTGATTTAGGAATACATACTTAAAATTAATTCTCTTTTTTTTTCTGTTGGCTGCACTGCTACCGTAAGGACTACCAGAATCACACTTTCCGGGTCCCTCTGAGTTACCAGCATACAGTTCTTTAGTTCTCCTTCCTTGGCTTGTTTCAATAATCATTCCAGGGGTATTTGGTTGTTTTGTGTTTATTTAAATTAGGGATAGGAGAAGGGAATAGTGGGATACTCCAAATTAACTATGCACAATTGGTTGAGGACTAGGGTTGAGCGAACCCGGACTGTATTGTACGTACCGGACTTTTGGGTATTCGGTACCCAGACCCGAACCCAGACATTTCACTGTATGTTCAGGTACTGTTCGTTGTTCGGTAACGTTATTTTAATGTTTTGGTGCGGTTTTAATGGCGCGCTTTCAACAGGTGCAAGGCAGCGAATCAGCAAGCGTTTAACTAGTGTGCCCTAGAAGCCATCACAGCCATGTCTACTAATGGCATGGCTGTGATAGGCCAGTGCAGCATGTGACCCAGACTCTATATAAGCTGGAGTCACACTCTGCTAATACTACTATAGGGAGAGGTTCCTGACTGCTGCTGCTGAGGGAGAGATAGGACTTTACTATAGGACGAGGCTGGAGAGATTGCTTGTAGGGAAAGCATAGGAGGAACAATCTGCTTTATCATACAGCAATCTACATTGATTTGATTTTGTGGGGTGCAGTAAACTATTTTTTTGCCCGGAGGGAGAGAGGAGTTTACTGTAGGGCCAGGCTGGAGAGATTACTTGTAGGGAAAGCATAGATAGGAACAATCTGCTTTAATCAGACAGCGATCTACATTGATTGTATTGTGTGGGGGTGCAGTGAATGATCTTTATGCCCTGACCTGAGCCAAGTGAGGAGGAGAAGGGAGAAACAAAAAAATGTTATCAGTCTGTTAGGCGTGCGGTGCTGCACATTTCATGCAACCTCAGTGCATATGTGTGTGCTTAATCTGCATTTAAAAAAGCAAAACAATTTTTTCCTTCATATTTAACTTTAAAGACTGTATGTCAGACAGACATTGCTTTTCTAACCTGCTTTTCAAAAAGCACAAATGTGAGCGGAAAATAATTCTTTTACAGTATTTAGGGTAAAAAAAATATTTTTCAGTTTTTCATTCAAATGGGTTTTTTTTTTTTTTTATTCAATATCGAAATAGAACAACAGTAGTCAACCTGGCTGTTAGGCGTGCGGTGCTGCACGTGCCATGCAACCTCAGTGCATATGTGTGTGCTTAATCTGCATTTAAAAAAGAAAAAACATTTTTTCCTTCATATTTAACTTTAAAGACGGTATGTCAGACAGACATTGCTTTTCTAACCTGCTCTTCAAAAAGCACCAATGTGAGGGGAAAATAATTATTTTACAGTATTTAGGGTAAAAAATTTATTTTTCAGTTTATCATTCATACATTACACTGCGATACACCCATTGCATACTGTTGTATTGTGCCTTTCATTAAAAAAAAACATTTAGGGGCAAAAAAAGTTGATTGCGGCCCTCTCTGCATATGTTAGTGACATACACCCATTGCACCCATTGCATACATATTGCGCGTTGCAATAAAAAAAACTATTTAGGGGACAAAAGAGTTTATTGCTGCCCTGTCCTCATATGTATATAACCCATTGCATACTGTTGTATTGCGCCTTGTAATAAAAAAAAACATTTAGGGGCAAAAAAAGTTGATAAGGGGGGGCCGGGAACGGGAGAGGTGTACGATCTAGCTCAAGAATTTACTGATGGGGATATTACGAATAACCCTGCGTTTTTTTTACTACATATCTCTACATTGTCCTTTAAGAGCTACAAGAAATCGATCCTGTTTCACATTTTGAATGCAGCTAAGTCATGCATACCTCTATTCTGGAAGACACATTTCTCTCCAACGATCAGCGACTGTATTCGTAAAATGGAAGACACTAATAAAATGGAAGACCTACATCTTTCTGCACAATTTAAAAAGGAGGGCTCATGGAACCTCTTTGTATCATCAGAACAAGGGCGGATTCTAGCATGTCCCACGAGGTTAGTAGTTCCAACCGACTCTAAAGACCAGGGAACTGGACTCTCAGTATAAATAGATTTACTATACGTGTCCAATGAAGCCTCTTTTCCTCCCACCCTTTCTTCCCCCTTTTTTTTTTTTTTTTGTCTTTCTTTTTCCTCTTAGCTCTATATCTTTTCTTTTTTGTTTTAGAAAATTAAGAAGGAGACAAATTGATTACTGTAGGGCTGACAGTAGCGAAATGTATAAATTATTATTTAAAATTGATGGGTTGACTTTGGTCTCTACCTAGGCAGGTATCTTATTTTTATTGCTACGTTTGTGATATATTACTACTAAGGCTCTTTCCTTTTTTTGTGTTGATGTAGGCTATCAATATTAGTTTTTTAATGTTGACAAACACTGTCAATGCTGTATCTATTGGATCTGCTATGTTTGCTCTCTTTCACAAATAAAATATTTGAAAAAAAAAAAAAGTTGATTGCGGCCCTGTCTGCATATGTTACAGTGAGATACACTCATTGCATACAGTTAAATTGCGCCTTGCAATAAAAAAACTATTTAGGGGACAAAAGAGTTTATTGCTGCCCTGTCCGCATATGTTACAGTGAGATACACCCATCGCATACTGTTGTATTGCGCCTTGCAATAAAAAAAACTATTTAGGGGACAGAAAGATATTAAATTGCGGCTTAGTCTGTGTCTGTACGTGTGAGATGCACTCGTTGGATACTGTTTTTCTAGTCCGCTATTCAATAAACAACCATTAAGGGAAAAAATATTAAATTGCGGCCTAGTCTGTATCTGTATGTGTGAGATACACCCGTTGTATACTGTTGTTCTAATCCGCTATTCAATAAACACCCATTTAGGGAAAAAATATTATATTGCGGCTTAGTCTGCATATTTTACTGTGAGATACACTCGTTGGATACTGTTGTTCTAGTCCGCTATTCAATAAACACCCATTTAGGGGAAAAAGATTACATTGCGGCCTAGTCTGCATATGTTATAGCGCAACAAAGCACACAGGTCTTGCATGGAGGCCCAGTTACTGGTGGTGAAGTGGTGCTGTTCCGCAAAGCGACTCATGCGTGCGTGCTGCAGCTGAAACTCCACTATGGCCTGCTGCTGCTCGCACAGTCTGGCCAGCATGTGCAAGGGGGAGTTCCACCTTGTGGGCACGTCAGATATGAGGCGGTGAGCGGGAAGGCCGAAGTTACGCTGCAGTGCTGACAGGCGAGCAGCAGCAGGGTGAGAACGCCGAAAGTGCACACAGACGGCCTGCACTTTCTGCAGCAGCTCTGACATCGGGGTAATTTCTAAGGAACCTCTGCACCACCAAATTCAGCACATGCGCCAGGCAAGGTATGTGTGTCAAACCGGCTAGGCCCAGAGCTGCTACGAAATTTTGCCCATTATCGCACACCACCAGGCTGGGCTTGAGTCTCACTGGCAGCAACCACTCATCGGTCTGCTGTTCAATGCCCCTCCACAACTCCTGCGCGGTGTGTGGTTTTTCTCCCAAAACAGGCAAGTTTTAAAACTGCCTGCTGTCTTTTACCCCTGGCTGTGCTGAAGTTGGTGGTGAAGGTGTTAGGCTGACTGGATGAGGAGGGGGTAGAGGATGAGTAGGAGGAGTTAGGAACAGGAGGCAAACTGAAGCGCACTGCAATCCTCGGTGGTGGAAGGACATGCGCCAAACTGCCATCCGCCTCAGGCCCAGCCGCCACTGCATTTACCCAGTGTGCTGTTAGGGAGATATAACGTCCCTGACCGTGCTTACTGGTCCACGTATCCGTAGTTAGGTGGACCTTGCCACAGATGGCGTTGCGCAGTGCACACCTGATTTTGTCATCCCACTTGGTTGTGCAGAGAAGGGATGGCTTGCCTGGAAAAGTAGTGGCGGCTGGGCACGACATACTGTGGGACAGCCACCGCCATAAGGCTTTGATAAACTGCGTCTCCAGCAGACGGAGTGACAGCATTTCAAAGGCCAGGAATTTTAAAATGCTGGCATTCAGGGCCAGGGATCGCGGGTGGGTAGGGGGGTTACTTCCGCTTCCGCTCCAGTGCTTGGGAGATAGAAAGCTGAATGCTTCCATGGGACATTGTGGAGATGGTTGTTGGTGACCCAGGTGACCCAGGTGGTGGTGTTGCTGGCAGATCCTCTGTTTGCGGTGTGGCAGGTGCCAGTCTCACTACAGAGGTGGATGAAGAGGCCGAGACTGCAGCAGAAGAGGAAGCAGGAGGAGCCAGAGACCTTTCTTGGTTTTTTAAGTGTGTCTACTCCACTGCAGCTCGTGCTTTGCACTTAGATGCCTGGTCATGCAGGTTGTGCTCAGGTTGAGAAGGTTTATGCCTCGCTTCAGGCTCTGATTGCACAGCGTGCAAACCACTTGTGTCCTGTCATCAGCACATTGTCTGAAGAACTGCCACGCTAGGGAACTCCTGTGAGCTGGCTTTGGTGTGCTCGGTCCCTTGCTGCGTTGGGCAGTAGCAGGCGTAGTGTCTAGGGCACGGCTGCTCCGCTTTTGCACCCTGCTCCCTCTTCTGCTGTGCTGGTGGCTCTGTGCGACCACCGCCTCTTCCTCCAAACTACTCAGGTCACCTGCATGACGTTCATTCCATGTGGGGTCGAGGACCTCGTAGTCCTCCACATCATCTTCCACGCAGTCTTCACCCCTGCAACCCTTGTCGGTCTCCACAATTCGGAATTGCGCAGCAGTTGGCACCTGTTTTTCGTCATCATTTGAGACGTGCTGCGATGGTCCTTCCATGTACTCATTTTGAGACATAAGTGGTTGGGCATCGGTGCACTCAATCTCTTCCACTTCTGAAGCAGGGCTAGGTGGAGGGCCCTGGGAAACCATGCTAACAGAGTCATCAAAAAGAAGAAGCGACTGCTGCATGACTTGGGGCTCAGACTGCTTGGATGATTTGCAAGGGGGTGAGGTGAAAGATTGATGGCCATCGGCTGCAGGTGGCAACTCTTACCTTTCAGTAGGATACTGGGTGGGAGACAATGTGAAGGAACTGGAGGCACTGTCAGCAACCCAATCTACTATCTATCGCCTGTACTTGTTCTGGCCTCAACATTTGTAGAGGTGCATTAGGCCCTGCCAAATACAGGGAGTGCAGAATTATTAGGCAAATTAGTATTTTGACCACATCATCCTCTTTATGCATGTTGTCTTACTCCAAGCTGTATAGGCTCGAAAGCCTACTACCAATTAAGCATATTAGGTGATGTGCATCTCTGTAATGAGAAGGGGTGTGGTCTAATGACATCAACACCCTATATCAGGTGTGCATAATTATTAGGCAACTTCCTTTCCTTGGGCAAAATGGGTCAAAAGAAGGACTTGACAGGCTCAGAAAAGTCAAAAATAGTGAGATATCTGGCAGAGGGATGCAGCACTCTTAAAATTGCAAAGCTTCTGAAGCGTGATCATCGAACAATCAAGCATTTCATTCAAAATAGTCAACAGGGTCGCAAGAAGCGTGTGGAAAAACCAAGGCGCAAAATAACAGCCCATGAACTGAGAAAAGTCAAGCGTGCAGCTGCCAAGATGCCACTTGCCACCAGTTTGGCCATATTACAGAGCTGCAACATCACTGGAGTGCCCAAAAGCACAAGGTGTGCAATACTCAGAGACATGGCCAAGGTAAGAAAGGCTGAAAGACGACCACCACTGAACAAGACACACAAGCTGAAACGTCAAGACTTGGCCAAGAAATATCTCAAGACTGATTTTTCAAAGGTTTTATGGACTGATGAAATGAGAGTGAGTCTTGATGGGCCAGATGGATGGGCCCGTGACTGGATTGGTAAAGGGCAGAGAGCTCCAGTCCGACTCAGACGCCAGCAAGGTGAAGGTGGAGTACTGGTTTGGGCTGGTATCATCAAAGATGAGCTTGTGGGGCTTTTTCGGGTTGAGGATGGAGTCAAGCTCAACTCCCAGTCCTACTGCTAGTTTCTGGAAGACACCTTCTTCAAGCAGTGGTACAGGAAGAAGTCTGCATCCTTCAAGAAAAACATGATTTTCATGCAGGACAATGCTCCATCACACGCGTCCAAGTACTCCACAGCGTGGCTGGCAAGAAAGGGTATAAAAGAAGAAAAGCTAATGACATGGCCTCCTTGTTCACCTGATCTGAACCCCATTGAGAACCTGTGGTCCATCATCAAATGTGAGATTTACAAGGAGGGAAAACAGTACACCTCTCTGAACAGTGTCTGGGAGGCTGTGGTTGCTGCTGCACGCAATGTTGATGGTGAACAGATCAAAACACTGACAGAATCCATGGATGGCAGGCTTTTGAGTGTCCTTGCAAAGAAAGGTGGCTATATTGGTCACTGATTTGTTTTTGTTTTGTTTTTGAATGTCAGAAATGTATATTTGTGAATGTTGAGATGTTATATTGGTTTCACTGGTAAAAATAAATAATTGTAATGGGTATACTGTATCTTTGATTTTTGTTAAGTTGCCTAATAATTATGCACAGTAATAGTCACCTGCACACACAGATATCCCCCTAAAATAGCTAAAACTAAAAACAAACTAAAAACTACTTCCAAAAATAGTCAGCTTTCATATTAATGAGTTTTTTGGGTTCATTGAGAACATGGTTGTTGTTCAATAATAAAATGAATCCTCAAAAATACTCATTTGCCTAATAATTCTGCACTCCCTGTACTGCTGTAAGGTTCTGTCGCCTACTCGCAGCTGAGAAAGGTGTTTCACTTGTGTGTGTAGCTGGCACAGATCGACCACATCCTCTCCTTGCAACAAGAGCTCCACCAGCAGCACCCCCACCCAGCACTAACATGGTGGAGCAGTATGTGTGCACATGCCTAGACGTACTGAATGACGGGTCTGCCCCCTTCAACTTTTGGGTCTCCAAATTGGGCACATGGCCTGAGCTTGCCCTTTACGCCTTGGAGGTGCTGGCCTGCCCTGCAGCCAGTGTATTATCTGAACGTGTATTTAGCACGGATGGGGGAGTTATCGCAGACAAGCGCAGCCGCCTGTCCAGAGCCAATGTGGACAAGCTCAGGTTCATTAAAATGAACCAGGCATGGATCCCACAGGACTTGTCCCTACCTTGTGCAGAATAGACATGTATACTGGTCTTACCCAGCCATTGTTGTATTTTTGCTCTTTCTCACTCTTTTGGGGTGTACCTTAATTTAAAAGAAATAAAATTAAAAACAAAAACCAGTGTTGGCTACCTCGTCCTCCTCCACCGCCGCTTCCACCTACACCGCCACATCCACCGCCACCTCAACCTCCTACTCCATATGGGCCTCGTCCTCCTCCTCCACTGCCGCTGCCGCTTCCACCTACATCGCCATATCCTCTGCCACCTCAACCTCCTACTCCATATGGGCATCGTCCTCCTAGATCAAGATTATTTTTTTTTTCTGTTTTTTCCACATTTGTTTGCAGAGCACTTGCCATGCTCTTAAGATGATTTTGCTGCCATTTGCAGCCCTCTAGCCCTTTCCATGTTTGTTTTAGAGGCATTTTAGTGCTCAAAAGTTCGGGTCTCCATTGACTTCAATGGGGTTCGGGATCGGGACAAAGTTCGGGTTAAGTCCGGGTCATTAACCCAGACTTTTTTTTCAAGTTTGGTCCAACCCGCCGAACCCGAACATCCAGGTGTTCGCTCAACTCTATTGAGGACTCCTATCTTCAGGTGCAGCCAGGCTGTTGATTCACCCTGCCACTATAGGTGAATTTTGTAATTAAGTCTCTTTCCTAAGATGACTTGGTGAGCATGTAATTATCTTCAGGATACTCTCTCTAGCACCCTCTTTCCATCCAACGCCGACACCCGTCCACTGACTATCCTACACTGGGGTGGCCCCCCTCATGTCAGGCCCCTCGACACGAGTCCCTGTACTCCTAATGCTGCGGTCCCAGGGCCTAATGCTGCGGTCCCAGGGCCTCCAGTGTCTCCCCCTCAGTCAGCTCTCCTGGACCTCTGGGTTCAACTACTCTCACCCTTCCCTCAGGATGACCTCGTGCAGCCGCATGCTACTGCTACAGAGGAGGAGGCAGCTGCTTCCCCCCCCCCTCCCCCCGGGGACTCTGCTCTCCAGCTAAAGACCTCGCAGCACATGTGCTCCTGGCTTTTATACAGTATCCTGGAATGCACCGAGGCTACCTGCCCCCTGCCAATCACCAGGACTGTATCAAAGCCTATGCATCTATTCAACAGGTTTCCTCCCACTGTCCAACATGCCTCCCTATTGGACCAGTGTGAAACACTCTCTAGACCCAATAAATTGCATACTGAGCACATTGAGCAGACCCTACTAACCAATCCAGCTCTCTGGTAGGCAGAGAACAATATATATTTACCTGCAGCCCCTCTGGTAAGCAGACAAGGCTCGAAACTATACTTTCTCACTAGTACCTACCTAGGAGGGTGCTACATTTACATTTTTCAAATAAGGAGGAGATACATTGAAAAAAACAGTGTGAAAGAATTTTATTTTTTTAAATGAGAGTTTATTGTCACTTTATGTCTATTGTATTAGCAGTGCACATCTATCATTAAGTATTACAGAGAGACCCTATCTAATACTGCTTATGTCATGTATAATAGATAAATCTGCTGGAAGCATTGTGGGCAGATTGACTTTTCTTTATATACAGACACTGTGAAGGTTACTGGAGAATATTTAGCTGATTCACTGTTGAAAGTTGCGTGAAATGGTTGAGGTGACTCTGTGTACATGCAGTGTTGGCTGCTGCAGCCAGGCTCTGCATTGCAGTCTTTTATACTGTCCAAATGTTACTAACACAAGGCCTTAGGGATACAATTTCTGTGTCTGTTTCCTGTAGGAAAGGAAAGGTCATGTTCTCCTTAGCTTCTCTCCCCTGAACAGACCCAGCCCTGTGTGAAAATAGCATCTCAGATCCCCTTCCCCCACTAACAAGAGGCTTCATACTGGGCTCAAACCAGCCTGTCCCAGAGATGCGGGAGCCAAGAAATGTGGGCACCAGGCTATTTTTATGTTCTGTGACCAAGCAGTCCTATAAAATATAAATGTTCAGATTTGTTGCTTTAAAAACTACAAAGAGAGTTTAGTAAACATTAGTGAAAAGCAGTTTTCTTTCTTTTCTTTTCATTCTATGTTTGTTAACTGAAATATATAGATATAGCTCTAATACCAAGATGGCGTATTCCCTTCCGCTTCTGTCTACCATGTCAACATAAAAAAAAAAAAACACTCACTTTGCAGTAACATTTCAGCAGAAATCTGACATGGCAGCCCCTACTGGTCTAAAGAGTAGAACAAATGCCAAGTGGTAGTTCACATCTGTACGGTGCGTTTTACATGCGTTGTAGGTATGTTAGCAGTTGAATTCTATATAACGTGTTTTCATGAAAGTGCGTCAAAGATGCAGTAAGCAGACACTGTGACTTAACCACTTTACGACCGCCCGCTGCAGTTATACTGCGGCAGGCAGCCGCTCCTGCGCAAACTCCCGTAGGCATACGTCGGTCGGGCGCAGGGAGCTAGGGGGCCCCCGCTCGGCAGTGGGGAAGCAGATGCACGGGGCAGGTGGCTCCGATTGCCACCTGACACCCGCAATCATTCCCCGCTGAGAGAGAAGGACGGTCAGCTGTTGTAAACACACTCGACCATTCTTCTCCCTGGAATAATCATAGAGCCCCTGTGATCCTTCTATATAGTATCATAGGTCTCTATGGTTATTTCACAAGCCATGCCCCCCCACAGTTAGAATCACTCCCCTAGGCTCACATGTTACCCCTTGATCACCCACATTGTTAACCCCTTCCCTGCCAGTGTCATTATTACAGTAACAGTGCATATTTTTAGCACTGATTACTGTAGGAATGTCATTGGTCCCCCCAAAAGTGTCAAAAATGTCAGTTAGGGTTCCGATCTGTCCGCCGCAATGTCGCAGTCCCGCTAAAAATCGCAGATCGCTGCCATTACTAGTAAAAAAAGAAACAATAAAAATGACATAAATCTTTCCCGTAGTTTGTAGACGCTATAACTTTTGCGCAAACCAATCAAAATACGCTTGTTGCGATTTTTTTACCAAAAATATGTAGCAGAAAACAAATTGGCCAAAAATGGTAAAAAAAATTTTGATTTTTTTTTTTTTTTTTTTTTTGGGGGGGAATGTCATATAGCAGAAAGTGAAAAATATTGTTTTTTTTTTTTTTTTTTTCAGAATTGTCGCTTTTTTTTGTTTATAGCACAAAAAATAAAAATCATACAGGTGATCAAATACCACCAAAATCAAGCTCTATTTTTGGGGAAAAAAGGACATCAACTTCATTTAGGTACAGCGTCTCACGGCGCAATTGTCCGTTAAAGTAACGCAGTGCCGATTCGCAAAATATGGCCTGGTCATTAAGGAGGAAAATCCTTCCGGTCCAGAACTGGTTTAACACACACAAAATACACAGATAGGAACAAGGCCTTAATTTTACATCTACTTTTGGTTGCTGGCCAAAACCTCTGCAATACTTCAAACATTCTTAAAGAACTAGATGAAGTTTGCTTAATGGGTGGCCCTTCTGCCTGTCATTATTTGATTGAAAAATCCATAAAGCTCGGCCAAAAATTGTTGACCGAACAGCGATTTCATACAATTAGATGCAGCCGCTGTTTGGGTATTCTGACAGTTGCCGCTGGTGGCTGTCAGAATACCATAGCCCAGCAAAGGGGTTTGTCCATCTGTTCTGTATAGCATAAATGGAGGAATTTGTCTTAAAGTTAAAGTGGTTGTAAAGGCTGAAGGTTTCATGTGTTAGAAAGTGCGTTAGAAATTGCGTAACAAAACAAGCAAAGTACTGTGCATTTTGATGTGGTACAATAAAAAAAGGGTCATGCATTTCTCTGGTGTGGTTTAGATACAGTAGGCAGCCCATTTAAATGAATGGGCTAACTTACAGCAACACAAAGTAATGTGCGTAAAAACACATTGCACAGATGTGAACCCAGTCTGACCCAATATCATGGGGCGTAGTACAGAAACATGTATAAGGATCATTTAGGGCTGTTTGTAAATATGTTTGGAAGATCACTAAACATAACATAAATAGACATTTGGGGCTCATTCACATATGTGGCTAAGATTGCTGCTGCGGCTTTCCACGGGCCCTCTTTATACCTGAAAATGCCTATCGATCTCTGGTGGATCACTTTTCAGAGGGCTTTCCACGGGCCCGTTTTACCCGACCTGAAAATGCCTATCCACTGCACCACAGTGCGGTTGCAGGAGGGCCCTGTTTCCTTGGATGGGTCACATTTGGTGGCAGTATCACCTGGTGAATGCAACATGCTGTTTAATTTTTTGCCAAGGCTGAAAAGCATCCCAGCCAAGGCATGTGTAAAGTCCTGAGTAGCTGCATCTCCTTGTTAAGGTGGTCAATCAAGTTCCAGAATAGTGTCTGGTTACAGAAAATAGTGTCATCAAGTGCTAGTCACTTTTTAGGTGGACCCCTCCTGCAGTGATGTCATGAATGAGATAATGCCCAGTTATAAGCCAAGTCGGGAGGAGCCCTAGTGCAAAGGAGCTAAAGTAAATAAAACAAACAGAAGGGCGCACCGGCCTAGCGCATTATCCTCAATATCAGACTTTATTAATAAAGAAGTATATATACTCACAAACATAGGTAAAACAAAGCACATCAAATTTGAACACCTGCCACAAACAATATCCGTGACCAATGTCCTCAATTTAAGATGGTTGATGCGTTTCGAGGCTTAGTCTCTTCTTCAGAGCCAACAGGCCATGTCTAGACCACTACTTTATGTAGAAAGTAACCCCTACTACCTAGGTGTGGTCAAACTAACTCCTCCCCAGTGGGTGCAGTTCAAAAAAAGATGTTAACCCCTACAATCCACTGGAGTCCTCTTCCACTCCTCCATGATGACATCACAGAGTTGGTTGATGTTAGAGACCTCCACCCCCAATTTGATGATGCCCCACAGATGCTCAATAGGGTTTAGGTCTGGAGACATGCTTGACCAGTCCATCACCTTTACCCTCAGCTTCTTTAGCAAGACAGTGATCGTCTTGGAGGTGTGTTTGGGGTCGTTGGGAATACTGCCCAGTCTCCAAAGGGAGGGGATAATGCTCTGCTTCAGTATGCCACAGTACATGTTGGCATTAGTGGTTCCCTCAATGAACTGTAGCTCCCCAATGCCGGCAGCACTCATGCAGCCCCAGACCACCACCATCCTTGACTGTAGGCAAGAGACACTTGTCTTTGTACTCCTCACCTGGTTGCCCCCACACACGCTTGACACCATCTGAACCAAATAAGTTTATCTTGGTTTCACCAGACCACAAGACATGGTTCCAATAATCTATGTCCTTAGTCTGCTTGTCTTCAGCAAACTGTTTGTGGACTTTCTTTTGCATCACCTTAAATGAGGCTTCCTTCTGGGACAACAGCCATGCAGACCAATTTGATGCAGTGTGCGGCATATGGTTTGAGCACTGACAGGCTGACCCCCCACCCCTTTAACCTCTGCAGCAATGCTGACAGCACTCATACATCTATTTCCCAAAGACAACCACTGGATATAATGCTGAGCACGTGCTCTCAATTTCTTTGGTCGATCATGGCGAGGCCTGTTCTGAGTGGAACCTGTCCTGTTAAACTGCTGTATGGTCTTGGCCACCATGCTGTAGCTAAGTTTCAGGGTCTTGGCAACCTTCTTATAGCCTAGGGCCCTAGGCCATCTTTATGTAGATCAACAATTCTTTTTTCAGATCCTCAGATAGTTCTTTGCCATGAGGTGCCATGTTGAATTTCCAGTGACCAGTATGAGAGAGTGAGAGCGATAACACCAAATTTAACACACCTGCACCCCATTCACACCTGAGACCTTGTAACACTAACAACGAGTCACATATTGCCGGGGAGGAAAAATGGCTAATTAGGCCCAGTTTGGACTTTTTCACTTAGGGGTGTACTCACCCAGCGGTTTAGACATAAATGGCTGTGTGTTGAGTTATTTTGGGAGCACAGCAAATTTGCACTGTTATACAAGCTGTACACTCACTACTTTACATTGTAGCAAAGTGTCATTTCTTCAGTGTTGTCATATAAAAAGATATAATAAAATATTTACAAAAATGTGAGGGGTGTACTCACTTTTGTGAGATACTGTATGTATTCATCTGCCAGTTTTTTTTTTTGTTTTTTTTTTTTAACAGATAACATTCTCAGTCTGTACATATAACCGTTCCCCCTCTGGGTTCTCAAATTAAAGTGTATGTCATGGCAAAATAAAAATAAAAAAATCAGACGCAGTACATTCCCGCAAAAACTGCACACTTACCAGTATTTTATACTTTTAAAGACCCTGCAAGTACAGAATAATACCTGTTGATCTGCCAGAAATTAACTTGGCTCCTAAAATCACAGGACACAGGACAGATCTGAATTTCAGCAGGTATTTTTTCATGTATCGAACAGATATAAAAATAATGCTTACAAAGGAATCTCTAACAGAGCAAAAGGGAGCAATCAAGATAAATTTATTGTAAGTGTTTACATACACTCTAAATCTGCACAACAATAGAGCAGACTTTATGAACAGTTTTTTAACCACTTGCCGACTGGGCTATAGCCGAGTGACGGCCACAGCAGAGTTTATTCTGGGAGGGCGTACAATGACATCCTCCCAGAATTGCGCTTCCCTGTCACGGATCGTGGTAAAGGGCCGCTGTCATTGATCCTGACAAAGCAATCAGTTATCAACAAACCGAAGCATGTCCGGTTCAGTTCTCTCCTCTCCTAGGAAGCTGTACATAGTGATTGGTACTGTGTGCGAGTAGAGGAGGGAGACTGCAGCACTGCTCACCCCTGCCTGATCCGTACCGCAATCGTGCCTCAATCGTGCCTCATCCATGTCTCAATCATGCCAATCTGGGCTTCATCCATGCCTCAATCATGTCCATCCGTGCCTCAATCATGCCAATCTGTGCCTCAATCATGCCCCAATCAAGCCAATCTGTGCCTCAACCATGCCTCAATCATGCCCATCCATGCCTCACCCGTGCCTCATCAATCATGCCTCAGTCATGCCAATCTGTGCCTCATTCATACCCATGCGTGCCACATCCATACCTCATCTGTGCCCACCCATGCCTCATCTGTGGTCACCCATGCCACATCAGTGCTCATCCATGCCACATCAGTGCTCATCTGTGCCACATCAGTGCTTATCCGTGCTCATCTGTGCCACATCAGTGCTCATCCATGCCACATCAGTGCCCATTCATGCCACATCCATGCCATGTCAGTGCTCATTCATGTCAAATCAGTGGTCATCTGTGCCACATCCATGCCACATCAGTGCTTATCTGTGCCACATCAGTGCTCATCTGTGCCACATCCATGCCACATCAGTACTCATCCGTGCATCATCCATGCCACTTCAGTACTTATCAGTGCCCTACAGTAGCTCACAAAAGTGTAATGGGTAGTCAGGAAATTTGATTTGTAATTATAAGTCCCTAGAGCACCTGACGGTGCTTCCTGAATGTTTTTGCCATGGACATGCTATGTGTTAAAAATATCCTATAAATGAACAACTTTGTGTAAAAAAAATAATGTGTTTTTATTTTCTTTCCATATATTTCAAAAACTTGTGGAAAAAAATGACGTGTTCAAAAGACTCATAATGCCTCCTAGATTATGTGTTGGGGTGTTTGCTTTCCAAAATGGGGTCATTTTGTGGGCATTCCCAAGGCTTTTAAAAGTGTGACAGGTTGTCAGGAAATTATATGTGTATTTTATGCTCCTAGAATGCCTGGAGGTGCTACTTGGATGTTGGGCCTCTGTATGTGGCCAGGCTTTGTAAAAGTCTCCCACATGTGGTATCGCCATACTCAGGAGGAGTAGCAGAATGTATTTTGGAGTGCAGTTGCAAGTATGCCTATACAATGTGTAAGAAATAACCAGGTAATATGACAATTTTGTGAAAAAAATAAAATTAAATAAAAATTACTAAATTCGCAAAATGTTAAAACGAAGAAAAACGCATTTTTTTCCAAAATTTTCAGTCGCTTTTCATTTATAGCGCAAAAAGTACAAATCCCAGTGATGATTAAATACCACAAAAGAAAGCTCAATTTGTGTGAAAACAAGGGCAAACAGTTCAGGCCTCCGAGAGTCGTAGAGACTGCCGGGGACCATCTGGTCCTCGGTATTCTATATAGTGTACTTCTGCCGCCGGAAGAGATTCCTTCTCCAGCTTGCCGATCGCACAGGTGAGCCGGTAGAAGCACCGAAGGGTGGCAGGAGTGGGGGGGGGGACATCCCCTCCCACCGCCTGTAAGAACAATTAAGCAGCTGAACAGCCTGAGAATCACTGGCTAAAAAATATGATATCTGAATGATGCCTGTAGCTGCAGATATCTCCATTAAAAGCCCATATAGCGTAAAGTCAGTCATATGGCGTCCAGCGATATGGAAGTGGGTAAAGGAAAAGTCACGCAATCCATATAGGACATCACATAATGGAGCATCTGAGACTGGTATAAACTGTAATGCATACCATACAACAGCAAAAGAGAACATTCAAAAAACAAAAACATAGCCCCAACTCCCCCCTTCTTCATTGCTACATAGGCTGTGCGCACAAAATTCATGGCAGATCCCAACACAAGGAAAAGGGGTCAAATAGGCTTGCTAGCTCAGGCTAAGGTTTTAGCTGCCTTGGGGGTGATAGTATATCATTTCCAGTGCCCTAGTACTCTTTCCTCTGATGGTTGTCACCACTCTGACTTTTCTTTAACAGACCCTGCAATGCAAGATATAGTTGTTTTTTTGGCAGACTGTCAGACCATTGCTATCTGCACTAAGAATAGGGCACTGAATCCCAGTTCCATTTTTACAGATGCCTCTGTCCACAGTCAACTAGACCTACCCACATCCTTACACTACTGCTTGAATGGGTTTGCAGATACACTTCACCAAATTTCCAGGATGAGTCTTCTCGCTTTCCACATAAGGCAGGATTCTCTTTGGCCTCTTTCACACGGGCGTTCTGTATGTCCGTATATCACCCCATCCATTTGTGGGTGATATACGGACATAATGCATATCAATGGGATTGCGAATGTCAGCGGATGACCATCCGCTGACATCCGATTTGCGTGCTTTCAGTTCTGTTCCGTTTTTTGGAACGAAACAGAACCCTCTTTTTCTTCCGTTTAAAAAACGGAAAGGACGCAAAATCGGATGTCAGCGGTGTCATCCGCTGACATCCGCAATCTCATAGACATACATTATGTCCGTATATCATCTGCAAACGGATGGGATGATATGCGGACATACGGACCGGATGACACAAGTGTCATCCGTGTCTGTAAAAAAAAAAAGTGCCGGAGCGGATCGAAATACGGTCCGCTCCGTGTGAAAGAGGCCTTTCTCAAATGCTGGTGAGTTAAACTCCCATGCAAAAAAAATGTCTGTTTAGTCCTTCCTTGGATAAGTACATTAAGAAGTCTGTAAAGGTTCTCATTTATTCAGGTCATGGTATATCTAGCAATAGTTAGACACGTTTAACTGGATTTTGTAATGTTGAAGACATTTCATAGCTTGTTCAAGCCAGTTCTTCTAGGTCTAATGGGTGTCAGGAAAACACCCCATCATTTATTTCCAAACAGATAGCACCAACTTCTTGATCCAGTTACCATAGAAGGGCAGATGTTCCTGTCTAAGAACAAAATGAGAGTACTGTACTAGCTTCATAATCCCCATACTTGGTGTCAGGAAGGCTTCAAAAACGTTAATCCTTTAATCTTTATGGCTGAAGGTGTAAATTATTTTTAAAACACTGAAGCAGAGATTTTAAATATGTAAATATGTTTTAAATATATGGAAGACAAAATAGTTGTTATAGTTTGACGTAAATGGTCACAGTTGTGGATGGTTTTAAATACAGTAAAACCTTGGTTTGAGAGTAACTTGGTTTGAGAGCGCTTTGCAAGACAAGCAAATTTTTTAAATAAATTTTGACTTGATATACAAGCGATGTCTTGATATACAAGTAGCCTCATGTATAAAAAAGAAGAGAGGAGCCTCTAAAGTGTAGCAATATGGTTACATTTAATGAAGGTTCAATATTTAGCAACTCACATGGTTGATGATTAAAACAGGCACATCTAAGAATGCAGGCATCTGGGGTAAAGCTTTCCACATAGACCATCCTCTGCACAGCCATCTTCATCATCCCTTCCCCGCTGCGCTCCACGAGTGATTCAAAGCCTCACTTTCAGATCACTCTACTGCAGGCTATTCTTCCCAGTCACGATTGCAGACTGACAGTGGTGAGAGTCGGTGGTTCAGAAGATGGTCTTCAGAAGATGTGGACAGCTTTACCCCGGATGCCTGCATACTTAGTTGTGCCTATTTTAATCATCAACCATGTGAGTTGCTAAATGTTGAACCTTCATTAAATGTAATCATATTGCTACACTTAGAGGAGCCTCTCATCTCTCTTATATTCTGTAGCTCTGCTAGATTTTGCTTCTAACCCCCTTGGGAAGGCTGCATATTGTGGATGGACATTTTATGGTTACACAACTTATCACATTGCTATAATCTTTGTATATAGACTATAAACTGAAGGACTTGTGGAACGAATCATCTGAGTTTCCATTATTTCTTATGGGAAAATTTGCTTTGATATAAGAGTGCTTTGGATTACAAGCATGTTTCCAGAACGAATTATGCTCGCAATCCAAGGTTTTACTGTATAGGAGATTTTAAACTATGGCTAAAACTAAAACAACTCAGATGACTAAAATACGACTACAACTAAAATTACATTTTAGTCAAAAAACTAAAATATGACTAAAACCAAAATGGCATTTTAGTCAAAAGGCTATGACTAAAACTAAATCGAAATCTTAAGTAAAAATTAACGCTGCCAGAAAGAATCCAGTCAACAGTCAATGTAGTCATGGACTACATCAATCATCAGAAGTCACGCTACTCTAGAGTAGACTTGATCCTCTCTTGGGTAATACTTCATGTTCTGGCCCTATCCACTGTTCACATCCCAGGTGTGGTAAATGGGCACGGAAATTGGTGGCACAGTGGCCTTTCAGGCTCCAAAGACATGCTGTTATTGTAGACCTATTATTATATTAAATAGATATTATAGACCTATTTAGACTGGAAAATATAAAATAGGTAAAGAGCTGCGCCAAATGTATGCAAATCTGATGATGATAAATCATATATTCTCAAAACAATAAAGTCCAAATGACAGTCTTGTAGACAAAGCTGAAAAAGGAAGAAAAGACCAGATCCCGGTCAGCCAATCACCCGTGCACAGAAGGAAATCTTTTTTTTTTTTTTTTTTTTTTAAAGACAAACGTTTATTGGGTTCACAAAAAAAAGTTATCACATACAGTCAATATATTGAGTCACAGCACAGCAACAGTATACAAAACAACTTGAAATCGTAAAGCATAATCGTCAAGCAAAAAAAAATAAAAAAGGAGAACCAGTGACATGGGTGGGGCAGGAAGGTGCAGCATATAGAAATACAAATCAGCAGACGGTGAGAGTACACAGCCCCATGTCGCCTAGTAGAATGAACAGGGAGGCATAGAGCAGAGCAACTCAAGAGTATATATACATACAAAAAAAAAAAAAAGAAAAAAGGGGAAAACAGTCACAACAAAGCAAGTAATCACCCAGGGGAACAAGTATCTGAGACCTGTAACCACCTGTCCCAGACCTTGTGATAGCTGCCAAGAGAGCCCCGGCTAGTGTATATGACCTTCTTATAGGGTAAAGATTGATTAACATCCGCCTTCCACATACCCAGATCAGGCCACGCAGGCTGGATCCACGTAGGCTGGATCCACGTGCGGGCAATCAGTTTTCTAGCACTAAAGAGGGTTTCATGGAGGAATTTAATGGTGTGTTTATCAACATCCTCATTGGAGATTATACCCAGTAGGCAGGTCTTAGGATCCAGTGATACAGGAGCGCCCATGCGGTCGTGTAAGAAACGGACCACCTGCGCCCAGAATCCCTGGATGCGTGGGCAGTGCCACAGCAAATGCCCAAAGGTACCCGGTGACAATAGACACTTGGGGCATGTAGGGTCCCTGGAGGGGGCAAATCTAGCTATTCTATCGAGGGAGAGGTACACTCTATGTAGTATGTACACCTGTGTCAGTCTATCGGACAGCTTGGGTGAGACAAGCTTACAGGCCCCAAGGGCTTCCGTCCAGTCATCATCGTCAAGATCACCCGTGTCGTCAGTCCAGCGAGGGCGAACATCGAACGCCAGGGTCGTGGCCGATTTGGACGTCAGCATCTCGTATAGAAGGGATATAAGCTTACGGGAGTCAGAGCTGGTCAGGACATCCAATAGGTCAACCGTGGGCAAGTCCGGGTAGCGGCCCCCAAACTGAGCATGAAGGGCATGCCGAAGTTGATAGTAGCGATAGTACATGGTGGGGGGAAGGTCAAAGTCAGTCCGCAACTGGGAAAAGGACCGGAGCGCTCCCTCACGCAGCACATGGGAAAAATACAAGACCCCCTTGGTAATCCAAAGTCCAAGGTCTGGCAATTGTAGCAATTCTGGTAAATGTCTATTAAACCACAGGGGAGTCTTAGCGTGGAACATCGGGTCACCCGTCTTGGACAGAGCCAAATCCCATATCCTCCTATAGTGAGAAGAGACAGCGCTCGCACAGAAGGAAATCTTAATTGCACCCTGTGCTAACACTCATGGCTCCTTACCAGAGGAAATGACCCTCCTTTCACAGAGCGGTCAAAAGTAATGTGAGCCATGTTTTTGTGGCAATTTTTTATATATATATATATTTATGTATAATATGCTATGTTTGTGCAAATATTTTATATGCATTTTTGTATATCACAAAGGTTTTTATATTTCATATTGTGTCAGCCTTGCTTATAAGGTATCATTACGGCAGCCACCGGTCTCATAAACTGGTCCGTTTTGCCTGAATGGTCCTGTAGTCGCCCTGTCCTTGTTTCCGGCGGTTTCAGGGACACAGGTTAGGCTGCGCCTCGCTGTTTCCTGTATGCTTGGTTGCGGGACTGGAGTGTGTGGAGCACACATAGAGCACACATAGTGCTTCCTGCATGTCACTTCCGGGTGTCGGGCTTTTAATACTGTGTGCCCGCATCATCATACCACGCCTCTGATGATGTCACAAGTTTGACGATACACGTAAGGCGGACGTATCGGTGTGGAGCACGCCACACACCGCGGTTTTCAAATTATTGCAACGCTGATATTTTAACAACTCAAATGTAAGTGCGTTACTTTTAATAAATCTTATATGTTTGGATGAACTTCACTATTGGCTGTCCTTTGTCCTCTTCTGAGTTTATTCTGCCAGAGACAGCGGTATATGATTTTTGGGAATCATCATACTTTTTTACTAAGAGGTCTTGTGTCTGCTGTGGAGTGAATTAAGATCCATTAAATCTATCAAGGTTCACATCATTCAATGCCTGTTTTGACTGCTCTGTGAAAGGAGGGTAATTTCCTCTGGTAAGGAGCCATGAGTGTTAGGACATGGTGCAATTAAGATTTCCTACTGTGCACGGGTGATTGGCTGACCGGGATCTGGTCTTTTCCTCCTTTTTCAGCTTTGTCTACAAGACTGTCATTTGGACTTTATTGTTTTGAGAATATATGATTTATCATCATCACATTTGCATACATTTGGCGCAGCTCTTTACCTATTTTATATTTTACTTCATAGGATTGTGATCTTCCTGTAGAGCTGCTGCCTTATTTACATCTGTACATTTTTTTATGTTGTGTTGAATTTATGTCTGGAGCGCAAATATCTTTTCTGTTTTTCTATTTAGACTGGAGCCAATTAATCATTTGGCTCCAGTCTAAATAGGTCTTATTAAGTATGCATGGGAGATAGGGACTTTAGATTGCAAGCTCCATGAGGGCAGGGAGTAATGTGAATGTACAATGTTTACATTTTGTATACATTGAAGGCATTATTTAAATCCCTTAAATAGATTATACCTGTAATACCTGTAATAAATAATAAATCAGCTTCCTCAGTTGTCAGTGTCTCGGGAATTGACTCTCCATCCAGATTTCTTTTAAGCCCTTTGTCACAGGTGTCAATCTGCTGGAATCTAGATTCAACACCAACTTGGACAAATTTGTCACCAAGACCCTTGGGCCTTCGTAATGGATGTTCTGGTGACACCATGGGATCACCTCAGCCTGATCTTTCCCTATCTGCTCCTCCAGATTCTCCCTATCCTACTTCACAGGACCAAGAAGAAGGGCATTCCAGTGACTATCATCACATCCAAATTGCCTAAGGAGAATGTGGTACTCTTCCATAGTCAAATTCCTGACAGGCGCTTCATGAGTCCTTCTGGAACAAGGGCCCAAGGGTCAGTGTTCTATCCTGCTCCTCAGTGGCTGTTAAAACCACAACCCTAGAGGACAGGGGACTTTCAATTTCAAGGAAACAAGAAGGAGAGGAGCCTCTAAGTGTAGGAGAAAAAACAATTTAATGGGAACCATACAGTTGGCAACTCACATGTCAAACGGTTAAAACAGGCACATCTGTAATGTAGATATCCCAAAAATATCATCAGTAGACGTGGTGTCTGTCCACTCGAAGCACCATAGGGTGATGTATCCCCGCTGGTCACTGCTATTAGGAAGTTGGTCTCACGGTGGGTAGATTCACCCACCGCACTGCAAATTTCCTTATAGCGGTGGAGAGAGAACAGATATATCTTTGCTCAAATCCCAATAGCTTGTACATGTATTTGAACTATCAGTTGCTAAAGGGGTGTGACCACAGATTAACACTACAAATTCTGGATGGAACCTCTGCACACTGCTTCACCCTTTCCAGCAAACTATGCAATGAAAAACAGGGATATTTAGTTCACATACAGTATATTGCAATGCATGTTTAAGCTGACAAACTGCGTCAAAGTAATCCCTCTGCTGGCCAGTTCTATACTGCCTTGCCAACAAAAATGCTACGATGGACACCATGCCAACATTCCTTATAGCAGTGAGCAGCAGGGATACATCACCCTATGGCGCTACAAGCGGACAGACACCATGTCTACTGACAATATTTTTGGGATATCCACATCACAGATATGCCTGCTTTAACCTTATGACATGTAAGTTGCCAACTGTATGGTGCCTATTAAATTGTTTTTACTCCTACACTTAGATGCGCCTCTCCTTCTTGTTTACTTGCAGCCTTGCTGGAATTTGGCTTCTATTCCAATGTTGGTGGCAGACCTTAGCGAAATAAACCTTTTTAGTTAGAAACCTTATGTCACATGGACTTTCCTATGGACTTTATTTTGCACCATTTCCTTGTGTTTGACTTTCAGTTTCAGTCAACCCTTCCCTCTTGAAAGTTAGGAAGTTTATTTCTTGTAAAGTCTACCATTAGGATTCATTTCCCTGTATTACCTCAATCTGGTGCTCTTGGCCCTGCAGAAGCTACCCTTTGAAACTTTAAGGCATCTTCCCTTGTCCGACCTTACCCAAAAGGTGGCAATTCTAATGGCTACTACCTCTAAGGGGAGACCCTTTGAGTTGGCTGCCTTAGCCTGTAGGGAGCCTTTCTTAGTGTTAGATCAAATCTGTCTTGAGGCCTAAGGCCTCCTGAAGGTTGCTCTGCCTTCCACCGTATTCAAGATATTGTCCTTCTTGTCTTATATCTGGCTCCAAAACATCCTAGGGAAATTTCTCTCCACTGTCTGGAAGTTATGGGCACTGTGAGAGTGGGGAAGGAAGTTACATAGTTACATAGTTAAAATCCACAGGATATTAAAGTCTAAACCTGCCTATACTATTGAGCCTACCACTGCGCCATAATAAACGCAATGAAAATGAATAAATGTATAACTAGCTGCCACTTTAAATAAACAAAAAATGATAACACATCTACCAAAGCATAAAAATATATACGGTAAACAGTGGCGCTATAACAATTATGTGCAAAAACTTGATGATAATAAATTACCACCCAGTGAACAACAAGCTGATGAAGTACAATGTGAATAAAGTCCTAAAAAAATGTAATAATGTGTTCAGTTGCAGAACTCGTAATGAGTCAATGTTGTTGCTTAAATTCTCCACACCACACCAAGTGAAAAGTGTGTGTAACGTTCATGCGTTTTTGTTTGTGGATGGATTTACAGCTGCAGAATTATTACACTCAGTAGCCTTGTAGAGAATCTGTTGAACAACATATCCAACTCTCAGGACTTCATCACCGTGTACAGCCTGTTTATATACTATATATATATTAATAGATGTTTAATGGAGGAATAGAGTATATGAGGATATATAGATGAGAGACAGGCTATTGTATGGTGAGCACTAGAAGTAGTATAGGAGAGTTGCAGGTGATGGTAAGCAGATAGGTTCTGATGTCAAGTATAGTGCAGATGGTGAGAGGACACAGATGGAGTATACTTTAGACAGAGTAACCTAGTGCAAGGATAGTTCAAGGTAGTCCCAAGAGCTAACAGTCTTATGCAGATGATAGTGAATAGATAGATACAGATAGTCTTGGTAATTGCAGTAGATGACAGTAGGAGATTGGTTAGTAAGAATCCCCTGCGGGGTACTTATCACTTAGATAGGTTAGGAATAACAATGTCCATTGGAGAGGGGTGATCCCGTAGCGGGATACGGATCACCAGCGAGGTTTCCGGCTTTAGTTCAGCAAGGAAGGTATGTCAGCAGCTCCGACTTCTCAGGCGTAGGTGCGATGAACATGTGGGTTTGAACGAGCGATGAGTGAGAGCAAACCGGCGATTGAAATAGCCGCTCATAGCGGCGCTCGGCAGTGATGTCATCCGGTCTTAAAGGTGTATGCGTCCTTTGTATATACAAGATGGGACGCAAAGAGAGGAGAAATATAGGAACAAGGGTACCATAGGTACCGGAACATTACAGTACCCCCCCCTTAAGACCGGCTCCGGAAGGCCTCTAGAACTGGTTTTTCTGGATATTTAGAGTGGAAATTGCGAATCAGTCTAGGGGCATGGATATCGGAGGTATCCAGCCAGGTGTCATCTTGGGGCCCATAATTCTTCCATCGTACAAGATACTGGAGTCTTCTTCTATTGAAACGGGAATCCAAAATTTCTTTTATCTCAAATTCTTCTCCACCCTCCACTTGTACAGGAGGTGGAGGTGAGATAGTAGGCCTTATTCCTTGGTTAGGAACATGGGGCTTCAGTAGAGACACATGGAAGACAGGATGTATCTTGAGGTCTACTGGCAATGTGAGTTGTACTGCAGCTTTTCCAATAAGCTTCTCTATTGGAAAAGGTCCCAGAAATAGAGGTCCAAGTTTTTTACTAGGGATCTTTAGTCTCAGATTTTTTGTAGAAAGCCAAACAAGATCCCCAATGGCATATTGGGGAGAGGCTTTCCTACGGAGGTCGTAGTATTTTTTTTGTTGGCTATGAGCATGAGATATGGTATTGTTGAGTAATCCCAGAGAATCCTTTATCTGGGCAAGATAATCAGATGCTACTGGATTACTTGATGGTAAGATACGTGGAGGAAGGAGTGTGGGATGAAACCCATAATTCAGGTAAAACGGACTTTGCTTAGTAGTGCTATGAGTAGCGTTGTTATAGGCAAATTCCGCCAGTGGGAGGAGATCTGCCCAATCGTCCTGTAGATATGAAGTATAGCAACGCAGGTACTGTTCAATGCACTGGTTAACTCTCTCTGTCTGTCCATTGGTCTGAGGGTGGTAGGCAGAAGTAAGGTTACGCTCTATTCGCAGTATCTGACATAGAGCTAGCCAAAATTTTGAGATGAATTGTGAACCACGGTCAGACAGCAGTGTTTTTGGAATACCATGTAAGTTAAAGACATGTTTCACAAGTAATTCTGCTGTTTGTTTGGATGAAGGTAGTTTTCGGATAGGGGTGAAATGTGCCATCTTGGTCAGATGGTCCACTGATACCAAGATGGTGTTGAATCCTTTGGAAGGTGGTAGTTCCACTATGAAATCCAAGGATACCACTTCCCACGGAACCTGGGGTATCGGTAAACTACAAAGTAATCCTGATGGTTTCGTGTTGTCAATTTTAGACCTTGCACAGATATCACAAGATGAAACAAACTTTTTTACGGTTGTCTTCATGTCTGGCCACCAAAATTGCCTAGTGAGTAGATTGAGAGTTTTAGTCATACCCATATGTCCTGCCATAGGTACATCATGCGACAATTCTAAGATCTTGGTTCGCATAGTAGGGGGTATGTATAATTTATCGTTGTAGTAGAGGAAGCCTTCTGCGTCAGTAGTTAGTTGTGGTGGAGGTGAATCCAACCCTATGCTGTGCAAAATCTCCTCCTTCAGTGAGCGAACGACTCCGATAATACGTTCAAGTGGTATTATAGGAACTGAGGGAACCTCAGTGCAATCTTTCTCGGCTAGTCGTGAGAGTGCATCCTCTTTTTTATTTTTGTCTGCGGGCGTGTAAGTTACTAAAAAATTAAATCTCAGAAAGAATAACGACCACCGTACCTGCCGGTGGGAAAGAGTTCTATTAGTCTGAAGGTATTGGAGGTTTTTGTGATCAGTATATATCAGAATTGGCAATTGAGTGCCCTCAAGTAGATGTCTCCAATTCTCTAATGCCAGTTTTATGGCTAATAACTCCTTCTCACCTACTGGGTAGTTCACCTCGGGGCTACTTAATGACTTTGAAAAGAAAGCAACTGGGTGAAGAGGTGAGGTGTTTGTTGGTCGTTGTGAGAGAACTGCTCCTACTGCCATATTAGACGCATCTACCTCCAAGATGTATTGAAGGGATGGGTCTGAATGGCATAGTATGGGGGCAGTAGTAAAGCTTGATTTCAGCAGAGAGAATGCTCCATTTGCTTCTTTTGACCAATTAAATGGTCTCTTCGTGCTTGTAAGTTGTGTGAGAGGTTTCACAATCGTAGAGAAGTTTTTAATGAACTTCCTATAGTAATTAGAGAATCCTAGGAACCTTTGTAATGCTTTGCGAGTGGTTGGCACAGGCCAATCCAGAATGCAGGATATTTTGCTCATGTCCATTTTGATTCCACTTTTAGATACAATATATCCTAGGAATAGTACCTCTTCTTTATGAAACAGACATTTCTTTGATTTAACATATAAGTTATGTGCAAGTAGTCTTGACAACACAAGTCTCACATGTTTTATGTGCTCAGGTAAGGAATGAGAATAGATAAGTATATCGTCCAAATATACTACCACACAAACATCAAGCAAGTCTCGGAATATCTCGCTTATAAAACGTTGGAAGGCTGCGGGGGCATTACATAGCCCAAATGGCATTACAAGGTACTCAAACAGTCCGTATCTGGTTCTGAATGCCGTCTTCCATTCATCCCCTTTACGGATTCGAATTAAATTGTATGCCCCTTTTAGGTCCAATTTTGAAAAGAAAGAAGCCCCACGCACCTGTTCGATAAGTTCAGGAATAAGAGGTAAAGGATAACGATCCTTTATTGTGATGGCATTTAATTGTCTGAAATCAATGATAGGCCTAAGGCTAGAGTCCTTATTGCGGACAAAGAAAAGCCCAGCAGCAGTGGAGGAAGTAGAAGGTCGGATGAATCCTTTTGCCAAGTTTTCATCCAGATACTCCTTAAGGTGAGAGAGTTCATCCTGTGAGAGAGGATATACATGTCCGTAAGGCAACTTGCTATTAGGGAGCAGATCGATACAACAATCATAGTCCCTGTGAGGAGGTAGCATTTGAGCGTTTTTCTCGAGGAAAACCTCCGATAAATCTTGATAACACTTAGGAATAATGTCATCTGGCAGTACAGACAGGATCCTATCATGTGTGGGGAGGTTACACGTCGTCTTCCAATAGTGAGAAGAGAAGGCTAATGTTCTTGTTTTCCAATCGATGATTGGTTGATGTATGTGTAACCAGGGAAGTCCCAAAATGATTGGAAAATGTGGCGAAGTTAATACATCAAAGGTGGTGGTCTCCACATGAGACTCGTCAGCAGTTACAAGAAGTGCCTGTGTCTGACTGGTGATAGGACCAGAGGATAAAGGGGTACCGTTAATAAAACTAACGGAGACAGGTTTGGGTTTTGAAACAATAGGTATTTTATTAAGGTAGACAAAACAAATGTCAATGTAGTTTCCACAAGATCCTGTGTCAATCATAGCCTTGGTGGTGATCCTAGTTTGGTCCCACTGCAATGTTAATTGAACAAAAAGATAAGGATTAGGAAAGGAAGTTGTGATTCCCCCTAGCAAGACATTTGAACACTCACCCTCTTTTCTGCGGACAAGAGGACAGTCGTTTACCAGATGATTCGGGGATGCGCAGTACATGCAAAGATGTTCGGTTTTCCTCCTGGCACGTTCAGAAAGGGTCAGAGGTGGACGTATCATTCCTACTTCCATAGGAGTAGGGTCAGCAGGCAACATCCGAGAAGGACTGGAAAATGGTGAGCCCAT
Source organism: Pelophylax lessonae (assembly GCF_965119305.1). Lineage (NCBI taxonomy): Eukaryota > Metazoa > Chordata > Amphibia > Anura > Ranidae > Pelophylax > Pelophylax lessonae. The sequence goes on from NC_138775.1 coordinate 99,752,523, forward strand.
CTTCTCAGCCTTTCTTTCTCGTAGTCGTCTGTCAATATTGATACTGGTCTGGATCAGTCCCTCTAGAGTGCCAGGTAAATCCGCTCGGGCGAGCTCGTCTTTAACGGCCTCAGATAGGCCGAGTCTAAACTGCGTTCGCAAAGATGTGTCGTTCCACCCTGAATCAGGGGACCATCTTTTAAAATTCGCCACGAAATCTTCAACAGGTCTCCTTCCTTGTTTTAGGGCCCGTAACTGGGTGTCAGCGGTACTCTGCTTGTGGGGGTCTTCATATAAAGTAGCAAGTTGTGCTAGAAATAAGGGATAAGAATTAAGGAGTGGATCATCCTTTTTAAAGAGAGCATCTGCCCAGGCCCGGGGTTCACCCGTTAAATAGGAGATGATGGTACAAACCTTAATTTGGTCAGTGGTGTAGGTTAGAGGTTTTAACAAAAAAAACAATTGACATGCGTTTTTAAATTCACGGAATTTGCTCCGATCACCAGAAAACACTATAGGAGGGTTTATCTTAGGCTCACGGGGCTGAGCAGCAGGAGGCTGTGTGAGACGGCCAAGCTGCTGTCTCAAGGTTTGATTGTCATTTTTTACCTCTGTAAGTGCATGGATCAATGCATCTACTTGTTGTTTTAATTGTAGTACATGAGTGGATAATTCTGCTGAATCCATATTTTTTTTAAAGGCTCGTTCAATCTGTAACGTTCATGCGTTTTTGTTTGTGGATGGATTTACAGCTGCAGAATTATTACACTCAGTAGCCTTGTAGAGAATCTGTTGAACAACATATCCAACTCTCAGGACTTCATCACCGTGTACAGCCTGTTTATATACTATATATATATTAATAGATGTTTAATGGAGGGATAGAGTATATGAGGATATATAGATGAGAGACAGGCTATTGTATGGTGAGCACTAGAAGTAGTATAGGAGAGTTGCAGGTGAAGGTAAGCAGATAGGTTCTGATGTCAAGTATAGTGCAGATGGTGAGAGGACACAGATGGAGTATACTTTAGACAGAGTAACCTAGTGCAAGGATAGGTCAAGGTAGTCCCAAGAGCTAACAGTCTTATGCAGATGACAGTGAATAGATAGATACAGATAGTCTTGGTAATTGCAGTAGATGACAGTAGGAGATTGGTTAGTAAGAATCCCCTGCGGGGTACTTATCACTTAGATAGGTTAGGAATAACAATGTCCATTGGAGAGGGGTGATCCCGTAGCGGGATACGGATCACCAGCGAGGTTTCCGGCTTTAGTTCAGCAAGGAAGGTATGTCAGCAGCTCCGACTTCTCAGGCGTAGGTGCGATGAACATGTGGGTTTGAACGAGTGATGAGTGAGAGCAAACCGGCGATTGAAATAGCCGCTCATAGCGGCACTCGGCAGTGATGTCATCCGGTCTTAAAGGTGTATGCGTCCTTTGTATATACAAGATGGGACGCAAAGAGAGGAGAAATATAGGAACAAGGGTACCATAGGTACCGGAACATTACAGTGTGCCACCACTTCCCCATAGGGTATAAACTCATCAAAACATATTGCCTTATATTCTCATGCTCGGCAATTCAGGCAATGTAACAGTCAACACCAATCTCCAGTCTTCAATGGTGACTCACAGATGTCCCATGTATATTAAACAAAGGAAAACTCCAATAGTGCAATACCGTTTAACATACATTTTTTTTTTAAATAAAGGTAAAACCTACAAATATTGCACTCACATTTAGCACAATTAAACTCACATGTAACAAACGGTAATGAACTGACATATCGTGGTCTCGGCAGACCCAGCCGTACAGCCACGTCCCGACATGTTTTGTCATTACGACTTCGTCCAGGGATTGGCTGTACAGCATGACAACCATCCTTATATACACCTCCATATGCTAATGAGTGACCATCAGCACATGCGCTAACCCTGTGTCTCCGCAGCCACGATATGCACAGCATTTACACTGCACAATCTCATGACATGGTTTGACAATGTATAAAAACAAACATATACATATATAAAATGCAGCTATAAAGGTATCCTAAAACAGGAGCTGCCCTATATTAATACTACCTTTCATCCAGTGAGGTTAAATCTCTGTAAGGTTCTAAACATTTCTCATTCTACCCAAAAAATTTTTTCTCAATTCTGTGTTTCTGTTACAGGGATTTCATCTCACTTTTTGTCCTAACTGACACCAGCCAAATAGGCAGGAAGAAGGATTATATTTTCTCAGTTTCTGTCTGACAATCAGCAAATACAGACGAAGTAAGGAGAAACCTCTGCATTTTCACACCTATATTAGCAAAATACTATTATCAAAAAATATGCAGGAATATTATGAACCAGGTAGGTTTGGAATAGGTAGGAAAATTATGAACTAGGTTGGGTTCAGAATTGGTATGTATATTGCAAAATAATAATTATTATTATTAATACACAGGATTTATATAGTGCCACCAGTTTGCGCAGAGCTTTACAATATGAGGGAAGACAATACAGTTACAATACAATTCAATACAGGAGAAATTAGAGGGCCCTGCTCGTTAGAGCTTACAATCTAGAAAACACGTCCATTATTATTAGTTCTTGATGTCCCATAAAAGAGTTCAGTACTCAAGCAGTATGATTGGACATGTGTTATGTAAGAATCATTGTCCTATAATACACAATGAGTATATTTATAAAGAAAAAATATGCTCTGAAAATAAACCGAACATTTTTATAATCGTCTCACACAGTTTAGGGGGCTCAAAAACTTTGTCTTCTTTTATTCTGGCGTGGACTTTTCATAGAGATGAATAGATAGCTAGTGTTTGGGAACAGTCTGGGAAGGAGCACAGCCTGACACAGAGGCACCAGCGTGAAGCAGGAAATGAAGTGGGGGGGAGCAGTCTTAAACAAAAGCCCTCGGTTCACTGGTAAAACAAATGTACATGAATCATGCACTAGTTCTTGAGGTGAAATGTCACGGTGAGTCTCCTGTATCATTTTGTAAGAAATACCAACATGAATTGGAATGCACAAGTCGAGGGATCCGAAACAGAATTACATTTCTCCAAAAGGCCAAACCACAATAGATGACATTTGCTGCCCACACAGAGTGGAGACTGCCATCTTGTGGGCTGAAACAATATTCATTAAAAACAAGTGATCCGGTCAGTGGCTGAAGACCCATACCATGTCACTTGTGACTGTCATCATCAGTTCATATTACAGTTTCAGTCCTATAAATGTATGTATGTTTTATGTATAAAAAAAAAGGAGGAAGTGGAAAATGAAAGGGCTAGGTATAACAGCAAAACAGACCCTAAAGTTTTTTTTTTAGTATTGTATAGAGTGGAGATGGATTAGAACACTTATTAGGTTTTTATTACTGTCTGTGCCCCTGTAAAGAAGAGCTCCAGGCACCTAGATGTTTAACCTCTTCCCAGCCAGTTTCATTAGTATAGTGACAGTGCATATTTTTAGCACTGATCACTGTATTAGTGTCACCTGGTTCTCACAAAGTGTCAGTTAGTATCAGACTGTCTGCCGCAAAATTGCAGTCCCGCTATATGGGGGCACCCGAACCAAGCTGCATCTCGGTGTATCCATTCAGACACGGAGTTGCCTTTTGGCCCTGCCCCTCTCTCTCCCGGTTGGCTAACTGAGTTTGATTGATTTGATTTGACTGAGTTTGAGCCATTGGCTCCCGCTGCTGTGTCTCAGGTAATCAGCAGAAAGAGTTCCAGACGGCTGAGGTACTCCTGGACATCGCTGGATAGAGATGGGCTCAGGTAAGTATTAGGGGGACTGAGGGGGGTTGCTGCACAAGAAGGCTTTTTATCCTAATGCATAGAATGAATTAACCACTTAAGCCCCGGAAGATTTTACCCCCTTCCTGACCAGGGGGTATTTTGCGATTCGGCACTGCGTCATTTTAATGGACAATTGCGCGGTCGTGCGACGTTGTACCTAAACGAATTTGACGTCCTTTTTTTCCCCACAAACAGAGCTTTCTTTTGGTGGCATTTGATCACCTGTGCGATTTTTTGATCATGCGCTATAAACAAAAAAAGAGCGTCAATTTTGCAAAAATAACAATATTTTTCACATTTTTTTATATGAAATTCCCCAAAAAAAATGTAAAAATTAAAATATTTTAACATTTTAGGCCAATTTGTTTTATGCTACATATTTTTGGTAAAAAAAATTGCAAAAAGCGTATTTTGATTGGTTTGCGCAAAAGTTATTGCGTTTACTAACTAAGGGAAAGATTTTTGTCATTTTTGTGGGTTTTTTTTTAACGCGTAATGGCGGCGATCTGTGATTTTTTTTGCGGGACTGCGACATTGCGGCGGACAGATCGGACCCTTGACTGACATTTTTGACACTTTTGGGGTCACCAGTGACATTACTACAGTAATCAGTGCTATACATATGCACTGTTACTGTAAAATGACACTGGTAGTGAAGGGGTTAACTTTATTTGAGAGGGAGGGGTGGTGTGTGTCCCTAGGGGCGTGATTCTAACTGTGATTGGCTGTGGCTTGAGGTGTAGGAACAGTGATCAACGGTCCTACATAGTAGAACCGTATGATGTTCTTACACAGGGGAGAATGACAGGCGGCTTGTTTACATCAGCCGCCTGCCTTTCTCCCGCTGTCACGGACGATCGGTCGCAAGTGCCCGGCGGACATCGAGTCCGCCGGGCACGCGCGCGGGGGGGTCCGTGACCGAGAGGGAGTCTGCCTCCGGCGGCGCACGTTCGCTCGCCAGAGCCTCACAGGCTAGTGACGTACCCATACGTCACTTTGCCTGTGAGGGGCTGACCGCCGCAGTATATGTACTTGCGGCGGTTGGCAAGTGGTTAAGATAAAAAAAAACATCTGACTTTACAACCCCTTTAAGCTCCTGTGTACATGCAAAATACTTTTTGAGGCTTATTTGTGGAGCTTGGCTGAATCAAATAAATGGCAATAAGATTCAATTTTCTTGTCACCAGCAATGAATTCTGAATGCCAGCGAAGTAGCTACAGGTCTAGAAACCCTGAAGCAGATTGGTCAACACGCTCCCTCAATGAGTGCCTTCACCTATTGTGCCCCTCTTACCTATTTTCCTTTGCTGCCAAAAATGACTGTAAATCACACTAGTGATGTTTAGATTGTACTTTCCTAGGGCCAGTTCACACTGTAGCAGAGAGCTGCGTTTTTGTGGAAAATGTAAAAAAGAAATAATTCTCAAAAACAGCTTGGGTATATAAGCGCGCTTTCTTCGTGAAAATCTTTATTTAACCACCTAACGGCCGCCCGCCGCAGTTTTACTGCGGCAGGCTGCCACCACTGGGCAAAGCGACGTAGTTCTATGTCGCTCGCTCAGGAGACTCTAGGGGCGAGCGCGCGCCGGCGGCAGCGCGCTCCCACTCATTACCTGGGGAGCCAGCGCGTGTGACTGGCGGCTCCGATGGCCGCCAGCCAGTCACGATCTCCCGCAGCAGAGGGAGAAAGACAGACAGCTGATGTAAAAACAGCCGTCTGTCATTCTCACTGAAGTATTCACAGAGGCTATGTGATACTGCTGTATAGGATCGCATGTCTGTGATTACTTCACAAGCCACACCGCCTGACAGTTAGAATCACGCCCCTAGGGACACACTTAACCGCTTGATCACCAGTAATGTTAACCCCTTCCCTGCCAGTGTCCTTTTTACAGTAACAGTGCATATATAGCACTGATTACTGTAGTAATGTCACTGGTACCCCCAAAAGTGTCAAAAATGTCAGTCAGGGGTCCGATATGTCTGCCGCAATGTCGCAGTCCAGCAAATAAAAAAATTGCAGATCGCCGCCATTACTAGTTAAAAAAAAAAAACAATAAAAATGGCATAAATCTTTCCCGTAGTTAGTAAACGCAATAACTTTTGCGCAAACCAATCAAAATACGCTTATTGCGATTTTTTTTACCAAAAATATGTAGCAGAAAACAAATTGGCCTAAAATTTAAAAAAATTTTGATTTTTACATTTTTTTTTATAATTTCATATAAAAAATTTAAAAAATATTGTTATTTTTTTCAAAATTGTCGCTCTTTTTTGGTTTATAGTGCAAAAAATAAAAATCACACAGGTGATCAAATATCACCAAAAGAAAGCTCTGTTTGTGGAAAAAAAGGGATGTCAATTTCGTTTGGGTACAGCGTTGCATGACCGCGCAATTGTCCGTTAAATCCACACAGTGCCGAATCTCAAAATAGGGCCTGGTCTTTGAGCAGCCAAATCCTCCGGGGCTAAAGTGGTTAAGATTGGTTACAGGTTTGTACAATAAACCCATATAAGATCCACTGGAACAATGTTGGAGGTCTGTTACCAACATGAAGTAAGGTAAAACAAGACATAGCAAAAGGAGTATGGGCCTTCCTCAATTATAGGGAGTCAAGAAAGCCTGAACAAAGGGAAGTGGTACAGTTAGTTCAGACCTTTGGTACCCAAATTCCATTACCGTTTTTTGCTCTTTAGAGGAAGAAAGGGTCCAGCAAGATAAGAGAGTAAATAAATAGGAAGTAGAGGAGAAAAAATGGGGGGGGAGGGGGGGATTGGGTTGTGATTTCGAAAAGACGGGAGGCCAGATAGTCATGTATCACTAGCTAGAAGCCTCTTAGCTTCCTCTGAGAAAGCAAAAGCATTCCTGCACCCAGGACACAACAGGCATAGCTTCTCCATCCTGTTGATAATGCTGAGAGTGAATCCCCCTCAGTGCTCTAGTATCCCCCATCCGGTATCGGCTGTCCGGTGCTGCATATCAGGAAGGCTTACGAATGGGCCAATGGGCTGTAGGTAACCCGCCACGATGCACTCCTCCTCAGCTTTCCCGTGCTGAAACATGCTAGGAGGCCCCCCAAGCTTCAAGTCTGGTTGGCGCCAGCAGTCCTGATAAGCAGGCCCACTCCTGCGCACTCTGTAACTCTTTCCCTTCTGAACTAAACTTTGCAGGCACAGACAACGCCCATACAGTCACTTTACATGCGCTAATATTTGCAGGGCTTGTTGCAACATGCCCCTCGACCTCAGTCAGGGCTGAATAGCTGAGCGCAGGCGAAAATAAAAGTCTGTAGTGGTTGCTAAGGGCAAGAGTGAATACCACACTGATTTTAGCAGGATTATGACAGTCTGTTACTGCAACTATGGTTGCGTAGCTGACAGACATAATCCCACAGAATCCCACCAGCTCACAATGGTTGCCATGGGTAACAGCAGACACATCCATGCACTTCTTACTGGTTCCAGTTCATAGTCACTTTTACCAGCCATGTTTAGAAAGCTAGACATTGTGTAATCCATAGGCACGAGCGCCCGCTGTGGTTGCCATAGATTACAGCATACAATACAGTCACTGATCAAGGCAGGCCCTGGTGTAGCACACTTAGCCGTCTCAGCCATGGTTAGGGCAACTTGGTATGCAGTATAGCTGGTTGACAGCAACCTCCCCGTGGTTGCTATGGACAATGGTAGTTGAACTACACTTGTACAGTCACAATTAGCAAGGTATAGTCCCCACCATCTTGTTGTTATTCCCCCTAAAGAATTCCAAGCGGCAAAGTCCAGCCTCCTAGATGGATGGCTTCTGGTTGCTAGGGGAAATGGCCGGGCTGGTTACCATGGACGAATCTCAGAAATGAGCCCCCTAACATCACGTTACTCATCCAGGGTCCAAAAAAGGACAGCTCACCAGGGTGAAAGCAGTGGGAGGGGCCAATGCTTGGAACCTATTCGGTCTATCCCAAACTTTGAGGACATGAACAGTCAATGAGGAGATTCAATCTGAAAAACCTCTATTGCTCGAAGGGACCCACGATACAGATGACAAATTTCGACCTGCAATCGTTTTTTTCGAGGGGAACCCAAAGCTTAGAAGAAGCGTGAAACCTCCAGTTAAGAATTTGCTGCAGTGCAACTGCTGAATAATATTGTTGTATTTCAGGTATAACCAAACCCCCTCCATCTGCTTGAACCGTTTCAGTTTCATGGCAACTCGTGGTCTCCTGCCACTCCAGACAAACAAAATATAATTGTATACAATGAATCCAGGTGGTCAGTGAGATTGGTGTCCAGATAGGTCACAGAGTTGGACATCCAGGTAAAGGAGAAAATGCCCCCAAAGCAGTATAAGAGTGGGGGGTATGGTGATTAGTAAAATTTCAGACTTTGCATAATTGAAATTAGACACCTGGTCATAATCGTTCAATTCCACCAGCAGGTTAGGTAATGAGACGAGGAGGTCAGTAACATGAAAAAGTACGTCATCAGTGTATGCCGACATTCTGTTTGTGTTCTGTGGAGCCCACTAAGACTCCGTCAAATATTCGGGTGGGCTTTGATTTCTATAGCAATGGCTCCAGAACCAGTGCAAACAAGAATGGCAAAATTGGACACCCCTGCCTTGTGCCATTCCAGATCGGGAATACTGGGGAAAGGGAGCCATAAACTTTGACATGAACAATCAGTGAAGCGTAAAGCCCAGAAACCTACCATAGCATGTGGGGACCGAGGCCCAACCTCTCCAAAACAGTCTTAAGAAAGTCCCAATCAACACGATCAAGCGCTTTCTCAGCATCAGGTAGGGAGGCAGATGATTGTGCATACGAGCCCAATAAACAAGCTGGAGAGCCCTGATATAGTTGTCCCTAGTCTCATGTCCTTCAATAAAGCCTGTTTGATCAGGGCCGGTTTAAGAGCATCATGGGCTTGGTGCTGAGGATTTTGAAGGGCCTTAAGGGCCGTGCCTTGGCATGCACCCAGAGGAGGAAGGGTGCAGCCATGCATGCCTAATTCAACATGGGATGCTGTCTCTGAAACCCATAAACACATCCATGCATCAGCAACTGTCCCTCCTTGTCCGGCCTTCGTGCTGTGTGGGGAGGTTCTGAGGGAGCTGCCTGGGGAAGCGAGCATAGAAGCCAGACTTCTGTGTTTACAAGTGACAGAAGAGCGGTAACAGTGAATATGGCCAACCCGGGGCCTATATAAAGGTAGGGGCCTGGAGCTGCAGCTCCAATAGCCCCTATGTTAATCTGGCCCTGTGTTTGATCAGGGTGAATTATCGAAGGAAGAAGATGGCGAGGATTTTAGCAAATATCTTTAAGTCAGTATTAAGTAGGGAGTTTGGGCAGTAGTTTTGAGGGATGGTATGATCTTTCTCTTCTTTTGGGAGAACTGCAATGTGTGCTAGTTGAGCCCCCTGAGGAATGTGACCCTTAAAGGCAAGGGTATTAAAGTATGTAGACATAAGGGTCTGAAGTTGGGTAAAAAATAGTAAGCCTTTATAAAGCCACCAGGCCCTGGGCTTTTTTCACTTTCGGTAGGGACTTCATGTTAGCTAATAACTCCACCGCTGTTCCAGGTGAGCCTGCTGTTTGGAGGATAGGTTGGGGAGGCCAGATAAGGAAAGATAAGCCTCAATGCGAGACCATTTCTGCACAACGCCTATGGGGGAGGAGGCAGAATCTAGGTTGTTCAAAGCTGCATAATGTTCACGAAACGGGGAAGCAAATTTAGAGGTATGCTACACCGTCGCCTCCAAAGGGGAGTGCAGTTTATGAACATGGGTGAATGCGCAGTGTTTGTGGAGTGCCCTTGCGAGCATCCTGCCGCACTTATTGCCATGCTCATAATACTTGTGCACAGGTAGACAAAAGCAGGACCCGAGATCAGGTCAGGAGTAAACCGGATCAGCAACCACGTGAATACACTGGAAGTACACAGGACACAGGGAACAGCTGAAGGACAGTCAGCATTAGAGCACAGGCAGACGCATCCTTACATAGCCCGTCTGGCGCCAACATACACCGTGCACGTTTGCGTGCGTGCATGCGCATTCCCAAATGCCATCCTGCAGAGATTTGTGCTCGGATGCGCATTTCTATTAGCCAAATGTCTCACAGGTCCCTGGCAAGGGCCCTCCAGCCATCAACCAACGCATGATCTGGGAGGGATTTACAAAAATGCTTCATAAAAACATAAGAATGTGTAGGGTGATTAGCAGAAGTGTCTAGGGAAAAATCTGAGCTTACATTCAAATCCCCTCCCAGGACCAGCCCACCCTCCCTGAAATCAGCTAAAATACCTTTTACTGCATTTAAAAAACTAAACAGTAAAGTTAGCCCAACCTGCAGCCATTTTAACTGTGGGCAGTAAGAGCTGCTGCCTTTTCACTTCCTGGATTTACACAGCACAGACACACACACAGATATATATATATATATATATATATATATATATATATATATATATTATCACACACACACACATATTATATATATTATATATATATATATATATTTACAGTATCTGGCAAAAGTGAGTACACCCCTCACATTTTCGTAAAAATTTTATTATATCTTTTCATGTGACAACACTGAAGAAATTACACTTTGCTACAATGTAAAGTAGTGAGTGTACAGCTTGTATAACAAAGGTCAATTTTGCTGTTTGCTCAAAATAACTCAACACACAGCCATTAATGTCTAAACCGCTGGCAACAAATGTGAGTAAACCCCTAACTTAAAATGTCCAAATTGGGCCTAATTAACATTTTTCCTCCCTGGTGTCATGTGACTCTTTAGTGTTACAAGGTCCCAGGTGTGAATGGGAGCAGGTGTGTTAAATTTGGTGTTATCGCTCTCACTCTCTCATACTGGTTACTGGAAGTTCAACATGGCACCTCATGGAACTCTGAGGATCTGAAAAAAAGAATTGTTGCTCTATATAAAGATGGCCTAGGCTATAAGAAGATTGCCAAGACCCTGAAACTGAGCTGAAGCATGGTGGCCAAGACCATACAGTGGTTTAACAGGTTCCACTCAGAACAGACCTCGCCATGGTCGACCAAAGAAGTTGATTGCTCGTGCTCAGCTTCATATCCAAAGGTTGTCTTTGGGAAATAGACATACGAGTGTCGCCAGCATTGCTGCAGAGGTTGAAAGGGTTGGGGGGGTCAGCCTGGCAGTGCTCAGACCATACGCCGCACACTGCATCAAATTGGTCTGCATGGCTTTCGTCCCAGAAGCAAGCCTCTTCTAAAGATGATGCTCAAGAAAGCCCGCAAACAGCTTGCTGAAGACAAGCAGACAAAGGACATGGATTACTGGAACCATGTCCTGTGGTCTGATGAGACCAACATAAACTTATTTGGTTCAGATGGTGTCAAGTGTATGTGGCGGAAACCAGGTGAGGAGTACAAAGACAAGTGTGTCTTGCCTACAGTCAAGCATGGTGGTGGGAGTGTCATGGTCTGGGGCTGCATAAGTGCTGCCGGCACTGAGGAGCTACAGTTCATTGAGGGACCATGAATGCCAACAAGTACTGTGACATACTGAAGCAGAGCATGATCTCCTCCCTTCGAGCACTGGGCCACAGGGCAGTATTCCAACATGATAACGACCCCAAACACACCTCCAAGATGACCACTGCCTTGCTAAAGAAGCTGAGGGTAAAGGTGATGGACTGGCCAAGCATGTCTCCAGACCGAAACCCTATTGAGCATATGTGGGGCATCCTCAAACAGAAGGCGGAGGAGTGCAAAGTTTCTAACATCCACCAGCTCCATGATGCCGTCATGGAGGAGTGGAAGAAGACTCCAGTGGCAACCTGTGAAGCTCTGGTGAACTCCATGCCCAAGAGGGTTAAGACAGTGCTGGAAAATAATGGTGGCCACTGACACTTGATACTTTGGGCCCAATCTGGACATTTTCATTCAGGGGTGTACTTACTTTTGTTGCCAGTGGTTTCGACATTAATGGCTGTGTGTTGAGTTATTTTGATATATGTATACAGACACACACACACATATATATAGAGACACACACACACATATACAGACAGACAGACACACTCGCACCACTGCTTGCCTGCACATTTCTTCTCTGTTGATGAATAATCATGGATCTCTGCAGTCTCCGGTTATCTCTGCCCTCATCCAGCCTCCTCCAGCTCTGCAGCTCTTCTATGACTCACCCCTCCTCCCTTGCTGGCGAACTCTCACGAGAGTAAGAGTGCTGTGCATGATATCATTAGCCTAGGCTAATTACCAGACAAGAAAAAGGAAGTGGGCTGTATAAGGTATTTACTGGCAGAAAAAAAAAGTTTTACTATCCAAAGTTAAAACAACAAGGGCAGAGGATTTAATAGATGGAAAGATCCAAAAATGACTGAAGGTCCACTTTAAGGTACCAGTGGGAAAAGAGGGGAGTAGAGTTTGGGCACTGAGGTGTAGGTGAAATACATCTCCTGCAAGAATAGTGCCTGCGCCCCTAGCCGCTTCAGCTCCAACCAAGTTGTGTTTGTTGTGAGAACGAAGACCACATATGTTATAAGGCAGTACCTTTATCGTAGCCATAGTAGGTAAGAGAGTCGTTGTGCAGGCAACCAAATGAAAATAGCTGGACTAGGTGAGGATGACAATGGTACTGCGTCCTACAAATAAAAGGGAAATGTAAACTGCACAGAGTATAATAAAGAGACAATACAAATATATGAACAGGATCACCGGGGGTGAAAACGGCCAACTGTGAGCCTGTGAAGATCTGCATGCCTGACCCCGGAAGCATATCCAGAAAAAGTAAGCAACCTAGGTGAGGCATGGTGCCCCCTCCGTGGCATTTACCCAAATGGGGTAACCCAATGTGGGCAACATAGTCAGACATACAAGGTGCAATGAAGCTCCTACTCCTCACAGACTAATAAAAGTTGAAAACACAAAGGGGATGTGTCCCCTCTGTGACCCCAGCCTCCAAAATCAGAAAAAATAAACATAAAACTTTGCGTGAACCATTTAGTCCACCTTGTGAAAAGGTAGTTACAGTTCCGCTGACATCCAGGGGCTAGGGAGGCAAAGAGAATACAAAAAGTCATAGAAATACTTCACAAAGATGGAGAGGCATGGAGAGACTCTTTGGTTACCAACAGTAGGTGCACGTGGTGAGGTCCTGGGTTAGGGACATTTACGGCCCCTAGAACGACCCTTGGATCAAGCAGGTAACCATGACTGGGATGCCGACAGCTCAAAGATGTCCGTGAAATGTTGCTAATCCAGGAAATCCACAGGCTCAAGTCCCAGTTGAGAAAGGAAGTGGGGGAGGTCATCTTCGGTGCATAAGATGGCGTAAATGTGTTCGTTTATATATGATTTTTTTAAACAGACATGACTTTACATGGGACAATCTGTTTAGTAGTTGGTCTTAGAAACAGAAATCAGGTTGGACTTCTCAAACAAATGTCATTGGATACAATGGGAACAATGAACAATTGTATTTCAGTTGATAATTAGATGCCTTTGTTGTCTCTGTTAAACAATTAAATCGTAAGATACAGCGCTAATGACATCTGATAAAAAAATGTGCAAAAGAGCAATAAAGTGCTTAATAAAACTAAGTTGACTGATAAAGTGCTTATATAAACCAAGGTACTAATCAACTAATAATGTGCTTGAGTAAATAAAAGTGCTATCCCAGTGCCAATACCATGAGTAAAATGCTGAGCATAAACCCATAATTATTAATAACATGTGGGTGCAAATTGACACACACTACACCATAAATATAGAAACGTGCAAATATTGCAAAAAAATCACTGTGCTTAAATGACATGTGCAAATCCTGCAAAATCACACTGTGCTTGGGAAAATAAAATTAAAAGTCCACCCCTACTGAGGAAGTCGAGAGCCTACAGCGTATGACGCAACGCGTATAGGGGGGTCGGAGACTCCTACTGCATGATTAGCCCGTGTAGCCTGCACAGCTTCATGTGCAGGATATTGTGAGTGTACCCTTTTTTCTTTTTATTGGAATAAACTTTTTAAAGCAGAGAGCACTAGATCCTCTTTTCCCCTCTTTTCTCATAATGCTTATCGAGTGTGTGGAGTAGGAAGCAAGCATATTCACAATCCCTGCAGTGTCCCAAAGATAATTCCAGGATATGGTGGCGTGACCCTGTATATCCCCTTAGGGAAAAAATCATTTGTGACCTGGTGGTAAAACACGGGTCAGAATATAAGGTGAGAGGCCATCCGTATATGGTGGAGGCATCACGAGCACTGCTTTCATTTATTTATTGAAATAAAAGTAAAAAGTAAGGTCTGGTGCGCTAAACAAATTATGACATAAACCAATTAATCCTTGTCACTTACTTATATCAACATACAAATATATAAATAAGAATCTATATATCAATAATGTGTCCCACAAGTGATTCAAACTGTGGGAATGAACAAAACTCCTAGCGGGGTGTGAATCTTAACAAAATGAAATTAGTGCCCGAATAATGTGTCCAACACAACTGTTCCAAACTAAAGTGGAACAGAAAAACCCCTAAAAGGGGGTTGAGGGTGATGTAAATCCAAATGGTGAATTCAATCCAAATGCGAGTATCCAAACAAGGAATTTGCGAAATTGTGTATAGTGAATCCCAGCACCTACAGGACTGGCTCCTTACCAAACAGATTTGGATAACAAGCAGTGAACTCAACCAGAAAATCTTGTATTCCCGTGCTATGGAAGTGATACCTCACTCCTTGTCACCTCATGGGTGTGGGAGAGACAAAAAGGACTAGCCCCTTACCAGATGGATGCTCTAATGGAGCATATATATGTCCCTTTAGGTAGACATTCCTTCCAGCAGCAACTGTAGATGTAAACCTTGGTGCCTCATTAGTGGTATTTTGGGCTCCTATATACCTCTAGATCCTCCTCCGCATGTTCTCCCCATACATAAAGCGATGGAAATATGCAAAGGAAATAGGCAGCCAATAGTGCATTACCCCAGCAAAACGTTATTAAAAAAACGGTATACACTTACATAATCACAATGAGAACACGCATAGGATCCTCAGGTGTCCACGGCTGCCTGCAGTCCGGACCGTGGATAGTGACAGCGAAGTGACAGTCGAGCAGGCTTCGACTGAGATTGGAGGGTCGACCTTTGGGATATTGAAGAGACTTTTACTTCATGTTATGGACTGTAACAAGTGATGTGGCATTATCTATCATCAACTCTGGATGTCATTCCACTTTATTATTAATTTTATTTTACAAAGCACGATGTGATTTTGCAGGATTTGCACATGTCATATAAGCACAGTGATTTATTGCAATATTTGCACATGTTTCTATATGTATGGTGTAGTGTGTGTCTCTTTACACCCACATGTTATTATTAATTATGAGTTTATGCTCAGCATTTTACTCATGATATTGGCACTTGGATAGCACTTTTATTTACTCAAGCACATTATTAGTTGTTTAGTACCTTGGTTTATATAAGCACTTTATCAGTCAACTTAGTTTTATTAAGTACTTTATTGCTCTTTTGCACATTTTTTTATCAGGTGTCATTAGCGCTGTATCTTACATTTTAATTGTTTACCTTGGATGTGCAGTGATGAACACATTATGATATAGCGGCTGCGACCAACCTATCAGTGATATATAATCATATTGAGTTTGGATCCCAGTTTCATAGTCAGGCTGACACTTATTAATATACTTTTTGATTTATTGTCTCTGTAACTACAGTAAATAAGTCTGTAACCTGGGCAAATAGCCTGGCTTTTCTGACATACAGGAACATGACCTACACTGAAATTCACATAAAGTGCAAATTTATATAACACCCTGCCCTGTATATATAGCATAATATAAAATCAATCCCAAAAATTGGGATGTACCTAATCTACAGATTAAAGCAACTGATAGTTCTTATACAGTAAAGGTGGTCATTATCCCTATAATGGGGTATGCTACTTGAGATCACCAGGTACTGCCCTGCAAAATCTCCAATCCATGTGCCACCAAAACACCCAGGAGGCTGCAAAGTAATTGATCCACCATGATAATACCTACATGTATTGCATTACTTTCCCATCACTGTAGATATAGGAATAATGGGGTAGAAGAGTTGGCCCTCCTTTTTCCTAGGTATGGTTTAGGTATATACCCAGGTAGGAATTGTTACATACTATACACACAAGGGCACCAATGCATTGGCACTTATTGGTATGTACTCTGTGTTTCCCAGGGCAGTTTATGTGTCCTCCAATCATTACCATCCATAGTCTTAATTTACTGTATATGTAGTGCCTCCAGCCACTAGGAAGTGGCTTCTATTTTCAGGTTGAGTTTTAGAATCCTCTTTTGTTAGTTTTGAATAAAATGTGATATATTGTCTTTTTAGTATATCCATTTTTCCTCTTTTGGCCCCTCCCTTTAGTACACCCCTTAAAAGATCCAAAGACGTAGGGCTTCAATATGGTTGCCGAGTGCTATCTTTAATTGCAGTGAACATTTCTATTTGGTTTGTACATTGTGATATTATGTTTGTGTAAAAGAAAAATATGTTTATCAATTTGTATTTGTAATGTATGGTTTATGACTCTATGTTTGATTGTAGATTGACTACTACGTCTCCTCTCCTGAAGAAGTGGTATATTACACACAAAACGCATAGAAAAATACAGGAATTTCCTCCTTTGACACCCTATTACCTATTTACAATCTGATTATATATTGAGGACTTTGCTTTAATTACTTTGTTCAAACAAATTGGGCTCCAAGGAGATGCAGCTGTATAAGGTAATGAAACTCTTAATAATATGGCATGCCACACAGGAATGTTTTAAATCCATAAATGGTTTTTATGAAATTCTAAATTAATAAAGGATTTTGTATATTTTTCTAACACATAGGGGTAGATTTACTAAAACTGAAGAGTACAAAATCGAGTGCAGCAGTGCATGGTAGCCAAACAGCTTTTAACTTTAGCTTATTCAATTAAGCTTTGACAAAAAAAAACCCTGGAAGATGATTGGTTTCTGTGCAGAGCTACACCAGGTTTTGCACTTTTCAGTCATAGAAAATTAACCCCATAGTTTGTCATTATGTCTTTGTTTTAATAAAATAAAGGTCATTTTAATAGTGTAATGTCTTTATTTACTATTGCTGTACTTTTTTTGTGAATGAGTAAACAGGGGCACTTTGTACTCCTTACTCATTCACGTGGGGGGGGGGTATCTGAGGGCACTCCTAATGTTAGGGAGGCCTCCAGATACCAATAAGTAACCCCCTTCAGCCCCACAACCACCAGGCCAGGATAATGGCAAAGGAGCCCTTGTCCTCATAAGTCTGCCCCCCCTTCCAATGTTGAGGGCATGTGGCCTTTTATGGTTTAGGGGGGAAGCACACTCACCCCTGTTTCCTGCACGCTAGGATTTAATGTTTGGTAAGGCTTTTGGGGAGGACCCCACACATTGTGTTTGTGGGATTCTCCTTAAAAGCCTTACCACATTTGAAGGGTATGCCTTTTGGGGAGACCCACACATTTTTTGGGGTTTTCAGTCAGACCAGACTAGTATGGCTTTGGGGGGGTAGCAAACATATTTTTTTAAATTTATAAGTGGACTTCCCTTAAAAGCCTTACCAAGCTTTTCTGAAGCATCCCCATATAAGGACTTATTGCCCAATCTCATCTTCACCCCTCTCCTCCTACACATCCCTAATATAACTAGAGCTAAGATACAAATCAGGGCAGTTGCTGAAGACATTGCAGAACTCTTCAAACACCACCATGAAATATAATGTGTCTCTATCTCTGCTCTCTATCATCCACAAACAGGAAAAACAAATGATCGCACAAGAAATAGCCAGAGAATTCACAGGGAATAAATGCCGCTAATCACAGTGTGAGGAAAAAAAATGCACAAAAAACACAAGTGAATGCATATGAGTTTTTATCTGCATTTTTTTATTGACATAAGTGTGAACCTGCCCTTAAAGCATAATCACTGTAGAGCTGCACATGAAAGTTATGCAGCCAGGCACTGCACTGGAATGCTTTCCTAAGCATCTCCTGTATTATTTACTCCTACATTAGATAAAATAGTAAAATGCATTGAATTCTTGGGAAAGCATCCCAGCGATATGCTCCAGTTGTGTAACTTTTCTGCATCGCCCCGCCGTGGATTATTTTGAGACATCAGAAAATTGAATCAAATATTTGCCGTAATTTTCTTTCCTGGTGCCTATCCATGGTGCCTATCCATACTAGTCATAGAGGTCTGCCCCTTCAGGAGTGAGAGAGAGAGACAGATTTTAATTAACCATATAAAGACTAAGAGTGGGCCCATATACTGCCATAGATAAGCACCAGGAAAGAAAAATGATGTTAAGTATTTGATACAATTTTCTGGTTTCAGGTTGCCTACATGGCAGCATATTAGTGATAAATAACTAGCTGACAAGGAGAGTAATGATGAAATATTTAAAGTGGTTGTAAAGTCACATTATGAACTTACTGGTATCCCCTCTGGTTTATAAAGACATAAACTACAGTGTGTTTTTTTTAAAATGATAATGCTAAATACCTGTTCTCACACTGCCGCTGTGCAGTCACGTGCTCCCCCTTGGCTCTCTCTCCCTGATCTAAGGAGAACAGCGAAAGGGGCTGACATTCCCCTCTGACATCAGCCAGCCAGCAGAGGGTGATCATGTGACTCCACAGCGGCAGTGTAAGATAAGGTATTTAGCATTATCATTTTCAATAAACACACACATTGTAGTTTATGTTTTTATAAACCAGAAGGGATACAAGTCATTTTGTTAGATATTGCAGCAGAATAGTGGTAGGAGGGGAGGGTAGGAGATCGTCTCTCACATTGACAAGGAAGTGACAGGATTACAACCACTTTATTGTACAAGACATAGAAATGTGATTTTCCTTTTTTTTTTTTTGCAAAATTCAGCTGTGGTCAGTGTGACTTTATAGTGCTTAAGAATGATGACCAAACTCACCACTCTGCTAATTGTTTCTAAGGCTTCATTCACACCAATGTGTTTTTCATGCTTTTTACAGATATGTCGGACATTCTTTTTAACATGGGTTCTTATGGAACAAGTTCACATCATAGTATTTTGTGCCCCTGTGTTTTTGGAAAGGGTCAGGGAGTTTTTTTTAAAAACACAAAACAGTGCTTTTTTAGTTCAATAGACTTCAATAGAGAAGAAGTTGCAGAAAAGCATGTAGTGATTTGGCCTAGTAATTTGCAAGATGAAAAGATAATTCTACCTTGGGGATGAAGTGCTGGAACAATCACAAAAGAATAGCTTTCTGTAGGTGCAAAGAGACTGCAAGAAAGCATATACAAAATCATAGTTAGGTACCATTGGGGAAAATATTAACCTCAGGGATCAGCCTATATTCTTCAGCTCCTCCCTGAATTTCCAGGCTCGAAGTGGCAGTCATGGTGGTTTCAGGGGCAGAAACTCTCACTATGACAGAAGTTTCATAGCCAACAGAACTCATGGATTGTGCAGCAATAGCAAACAATCCAAATTACTATTAGACTCTATTCAGTGACCTAGATATAACATTTTGAAGTGTTCCCATGATTGCAGGTATCTTTTGCAGAGGTAGAGAAAAGGTACTGCTGTGGGTATTGGACTGTGCCCCAACGTATAATATTGTGGGGGCTCCAGCTGGCTCTTCTTGTTGTTGACTATCTAGCCATATCTCTGCAGGGTGGCGAGGAATATCTCCCAATTTACTGTTAGCTGGTCTTGATTCTCCAACAAAATGTCATCCAGCTAATAGAGGACTTGGAGTTCCTGTTCTTGTAGAGGGGCTAATTAGGCACATTGGAGTTTTGTGAAAGATCTTGGGGAGGAGGATGTTGTAAGTTATGGGGTATTTGTATGACTGGAGGAATATACTGTATGTAAATGTGAATATTTATGCACAAACAGAGAGCAACTTGGTAACAGCTGTACCTATAACTTTAAAAGGAAATCTCTTAGGACTGATAGAAAAGAATTGTCAGACTCTTCCAATTCTTTTGTTAAGCATTATGTTAATAGGTCTAATGTGAAATAGGATGCATAGTTACATAGTTAGTCTGGTTAAAAAAGGACACAAGTCCATCCAGTTCAACCAGGTAATTGGTAACTATTTGCTGCCATAGAAAACAAGGGTTGTAAGCACTGCGGCTGGCCTTAATTTTTATTATCAATAACTACAAGAATGTTCTTAGACGTTTTAAGAAAAACTTAAGTATTGTTTAAAGTGTAAGTTCACCTTTACAGAAAATCTGTAAGATGACCTTACACTGGGCCCCCTCCTCATCCACCTGGTCTCGCTGTACCTGAGTCCCGCAATCCCTGGCAGTCAGACCCTGGGATGGCGCTTCACCAGTCTGAGGATTTAAAATCCAATAGCTTAAAGTAGAACTATAGGAAAAGTTTTTTTTTTTTCATTTGCGATAGTGCAATGAAGGGTTATAACCCCTGTCAGACTTTGTTTTGCCATCTTTGTCCCATTGCTGAGATTTCCCTCCACTTTCTGTCCCATAACCAAACAGGAAGTGGGAGGAAATCCCCTGCAAATTAAGGGAATCACTTGGGGACCCCAGGTCTCCAGAACTAGTGTCCTCGTTGGAAGATTTCCCTTCTATTACCTTTCTGAGAATAACCCAAAATTTGAGATTTTCTTTTACTTTCCCTTTCAATGATAATAGTAAACAGGACAATTAGAGAGGGCGAATCTTCCTAAGTGGGGCACAGACAGCAATAAAAAGGAACAGTTGTTCTAATCCATTTCCAGTTTATCCAAAACGTATTTTAAAAAATTGCCTTTAGATATACCTTAATCTCTTATCCATACCGCTCAGCATGTATGGAAAAGAGGCATTCTAATTGGTCAGCACTGTCATTTGGACTGCGTTGACCAATCAAAATCCGTCTAGCCCATCCTGTTAGGGCTGCGAGAAAAGGAGAGCAAGTCAGGGGGATTTCAAATCCCTAGGCCTGTGAAGCAGCTTGCCTGCTTCTGACTGCGGGAGCTTGTGGGAATCAGGTACAGCGGGACCAGGGGGGATGGGGTGGGGAGCCAGTGTAAGGTTACCTTACAAATTTTCTGTAAAGGTGAACTTACATTTTAACAACAAGATCAGAAGGGTTTCATCGCAATAAAGTAGAAACAAGAAAGACTTAACTCATTCCCAAAAAATCAAATCAGATGTTTTTAACAAAACATGGTTCTATTGGTCCCAATTTGGCTTTTCAGAAGAAGGTAAGCGCCTACTGACAGTTCAGTTCTGGCAGACACGATTCCCCTCTTTCCCCACGTTACTCTTCCACCTCCCTCAAGATTTTACTTTACCCATTCATTTTACCCCTCCATCCACAGGAAAAATTCTGATCTAACCCCTCTGCTGTTCTCTCCCCCTCCTTCAAACTATTCAATAGCCTTGTTTAGCCTCTGCTAATCCTCTATGGGCTAAACCTTCACCCCCGCTTCTTAGTTACCTCATTTTGTTTCAACATTTACCTTATTCTTTCCTTATAGATCTCAACCCTTGGGATACTCTTGAAGCCTCTCCTTCCCCTCTCCCTCCTCTACCCCATTTTTTTTCTATGAGCTATACAGTGAGTGAGTCATCCTGGTTTTGAATCGCATGTTTCTATCTTGGTTGTATATAATCAAACAAATGTGTTCTTATTCTTGAATGCCCTTCCTTATAGCTGATGCTCAACTTGTGACTGCTTGCTTGTTGATAAATAAAGGGTTTAAAAAGTGCTTGATCAACCAATCAGCTTCATCTACATCTTAGTAAATGAGGAAAATGGGTAAATCAAAGGTAGGGTTGCCAATCTCCCAAAGTGAAATTTACTGACACGACACCCACAAGTTTACTGACAAATCCAATTTTTTACTGGCATTTCAAAAAGTTAGCCAAAATTACCATTTTCAGTGCAACTATCAATATTCAGGCTACAAATGTATAGCTGGTGCAATGTGTTTAAGGTATAACAAAAAGGCGAAAAACATTTTTCTCTGTTTATATAAAGGTCAGGTTATTATAACCCAGCAGTTTTGTCACATGATTCAGATTCCCCTTCAATTTGAGTTCCTTAGCCACCACAGAAAGTAAAAGGGGAAATCCCAGGTAGCCACTAGGATCACCAGAATAGAGGTCTCCTCTATACCTGTTCTGGATTTGATCTAACTTTTGGTGACAATGGTAAACAGGCCAAATAGAGAGAGTGAATCTCCCCAGCTGGGGCACAGAGACATCAATAAACAACTGACATTTCAGTTATCATCTCCCAAAGAGACAGTAGTGCATTGATAAAATAACAAGAAATTACCTTGCAACAGTGTATAGTGGAGCGGGTGACCCCATGTGAATTTTCCCCTCACCACCTGTTCCACTGACAACTGCAAAGTTTTGGGAAATCAATCACTTACTACTACTGTGACAAAATGCAAAAGAGAAAGCTCTGTTTCAACAACTAAAGCAAAATAAAGCAAAATTAGCCTTTGTATGAAAAAAAATACACAAACAATTAGGCTTTGAGTGGCCATAATCCCAATATTTTCACAACTCAAACTGTAATTTTCTGTATTTGAAACTACAAACCCGATTCCAAAAAAGTTGGGACACTGTACACATTGTAAATAAAAACAGAATGCAATGATGTAGAATTTTCAAATTTCGATATTTTATTCAGAATACAACATAGATGACATATCAAATGTTTAAACTGAGAAAATGTATAATTTTAAGGGAAAAAAAGTTGGGACAAGGCCATATTTACCACTGTGTGGCATCCCTCTTCTTTTTATAACAGTATGCGAACGTCTGGGGACTAAGAAGACAAGTTGCTCAAGTTTAGGAATAGGAATGTTGTCCCATTCTTGTCTAATACAGGCTTCTAGTTGCTCAACTGTCTTAGGTCTTCTTTGTCGCATCTTCGTCTTTATGATGCGCCAAATGTTTTCTATGGGTGAAAGATCTGGACTGCAGGCTGGCTATTTCAGTACCCGGATCCTTCTTCTACGCAGCCATGATGTTGTAATTGATGCAGTACAGTATGTGGTCTGGCATTGTCATGTTGGAAAATGCAAGGTCTTCCCTGAAAGAGACGACGTCTGGATGGGAGCATATGTTGTTCTAGAACTTGGATATACCTTTCCGCATTGAGGGTGCCTTTCCAGATGTGTAAGCTGCCCATGCCACACGCACTCATGCAGCCTAATACCATCAGAGATGCAGGCTTCTGAACTGAGCGCTGATAACAACTTGGGTCGTCTTTGTCCTCCTTAGTCCGGATGACATGGCGTCCCAGTTTTCCAAAAAGAACTTCAAATTTTGATTTGTCTGACCACAGAACAGTTTTCCACTTTGCCACAGTCCATTTTAAATGAGCCTTGGCCCAGAGAAAACGCCTGCGCTTCTGGATCATGTTTAGATATGGCTTGTTTTTTGGCCTATAGAGTTTTAGCCGGCAACGGCGAATGGCACGGTGGATTGTGTTCACCGACAATGTTTTCTGGAAGTATTCCTGAGCCCATGTTGTGATTTCCATTACAGTAGCATTCCTGTATGTGATGCAGTGCAGTCTAAGGGCCCGAAGATCACGGGCATCCAGTATGGTTTTCCGGCCTTTGGATGATATTATGCACTGTAGATGATGATAACTTCAAACTCTTTGCAATTTTTCTCTGAGAAACTCCTTTTCTGATATTGCAGCATTGGGGGAATTGGTGATCCTCTGCCCATCTTGACTTCTGAGAGACAGTGCCACTCTGAGAGGCTCTTGTTATACCCAATCATGTTGCCAATTGACCTAATAAGTTGCAAATTGGTCCTCCAGCTGTTCCTTATATGTACATTTAACTTTTCCAGCCTCTTATTGCTACCTGTCCTAACTTTTTTGGAATGTGTAACTCTCATGAAATCCAAAATTAGCCAATATTTGGCATGACATTTCAAAATGTCTCACTTTCAACATATGATGTGTTATCTATATTATATTCTGAAAAAAATAGTTTGAGATGTGTAAATCAGTCCATTCCTTTTCTACTCACAATTTGTACAGTGTCCCAACTTTTTGGAACCGGGTTTGTATTTCAAATGCTATCACAGTAGAAACATATTATTCCTTTTTTTTTTTTTTTTTTTTTTTTTTTTTTTTACAAAACTGTTTAATTCCTTCCTCATGTGACTGTCACTGTACATGTACATGCTTCTGCAGTCAGTGGTATTCCTACAACACCTCATCTTTGTCCAGTGTCGTACTTTTGAGCTTTGATACATTTTCAACCTTGTGATCATACATTGTGGTATCAACATGTTCAAGCATTTGCTGAGTAATTTTTCCTGGGCCACTCTTTACTGACAGCAGTTCTTCCAACATTGGAGTGGAAACTTTGTTCCCAAGGTCAGTTTTCATTAACTTACTAGATGAAAACACAGATTATACCTCAGTTCTCCCATGGGGTATGGAAAACACAGTTTTTGCAAATTTTACCAGATGTTGGAATTTAGATATTTTCAGATTGTTCTGAATTTTATTACAACTTTGTCCTACCATGTGCCAACAAGAATCATATGTGGCAGTCTCATATGTGGCAGTCTCAGCAACATCAGTGAAATCTGTCATTTGGTATTCAATACATTTAGTATGAAGTGCGTCAAAATCAGATGAGGGAACAATTTGTGGAAAGTGCTTTGCTAGTTCAATAATGTCTCCAGATTTAGCAGTGGACCTGTGTGAAGGTTTTAGTAAATCCAACAGCTGAATAATTCTGTTTGCAATGGGCATCCATTTTTTAGTGGCAGTTACTGCTCTTGTGTAAAATGTTGTTGCTTGGACCTTGAACTGTTGAATGGCTGACAAATCATCTACTGTAGACAGATGTTCCCTTATTTGGTAGCCAAACACTTCTGATCTATTAGCCATGAGCCTGAAAAGAAACAATGCCTACATTTCTTAAGTTTTTTGGTAGAAGACAGTGCCCATTCCATTAATTTCATTTGTAAAATGGAACTGAACTGCACATAGTGTACCCTAAAACATACACCCTGAACAGTTTTGTGTTACCAACAGCAACTGTTAAATGTGTCAAACTTTAAACTGAAATCAAACAGCGCTTTAAAATCTTTTCACACTTCTGTAGGAAAGCTATGGCCAAACCAACCCTGAGCTTTCATAAATCTGAGTAACTTCTAGGTATAACCTACTGCCTTGTGTGCTGCAGATGGCTGTGTGATAAAAATTAGGAAAGCTATCTATAGCTGTTGATGAAAACTGATCTTTTGGAACTTAGTAAAAAATGCTATGAAAACATATTTGCTGCAATTAGAGATTATTATTACTATCATTATTATTATACAGGATTTATATAGCGCCAACAGTTTCTGCAGTGCTTTACAACGCTAGGGCAAACAGTACAATTAAAATACAATTCAATACATGAAGGATGAGAGGGCCCTGCTCGTTAAAGCTTACAATCTAAAAGGGAGGGTCAAGTCATACAAAATGTAATAACTTGGGGGATGAGCTGATTAATGATGTGTGAAGACTGGTTTGGAGTGTTTTATGTTATCTGTGTTGCCCTCTTGGCTTATACAGTAGGCTGCAAAGACAAAATGTGTGTGGTGTATTAGTATTAAACGTAATCATTTACTCTTTAGAATATCAGGTTGTCTAATTTAGTGGCGCAGGCTTACAGCTGGCTTTTCAATACGTTGTTGACTGTTTTCTCGGGCAGAAAAAAAAACTGATTCAGATTGATGTTATCTAAGTGACAGTCCCAAACCCATAAAAACAATAGACACCTAAAAAAAAACTGGTTTCCAAAGTTGACATACAGTAATTACCAGAGGACAGAGTTTCAATCAGAGGAAGCCGGGGCAATGCCAGTGGCTGGCCAATAGCAGTGCCATAATTGTGAGTCTGGGAGAATAGCACAAAGAGGGGTAAGGAGAAAATCGAACATGAGACTATAGCAGATAATTTCTTGAAAAAATATACTGCAACAAATTGTGTATTTGCTTACCGTATGATATAGCTACAGTATATGCTGAAGCCAAAGGGAATGCTTCAGGAGTTTCAGCCGGCAGGCGGTACATGCACTTGAAGTCAGACAGCTGACCTTGTGTTTGGTGCAGTTCACTTGATCCAAGGAGGGCAGCAGGAAGCAGGGATGGCATTGGCAGCAGTGGTAAAATAGGCTGTCAAAAGCAGTGGCGTGATTGTGGGTCCAGGAGAGCCTAAGAGCACAAAAAGGGAGAGGAAGAAAATCGAACATGATAGTATAGCTGTCGATGTTCCATTGCAGTCATTGTCCTCAGAGACTGCTCCATTGCATTCATTAATATTGCCCCCAGAGAAGACTGCACCATTGCAATCATTTATTATTTTCCCTGGTAGACTGCTGCATTGTATGTATTTATAACTGCCCCCAGTAGACTGCTCCGTCCATTGCATTAATTCATTGGTTGCCTCCAGAAGCATTACTGCTCCATTGCATGTATTCATTTAGCCCCAGAGAGTAGACTGCTTCATCAATTAACCATTGCATTAATTCATTATTTCCCCTAGTAGACTGCTCCATTGCATGCATTCATAATTGCCCCCAGTAGACTGCTCCATCTGTTGACCATTGCATTTATTCATTATTGTTCCACTAGTACTGCTCCATTGCATATATTTCTCTGGCCCCTAGAGAGTAGACTGCTTAATTTATTGTTGACCATTGCATTCATATGGCCCCCAGTCCCCTTGGCCCCTACATACATACCGAAATTATAAATAAGATTTTCTGGGCAACTACTTCTTGTGAGCACATTGGGCGGCAGCAGCAGCCAGACTGAGGCATAGGCAGGCACCAATAGGCCAGCAGAGAGAGGCATAGGGCAGAACAGAGAGCAGAGTTAGGTAGAGCATGCATGACCAAGCAGTCAAAATAGGTGCGTCCTTACACAATAATGTGTAAGTGGGTAGGGCCCCCGAAAGACAATCAATCAATACCTTAAATTTCGTGGCTAGCAGCACAAACAATGGTAGTTTGGTCTGAGCTGCATAAGACACACCCCCATTGCCACCTCCAGTTTCAATTTCCTCTCCAAAGGACGGCCGATGCATGGCGCAAAGCCTATTGCGCATGTGCCGAGAGAAAGAACACCAAAGGGTGGGTAGGCTCACCGATTACTTAGCCTTTTTTGTGTTACTTTCCCTCCCCCCCCCCATTTTTTCCCTCCCCATCATTTCAGTTGTGTGGTAGGACTGTATTTCTGCATTAGCCATGTCTGTTTACAGTTGAATGTCCTTGAATTAGTTGTGGGGACTGAGGACACAAAGCGCTTTTATTCAAGAAACCCACTTCCAAACATGTAAGGTGCCTAAATTTACTAACTACTGTTACACTACAGCCTACCACAGCACATCACCACAATCAAGGATCAAGGAGGTGAGTGTCCTGCTTTCCAGGTCGGCCAGGTGGACTTTGCGGGATCAGAAAACTGACCCAGAGGGTCGATATCTATTTCCTAAGGGGAATCTTGAGGCATAGGGTTACTTTGGTGTCAATTTACCTGCCCAACCAGGTTCATTTAAACTACTTGGAAGAGTTACTAGTTGCCCTTCAAGGTTTTTTAGAAGGAGAATTGATCCTGGGGGGGGGGGGGGGGACTTGAACATAGTCCACTTCTCACCTCTCATATGTGTTTTTTCGTCAAGGTAAAAAAACTTTCTTCAATCGCTCGGGCTGGTGGATGTTTGGCGAGTTTAGCATTCCAGTGATCGTGATTATACTTTCTATTCGACCGGGCATGATAGCTTTTCTCACACAGACTACATTCTGACCTCTCCACCACTCTTAATGGACACTGTCAAAACCTTCATAGGCACACTGACTCTCTCTGACCATGCCCCGACTGTTTTCAATCTCAACCTTGGCCCACCTCACCCTACGTTGTTGACTTGCAAAGTCAATGACTCTATGGTTCAAGAGGGCCCTCTGAGGAATTAATTCTCCCTCCAGCTTTCCCAGATTTTTACTGACAGTGATATAGATGATGTCTCAATACTGTCTCTCTGGGAGACTGATAAATGTGTGATGATGGGACTTCTAATTCAGAAGGTGACAGAGTTGAAGAAGACCAGGCAGGTTTCCCTCCAAAAATGGCTTGACCTAATTTCCAGTTTGCAAGGCTTACACAAAAATCATTAGCTCAGTCGATGGCTTTGAAACTTTGGTTAAAGAGAGAAAAATTGTCCTCTATGCATTTACACAACACTAAAGCCCAGTTACGTCCACCATGCCTATTACAAACATGGCAAAAAGCCAGGCCGACTCCTGGCTCTTTCTCTTTGGGAGCTCATTCTTAAAAGTTATATTCCTTTTATCCATTCTGGTGCAAGAAAGCTTTGCCATAATTCGAGGGCCATTGCCATGGCAATCCATGAGTATTATTCTGCTCTATATATGCTTTCTACTCCTTTAACTCTCACCCAGCAGCAAAGTAAGCAGCAAAAAATATGTGAATATCTTACGGCTTCTGGACTACCATCAATCCTGGAGGAAGTGTTGGAATCCCTGAATGCACCGATTTCTACAGATGAATTTCTGGCAATGGTCAAATCCCTTAAGCCCCACAAGGCACCTGGACCAGATGTATACACGGCAGCCTACTACTGTATAATGCATTTTCTTTTTTTTTTTTTAACTTCAACTTTATTAAATTAACAAGTCATACAAAAACAAAACACAACAATCTTAGTATTAAGCAATACAGACACGGTCTGGAGACATAATACCAGTAGAAAATAGTAACCATAAGCAAAAAAACGAGTGTTAAATGATAACAGCTTAATGTATAATGACATTAGAGAAAAAGGGGAAAACAAGAGGGGGAAAGAAAAAAAAACAAAGGGGAGTCAGGTAATCAAAGCAAAGTACACAGAGATATGGTCACATTGTGAATATCACCCAAGAATAATCCGTGAGAAATCAGCCACTATATCAAAAAGGTCTCTCATGCGGTACACGGCGCCAGGAAGAGGTCCTCCATGCTGACACGCCCCTCCGTCTGTACAATGTGGGAAGTTAAACCTCCTCAGTAGCACAGGTTTCAACCATAGCAACCCAGTCACCCCAAATTTTATAAAACGTATCCGGGCAACCCCTAGCTTCATACGTCAATTTATACAATGGAAGAACTTGATTAATCTTATTTTTCCAGAGATTCAGAGAGACTCCGGTTGTATCAATCCACTGCATCACAATCGTTTTCCTGGCATAAAACAATAAAAATCTTAGAAATTTTTTTTGACTAGAGCGCAGACCTACGTCTTCCAAGATTCCAAGGATGCACCATTTGGGGTTACACACATTAGGGAGGTCAAAGTGTGTGGAGACAAAGTGAGTAACCTGGGACCAGAAGGACCTAATTTTATCACTGCCCCACAACATGTGAAGTAAATCACCCGTCATTTTACCGCACTTGTGGCACTCTGCGGAGGACCTGTGTTTCATGAGGAATAGTCTATGGGGGGTATAATATGTTCTATGAAAGATCCACAACTGTATCAGTCTGTCCCTAATAGAGATAGCTGTTGTGAAATATGTATTAAGCAGTTCCTCCCAATCATCCTCCGACAGATCCGGAATATCTCTCACCCACCCGGCTCTGATGGCATCTAATCGAGACGGCACACTATGAACCAGAACACTATAATATAAGCTGATCAGTTTAGTGTGGACATCGTACAACAATTCCTTTTCCAACAAGGAATTAGCAAGAGTCACCGGGGCCGCGCCGAATTGGGCCGCAGCCGCATGCCGTAATTGTGAGTATCGGTAGTGCCAGGAGCCGGGCGCCTGGAAGTCATGCTGAAATTACCAGAATGTTTTAAAGACTCCATCAGAGAACAACTGGTGGGCATATTTGAGACCTCGTCCCGCCCATGCAGTAGCATCCCGAGAGTCACAAAAATGAGGAAGACTAGGATTACACCACAAAGGTTGGTTAGGCGAAAATAGCACCACAGGTTCCTGCACCAAGGAGGCACACCGAACATAAATTTTAAGGGAGGACTCCAGGAGGGCTGTACCCTCAAAAGGAGCAACAGTACGGCGATATATAAGATTCGTCAGAGTCTCAAAGGAAGACACTACTGCCGCCTCGGCGGCTGCGGCCGCATTGCCCCTCTGCGGGAAGAGCCACCCATGGACATGCACCAATTGCACAACATAGTAATAAAGGTGCAGGTTCGGCAAAGCCAGGCCTCCAAGGGATACAGGTTGCTGGAGAGTGTAAATCGAAAGCCTGGGCGTCTTAGGGTACCACAGGAACGCAGATATGAGAGAATTCACTTCCTTGAAGAATTGATTCGGGATAAAGAGAAGGCAATTTACCAGGATATATAAGAATTTAGGTAGCATGATCATTTTAAACAAATTTACTCTTCTGGTCAGAGTCAGCGGCAGATGCTTCCAGTGTTCCACCTTAGATTTAAATAGGCCCCGGCAAGAGAGAAGATTATTAGTCACATAAATAGAGAGAGGCTGCTGCACCACAACACCCAGATAACGGAAGGACATGGTAACTCTTAAAGGGCACGCGGCGGGTAAGGAGAGAGGAATGTCCAGATCCATCGGGAATAGACTGGACTTCCAGTTGAACTTAAAACCCTAGAAGGCCCCGAATTCTTGAATAAGACCCAAGACCTTCATCAGTGTGTTATATGGACCCGACAAGTAGAGCAACATGTCATCAGCATAGAGTGACACACGTTCCTCCAGAGTACCGATATACATGCCTTGGATCTCCGTGGAGTGACGGAGAAGTTGTGCCAGAGGTTCTATAGCAAGTGCGAAAAGGAGCGGGGACAAAGGGCAGCCCTGTCGAATACCCCTATGAATGTGTTGCGACTGCGACACCGAGCCATTCACCCGAATACGTGCCAGGGGTTGGTCATAGAGAATCCTCACCCAGGTAAGAAATACCTTCCCGAAACCAAACTTCTCCAGTACATAGAACAAGTACGGCCACTCAACCGAGTCAAGCGCTTTCTGCGTATCGAGCGACCTGAAGGTTGGTAAACAAGCGACGAATATTAGTATACGCGGAGCGTCCCGGAATAAAACCTGTTTGATCCACCCCCACTATGGTTCTGACCACCTTATTAAGTCGTAAGGCCAGAATCTTAGATAGAATCTTGAGTTCCACGTTAATTAAAGATATCGGGCGGTAAGAATCACAATACTTCAAATATTTATGCGGCTTAGGGATCAGGACTATAAGGGCTTCACGTAACGAGTCAGGCAAGCGACCCGCATCATAGATAGTTTTATAAAGGGCCAAAAGACGAGGCAACAACACCTCCCCATGGTGCAAATACCATCCCACCGGGAAACCATCCGGCCCCAGCGTCTTGTGTTTAGGAAAGGTTTTAATCGCGAGCTCTATCTCCTCCACAGTGATCGGCTCATCTAGACTGGAGCTTTGGGTGCGTGTAAGGCTACGGAATGGTATCGAGTCTACATAATCATATAGTTCGGGAGGTGTATAGTGGGCTCTGGATGTATAAAGGTCAGAGTAATAAAAGAGGAATGCTTGGAGTATCTCCTCTGTAGAGGAACACGGCTGATCATGTCTATCATACACTAGGGGTATGGTGACAGGGTCCGGAATGGGGCTCGCTAGAAAAGCAAGAAGTCGTCCATTCCTGTCGCCCGATTCAAAGATGCCCTGGGATTGGTACAGAAGCCTCTTCTGGGTCTTGTCCATCAGGAAAAGTTCATAGCCCTCTGGGAAGAGCGCCATAACCAATAATTTTCAGGAGTAGGGTCCAATACATAGGTCCAGTCAGATCTACTTAAAGCAGCCGGCGCTTCCTCAACATTTTCCGCAATGGCTTTCTTGAAACCTGCAACACCCTTCATATAGGCCCCTCTCAGGACCACCTTAAAAGCATCCCATCGAACTAAATCCGAAGTGCCCCCGACATTCTCATCCCAGAAGAGGGACATGGCAGTCGTGCACTCCGCTGATACCTCAGGTTCCACCAACCAGTAGGAGCTCATGCGCCAGACAGCTCTCACCAGCAGTCTGGCCACCAAGAGATCCAACTCCAGGGGAGAGTGATCAGAGATCGCCCTAGGTAGGTAACGGTCAGTTTGGATAGGAGGTCTGGAGCCACAAAAAACATGTTCAGCCTAGAAAAGGTACCATGAAAGCTAGAATAACAAGAGTACTCCCTTTGCGTGGGATATTTCTAGCGCCAGGCGTCAAGGAGGTTGTATGCCGCCACCCAGTCAGTAAGGGACAATGAGGGGAGCACAGAACCATGCAGTCTGTCCAGGGAGGGGTTCAACACCACATTAAAATCACCTCATTAAAAAGGTGCCCTTGAGCAACCGAAAGGACATCCTTCATACAGGCGTCCAGGCGCTGTGCTTCAACAGGCGGAGGGAGATACACATTCACACTCGTGAACAATTGGTCCAGATATGACAAGACCACTATAACATAACACCCAGAGCGATCAGTCTTGACCTCCACAATCTGCACAGGGCAATCCCTAGTAATCAGAGTGGACACCCCCCCTGGAGTAGGAAGAATACGTGGCATGAAAAGCATTTTTGATTTAGATCAAATGGGTTTCCTGCAGAAGGAGGATGTTGGCCTTTGTGCGCTTTACATAATCAAATACCAATGAACGTTTGATTTTGGAGTTCAGGACCCTAACATTCCAGGTTAACAGTTTCAATGACATAACATGAGAGGACAAAAAATGGATAGGCAGAATATAACTTCCTGCTGCCATCCCCCAGCAGAGCCCACCCACCCCCGGCAGGTGTATACATACCAATGCAGGAGGAGCGTGTGAGCAAGGAACATCCCAGGAGCACCCACCTGGACCACATGACCGCTATTACAAAATAGAAAACAAACGAGACCATCTCTGCAGAAAGGAGCACTATGGGAGAAAACCAAGGAAAAACAGGTAAACAGGGAAACAAGAGGTAAAAAAGCAATCCACCCCACCCGGCTCCCTGCCAAAAAAAAACCCACAGAGAGCTTTAGCCCAAAAACCACTTCCCAAAAAGGCATAACTATGCCAAGGTGTCCCTGGAGAAAAAAAAAGGAGAAGGAGCGAGTAAAGAAAGGGGGAAAAATAAATCCAAATGGAGAGAAAAAAGTACGGGGGAGTTAAGATATGGCTAGAGC
Organism: Pelophylax lessonae; assembly: GCF_965119305.1. NCBI lineage: Eukaryota > Metazoa > Chordata > Amphibia > Anura > Ranidae > Pelophylax > Pelophylax lessonae. The sequence goes on from NC_138775.1 coordinate 99,785,556, forward strand.
CATGACGGCAGTAACAGTACAATGCAGGATAGGGTAGTGACCATCTTTTGGACAGTTCCATGGAAGTCCTGGGCCCAGATATCAGGAAAAAAATTGGCAGCTCTCAATATACGCTCCTTATCTCGGAAATGCAGGAATTTTGCTAGCATAGGTCTCGGAGGTGCCCCAGGTGGGAGGGGCCTTCTACCAGGCCTGGTGGCGCCACAGGGGGTGCGCGAGAGGATGTGGGGGAGTCCGCAAAGTGGTCCTTAATAGTAGCAGGGGGTCAGGGCTTAGAAGAGGTGGCACCTGACCGGTTAGATGGCGTGGGTATCAGGGTGTTAGCCTGCGGCGTTCGCCCGTGCTTCTCCCGGGGCGGGAGTACTTGCTGGGAAGAAGGGCCGGCGCCATCTTGGAAGGCCTCGCGGCCTGGTCCGGGTCTAGAAATCCCAGAGGATTTCCGCCCTTGGAAGCCGATTTTAACCATGATGCTGGCAGAAGCAGGTGGCAGGTAGTGAACGGGGTCCCAGGAGAGGTAAGTAACAAAAGGATCCGTGCTACGATCACGTCAGGATCTATAGATGCCACCGGAGCTCCTTCGCTGTGCTGCTCACATCCTGGCCACTAGCCACGCCCCCACTATAAGGCATTTTCACCAATCCTGGTGCCAAGGTTTGTGGCGGTATTGAATTTGCTTTTAGAAGGTCACACTTTGCTGCCCGATACTTTGAGGGCACACATCATTGTGAACCCTAGGGCAGAGAATGATCCAGCTCAATGCATGAACTATCCATCCAATTTCATTATTGAATGTGGGCTTAAAGATGTTTACCAAGATCCTATCCTGCAGACTCCTGCCTCCCCTTCAGGAGGTCGTCCACCCTGATCAAGTGGCATTTATGCCCCCCCCCCCCCCAGTAGGCAAAAGACAATATGGTCAGGGTACTTGATATCATTCACCTGGCCCACAGCTGACGCATCCCATTTTGTCTATTTTCGCCTAACGCAGAGAAAGCTTTTGACAGGGTGGAATGGGCCTTCCTAAAGGAGATGCAGGGTCATATCAGTGTTGGGGAAAACTTTCACAAATGGATAGATGCCATCTATTTCACTCCTATGGCGGTGGTTAGGGCCCATGGGATTACCTCTGCCTGCTTTCCTTTGACAAATGTGACAAAGCAAGGGTGTCTATCACCATTAATTTTTATCTTGACTTTGGAAAACCTGTTGTGACATGTCTGTCGCAACTCAGACCTGAAAGGCTGGTGGTGGCGTTCGCAGATGACCTGCTGTTTTTTGTTGCCAACCCTAAAGTCATCCTTCCAAACCTGATAAGAGAGCTTTACAGATACGGTGCATTGTCCAATTCTTAGATTAATGTGCATAAATCAGAAATGCTTAACATTAAACTCAGCTTTGCATGAGCTCAAAATTTGTGCTCCTCCATTTCTTTTCCATAAGCAAGTCTATATCTCACCTATTTGAAGTTTAGTCAGCCAACTCCCCACCCATGTTGCGGGTAATAACGGATGACATACGTAAATTGCATGACAACTTGTACAAAGGTAAAAATGCGATTCTAAAAATGAATATAATGCATTGGTTGCTCTACTTTTTCCAGACTTTGTCTATTCCTATTCCTCCATCCTTCTTGAAATCAGTTTCCAGTGTATTTATACGCTTTGTGTGGGTGAATACTCATCCTCAATTATTTTATTCTTATCTATCCAAGATTTATGGGGGAATGGCCTTCCCTGACCCCCTTCGCTACTATCAGGCGGCACACCTAGCCAGAGTGCTCGTCTGTTGAAGGGACTTTGGACAAAAACAGTGGCTCAAGATCGAACAAACCTGCGCTGACATACCCCTTCATTGTTTGGCACAAATAAACTTTAATCTTGTGGGATCCCTTAAACATTATCCCTTCATTGGACAAACTATGAGAGTCGTTGCCAAGGTCTTACCTTGCCCTCCTGTTGGCAGCCATCTTGGACATGTGCAGACTGCTGCCTCTTTTAAACTCTGATTGCATCATCACTTGCCTGCTGACTGGGTGTCGCACAGTGAGGATGCTGCACACCTGACTATATCTATCACCTGATGGGTTGCAGTCCTTGCCCTTGTGCTCCAAGGTGCATCTCTGCTAGCAGTCTTCTGTCCTCCGTGTATGACCTGGCTTAGCTGACGGTGCTCCTGGCTCTCGACCCGGCATTGGCAGATGACCCGGCATCGGCAGATGACATGGCATCGGTAGACTACCCGCTTCTGGGCTCTACCCTGGCTTGGATGACTACCCGCTTCTGGACTTGACCTCGGCTTGTTCCTGCTCTCACTTCCTCACTCTGCTGTGCGTTTATTGTTATTTGCTCCAAGAAACTGCTTTATTTTACCTACATCCCCATGTGGTCTGGTTTCCTGGCACCCTGACAGTCGTGCAACATAGTCAACAATTTCATTGTCTAGGGAAAGGGGTCTCCCAACTACTACCAGTATTAGGCAACCCGACATTTCCTCCGGGCCTCAGAGATAGACAGTTTCGACATTTTCTTCAGTTAGGTACATTTCGCCTTTAAAGGTTTCTTTTGCGAGAGTGGTTGCATCAACTAACACACTTTCTCCCTACCTTGACTAATGGTGGGATTCCATCCAGTCCCACCACCTCTTATGAAAATCTCTGTTTGGAGATTGGACCTTCTTCACATTGGGTCTTGGAAGCATATAAACTGCACCTGCGACCACTGAAGGGGTTCGTGCCTTTGTTCTTGCTGTAGTGGGAGAGAGCTTTGGAACTCACACTCCCTTCCAAACAAAGTTAACACGTTCTCTATTTTACTTATTATTCATCTATTGCAAGCAGGTTTCAGGAGTTGGGTTATAAGATTCTTATTCACTGCTATAAGGAGATAGCAGGACTCAGATATTGCGACAAATTGAACACTAACTGACGCTTATGACACTTAGTGGGGACCAGTGACAATATTACAGTGATCAATGCTAAAAAAAATGCACTGTCACTGTACTAATGACACTGGCTGGGAAGGGGTTAACATCAGGGGAGCAATCAAAGGGTTAACTGTGTGCCTAGCTGGTGTTTTACTACTGTGGGGAAGGTGCTTTTACTGGAGGAAGGCATAGATCCGTGCCCCTGTTTTGCAGAAGCACAGGATCAATGCCTTCCTTACTAACAGAATTGCGATCTGCCTTGTTTACAGAATGATCAGTGTGTGCCGGCAGAATCACAGTAGGAGCTAGCCGGTGGTGGTGCGCACTTGCGCCAGATACCCGGGAGTGCAGGATCACGTATATATATGTGATCCTGTGCAGCGCGGCTGCCCTGTAACGATATAACTGCTATAGGATGGTCAGCAAGTGGCTATGGAAAGCATCACAGCAGCCCTTATGGGGCAAGGAAAATAAATTTAGACAGAAGTGGTTCTATTGGTTTCTGTATACAGTGGATATAAAAGTCTACACATCCCTGTTAAAATGTAAGGTTTCTGTGATGTAAACAAATTAGACAAAGATACATCATTTCAGAACTTTTACTACTTTTAATGTTGCTGCCACCACCATGCTTCACTGTGGGTATGGTGTTCGTTTGGTGATGTGCAGTGTTGTTTTTGCACCAAACAAATCTTTTGGAATTATGGCCAAAAAGTTCAACCTTGGTTTCATCAGACCATAACACATTTTTCCACATGCTGCAGATTTGTTTTTGCTGAATTTAGTCAGACTTGGATGTTTTACTTCGTAACAAAAGGCTTCTGTCTTGCCACTCTTGCCTATAGCCTAGCCATATGAAGAATATGGCAGATTGTTGTCACATGTACCACACAGCCAGTACTTGCCAGATATTCCTACAGCTCCTTTCATGTTGCTGTAGGCCTCTTGGCAGCCCCGCTGACAAGTTTTCTTCTTGACATTTCATCAGTTTTGGAGTCCAGTTCTTGGTAATGTCACTGTTGTGCAATATTTTCTCCACTTGATGATGACTGTCTTCACTGTGCTCCATGGTATATCCAGTGGTGGGATTCAAAAATTTTAGTAACCAGTTCCAACTTTCCCAGCAGAATGACCAGCGTTCCCCCTTTCAATGCACAGTGACCAGCGTGCCCCCTTTCAATGCACAGTGACCAGTGTACATGCCCCCTTTAATGCACAGTGACCAGCGTGCCCCCCTTTCAATGCAGAGAGACCAGCGTGCCCCCTTTCAATGCACAGTGACCAGCGTGCCCCCCTTTCAATGCACAGTGACCAGCATGCCCCCCTTTCAATGCAGAGAGACCAGCGTGCCCCCTTTCAATGCACAGTGACCAGCATGCCCCCTTTCAATGCACAGTGACCAGCATGCCCCCTTTCAATGCACAGTGACCAGCGCTGCGTGCCCCCCTTTCAATGCACAGTGACCAGCGCTGCGTGCCCCCCTTTCAATGCACAGTGACCAGCGTGCCCCCCTTTCAATGCAGAGAGACCAGCGTGCCCCCCTTTCAATGCACAGTGACCACAGCATTGCCCCCAATGATTGCAGAGTGCCAGCCACAACATTGCCCCCAATGATTGCAGAGTGCCAGCCACAGCATTGCCCCCAATGATTGCAAAGTGCCAGCCACAGCATTGCCCCCAATGATTGCAGAGTGCCAGCCACAGCATTGCCCCCAATGATTGCAGAGTGCCAGCCACAACATTGCCCCCAATTGCAGAGTGCCAGCCACAGCATTGCCCCCAATTGCAGAGCGCCAGCCACAACATTGCCCCCAATTGCAGAGTGCCAGCCACAACATTGCCCCCAATTGCATAGCGCCAGCCACAACATTGCCCCCAATTGCAGAGTGCCAGCCACAACATTGCCCCCAATTGCAGAGTGCCAGCCACAACATTGCCCCCAATTGCATAGTGCCAGCCACAACATTGCCCCCAATTGCAGAGCGCCAGCCACAACATTGCCCCCAATTGCAGAGCGCCAGCCACAACATTGCCCCCAATTGCAGAGCGCCAGCCACAACATTGCCCCCAATTGCAGAGTGCCAGCCACAACATTGCCCCCAATTGCAGAGCGCCAGCCACAACATTGCCCCCAATTGCAGAGTGCCAGCGATCCCCCCCCCCCCGCGAGACCCATGCACTTACCTCACGGACGGTCTCGCAGTCGGCTCCCCGCGTCTCCGAGTCCTCCCGCGGAGCCTCCTTCTCGTCCAACGGCACGGTGTTTGCCTTTCGGCCAATCAGGAAGCGGGAGGACCCGCTCCCTGATTGGCCAGGAGGAGGATCATGTGACAATAGCGAATTCTCATTCGCTATTGTCACAGAATGGGCGGGCCGTGGCGCCACGTCTGCCCGAGCGCGGGACATTCAATTGTCCTGCGCGTCCTCAGACGCGCAGAGGGATTCAGCCGGTTCTGTGAACTTGCAGAAAGTTAGCAACCGGTTCTATGGAACCGGTGCGAACCGGCTGAATCCCACCACTGGGTATATCCAATGTCTTGGAAATTCTTTTGTACCCTACTCCTGACTAATACCTTTTAACAATGGGATCCCTCTGATGCTTTGGAAGCTCTCTGTGGACCATGGCTTTTACTGTAGGATGCAACTTTAAAAGCGGAACTTTATTTTGGGTTAATCAGAGGCACTTTACCACTTTACCACCGGAGGATTTTGCTGTCTTACGTCCAGGCCACTTTTTGCGATTCGACACTGTGCAACTTTAACTGACAATTGCGCGGTCATGCAATGCCGTACCCAAACTAAATTTACGTCCTTTTTTTCCCACAAACAGAGCTTTCTTTTGGTGGCATTTGATCACCTCTGCGCTTTTCATTTTTTGCGATATTAATAAAAAAATGCGACAATTTTGAAAAAATAACAATATTTTTCTACTTTGACAGTTAAAAAATATCCAATATATTCAATTTTTGTCATATATTTAGGCCAAAATGTATTTAGCTACATGTCTTTGACAAAAAAATTCTCAATGAGCGTATTTTTAACCGCTTTAAGACCGGAAGATTTTACCCCCTTCCTGACCAGGCCATATTTTGCGATTCGGCACTGGGTTACTTTAACAGACAATTGCGCAGTCGTGCGATGCTGTACCCAAATTAAATTGATGTCCTTTTTTTCCCCACAAATAGAGATTTCTTTTGGTGGTATTTGATCACCTGTGCGATTTTTACTTTTTGCGCTATATACAAAAAAAGAGCGACAATTTTAAAAAAATAACAATATTTTTCACATTTTTTAATATGAAATTCCCCCCAAAAAAATGTAAAAATCTAAATTTTTTTAATTTTTTTGCCAATTTGTTTTCTGCTACATATTTTTGGTAAAAAAAAATCGCAATAAGCACATTTTGATTGGTTTGCGCAAAAGTTATCGCAGCTACTAACTACGGGAAATATATGTCATTTTTATTGTTTTTTTTTTTTTTAACTAGTAATGGCGGCGATCTGGCAGCGATCTGCGATTTTTTTGCGGGACTGCGACATTGCAGCGGACAGATCGGACCCTTGACTGACATTTTTGACACTTTTGGGGGTACCAGAGACATTACTACAGTAATCAGTGCTATAAATATGCACTGTTACTGTAAAAATGACACTGGCAGGGAAGGGGTTAATTTCTATTAGTGATCAAGGGGTTAATGTATGCCTGGTGCTTACTGACGTGTATGGGGGGAGGGGACTGTGTGACACAGGGACAGATCGCAGTTTCAGTGATGCTGAATCTTGCAATCTGACCCTGCCTGTCACTTAGGAGATCCGCCCGCTTTGTTTAGACATGCGGGCGGATCTCCACACTCGATCCCCGACGATCGGGTAAGAGCAGCGGTGATCACCGCCGCTCCCCCCTGGCCCAACTCCCGCTGTAACTGAATTCAGCGGGAGCGAGCCTCCAGCGGCGCGTGCGCACCGCCCACAAGGGGAGGAGTCCAGCGACGTAGGTCTACGTCACTGGACGGGATCGTGCCACATTGCCGCAGTAGTGTCAATGTGGGCGGTCGTAAAGTGGTTAAATGATGGCAGGTGTGTACTGACTTCTATTTAACATGAGTTTGAATGTGATCGCTTAATTCTGAACACAGCTACATCCACCGTTATAGGAGGATGTGCACACCTTTGCAACCAAATTATTATTTATTTTTATCCCCCCCCCCCCTAAAAGTTTGTTTCTCAATTTATTTACTGTATTTTCTGGCGTATAAGACTACTTTTGAACCTCAAAAAAATCCCCCCAAAATGGGGGGTCGTCTTATACGCCGAGTAAAATATCTCCAAGGTAACCTAAGTATAAGTATTACCGGTAGATGTAATCTCTCAAGACGCTGGCTGTGTGGGAATCCTGTACCGGTATACCGTATGTACCGTAGCTTCGGCTACATACAGTGTACCGCACTGAGCCAATCAGGGAGAGCGATGTATTCTATTATTGAATGCAAAGCCTGCTCGGATTGGCGGAGTAACATCAGCCCGCCTCTCTGACTCTGCCAATCCGAGCAGGCTTTGCATTCAATAATAGAATACATCGCTCACTGTGATTGGCTCAGCGTGGTATACTATATGTAGCCGAAGCTACGGTACATACGGTATACCGGTACAGGATTCCCGCACAGCCAGTGTCTTGAGATTACATCTACTGGTAATACTTAGGGTACCTTGGAGATATTATGAGAGATTACATATTACAGTACTAGGGTACCTTGGAGATTTATGAGAAATCTGATGTTTTTCAATGGTGTTGCCTTGCTTCGGAAGGGAGGTAGTCTTATACGGCGAGTATAGCCCAAAACCTATGTTTTAACTTGAAACTTAGGGGGGTCGTCTTATACGCCCAGACGTCTTATATGCCGGAAAATATGGTATGTCTCATTTTTTTACATCACAGAAACCTGACTCTTTAACAGGGGTGTGTAGACTTTTTATATCCACTGTACATGTTCTTAGGAATACGGCTTAGTCCTTGCAGCCGAGGGGTAGAAACCCTCCCCATCACACTTTTTCATTCTCTCCCCTTTCCTTCCACTCATATGTCCACCCCCATATAAATCAACCCCAATGACATCCTTCTGTTGGCCCTGAAGAGGAATCTTCTGGTAAATCACACGGACCTGCAACTTGCTCAAGCGCTTTGGGTGGATAATCAACTATCAGTAGGTGCAGGTCCTAGAATTTCTGGGAGTTCAATTCAATTCAGCGTTGGACCACGTATTTCTTCCCCTGTGGAAAGGACTTGGACAAGAGAGCTAATGAGCAGGCCTTGCTTGATGGCAAGGGAATACATGCAGTACCTAGGCCTTCTGTCTTCCATCATCCCTGTTGTCACATGGGACAGGAGGCGAGGAAGGAAGTTTCAATTCAGTTTTCTTCACCCGTTGGCTCGCCACTATTTGAACTAGAAGATCTTTGTCTGACAGCGCGTTCCTTAACATGGTGGACAATTTTGCTCAATCTGACTTGTGGTGTCCCTCTCCAGCCCCAGGAACCTGTAGTAGTTACTACAGATATAATTTGGGTGGGTTGGGGTGCCCACTGCTTGGGTCATTGGGTCCAAGGCCATTGGAAGAGGGGGACTATGCAAAATTGCAATCTGTTAGAGCTAGAAGCCGTCCGACACACTCTGTTACTTGGAAAAGCGGTGAAGGAGCTCTCAGACAATCGTACCACAGTGGCTTACCTGGCCCATTACCTGGCCCATCAAGGGGGAATCAGAAGATTACCTGAAACTAACATGTCAAATCTTCCTTTGGGCAGAAAGGAATTTAACTTTGTTAATGGCTTTATACCACCCAGGAACGGATAACATTCTAGTGGACCAGTTGAGTCGGAGCTTTATGGATTACAACAAATTGGTCCTTGATTCACAATACTTGCGGAAGATATTCCAAACCTGGGGCATGCCACATGTGGATCTGATGGCGTTAGCAACACATTTCCATATTCCCCTCTACTTCTCCCGATTATGGCCTGGAATTCTTGTCCAGGCCAGGGAAATTTAACCTGGTACACATCTTTCCTTTAATTCCACTGATTCTAAAGGTTCTTCTGAAGATCCAGCATAAAAAGGTGTGTGCAACAGTAATACTGCCCTTTTGGCCAAGGAAGCCATGGGTTCCCCCGGTATAGAGGATGGGGCTAGAACAACCACGTCTATTCCCACCTTGTCAGGATCTTCTTGTTCAGAACGGGTGTTTCATCTGAGCCCCACAAGACTGAAAATAATGGTTTGAAAGTTGAGAGGAGGACTCTAAGACAACTGAAGCTATCAGAGGGCGTAGTGGACTCCTTGTTGCAAGCTAGAAAAAGGTCAACTAACTCAACTTATCACCAGGTATGGAAAGCATTTTTGCGTCCCACTTCAGAAAGAAATTGGAACGCCTCATCTCCATTGGTGTCTAACATTTTTGAATTGAAGCAGATTAGAAAGCCACCTGGCTTGTAATTGATCGTGAGTTTAAGTCTTAGCTCTAATGGCCATGACAAATAAGAGATAGGCTTTTAAACCTTTGGTTATTCATTTTTTGAAGACCACCGGTGAAGTCACATTTTTCCCCAAATGGGATTTGTCACCTATCTTGAAAGCCTTGCTAGGGCCTCCGTTTGACCCAATAACTTTCTGTTTCTTATTCCATTCAACCCTGAAGACTATTTTCCTGAAAGCATTTGATTCCACAAGGAGAGTATCCTAAATTTGTGCCTTATCGGTGAGGGAGCCGTATTGCTTGATCCTCCAAGACAAGATAATTCTGAAGCCAGTCCCAAACATCCTTCCATGTTTCAACTTCATCCAATGTAAATTGGGAGTCCATACTTTCAGTTTTCCAGAGGACAAGGGGGATGACAAATGTAAAAAGTTGGATCTAGTTCATTCACTGTCAGTATATCTGGATTACACTAAAGACTTCCGAAAACAAATTAATATTTTTGTTTTATAAAATATAAAAGTGCAGCGCTATAAACAAAGGATATAGTAAACATATTAAAGTCATTATAAGTAAAACCCATTTGAAGAGTGTCAAAGCAATGAAAAGATCCCACACTCCGTGAATAGTGATGGAAAATATTGGAGGTGTCACTAGCTCGTGATCTCAAGATGCACTAATCATATGCAATGTGACCCCCCTAATAGGTGTGGTCTCACTTGCTCTTTTAAATGGTTAAACTGAGATCCAGATCACTGGGATATCATCTCCTCATGCCAGGGAAATGGCATAATGGGCAATATACCAAGATCTGCACCCTCACACCACAGCATATACACCAAATAAAAGCTCAGGAAGCCTTTTTATCCTCCTCGTAGTTCCCGGTGGTTAATAAGACAATACATAGACATAGCCTATTGTTCCAAACAATCCCCATGAGCCCACACAAGCTTCCAATGCACTGCCTTTTCCTCCTGCACCTGAAAAACAAGTCCACCATCAATCTTGTTTTGCCTTAAGGTTCAAAAAATAGCTACACAGTACCACCTAAGGTCATGTCTTTATAGATTGTTAAGACAATTCAGATTGCCTACAAAGTCCTGAGCCTGCTACTGTATTCCCAAGTAAGCGCACATGAGAAGTATTTCAACCTCTTGGACAGCATATGCTAAAGTGTTGGCAGAGGTAGATTGCAGGGTAGCAAGCTGGAGCGCAGCTACCACCTTTATTCGTCAATACTGGGTGAATGTCCATCGGTGGAGACTTTTGGATCCACAGTCATTGCAGCAGCAGTCAGTCATTAAAGTTCATATGCAGCAGTAAGTTTTGCTTGTCTCTTGTTTTCCCTCTGTTTTTCCTTTTTATCATTGCTTGGTAGATCCCGTTGTAGGCTGACATCCTTTCTTGGATGCTACCCATGTCATCCGAAGATTCCAACTTGGTCTCTGTCGTGAGAGAGATAGTTTGAATGCTGTTTGAGGGAGGACATCTGCACTTTATGGGCTAAGAAAGACATTGTCCTGGAGGGGGGCGCAGTTGAACCATTGTAGACTGACTTGGAGAGGATTCAGGAAAGGAAAATTTTGGTAAGGAGTACAATTTTCCCTAATATATACATTATCTGTTTTCTGATCAGTTTTTTCAGACTTACAAAGAAAAATCTGTTTGTTTTAGAAGCAGACATCAGGTTACTTTGAGTGTTTTTTTGAGTGGATAGTTCTCAAACAAATGTCACTGGAATCATTTACAATGGGAACATGGATACTATTGTTGTATGTTGGGTAAACGTCAGTCGGCAGGTAGATGCTTCCATTGTCCTTATTGAATTAATTGACAAACAATGCATTTAGGTAACCAAGGTCAATAATAGCTTGACCTTTTGACATATATTACCTATGACATGTATGATACAATAGTGCCATCTAGGAGGTTGAATTGGGAAATGTTTCCCCTTTTGAAAGGAGGTATTGAGAAAGGGGCCTCACCCATGTGGGGATGGTAAAACGTTCTAAATAAAAAGGCCAGCAATATAAGCCTAAAGGGGAACTCCATAATGACATAACAACAAGGAAGGTCTGTGCCTCATGAAACTTTGACGCGTTTGCCTGGTTTCCTGCAATCACTAGTACAGTACAGCCTGGAACCTAGTTGCCTACAGAGATCATGAAGATGCCATAACCTGAGCTAAGTAACTTTTTTAGCTTATTTTTATTGTACACAGACTATTTTTCATGATCATTCCCTATCAAGGATTGGTAGTGTTTGTGCATGCTTGTTGTATTTATTTCTGTCAGTTTTGTATTGTATTCCTTTAATTGTAATAGTTTGTATGTACAACATTTTTTTTTAATTAAAGCATATTAACACACTACAGAGGCCTCAATGCTTCCTAGGGTTTACTGCAAAGAACCCTCAAAGTGTCACTAAACCCACAATATAAAAATCAGTCTGTTATGCAGTATAGCATGCTTGTTATACTCACTGTAGAACCTAAAGGGTTAATCCTCCACACTGTGTAAAAAGGCTGTTTGATCCTGTCTTCTCTTATCCTCTGCTTCTTCCTCAGTCCACAAACCATCTCCTAATTGAACAGAGCCTTGGGGGCAAGCTGCACATCCTCAGTTTGGTGTGTATTGCTAGAGAGTTTTTTTTTTTTCTTGGGAGGGTGCATGTGATCAGCAAAGGGCCAATCAGCACTCCAGACAGAGAGTCAGGGGTCCTGCAGCCTCATGAGACAGTCAGAGTAGAATGAAAACTCCTCCTACAAGCTTTAACCAGACACTGATAAAAGTCACAAGCCTGATCTAACTGCTGATGAGAAAAGGTATTTAGCAGTTTATTTTTAACTAACACTATTGCACGTTCATGTTCTGTGTACTGTAAGAGACCAGATACAGTGAATACAGGGTCCTGGGTTTAGTAACACTTTAAAAGATACAACGCAAAACAGGCTCTAAGTAATTTTCTAGCAAAAGAAATGCTAACTTAAACATGTATATGTAAAATGTCAAAATTGTCCTGGTTGTCAGGTAGTCAAACAAACTCATGGAGGCAGGCATGAGCTTCTGTTTTATTACCAGGCTCTGCCACCCTCTGTGGTTCCCCAGCTCTCCCACTCCTCACAGGAAGCCAGTGATCACAATAAATTCCAGTTTAAAGCTGTCACAATTCTGACTGCAAAACGAAGTAAACAATTGTTTGTGCAAGGTCCTGTGCTCAGTCGACAGGAGCAGAGTGCAGGGGGAACTTTAGGGGTCTAATCGAGCCACTTTATGTAAGCAACAATTGCACACACATACAGTATATAGAAATAGTTTTTTAAGTTTCTCATATATTCTAACTCTCACTATCTGTAAACTGATAAGTTGCAAAGACATTTAAAATGTTCCCTATCGATAATTTTGGGTATTTTCATTTTTTTCTATTTCCTATTCAGGCACATGCAGTTTTAACCACTTAAGCCCCGGAAAATTTTACCCCCTTCCTAACCAGGGGGTATTTTGCGATTCGGCACTGCGTGACTTTAACGGACAATTGCGCGGTTGTGCGACGCTGTACCCAAATGAAATTGACGTCCTTTTTTTCCCACAAACAGAGCTTTCTTTTGGTGGTATTTGATCACCTGTGCGATTTTTTGATCATGCGCTATATAAACAAAAAAAAGCGACAATTTTGCAAAAATAACAATATTTTTCACATTTTTTTATATGAAATTCCCCAAAAAAATGTAAAAATCTAAATTTTTTAACATTTTAGGCCATTTTATTTTCTGCTACATATGTTTGGTAAAAAAAAAAATCACAAAAAGCGTATTTTGATTGGTTTGCGCAAAAGTTATTGCGTTTACTAACTAAGGGAAAGATTTATGTAATTTTTGTTGTTTTTTTTTTAACGAGTAATGGCGGCGATCTGCGATTTTTTTTGCAGAACTGCGACATTGCGGCGGACAGATCGGACCCTTGACTGATATTTTTGACACTTTTGGGGGTACCAGTGACATTACTACAGTAATCAGTGCTATACATATGCACTGCTACTGTAAAAATGACACTGACAGGGAAGGGGTTAACTTTATTGGAGAAGGAGAGGTTAAGTGTGTCCCTAGGGGCGTGCTTCTAACTGTGCAGGGATGTGGCTGTTCATGTAACAGCAGAGATCTATGGTCCTACATAGCAGGACCGTATAATCTCTGCTGTTACACAAGGGAGATTGACAGGCGGCTTTGTTTACACTAGCAGGACCGTATAATCTCTGCTGTTACACAAGGGAGATTGACAGGCGGCTTTGTTTACACTAGTTGCCTGCCTTTCTCCCTCTGTAACCAACGATCGCAAGTGACCGGCGGACATCAAGTCCGCCGGTCACACGCGCGGGGATCAGAGTGATCGAGCGGGGGGCAGGAGCGCGCCTCCGGCGGCGCGCGCTCGCCTTCTGTTGGCTCGCAGGCGAGTGACGTACCGGTACGTCACTTTGCCTGGCCGGGGCTGACCGCCGCAGTATATGTACTTGCGGCGGTCGGCAACCATTTAAGGCTTGACATTTGGTATCTATTTGCTTGACACAACTTCATCCTTTATTTTTTCCAATTAAAATGGGGATTAATAGTATTTGTGTGCATTAAAATTTATTTTTTCCTAAAAAAATATAGATTGAGAAACAGTTACACAAATACTGTGCAACATATAAAATTGCAACTACAGTTCCAAGGTTGCTGAAGATATAACCATGTTACAAGGTACGGAGCAGTGCTGATCTCCTAAATTGGTGATACGCAGGCAGACTTCTCTAACCTGATGTCTGTCATCCTCCATCACCCACATGGTCACCTTTCAGGTAGTGGCGGCTGGTGCATGATAATTTGGGGGGGGGGGCAGCAAATCCACCCCCCGAATGGGACAGACGGCCAATACACCACCCACCCAGCAGGCTAAATGGCCAGCCGGCCGGACAGCCAGCATTCTTATCTCCTCCGTGTGTCTCCTCTCTCTTCCTGGCCAATGGCTAGTAAAATCGCTTCTCTTTTCAGCCATTAAGGAAAAGGGTCTCACAACCTGCTTCCTGATTAGCTGGGAGGAGAATCAGTGTGATAAAAGCGAATATTAATTTGCCATTGTCATACAACTGGGTAGGCTCAGGGCGCAGTGGTCTGTGCCCCAAGCCCACCCTTTTTTGAAGCCTATTAGAGCCTCTGGCTCTAATCTGGTGCTTAAAAAAAAAAACCCCTATTGGAATCCATGTATCCAGCACCCTGCATGTAGATTAGGGAGCCGGATGCATGGATGGGGGGGGCGACGCCCCTGCGCCCCCAATGGATGGGCCTGCCACTGCTTGCAGGACTGCCTGGATGTCTCCTTTGCATCTCCCTATGGCATGTAGGTTGGTCTTCTATATGCTGAGCATGGGTAAGGTTGTCCATCCTGCTCCAGCATGTTCTTCCTTCAATCAGAGTTGTCCTCTGCTGTGGTAGGTGACATTTACAGTTCGAGTTTGCTTGCCCTCTTTTGTTGGGAACTTTTTGAGGTTGTGCCCCCCTGGGTCTGCTGTCCTAGCTCAGACATGACCTGGGCTGTAGATCCCAGAACTCTGTAACTCAGTAAACAATTTTACTTCCTTTCTTTTTTTTTTTTTATTTTATGGTAAGGGATTTAAACTGCCTTAGCTAGTTTGTTGGGGAATGCTAAGCAGTAAAGAGTTCTCTTTTTCAGTTCTTTTTAACCATACTTCCGCTCTGGATCTACAATCTGCTTCTCCTCCTGATCTGCTACCTCTCTTCCAGTTACTGGTACGTCCTCATATGGGCACGTGTTGGTCTCCTGTCCTTCTCCGCTTCCACATTACTGGAGTTAATCCTGTGTGGCTCCCTCCTGGAGCTTCTTAGTCTGTTAGAACAATCATGGACATAAAGTTACTTTCCTGGAATATATGTGGCCTGAAAGACAAAGTGAAGAGGTCCTTGTCTTTTAAATACCTGCAGTCCCATTAACCACATGTCTTATTCTTGCAAGAGACTCATTTAGCAGGTAGCAAAATTCTGTCTCTTAGAAGAGCGTGGGTCAAGCAGGGGTTCCCTGCCACTTACTCCACTTTTGCGAGAGGAAGCATAAGCGAGTCATTACTGATCCGGGGGGTAGATACCCCATATTGATTCTGCAATTGTAAGCACAAAGATGGGCATTGGTTAATGTGTATCCCCCCCCCCCCCCATTTGATTCCACCATCCTTTATGCAATCTATACCAAATTAGCTCCTCTCCAGGTACAGCATCTAATCCTGGATGGGGGCTTTAATGCTATTCTGGATAATACGCTAGACACATCAAACCCACTCAGAGCTGCCCCCTCCGGATCTGGCTGTTTGGGCAGATGTTCCCAATTTGCAAAAAGTTTGGCAGTGGAAGCATCCGGGGTTCAAGTTTTTTTCTTATGTTTCGAGGACCCATAAATCATTGTCTCGTATTAATTTAATGTTTGGATCTGCCTTGGCCCTTTCCTGTGTTCGCATGGCCTCCTACCTCCCAGCAGGTCTTTCAGTCCACTACCCTCTCTAAATATTGTCATCTTCGGGTAAGAGCCGAGACCCAGGATGTTGAAGACTGGCGCCACATTGGAAGGTTCAGGAAATGGTATTCCCTAAAATGTCTGAATTTTGGCAGAACAATGAGGATTCCACCTCCCTTGATGTAGTGTGGGAGGTGTACAAGGCTCATTCTAGAGGTGAATACATTTTCTCTATTAAAGCTCTGTGCTCTGACTTTGCCTCGCATACTACTCAACTGGAACAGCTAGAGCCGGAGGCTTCAGTGGCTTTTACAGAGGAACCGACTCCTCAATTATTCTCGGGCCTGTCACAGATTAGGAGAGAGCTCAAGCTCCATTACACCTCATTGGCCCAGTCTGATGCACAACGCCTGGCTGCCAAAGTGTTTGAATCAGGCAATAAAAATGGAAAAATGCAAGCCAATTTAGTAGAAGAACCATCCTAGCAAACTGTGATTCCTGGGATACAGTCTCCCGCAGGGGGGGGGGGGATGGGGGGGCGGCTATGTTACGGACACAGAGGGCATTCTAGCGGAATTCCATCCATTCTACAATATGCTGTATCAGGATTCCCTTTGGACCCGAATAGGTCCCTGCTGGATTTCCTGGGAGACAAACAATTGCCGCTTTTGTCTTCTGATAGAGAGGATAGAGAGGTACTTGACAAACCCCTATCACTGTTGGAGATTGAGGCGGCTATCCAATCCTTCACAAATCATAAATCCCCAGGACCAGATGGTCTGCTGGGAGAGTAGTACAAAGTCCATATGGCCTTATTGGGCCCTAGCTTACAAAAACTTTTTGCTCATTATTTGGAGGTTGGACAATTACCAGATAGTATGTATCAGGCACATATTGTGCTATTGCCCAAGTCTGGCAAATATTTGATGAAATGCTCTTCCTATAGACATACATTACTTATGAATTACGATCTAAAGATCCTCACCAAAACCCTAGCCAACAGGATAATGCACGTGTTACCATCAATTATCAACATTGACCAAACTGGCTTTATGCCTGGCAAATCCACTGATGTTAATATCCACAGGTTTTCACACATCTCCAGCTTCAGCCTGAAGAGACTGTCTCGAGAGTCTTGGTAGCCTTTAATATTGAAAAGGTTTTTGACACAGTCCGATGGGGTTACTTGATGCAGGTGTTAGAGCTCTTTGGTTTCAGTCCGGTCTTTTGGAAGTGGATTGACATATATTACAAAGTCCCTGTAGCTAGCATTATGCTGAATGGCAAGTTGTCATCTCCCTTTTTGATCCAGAAGGTAACAAGGCAGGGGTGCCCTCTTTACCCTGCCTTGTTCGTGCTGGCCATGGAACCGCTTGCGGAGGCATTGAGGGCATCAGATAAGGTAGCTGGGAGTTGTGTGGGCTCCATTGTAGACAAGGTAGCGCTCTACGCAGATGATTTAATACTCTTTCTACGGGACCGTGGCCCTTCACTTTCGGAGGCACTACAGATCCTGGACCACTTTGCGCCCCTTTTAGGTCTACATTCTAATTGGAGAAAAACCCTTGTGTTACCGATTGATCAAGTGGCTAAAAGGTTGGCTGACCCCAATTCTCCTTTGCAATGGGCAATGACTATTAAATATTTAGGGATCAATATTTCTCCCAACACTAAGGATTTTAGACATCTTAATTTGTTCCCAGCTCTTCAGTGGTGTAAACAGAGATTGAAAGCCTGGTAACATCTCCCTTTATCCCTTATCGGGAGAATTAATTTAATTAAAAAAAAAAATCCTTCCAGTTCTATTATAGAGCCTTAGGCATGCCCCAGAGTGGCTACCGAAATCCTTATTTTAAACAGATTAATTTATTAGCTCCTTCTTATGGCAATCATAAGCAGCTAGATTTAGCAGGAACGTTTTTGCAGACCTTGGACGCAAGTGGGCTTGGCTTGCTCAGACTTTCATACCTACTATTTGGCAGCCATGCTTACCTGCACTCATTCCTGGCTTATCTCTGATGACACAAATGCCTCAGTAGTACTAGAAGCTGCGCATTCAGGATCCTATGAGACCCTCCGTAATCTCCTCTACAGGGTCTGAAAGTCTCTCACCCGCCCCTTACAGCCACTATGAGGGTAGTTTTTAAGGCCTGGCATGCTGTCATTACTAAACCCAATATAGTGAGGGGGTAAAAGGTCTCCATCAACTCCGCTTTGGTTCAATCCTATGCTACCAGAATTTCATTCCTTGCCAGACCCCGGTCTTTGGGCTGCTAAAGGAATCAGATACCTTTCAGATATTTGTGATGGGAGTGCGCTATTTGAGTTAGATAGGTTGAAAGATACATTTACACTGCCTAATGCGTTCTTTTTCCTATTCCTAACTCCGACAGGCCTATGCAGAGCAATTTGGGTCCTTCTTGTTTAGATTGGAGAAGGACTATTTGGAGGTTCTCCTCACGGATGACGCTCTCAAAAAACCCTTTTTGTGATCTACAAGTCACTACTTCCCTCCATTCATGTGGGACTGGATGTCCTGCTAACTGCGTGGCATTCGGAGGAGCAGGACTTGGACAATGAAGACTGGAAGGATCTCTTGGACAGCCCATTCTCAGCATTAATATCGACAAATGACTAGCTGATCCAATTTAAAATAGTGCATGGCATTTATTTTACAGCACGACAACTACATCGAATATACCCTAATTTATTTTTTTGCTGTTGGAGATGCTCTAGTGATCCTGCTGGATTTGCCCATACCTTTTGGGAGTGCAAAATCCCTCAGATTAGAAGCTACTGGCGGGAAGTGGCCCAGTTTATATCTACCCTAACTACTATATAGGTCTCTGTAAAAGTTGGTGTTTGCCTCCTGAGGTTAGTTGACTCCTTGGCCGTTAATAGGGCAATGCAAACTTTCTTGTGTCTGTTATTATTTTATGCCAGGAAGGAGATAGTGCTTAAGTGGAAATCAGACACAGCTCCTAATCTGCCCTTCTGGAAGTGTTTAATCAATAAGGTCGTACCCCTATCCAAAGCTACCCATTTGTCCCATAGTTGCCCTAGGAGATTTGAGAAGGTCTGGCACTTGTGGACAGATTTGGAGTGTACAACAGATGATCAGGAGTCCGCAGACTGAATTCATTCCCCCCTGATAAAGTTTAGTTTATGATTTGAACAAATTTATTCCTCTGCAGGGACTCACATTACATTTGTTGAGGTAGGATTCTAAACACGAGTTAATATTCTTCTGATACATTATCCCGATGGTTGAGAGGGAACAGGAATCTCCTTATAATTCATCAACACTTGAAGTGATTTTATGAGAGAATGATAGAGCAAGGTGTATGGATGGTGCGTTGTTTCTGTCCCCCCCGTATTTTTTTGGGGGGGGTTCTAGAATAGGAGGTGTTATTAGTAGTTCTATGTTTTATGTATTAGCCGGGGAATGCCCAAGGGCTATGTTTTGTATCTATACATCTCAATTTTTTAATAAATAGAAATTTTCAAAAAATAAAAAATTTAAACTACCATATTTCTATTCTACAGGACCTTTGCTTTTAGAAAATATTTAACCTTTGGAAGTTTTAGGTAATTTTTTAGCCAAAAATGCATACTTTTAACGTGTGCAAAAAATTAACAAGTTGTTTAGTACAGGAACTGGTTGATAGGATGCAATTTCTGGTGGGAAAAAAACACACTGTACTTGTTTATCAAAAAAATATATTGTATTCTTCTTTTAGCGAAGTACAAACATATTGTACATATTATTAGCACAGTTTTAAACTGTTTTTAACAATTTCAGAGGTAGGGACAGGCAGTTTATAATTAAAAAAAAAAAAAAAAAAAAAAGCTAGGTGGATGTAGCATCAATCCGATGCTGCATCTGTTCCCCACTGGCTCTAAGATTGGGAGCTGAGAGATCGAACACTGTTGATCGTCTTCAAGCTGCAGACAGCCAGTGGCTGTTAGTCACCAGCTCTCTACTCTGCTGCCCTTCCAGCACTCAGTGGAGTGCCTGGCTGTGGAGGTGGGAGAACAGCTGGCCATCTGGCTCAGGCTCTCACCAGCTCGCTGAGAGGCTGAGCCAGCTGTCTGTCCATGCATCAGGGTGGATCCTGAACTTATGGCCAGGATGTTTTTAGAGCCTAGACTAACTCTGTGTCATCAGCCGACAGCCGGACTTTAGCTCACTGTCGGCTGAAATCGGGTCACAGGAGCGCAGCTAAAAAAGTTTTCCCTATACTTCTCCTTTAAGGAATCATTGTTAGGCCACACTATTTTAAAGAAACCATAGCCACAAAATTTCTTGATTGAGCCAGTGCACTAAAATATACCCAAAAGATTGAGACACAAAAGCATGCCCACTTTGCCCACCTAGGAGAAGCAAGTGGGTAGACAAGGGATAGGTGGATTTGAAAAAAATTGCAAAGCTATTCATCGTGTGAAACTGTATGTACATTCTGTGTACGATGTTTGATGTAATGAGGGAAAAAAAGATTAAATGTTGTTTGGCTATTTTCTTTCCAGTTTGAATGTTATTCGTTCATTTTCTTTCCAGTTTGAATGTTATTCGTTCATATCAGTGGCAACTGTTTCTAAGGAAAAGGTCTTTTTCTTAAAAAAAATCCCCTATTGTACCAAAGGTACATTCAGAAGGCACACTTACTGCAGAGCAGACACCTGGTATGTATGTGAGCCGCTCAGGCTGCTAGGAAGTGTACTGTGCCTGTTGCTGTGAGTACTGGCTGGAAAGAGCCCGCCCACGCTCCAGACAATGGCAAATAAGAGCTGATGATCCCAGGAGCCGCACATCAGAACAAGGCCTGCTGTGTATAGACAGGTGGCGGTCTCAGCCTGATCCCCACCAGGCCAAGCTCCCAATACATTTTGCTCCACCCATTGGGGTCCAGGTTGAGACTTGTCTATACAGAGCAGGTCTTGTTCTGATGTGTGGCTCCCGGGATCTGTAGCTGTTATCTGTTATTGTAGAGCAGCCCAACAGATCCATTGCATACTATTCTGAGGGTGTCAACAACCCCCTGTAACCCCATGTAATTTGCCACCATATGATTAACTGCTGCCTATAGTTGCTGGCAGCAGACAGCTCTGGGTACTGAAGAATGACTTGAAAGCCTCCCTCTCCATTCTGGCACCCCAAGCTCCCTTCTCCTTTGCAATCCTTCTGTGCCTGGTGCAGCCTTACAGGGATGGTAAGGCATCGAGCCTCCAGTGCTAGGTCCATTATAGGACAGATTGCATGCTCTAGCCGAAACACTACAGTGATAATCTTGTTGATGCCCTTTTGTCATGGCTGACCATTCTGGTTGCCTCCTCAAATGGTGACCAAACTGTATATGCATTCTGAATGATGAGCCACTGATATAGTGAAAAAAACAGCTTCCCCCCAGCCTGTTCTAATAACATGCAATTAGTCATTTACGTCAAACTGATGCATGCGCAGCTGCTGCAGCATGGTCAGGTTCAAAATGCACCTGGTGGGCATATTGCATATTATGTGTTTTGCAGGCAGTTGGAGTTTCCACTAAATATTCCATTCATTCAACTGAACACTGGCTGGGTATGACTGCCTAAAATGGGTACATACTCTTCTTACCTGCCTCAAATGATCTTGTAAGCCAGAGTACTTGGCTAGAAACCACTGCTCCATCAGGTTGAAGATGTGTGCCAGGATGTGTATTAAAGGACGAACAACAAGCAGGAGCCATTGTCACATACAAACTTTCCTGGAACTCTCAGAACCAGTGTGGCTTCTGTTTCCTATGCATACCAGCTGCAAACAGCATGGCAGAGTTTTGCCTGAGACGTCACATGGCCTCTTAAAAGTTTGAAGAGGAGTGGTGGTTCCGAGGATGTTTTACCAGAAGAGGACATTGAGAAGGTGGGGGTGGAGGTGACTGATCTGTTATGGTCACCAAGGAAGGCACAACCAGTTCCAGAGGTGTGCCCCATCCTGCACCTTTTTGGGCTGCCAGCAGTTACCAAGTGAGCCATGAAGAAAATATGTGTCTGCTTGCTGGACCACGTCAGAGGTCAGGTGGACCCTGCTGCTGACCGTATGATCCAGTGACATGGAAACATTAGCTTCCACATGATAGTGGCCAGGAACCCGCCACTGTGGTACAGGATAGACCGCAAAGTCAAGAAAGGGGGATGACTCCACCAACTGGAAGGGAAACAACTACAAAGCTAGAAATTTTACCAAGCTGACATTAAGATGCTGGGCACTGGGGTGGCTGGGTGCATATTTTTTTCTAACATTCCAGGAGCTGGGGCCAGGGTTGACAACTTCCAAAATTGAAATTTATAGTCCCAAATTTCCAGCGCCAAAAATAGTACAATACAATCAGACAATATAAAGTAAATATACAGTACTGTGACATTGGTTTAGGCAGGTGTGAAAAAATGCTTTATATTAAGAATGCTTCCAGAAATAGAAGTTTTAGTAGTTTATTTTTATCAATGAACTAAATGGAAAGTAAATAAACAGAAGAGAAATCCAAATCAAATCAATACTTACTGTGCACACATTTTTTAAAGGAACCTGACAGGTAGGTTGCTCCTAAGATCTTGGAGAACTATCCCTCTGTCCCATTTGTGATATTTACAGTATATTTGCACACATTTACACAATGTAAACCCTGTGTGTTCAGGATTCACTCATTAATTGATGTTGATGAGCCTGGGGTTGGGATAACATGTCCCAATACCTGCCTTTGGGGGCGCAGTAGGAGAAGGCGGGATGGTCAGTGGCTCTAATCCATGCGGGACTATGGCATTTAGCCATCAGATTCAATTTATGATACCCATGTCTCCTCTCCATCCTTCCTGGCAATGGTCCTTTATTGACATTACATGTGGGATCGATACAGGTAGGTGGCAAAATCAGGGGCCTTTGTCTTGCCATCCTAGAAACATAGAAACATAGAATGTGTCGGCAGATAAGAACCATTTGGCCCATCTAGTCTGCCCAATATATCTGAATCCTATGAATAGTCCCTGGCCCTATCTTATATGAAGGATAGCCTTATGCCTATCCCACGCATGCTTAAACTCCTTCACTGTATTTGCAGCTACCACTTCTGCAGGAAGCTTATTCCATGCATCCACTACTCTCTCCGTAAAGTAATACTTCCTCATATTACTTTTAAACCTTTGCCCCTCTAATTTAAAACTGTGTCCTCTTGCGGTAGTTTTTCTTCTTTTAAATAAGCTCTCCTCCTTTACCGAGTTGATTCCCTTTATGTATTTAAAAGTTTCTATCATATCCCCTCTGTCTCTTCTTTCTTCCAAGCTATACATGTTAAGGTCCTTTAACCTTTCCTGGTAAGTTTTTTCCTGCAATCCATGTACTAGTTTAGTAGCTCTTCTCTGAACTCTCTCTAGAGTATCTATATCCTTCTGGAGATATGGCCTCCAGTACTGCGCACAATACTCCAAGTGAGGTCTCACCAGTGTTCTGTACAGCGGCATAAGCACTTCTCTCTTTCTACTGCTTATACCTCTCCCTATACATCCAAGCATTCTGCTGGCATTTCGTGCTGCTCTATTACATTGTCTTCCCACCTTTAAGTCTTCTGAAATAATTACTCCTAAATCCCTTTCCTCAGATACTGAGGTCAGGACTGTGTCAAATATTCTATATTCTGCCCTTGGGTTTTTACGCCCCAGGTGCATTATCTTGCACTTATCCACATTAAATTTCAGTTGCCAGAGTTCTGACCATTCTTCTAGTTTTCCTAAATCCTTTTCCATTTGGCGTTTCCCTCCAGGAACATCAACCCTGTTACATATCTTTGTGTCATCAGCAAAAAGACAAACCTTACCATCATCCTGCCTTGATGCGTTAGTTTATGTATTTTCCATACATTCTACATTTAGTAAACTGCATTGATGGTTTGGATCAGATAGTGGCCTGACTGAAATTGTTGTATAGCGAGCGAGCAGTGGGACCTTGCCAGCCTTTCCTATTTTTTGCATTTTTCAAATAATTTTAAAAATCATCCTTAGTTTTGATGCTGCAATGATGTCTTGTGGGCTCCCCCTCTCTGTTGCATCTAGATTACAGAGCTGACCACTCTTTGGATGGGCAGCCTTAAAAAGGAGCAAATACTGTAGCTGCTGACTTTTAATATAAAGATCTGTCTTTATAAAGATCTGTCTTTATATTAAAGATATCTTTAATATAAAGATATATAAATATCTGTCCAGCGATCCAGCGATGTCATCACCTGAGACGATTCTTTAATCACCTTTTGATACAGGCCCCGGCATTTCAAGTAAGGGAAAGCCTTGCTGCTTCACAGCCAGTTTCCTGCTGTGCATGCGCAAGCCGCACTGCGCTTTGTGAATGTTCCCATAGTCTTCTGGAACCTGTGATGTGTCCCAGAAGACTGCAGAGAAAGGAGGGGGTGCAATCTTCTGGCTCAGATCACAGTGGCAATCTGTGCTAGGAGTGGGAGCTGGTACCTGTTAAAACCAAGTACCCGCTCCCCTCTCCCCCCACAAAGTTCCAAATGTGGCAGTGGAGGGGGGGGGGGTGAAAACAAGCATAAGTTTCCCTTTTGGGTGGAGCTCCACTTTAACATCTCACCAGTAAGCACAAGAACTTGCATAACCATGCATACACAACTAACTAACCCTTTCAAACATTCTTAGACAAGGTGGTTGTAAATGTAATTACACATAAAGCAAGTTAATTGCAGCTTTTTTTGCCCAGGTCCCCATTTTTATCCATTCACAGTAATCTCTTTCTGTTCCTAGATACTGCCACTTGGTTACACTATAAACGTATCCCACTATTCAGGAATCCTAATTTCTCCTGGTGACCTCAAAAACTATAATTTCAAGGTTCATTTTTTACTGACCTACTTTGGAAACTGAGCTAATGAATCCCTTTTATAGGGCCAACTTTAGATTTTAAAGCTGAACACCATGCAGCTACAAAAGAAACAAACTAAAACAGAAATGTTATAAACACATGCAGTATATATATCCGAATATAATTTGATTTCAGCTTCTTACAGTCCCCGTACAGAAGAGCTCACACTGGGGAAGAAAGAAGCAGCATAAAGACCCAATTAGTTCTGATGCTGTGCTCATGTGCTAACAAGGGACATGCTGATAGGATGAGATTGCAGACTGACAAAAAGAACAGCTCGTCAGTCTGCTGCATTTCTTTCACCATCCAGTCAGGCTGGAGGGGGGCAAGGACTGTAAGCTGTACTTAACTTCAGTCGAGAAAAATTATATTCTCCTGCCCTGCTAGGCAGGGTTGTGCTGGGAGTTGTAAAAATCCCAGATTTAAAAGGATACAAATACACACCCTTTGCCAGACAAAACAGCCCTCGTATGTATTTTTCAGGATATTTACTATAGGGATTTGCCAAGAGTTTAGTTTTAATTATAGGTTTACTTGTATATAATATATATTTAAATGTCATAAAACCTTAGCTTATAAAGCTGAATACTTACTACAACTTTCAGAAACCATTTTCTTTAAATTGTTCTGTATAATTAAAGATTTCTTTTTTTGGTCTTGTCATTAATGAACAAAATTGTTCTTTCTTTTGTTCCTTTTACAGTGATAAAAAAGATTAATTATTGCAAACACTTTTAAAGTGTTTCCCCCTTAAAGAGATGTTTAAGGAAAGGGGTATTATGAAAAGGGTATTATTAGTAAAATAAAGAATAATGGCGGGAAGGGAACTTTTTAAGTAATTAGGTTATTCGTGTGTGTTTTATGCCTGGCTGTATCATTAAATTAAAATGTCTCATTAAGCAGATTTTTCTACCGGATTGCAGCAAGAATCAATTACCAGTGATTCACTGTATTACCGAAAACTAGTGGAATGTTTCTATAGAAATATTCCAACATTAAAAGACAATAGCAATTGTAAAGGTAAAGAGCCAATTTAAAATCATGTCAAGACATGATTTTCCTTTGTTACAATTTCTTTTCCTAGGGAGAAGTCCAAGGTATGGCCTTGGTGTCGGAAAAATGAAAAAAAAAAACAATTTTTAGATAAACAGAATAGCTATTGCTAATAAAAGTGAATCTAGCCTTATTTTCAGTCTTGTATAGGCTCCTCTCCATACCTCCCAACTTTTTGAGATGAGAATGAGGGACACCTATTAGCAAAAGTATGTAGACACCCCTCCTGCAACCCCCTTTAACCACTTGCCTACTAGGCACTTTTACCCCCTTCCTGCCCATGTCACACTCTCAATGACAATTGCAAGGTCATGCAACGCTGTACCCAGACAAAACATAACCTGGCGGTTATTCCAGAGCTACCCCAGGTTACACTGGGTACTAATATTTCATAGGTAAAGTTGATTCCGGGAATATCCGATTGCCTCTCATGGGGTTAGGAAGGAATTTTTTCCCCTGCTGTAGCAAATTGGATCATGCTTTGCTGTTTTTTTTTGCCTTCCTCTGGATCAACTGCGGGTATAGGATTGCTTATATGGGATTGTATGGTTGTGTTTTCTTTAGTGTTTTTGTTTTTTATGGGTTGAGCCAGATGGTCTTTTTTTTCAACCTGACTAATTATGTAACTATGAATCAGCACATCGTGGGGACGGCGGGCGGGCCTACCCCCACGCACAACTGACGTACAGTTACGTTGGTTCACACAGCTGAGCCACTTTGCCGCAAAACTGCGGCGGGTGGTCGCAACTAGTTAAGACATAAGCTGCGAAGGGCAGGGGTATACTGGGACGGTGCCTAATCACCCTCTTGTAGCAGATGATGTAAGTCTGAAAAGGAGCGTCTCACACCGCTGGGATCATCCACAAGAAACTTTATTTGATATTGATCAACTGCGGGTGTAAAAAAAAAAAACTTTTTCATAGTTTGTTATTTATTTTAGTTTGTTATAAAATTTTGCAAACAGGTAATTTTTCTCCTTCACTGATGTACACTGATGAGGCGGCACTGATGGGTATTGATAGGCTGCACTAATAGGCACTGATGAGACGGCACTGGTGGGCACTGATAAGGCTGCACTGATAGGCAGCACTGATAGGCACTAATCAGTGGCACTGATAGGTGGCACTGATGGTCACTGATAAAAACTATGAAAAAAAAAAACTTTTTCATAGTTTGTTATTTATTTTAGTTTGTTATAAAATTTTGCAAACAGGTAATTTTTCTCCTTCACTGATGTACACTGATGAGGCGGCACTGATGGGTATTGATAGGCTGCACTAATAGGCACTGATGAGACGGCACTGGTGGGCACTGATAAGGCTGCACTGATAGGCAGCACTGATAGGCACTAATCAGTGGCACTGATAGGTGGCACTGATGGTCACTGATAGGCAGCACTGTTAGGTGACACTGATGAGGAGGCACTGATTGGCAGTACTGTTGGAACTGCACTGATAATCAGTACCCTGATTATCAGTGCACATGTCCCTTTACAGAAGCCGGTTATCGGCTCTCTTCTTCCTTCCTCACGCTGTTAGCATGAGGAAATGTATGCCAATAACCGGCATCTGTTGACATCGTAATCAGCTATAATTGGACACAGCTGATCATGTGGTAAGGAGTCGCTGATTGGCTCTTTATCTCAATCTGTGATCAGCAGTGTCTGTAGGTGGGCGCGATCATGGGAGGATGTCACATGAATCCTTCCCAGAACTGGCAGGACATGGAACTGGTTGTGCCTTCCTTGGTGACCGTAACAGATCAGTCACCTCCACCCCCACCTTCTCAATGTCCTCTTCTGGTAAAACATCCTCGGAACCACCACTCCTCTTCAAACTTTTAAGAGGCCATGTGACGTCTCAGGCAAAACTCTGCCATGCTGTTTGCAGCTGGTATGCATAGGAAACAGAAGCCACATTGGGGCAGAAGTTCTGAGAGTTCCAGGAAAGTTTGTATGTGACAATGGCTCCTGCTTGTTTTTCGTCCTTTAACACACATCCTGGCACACATCTTCAACCTGATGGAGCAGTGGTTCCTAGCCAAGTACTCTGGCTTACAAGATCATTTGAGGCAGGTAAGAAGAGTATGTACCCATTTTAGGCAGTCATACCCAGCCAGTGTTCAGTTGAACGAATGGAATATTTAGCGGAAACTCCAACTGCCTGCAAAACACATAATATGCGATATGCCCACCAGGTGCATTTTGAACCTGACCATGCTGCAGCAGCTGCGCATGCATCAGTTTGACGTAAATGACTAATTGCATGTTATTAGAACAGGCTGGGGGGAAGCTGTTTTTTTCACTATATCAGTGGCTCATCATTCAGAATGCATATACAGTTTGGTCACCATTTGAGGAGGCAACCAGAATGGTCAGCCATGACAAAAGGGCATCAACAAGATTATCACTGTAGTGTTTCGGCTAGAGCATGCAATCTGTCCTATAATGGACCTAGCACTGGAGGCTCGATGCCTTACCATCCCTGTAAGGCTGCACCAGGCACAGAAGGATCGCAAAGGAGAAGGGAGCTTGGGGTGCCAGAATGGAGAGGGAGGCTTTCAAGTCATTCTTCAGTACCCAGAGCTGTCTGCTGCCAGCAACTATAGGCAGCAGTTAATCATATGGTGGCAAATTACATGGGGTTACACGGGGTTGTTGACACCATCAGAATAGTATGCAATGGATCTGTTGGGCTGCTCTACAATAACAGATAACAGCTACAGATCCCGGGAGCCACACATCAGAACAAGACCTGCTGTGTATAGACAAGTCTCAACCTGGACCCCAATGGGTGGAGCAAAATGTATTGGGAGCTTGGCCTGGTGGGGATCAGGCTGAGACCGCCACCTGTCTATACACAGCAGGCCTTGTTCTGATGTGCGGCTCCTGGGATCATCAGCTCTTATTTGCCATTGTCTGGAGCGTGGGCGGGCTCTTTCCAGCCAGTACTCACAGCAACAGGCACAGTACACTTCCTAGCAGCCTGAGCGGCTCACATACATACCAGGTGTCTGCTCTGCAGTAAGTGTGCCTTCTGAATGTACCTTTGGTACAATAGGGGATTTTTTTTAAGAAAAAGACCTTTTCCTTAGAAACAGTTGCCACTGATATGAACGAATAACATTCAAACTGGAAAGAAAATGAACGAATAACATTCAAACTGGAAAGAAAATAGCCAAACAACATTTAATCTTTTTTTCCCTCATTACATCAAACATCGTACACAGAATGTACATACAGTTTCACACGATGAATAGCTTTGCAATTTTTTTCAAATCCACCTATCCCTTGTCTACCCACTTGCTTCTCCTAGGTGGGCAAAGTGGGCATGCTTTCTGTCTCAATCTTTTGGGTATATTTTAGTGCACTGGCTCAATCAAGAAATTTTGTGGCTATGGTTTCTTTAAAATAGTGTGGCCTAACAATGATTCCTTAAAGGAGAAGTATAGGGAAAACTTTTTTTGCTGCGCTCCTGTGACCCGATTTCAGCCGACAGTGAGCTAAAGTCCGGCTGTCGGCTGATGCCACAGAGTTAGTCTAGGCTCTAAAAACATCCTGGCCATAAGTTCAGGATCCACCCTGATGCCTGGACAGACAGCTGGCTCAGCCTCTCAGCGAGCTGGTGAGAGCCTGAGCCAGATGGCCAGCTGTTCTCCCACCTCCACAGCCAGGCACTCCACTGAGCGCTGGAAGGGCAGCAGAGTAGAGAGCTGGTGACTAACAGCCACTGGCTGTCTGCAGCTTGAAGACGATCAACAGTGTTCGATCTCTCAGCTCCCAATCTTAGAGCCGGTGTCCTGTACACCAGTTATATTATGTACACCTAGGAAATAATCCAGGCCTTTTTTAACCACTTCCATACCGGGCTATAGTAAAATGACGCCGGCAGGAAGTGCTCCTCGATCCGGGTGGCTGTCATATGACGTCCACCCGCTCTCGCCGCTACTGCTCGCCCCCGGGGGCGCACAGCGTGGCGATCAGGGATGAGACTCGTCCCTCGGACAGAGCCCAGCCCCGGTCTAGGTAAAGAACTAATGAAATTGGCTTGTCCTGCCTCCAGCATAAGGAAGTAATTAATTCCATTGGAACTTGTAATACCAATCTTGTCCACAAGATGCCATTGTGACATAGACTGTTATACAGCACTTTATGATACTTCCTGTACTCTATTGCTGGATATTAGTTCAACCCTTCTCTGAGGAGAATTTCCATTCCAAGATTTACCTCATAGAGACAGCCAGACAGCATTTGAGGTTCCTGTGGGAAGATTTCTGAACCCCCCTTTGTAGCATCGCTGGTATGCTCAGAACTGTCAGTTATATACTCAATGCATATGTTTGTTAATGTTTGTATACTGACTGTATGCTTTGTCTGTTTATTTCCAGTTTCACCATATTCTTAATCCTATCTAATCAGTCCTGACTCCATATTCATAATCCTATTCGCATATCCATTCTGACTTGTAACCTGTGACCACTATTCTATCTCTGGAATAAAGCCTTAAAGTGGAGTTCCACCGAAATTTATACTTACCTCCATCTTCTCGCTCCCGGTCACCTGAAAAACAAATGGATAATCGCAATTTTTTTTTTTTTTTCACTTACCTTTTAGAGAAAATATACTCACCTTACTTCCTTCTTCCTCCCCTCGGCGGCCACGGCGATTCGTCACTTCCTGGCTTTTGCAATGATTCCTGGGAGCTGAACGTCATAGCTCCCAGGAATCATTGCGCCTGCACCGGCCCCGACGTCAGTTCCGGGGCGCGCGCGTCATCCCCTTCTAAACAGCTTCTGGGCATGCCCAGAAGCTGTGGAGGGATGACGCGCGCGACCCGGAAGTGACGTCGGGGCCGGTGCAGTGCATCGTGGGACCGAAGAAGGAGGAAGAGGACCGAAGAGGACGCGGAAGAGGATCGTGCTGGCTTCAAGCTGCCCACACCTGAGATGGCAGCGCTGGAGAAGACAATTTCAAGGTAAGTATATCTCCTGAAAGGTAAGTGCAACCCGGGACAGATCAGAGGCTAGCCATTGTGGAATGTGCTAGCCCTGACTGTCCCGGGGGTATTTTTGTAAAGAAATGTATAACCAGGGTGGAACTCCGCTTTAAGTTACAAAAGGACTGGTTATTGCAGGATTAAGGTTTAACTGTATGTTGAGCTGCACACGCCTGGGGCATACGTTTTGTGAGAACAGAACAGTGAAACAGCGGCTATCCAGCAAGTGGGATTTAGGACAGCGACTATACAGAGGCCTGCTACTCTGCCAGCGCAGTCATCTGCATATGCAATACAGCAGTCTCTACACATTCAAGCATTCCTGCAAGCAATATGTCAGATAGCCAGACATCCTCACTCAAGACAAGGTCCCGAGTTTCCGGAGAAGTGAACGCAGCAGTCGCAGCAATATTCTCGATCCAGCAGCTGAAACTCAAAATTCTCTACAACAAACTTCAGATTACATCAATCAACACTTTAAAACAAGCAGTGTCAAAGATGATGTCAAAGAGACAAGCCAAAGACACTCCATGGTACCGCCGCGAGTCAGTGACAAGCCTCAAGCCTGCAAACGGGAGAAATCCGTGCAAAGTGACGTCTCCTGCGACAGACTCCCCATAAGTGAGATAATAGAATCACCTTCTAATCGCCCTCCAGAACCAATGTCCAAACCAGAACGGTACATCAGAGGCCAGCTTGGTGCCAGCAAAAGGTATGACTACACACAGCCATCTTACAATGACAACACACAACAGGCTAACCAAGCCACCATAGACTTTGCAAGGTTCTTTGCACGACGCGAGTTAGTCACCAAAGGACATGAAAAGTTTAATGACCGCCCTGAAAACTACAGAGCATGGTGGTCATCCTTTCAAAACACTATCAGAGACTTAGGGCTATCTTGCAGTGAAGAGATAGACCTCCTGATCAAATGGCTTGGAAATTAGTCTGCCGAGCACGCCAGGCGAATCAGGACAATAAATATAAACTACCCAGACACTGGTCTTAGAACAATCTGGGATAGACTTGATGAGTGTTATGGTTCAGCAGAAGCAGTAGAAAATGCATTATTCAAAAGACTTGATAACTTTCCCAGAATACCTAGCAAAGCCTACCATAAACTTAGAGAGTTAAGTGACTTGCTAATGGAACTTCAAGTAGCTAAATCTGAGGGAGACTTACAAGGACTTGCATTCCTTGACACAGCCAGAGGTGTCAACCCCATTGTGCAAAAGTTACCCTATAATTTGCAAGAGCAGTGGATTACACACGGATCCCAATATAAAAGACAGCATGATGTTTCATTCCCTCCTTTTTCTGTTTTTGTGGACTTTGTGTGCCAGCAAGCTAAAACCAGAAATGATCCAAGTTTTGATTTTACGCTGTCGTGTGCTGCTCCTGTGGGACTTAACCCTCGCAAACCTCCAGTAGCAGTACACAAAACTAACGTGTCTCCTCCAGGTTCCTTTCACAGGTCTGCCAACTTCTCTAACTCAGAGACAAAGGTCAACGATCCTGGTAAGCAATGTCCCTTGCATCGGAAGCCACATCCTCTCCTAAAATGCAGAGCCTTCAGAGAGAAAACCCTGCAGGACCGCAAAGCCTTCCTCAAGGAGAACCACATCTGCTACAGGTGCTGCTCTTCAACATCTCATCTCGCCAAGGACTGTAAGGTCAGTTTAAAATGCACAGAATGTGACAGCTCAGATCACAACATAGGGTTACATCCTGGGCCAGCTCCATGGACTTTACAACACACCCTCAGCACTAGTGAGCACGGCGGGGAGGAGGAGCACACCACCACAACTACACCAGAGGTCACTTCACAATGTACAGAGATCTGCAAAGGAGCCATAGGTGGTAGGTCCTGCTCCAAAATCTGCCTAGCCAGAGTCTACCCAGCAGGCCAAAAAGACAAAGCTATTAAGCTTTATGTAATCCTGGATGACCAAAGTAACAAGTCATTAGCCAGCTCAACTTTCTTTGACATGTTCGGCATTAAAGGCCCCAGGATTCCCTACTCCTTGAAAACTTGTGCAGGAATAGTGGAGACGGCTGGTAGGAGAGCATCCGGCTACCAAATCGAGTCCATAGATAGGCGATCTCGCTTGTCTTTGCCAACTCTTATTGAATGCAATCAGATCCCTGATCACAGATCTGAAATTCCTACACCAGATGTAGCTGCTCATCACCCACACTTGAAACGCATAGCACATCTGATACCAGAACTTGATCCTCAGGCTCAGATCATCCTACTCCTTGGGAGAGATATCTTACAAGCCCACAAATCAAGAGCTCAAATTAATGGTCCCAATAACGCTCCTTATGCTCAGAAGTTAGACCTCGGATGGGTCATCATAGGAGATGTCTGTCTAGGAAGCGTGCACAAACCTAACTCCGTTAGCAGCATGCTCACAAATACCCTAGAGAATGGACGTCCCTCTCTTTTCCAGCCATGCCACAACTATTTCCTTGTTAAGGAATCAGCCTACGCCACCCACTCATCTTGTCCCTTCACAAGCCCCACTAGTGACAACTTTGCCTGTGACAGTGACCAAGACCATTTAGGGTGCACAGTCTTTCAGAGAACTAAAGATGACAATCGTGTGGCAATGTCTATCAAAGACAAACTCTTCTTAGAAATAATGGAGCAAGGTCTAGTCAAAGACAGCACAAACAGCTGGGTTGCACCTCTTCCCTTCAGACCACAGAGACAACGCTTACCCAATAACAAAGAACAAGCGTTACAACGTTTTGCTTCCCTTAAACATAATTTACAAAGAAAGCCAGAGATGAGGGAACATTTCTTTTCTTTCATGGGGAAGATCTTTGAGAACGGTCATGCCGAGGTAGCTCCCACCCCTAAAGACTCTGAAGAGTGTTGGTATCTCCCTATATTCGGAGTGTACCATCCCAAAAAGCCAGGTCAAATCAGAGTAGTGTTTGACTCTAGTGCCAAATACAAGGGTATCTCCTTAAACGATGTCCTCTTGACAGGTCCAGACCTTAACAACAAACTCCTGGGAGTTCTCTTACGCTTCCGCAAAGATTCTATTGCCTTCATAGCTGACATCCAGCAGATGTTCCATTGTTTCTTGGTTAGAGAGGAAGACAGGAACTTCCTAAGGTTCCTTTGGTTCCAAGACAATGATCCTTCCAAAAATATCTCAGAGTATCGCATGAGGGTACACATCTTTGGCAATAGCCCTTCACCTGCAGTCGCTATCTACGGACTCAGACATTCCGCCCAAGAAGGTGAACTTGAGTTTGGCTCAGATGCAAGACAATTCATAGAGAAAGACTTTTATGTGGATGACTGTTTAAAATCCTTACCTTCCAGTGAGTCTGCAATCTGTCTTCTTAAAAGAGCACAGGAAATGCTCGCTTGTTCCAACCTCGGGCTTCACAAGATTGCTTCTAACAGTAAAGAGGTAATGGAAGCTTTCCCCGCTCAAGACCATTCCAGTGATCTAAAGGACTTAGATCTGGGTACAGACTCTTTACCTGTACTGCGCAGTCTAGGTCTACTTTGGGACTTGAAATCCGATTCCTTTACCTTCCAAGTAAATGGAGAAGAAAGACCCTTCACTCGCAGAGGTGTCTTGTCTACAATCAATAGCCTGTACGATCCATTAGGATTTGCGGCACCTGTTACAATTCAAGGCAAAGCCTTACTTAGAGACTTGATTCGTGAAACATCCGATTGGGATGCCCCACTACCCCTTGATAAGAGGAACTCTTGGGTAGAGTGGAGGGACTCTCTATCAGCCTTATCTGATCTCCATGTTTCACGCCCATATGCTCCTGTACCTTCTACAGAGATACAAAGTCAAAACCTTTGCATATTCTGTGATGCTTCTGTCAAGGCAATAGCTGCTGTGGCCTACTTAAGGACTGTTGACACTACAGCACGATGCCACGTAGGATTCATCATGGGCAAAGCAAAGCTTGCTCCACACCCCGAGCATACTATACCTAGGCTAGAACTTTGTGCTGCAGTACTAGCTGTTGAACTAGCAGAGCTAATAGCCTCAGAGATGGACATTGACCTCAAGGATGTTCAACTCTACACAGACAGCAAGGTAGTTCTAGGCTACATCTACAATGAGACCAGACGTTTCTATGTCAACAACAGAGTGTTGAGGATTAGGAGATCTACCATTCCAACACAATGGCACTATGTACCTACTGACTACAACCCTGCAGACCATGCTACAAGAGCTGTTGCTGCATGTAACCTTAAAGACACAACATGGTTTACAGGACCTGCATTCTTGTACGATGCGGAACAAACTTTTCCTAAAAGTGACACGATTGAACTAAAAGATCCAGACTCAGATACTGACATCCGTCCTGAGATCTCAACATTCCATACTGCAACTTCAGGTTGTCAGCTTAAATCTGACAGATTTACCAGATTCTCAAAATGGAAGACACTTGTTCGAGCTATTTCTTGTCTTATCCATATAGCTCGCTCCTTTAAAGGTGACTCAAACAACTGTGACCGCAAGGGATGGCACCATTGTCAAAGGATCAGTTCAGCATTAGAACTACAGCAGTCTCAGGATCTTATCATCTGCACTGTACAGCATGAAGCCTATGCTGAGGAGATTGACTGTATCTTGAACGGAAAACCTATCCCTAGAGACAGTGTCCTGAGAAAACTCGACCCATTCCTTGATCAAAATGGACTACTTAGGGTAGGTGGTCGTCTAAGACAAGCCAACCTAGAGTCAGAAGAGAGAAATCCTCTAATAGTTCCTGGTCACCACCACATCGCTCACTTGATTGTGTCACGTCATCACTCCCATGTAAAGTGGAAGTCAAAATCCAGAGAAACAAGGAGACCAAGTTGTTCCTCAGACCAGTTTCTGAACCGATCTTGCTGTTATCATCTGAGGAATAAATAGTGGTATCTGACGATACCAGACGGGGAGTGTCATGCCTCCAGCATAAGGAAGTAATTAATTCCATTGGAACTTGTAATACCAATCTTGTCCACAAGATGCCACTGTGACATAGACTGTTATACAGCACTTTATGATACTTCCTGTACTCTATTGCTGGATATTAGTTCAACCCTTCTCTGAGGAGAATTTCCATTCCAAGATTTACCTCATAGAGACAGCCAGACAGCATTTGAGGTTCCTGTGGGATGATTTCTGAACCCCCCTTTGTAGCATCGCTGGTATGCTCAGAACTGTCAGTTATATACTCAATGCATATGTTTGTTAATGTTTGTATACTGACTGTATGCTTTGTCTGTTTATTTCCAGTTTCACCATATTCTTAATCCTATCTAATCAGTCCTGACTCCATATTCATAATCCTATTCGCATGTCCATTCTGACTTGTAACCTGTGACCACTATTCTATCTCTGGAATAAAGCCTTAAGTTACAAAAGGACTGGTTATTGCAGGATTAAAGGTTTAACTGTATGTTGAGCTGCACACGTCTGGGGCATACGTGTAGTGAGAACAGAACATGGCTTTTTACCACGTGACCAGCTGTCAATCACAGCCGGTCACAGAATGTCAACAGAGAACACGGTAACTAGCTGTTACCGTTCTCCTCCTCACACACTGTTCCTGTGTGAGGAGGAGATTGCGGTAACAGCTAGTTACCGATCATAGTGCACCCCAAAACACACTGATTTTTCCCCCCAATAAGGGGACCTGTCACTAGGCCATCAAAGTACCTGTCACTAGCCCATCAAAGTACCTGTCACCAGCCCATCAGAGTACCCGAGTACTGTCACCAGCTCATCAGGTACTCTGATGACATGTACTCGGGTACTCTGATGGGCTGGTGACAGGTACTCGGGTACTCTGATGGGCTGGTGACAGGTATTCAGGTACTCTAGTGACAGGTACTCGGGTACTTTGAGTACCTGTCATCAGAGTATCCGAGTACCTGTCATTAGAGTACCCGAGCACCTGTCATCAGAGTACCCGAGTACCTGTCATCAGAGTACCCGAGTACCTGTCTGTATCCCATCAGAGTACCCGAGTACCTGTCTCCAGCCCATCAGGGTATCTGAGTACCTGTCTTCTGCCCATAAAAGTATCTGAGTACCTGTCTCCAGCCCATTAGAGTACCCGAATACCTCTCTTCAGCCCATCAAAGTACCCAAGTACCTCCCTGTAGCCCATCAGAGTACCCAAGTACCTCTCTCTAGCCTATCAGAGTACCCGAGTACCTGTC
Source organism: Pelophylax lessonae (assembly GCF_965119305.1). Lineage (NCBI taxonomy): Eukaryota > Metazoa > Chordata > Amphibia > Anura > Ranidae > Pelophylax > Pelophylax lessonae. The sequence goes on from NC_138775.1 coordinate 99,822,595, forward strand.
TCCAGTCCTGAGTACCCAAGTACCTGTCTCCAGCCCTGAGTACCTATCTCCAGCCCAGAGTACACGAGTACCTGTCTCCAGCCCAGAGCACTCAAGTACCTGTCTCCAGCCCAGAGTGCCCGAGTACCTATCTGCACCCCATCAGATTACCCGAGTACCTGTCTCTAGCTCATCAAAATACCCAAGTTCCTCTCTGAAGCTCATCAGAGTACCAGAGTACCTTTCTGAAGCCAATCAGTGTACCTGAGTACCTGTCTGCAGCCCATCAGAGTACCTGAGTACCTATCTGCAGCCCATGCCTCCTAGATTAGGTGTTTCTTTCCAAAATGGGGTCATTTATGGGGGTTTTGCATTGTCTTGGTGTTCCAGGGCCTTCAAAAGTGTGATAGGTTTTAATGAAATGATATGTGTAATTTATGCTCCTAGAACACCTGACGGTACTCCTTGCATGTTGGGCCTCTGTATGTGGCTATGCTGTGACAAAGTCCCACATATGTGGTATCGACATACTCAGGAGGAGTAGCAGAATGTATTTTGGGGTGTCATTTTTGCTATGTACATGCTATGTGTTAGAAATAACTTATAAATTGACAACTTTGTGTAAAAAAAATGAGTTTTCATTTTCTTTCAACATTTTCCAAAAACTTGTGGAAAAAAATGACACGTTCAAAAGACTCATTATGCCTCATAGAATATACGTTGGGGTGTTTTCTTTCCAAAATGGGGTCATTTTGTGAGTAATTCCATTGTCCTGGTGCTCCAGGGCCTTAAAAAGTGTGATAGGTCGTAAAGAAATTATATGTGTAATTTATGCTCCTAGAACACCTGACGGTGCTCCTTGCATGTTGGGCCTCTGTATGTGGCCAGGCTGTGTAAAAGTCTCACACATGTGGAATCGCCATGCTTAGGAGGAGTAGCAGAATGTATTTTGGGGTGTAATTGCAAGTTTGCATATACTGTGTGAGAGAAATAACTTGTTATTATGACAGTTTTGTGTAAAAAAAAAAAATGAATTCTTAATTTTCCCGAGAATTGTGGGAAAAAGTTACAACTTCAAAAAACTCACCATGCCTCTTAACTAAATACCCTTGAATGTCTACTTTCCAAAAAGGGGTAATTTGGGGGGTACTTTTACTGTCCTGACATTTCAGGGCCTCAAGAAATGAGGCCGTCGGTACATCAGGTGTGATCAATTTTCAATGATTGGCACCATAGCTTGTAGACTCTATAACTTTCACACAAACTAAATAATAACCACTAATTTGGGTTATTTTTACCAAAGATATGTAGAAGTATAAATTTGGCCCAATTTAATGAAAAAATGTACTTACTGTAGTTGCAAAATTTTATCATAGAAACTAAAACAAAATGTTTTTTTTTTCAAAATTTTCCCCCATTTTTTTACTTATATCGCAAAAAATAAAAAACCCAGTGGTGATTAAATACTTCCAAAAGAAAGCTCTATTTGTGTGAAAAAAATGATAAAAAATTTAAGATGGGCTTTTTCCTTTTTTTTCTTAGGTTTTTTTTCCCCTTTTTCTCCATTTGGATACCCATCTATGGTTAAGGTGGGATCGGACCATGGGATTCTTCTCCTCAACTCCCTCTCTATTCCCTCCCTTCCAATCCCTCTTTTCCTCCTTCTCCTTCTGCTGTTTCTCCTCTTTCTAATCCTCTTCTTCCTTCCACTTACTCTATCCTTCTCCCCGTTTAAGTCTGTATACGAGGCATATGCCGTACCTTGTACAATGATTACTCTGTTAGTTCTTGGCTAATACATACTTGTTTTTTTTTTTTTTGGGCTTGCCGGAAATTGCCTTTCCTCTCTTCAGGTTTTCAGAGACAAAGGCTGTTTTTCTCTATGTTATCTCTCAGCTGTCTTTAGCCGCTTCTCTCTGGAGCACAGTATGAGCCCATTAGGGGTGCCCCGATGCATCGACTCTCACTCTATCTTGGAATCCAGCCGTACTGGGAGTTTTTTTATCGATTAGCAGCTTTTTCAGCCAAGACTATCTGTTCATGGACTGTTCTGAACAATAATTCCTGTGTTAACATGTTATTAATATGCCTTGTTTATTATTGCTCTTCTGTTATCTTTTTGAAAATTTCAATAAAGATTATTGGACAAAAAAAAAAAAATGATAAAAAATTTGATTGGGTACAGCGTTGTATGATTGAGTAATTATCATTCAAAGTGTGAGAGCGCTAAAAATTGGTCTGGGCAGGAAGGGGGTGTAACTGCTCTGTATGGAAGTGGTTAAAGCAATCTACTGTGAGCTGGCCAGAACCACCTCTGAAGGGAGTCTATTCCACATTTTCATAACTCTTACTGTAAAGAAACCTTTCCGTATTTGGAGACGGGGGGCCGGATTTAAAGAAACTGCAGCTTCAAACATCTATGACGTGTTTCAGTTTCGCCGCTTTAAAATCAATTAACTAGCGCTGCGGCGAATTGGCTAGTGGAACAGCAACAATGAATTCCGCCGTCAGCGGTATTCACTTACGATCGCGGCTTGGCAAATTCGCAAACTTATGTCTTTGTGCTTACAGCAGTTTCACATAGCGATGTGGTCTAGTGGATTAGTGCACACATCTCGTCTGTAATTCATCTCCCTCTGCTGTAGGTTCTAGGCTTACCATCTCCACCTACCTTTTTTTTTTTTTGTTTATATTTCAAAAATGTTACGGATTACATCATATATTGGTAAATAATGTTACACCCAGAAGCGCTTGCAAACTTACAACATTTTAAGTGATTTTATGATCTTGTCTGTCTGTCGAATCGATCTTATGAGTGTTATGAGTCAAAGTAGCAAAGGCAAGTCACCAAACCCCTACACTACTTCAGGTCAAGATAAAACCTCACAATTTTACCATGGTCTTCTTCCCAGATTCCATACCATGTTTAGTACTTTAGCTATATGTGCTTTTTAGCCTTAACACACTCCTTTATTTTCCCCAAACAGCTCTATTCTGCACAAAAGCTAAGTGCTTTGCAACTTCACTGCAGTTAACAACGTGGTTTCAAATCCCAACAATCACTACACTTGGGATCTCTTTTCACTCTCATTTCTTTTAGAGTTTTTTAAACTATCTCGAATTTGGGGGGGGGGGGGGTGGAGGGGGGGGTGTTCAATTCCAAATTTCAAGCACATTAATGGAACCAACACAATTTTGATTTTATGACTGTGGTCCTAGTTTTCTCGAGATGCAATTCTTTACATATTTACCATGGTTCTTACAATTTTTGGACCAATAAACATAGGTGTCTGATATTGGACTCTCTCCATATTTGAACAACACAGACCCTCATAGTCCAACACTACATTTGGCTCACACCTCAACACAACACTGTCACATCCCTACCCTACATTACAACCCCTCACATCACCAGTACAAGCAGCATGCAAAGTGCAAAGCTCCGGCCTTGGCAGCTTAATGGCCCATACACTAAGAAGTTTTCAACACTTTTTCCTGTAGACTTAACCAAACCATATAATATGAGGTCAAACCTCAACACTTTCAATTTGTATGCAATCAGGCAGGCCCTTGCACTACATAGAAAAGGTCAATCTGAAGGATAAAGTCTTCTCTAAATCTTAGAGTGTGTATAGCCCTTTTGTCTGTAGGCACCCACCCAAAACAATAAACACATGTTCCATTCAAAAGTCTTTATTGATTATAGAATGACAGCATAAGGAGGGATGCAGCAAGCTAATATTGTCAGTCTCCAGTCCGTGTGCCTTTACAGCGCCAGCCCACGATCTTTGCTCCATGGCTACGGGATTCTGATCTCTTCCCCAACTTTATGCAGAGTCCAAAATCCATTCTGCACCTCTACCAGCTCATAGGGGACAGGCATGGCCAGGTTGCTGTTCAGCTTCCAAGCCACTTTGGAAGTTCCAGGGTGTTCATGTTGGTCATCGATGCTGCTTCTGGCCATGTGCCTCACCAAATATCCACTGACCACAAAAGAAGATGAGTGGAGTCCATGAAGGTGGGTTTCTAACAGCTACAACCGCAAGCAGTACCACTCCTGGAAAAATAAAACAAAGGATAAGACATTTCATTATGAAAATCACATCTTAATGCCCGTTTCCTTCATTCTGAACTTCATTTAATTTCGACATCACGAGTGAAATAACACATTTTCAGACAACTTACACAAACCAGAAAACATTAATGCAAACATTTGAATACACACCTGTGACGCCAGACAGCCCATCACCACAGGCTTCTCAGGGTACATGCCATGATTCCAAGATGTCCAGGTTCTGAAAAATTAGAACACCAACCAGCCGTTCATGTTATCAATAACTACACAGGTGGCATAGACACAAATAAACACCTGCCAGCTCTTATCAGCCCTTTCCACTATTCACAATACCAACATGTTTATGGTTAGAGGTGCATGTTCTTGCTCAAGTAACACAATTTTACCAATGTTGACTACACTTTATCTACAATGGCAAGTGTCATTGGCAGATGAGAATTACCCTCTGTCTCCCTGTGAGTGGCACCTCTGCTAACTAGCAAATTAAAACACATGCCATATCTCGACTGGTTACAGTACTTACATGTAAAGTGGCTAGCAACCAGGGTATTCCGGGTGGCCATACCTGCAGTGGTGCTCCGCCGCCTGGGGGCCGCCGGCTGACGGACCTCTGGCTCCCTCTCCCCTGTCAGCTCCCAAGATTCATCCCGGGGCAACGCACATGTTGTGCAACACGCAGCGCGCCAGGATGATCTTGGAAGCCTTTGTAGGAGAGTACAGGAGTTCACCCCCAGGCCGGGCCAAGCAGAGAAACCGGGATTTGAGAAGACCTATGGTCAACTCGATGATACTCCGGCTTCTCTGCAAGGCCCTGTTGTAATTCATTTCTGCTCGGCCCTGGGGGTACCTGATTGGAGCCATCAGCCACGTCAGCTGCGGGTAACCAGCATCCCCTGAAAAAAAAGAAAAATATACTTTAGTTCTTCATATCATGTGACTTTAGATGACTCCTCAAAATGGGAGACAATTAGGCATTTTACTAAACAACCTGCTCGTCTGTGTGCAAAAACTCATATGAAACATCTCAACTCTGTCTAACTGCCTAAATCACTAATACAAATGGGAAAAAGGACACACAAAGTGGTGGGTTTCTCTTGCAAGTTCCAACTTGGCCCCTATTTTGTTCCTATTATATTAGTATAGGCCTTACTTCTGGAATATATCTGCAACTAGAGTGAGGAAACCAATATTGACTCACTTATGCAAAGTACTTTGGGGATATGACAATACCATTGGAATCATTTGTAGGTTTTGTTTGGGTGGCTAGAGGACACCATTTACACATTGGTTAACCACCTTCATTTGACTCAAAGACAACTTTGGAAATATTTCTGTGGTGAGCTGCTAAGCTGCTGATCTGGTTGTGTGTGAACAGCCTGCCAACTCCTAACACATCCATTTTAGGTAGGCTTTGCTTAAATCAGGGTGTACACCGATGTAGCTTATTCCTATGTCTATGTAATCTTACAGTTTATGTTGTTAAGACAAAATACTTTACCAATAAGCCACCCTTCGGGCATTTGGCCACTTTCAAACGCCTGGTACAGAGTACTGGTTCTTAACATACTGGAATCATGGCACGACCCTGGGTGACCAGTGTTGACACTCATTATGCGCTGTTTGGCGTCACAAACCAATTGGACGTTCACAGAGTGGTACTGCTTGCGGTTCCGGTACTCAATTTCGTGGCTCCTTGGTGGCCTAATGGCTATGTGGGTGCCATCTATTGCCCCTAGGATTTGCGGCATGTGTGCCCGCAGGTAGAAGCCCAACTTCACTTCATTCCACTTATTTTCATTCTGTGGCCAGTGGATAAAATTGGGCACTAGATCCACTATGGCATTAATGACCAACATGAACACCCTTGAAACTGTGGGCTGGCTAATGCCCATTATACTTCCAGAAGTGGCTTGGAAGCTGCCACGCCCTAAAATATACAAAGTGGCCAGCAATCTGGCCATGCCGGGCACTGCATGGCCGCGCTGTGTGTCCGGGTCAATTTTGTCTGCTATGAGCTGGTAGAGGTGTAGAATAGTTCCTCGCTCGAGCCGGAACTTCCTCCTGACATCAGAATCCCGCAGCTTGTCCAAATAGATCCTTGGAGCAAAAATGCGTGGCTGGCGAGGTAAGGGCACACGGACTGGAGGTGCTGCTGGAGGTGCTGCTGGAGGTGCTGCTGCAGCTGCTTCCTCACCTTCTGCTGCCTCCTGTGCTCGGGCCTCCTCAAACAGGGCAGCGATAAATGCTAACATTGCACCATCTAAAGCGTCTGGGATCTCGTTCTCCATTTTGAACGCGCAAATTCGCGAATGCGCAGATATATATAGAAACGGCCGCTAATTATCACACCTGTGAGCCAGCTATAAAAGGAACACATGGCCAATATGGCTGCTGGATGTTATAGATCGATGTTTCTTATGTACTAGCAAGACCCTGTGACCCACAACCTACATTATCTTGAGGTAAGACAATTGTATCTCTCTCTCCTTAAAAAATATTACAAATTCTCTCTCTCTCTCTCTCTCTATATATATATATATATATAGATATGTCTGTTTGTGTGTTCTTGCTCACCGTTATTGTTTCCTGAAGGAGATAATTTGTACTTATCTTGGGTGTGCTTAAGTTGTCTATGGTGAATCCCCTCCAACCTACAATAGCTTGTGAACCCCTCAAGTGTCTTTTAATCATTGTTAGTTGGCCCCATGTGCATGTGGTTTTGACATGTGTTTTCTCATGTTTGTTAAAGGTGTGCAGTCTAGATTTGGCATCTAAACCTGCCCCCTTACCTTACCAGCTTCCAAAGACACAATTTTTGCTTTCCTGATAACTGTAATTTTTTATGTGCACGTATGTAGGTCATGCGATTTCTCATGTATGTTTAATGTTTGCAGCCTCCTTTTGCCTATAAAAAATTACACCACCACCCCTACCAAGTCTGTTTGTGCCATTAGGTAAGTGTTTGGAGGGCCTCGTGTGATGTTTGACCATATGCGTTTTCTAATGTTTTTTTTAATGTCTTTGCAGCCTCCTAGGCTGTGGTTTACTACCACCAACACCACCACCAACACCACCACCACCCCCACCAAGTCTGGGTAAGTGTTTGGAGGGCCTCGTGTGATGTTTGGCCATATGCGTTTTCTTATGTCTTTTTTTTTATTTCTTTGCAGTCTCTTCTGCTCCACCACCACTACCACCACTACCACCACCGTGTTTGTGCCATTAGGTAAGTGTTTGGAGGGCCTCGTGTGATGTTTGGCCATATGCGTTTTCTTATGTTTTTTTTTTATTTCTTTGCAGTCTCTTCTGCTCCACCACCACTACCACCACTACCACCACCGTGTTTGTGCCATTAGGTAAGTGTTTGGAGGGCCTCGTGTGATGTTTGGCCATATGCGTTTTCTTATGTCTTTTTTTTATTTCTTTGCAGTCTCTTCTGCTCCACCACCACTACCACCACTACCCCCACCGTGCTTGTGCCATTAGGTAAGTGTGTTCTGTAACTGTTCACTAATTATACTGTATATGAAGAGCAATCTGCAAATCATGTATTTTTATGTTTTCTCTTTTGTCATTTCAGATTTAGGCGTTTGGGGCTATTTGCTGCTGCTGGACAGCCAGATTATCTGCCCACCTCGTGCTCCCATGGCCCCACCCACTGGAAGGCTGAGGAGAGGGGGCAGGGTGGCCAGGGGGGGCAGGGTGGCTGCCAGGGGGGGCAGGGTGGGCAGATCGTCTGGCTCTGGTGTGAGGGAGGCTCCAGCTGTATCCAGGAGGGAGTCCACCATCCCCATCCCGGAGGAGGAAGCCGAGGGAGGTGTTAACACACCAAGTGGACAAGCTGGCTCTTCTGACAGTAGTCCTGGAGAGGGTCTGTCCACCAGAGTCAGCTTGTCCACATTATCCCGGCTTCCCCGTTTCACCCCCAATCAGTGCTGTGCCCTGGTCCAGGCCTATATGGCCAGATATGAGGTGCTACATGGGACCAGGGCCGTGTCTCACTCTGTAACAGAGAAGCGCAGATTGTGGGATGAAATCCGGGATGCTGTAAATGCACTGGGTGAAACACCTCGCCACAGTAACAGCGTGCGGAAGAAGGTCACCGACATCTGTGTGTCCGTTCGGAGGAAGCTAATTGCATGGGCTGCGGAGGGTCTTTATGACCGACAAGGTCGGCTGGATGAACCTGCACGAAGTTCTCTCTGGCCTTATCAATTACCTTTTTTGCAGATAATCGGGCCCGATACCATCTTTGCCAGAGAGGACTTAGATTCGGATGCTTTGCATCAAGGTAGGATATTATCTTGGATGTCAATTGTGTGGTTTTTGCAAAAGATTAACTACTATCCTATGTGTGACATGAATAGAATTTGATACTTGGCCTTCCAATTGTCCTTTTTTTCTTTTCCCCAACCTGCAATTTGTTCATCTGTAGCACGGATCTCAGCCCCTCCACAGACCATGCAGCTTGGCGACCCCGACGGACTCACGGGTGTTGACGTCAGTGCTGACCCTCCTCCTGGTAAGTCCCATATCGTACTGTGCCAAACAATGTAGATGTATATTTTATTGTTTTGATGATAGCTCATATTGCTATGTCCTCTTTACAGAAGATCCGCAGCAGGTAACACACCCAGTGCAGCAAGGCCTGGAGGAAGGTGTTGGTATGTATAGCAATTTTATAATTTTTAACGAATCTTATTAACCCAGTTAACACACATGTATTTTCTTTAAAAAGAGTGTTGCCTTTTAGATGTTTACCCTGCAAAACACCGTTGACAGCATTAATGGGTGCCGTCATTAGTATTCAGACCAAGCCTTCTTAACCTTTGGGAGGGTTTAGCAAGTGTCCTATGAGCCCAGGAAAGCAATTTTGAATCTTTGGCCGCAATGCTTAATTCCTGAAGCTAGGAGGGCAATCTGGCCATATTCATTACTGCCTAAGGTTATGTACTAAACATGTTTTTTTTATTTTTTTCAAAGAACATCAGGCCCCTCTTGACGTAGCAGCTGGAGTTGGATCAGGAGCTGGCGACGATTCTGCATCCAGTGCTGTGGTATGTGATATAAGGGAACAAGGTGCACATGTAACATTTCAATGGTAGTAATGATTTTGGCCTAGATGTGGCTTACATTGTGTGTGTTAAATTAGTGCTATGACATTCTGACGATGCACCAGCACAACAAGAGTTCGATCTTGAACATCAGGGAATTATGTTAGAATTTGGGTTGCCACTAATGTGCCAAAAACATCCATGACCTTTAAAGTCCAGCCAGTCTTTGATTTTTCAGGTCCAAATTCATGTGTATCGTTTTGTTGGGTTGTCCTGAAGCCGATTGATGGCGAGATTTTAGACAACATACGTAGATGTCGAAAGTCATTGGTGTATAACAGATTTACCAAAAGCAAAAACAACCTACCACACCAGGGTTAATTGGGAACAGCTTCATGTCTAAACTTTGTTGCCTTTGTCATATTAGTCCTACCAACATAATATGTACCCATTATCAGAAGTGTTGCTAGCTTGGATAATATTACAATGAACAAGTACTTATTAGAAGCACATCAAACTTTTCAACGTTCAGCTTGGGGTGTTAAGTTGTCAAACTAATCCGAACTATTTAGTCATGATGTTTTATAATGATTTGGTCTATTTCTTCTGCTTTCAGGCAGCCTTCGATGCAGTGGGATTGTCACCTACCCAACCTCGTGCATCTCTGCTGGATGTGGCCGAGAGGCTGCTTACCGAGTATCTGATCCAAAATGAGTTAAGGAGGTCTACTCATCAATCTAGTGAGGTAGTACGGCTGCTAGGGCTCATACATGAATCTGTAGCAACGATGGCACGGGTTCAACAGGATATGCGTGAAAGCTTGGTAAGTTTAGCAAACCAGCATCAACGGGATCGGCAAAGTGTTGACACTCAGGTGCTGGACCCACGCCAACGCCTGTTTGGATCAGAAGATGCCCCATTGGCAGAGCCCTATCACTCACCTGCCACTGCAGGTTGTGCTAGTGGGAGGGTAATGCCAGTGTTGGCCACTTGGCAAGCAGCTGGGGATGTGACAATTCCTCCTGTAGCCACTCCTAGCACTTTACACTCCGTTCGGCCTCCCACACCCCTCAATGAGCAATCCTCCTGCACAACCTCATTGCGCACTGGTTCCACAATATCCCTTCCATTTGACTACACTCCCTCCACACCTTTAGAACTTCAATCCTACCCAGGCCGCCAGCCTTTGTCACCAGCCCCAGACGCCGTTTCCCCCCGCACCGTGGACCCCAACAACCAATCAACCACAACTCCCCACACATCTTCACAACCCTTGCACCACCAGCAGCATCAAATAGCCTCGGGGCAGCAGCAGCGACAAAATCTAATGGTAATGGTAGCAGATTGGACTATTGGCCCAAGATCTTCTGTCTGGTACATTTTCAGGGTTTACCACATTGCAGCAGCCTCCTGGACACAATCTGATAATAATGGCCCACTGTACCAAAACCCTAAGGCTGAGCACAGAGCAGATTGGACTATTGGCCGAACATTTGCTGTCTGGAACCTTTCCAGTGTTCACCACACTGCATCAGTCACCACCACCAGCACCTTAATTTTATATTTATTGTATTTATTTGTGTTATTTTTGTTAATGATTGATACATTGGCCAATTTGTGGGGCCATTTTTTGGTTCAATTTGAGGGTGGCACAATATGATTTATTTTTTTTTGGTGTTAAGCAATAAAAATTTCAGCAAAATGAATAGTTTGTGTTTGATCTCTGGTTTTTTAGGAGTGTTGGTGGCCAAGTAAGGGCCCTGGTTAATGTAGGCATTTATACACACGTGCTTCTCTATCTCCAAACATATGATTTCATTTAAATTTGGAAAACTCAATGTTCACAAAATGACCCAAGAAAAGGTCTCCCTTCAAATGTAGCTTCAAAACAAGTCTCAAGGATAACATAAACCAAAGCCAACATGCTAACAATTACAGACCACACCACTCGACTAAACAAATACAACACAAAAGACATTCGATGTGTACACCAAAAAGAAAACTTTGGTAATAAAAGATAAACTCTTTTTAATAACACATGTAGGTGTCTAACATCTGTAGCGTCAAAAAAATATATTATTAAAATATATAATATAATGAACAAAATTTCAAATGTAACATTTGTGTTGCAACGTGCAACATACAATTTTTTTTTTTTATTAAAAAATATATTTTTTTTTTTTTTCAAAAATTATTATTTTTTTTAGTAAACATTTTTTTATATTTTTTTTGAAAAATTGTTTTTTTTTTTTCAAAAATTATTTTTTTTTTCAAAAATTTTTTTTTTTAGTAAACATTTTTTTATATTTTTTTTCAAAAATTTTTTTTTTTTTTTTTTAGTAAACATTTTTTTATATTTTTTTTCAAAAAGTATTTTTTTTTTTAGTAAACATTTTTTTATATTTTTTTTTAAAAATTATTTTTTTTTTTTTACTTAACAGTTTTTAATATTTTTGTTTAAAATATTTCTTTTTTTTTTTTTCTTTTTTTTTGTAAGAACGATTCAAAGGCGTGACATTACGCACAAATGGCTCCTTAGGGTCCGGATCCACCCCACACAGCTGCTCCAATAACATTATTCGTTCTCCGCACCACTTTAAATACGCCAGCATTACCTCACTGGTGAGGTGGGTGTGCCCTGGGTAGAAAAAGACATGACAATTAGTTTTATGCAAAATGATCCTAACAAGGATTGTAATTAATGTGCCTCAACAAATATGCTTAGGAGTCTATTGGTTGGCTTTTATGAACACTCTGAAGCAAATATGCTAAATTGCTGTTGTAAACCTTGAACTCAAACTTTCAACTCAAATTGTTCAAAAGGTTACATAAGATGGCTTGGAATGTTAGTAGCAGTTCCACCAAAGCTAAGTAAAAGGCTTTTCTGCATGTAAACACAAGCAATCATTTTGAAGAATGTAAGGTGTTTTGTGTTGAATTGGTCAACACGATACATGTGCACACATTTATCTCTATCACCATTGGAATCTGTGGAGCGTTCTCTCTCCCTCTTACTGTCTATAGTTTGAACCTGACACATAGTAGAGACTCACCCTTTGGAATTTTGAGGGACAGTTCTGGACGGAGCAGATGTGTCTCCTCCCCTGATTGTGTTTCTCTGATGTTTTTTGTGCCTCAGCCCTGCCTGTTCTAAGTGTTGGGAACATATCATTTTTGGAGGGCTGCGGAAAACTAATCAGGTTAGACTTACCCTCTCTAGGTTTTTGGAGACGAGAGAAATCACGATCCTCCTTTTTACATGGCCCCTGTACACACATCTAGGCACCTCCCTCCTGTTGGTTGACCCCACAGCAGGCAGCTTGCTATGGAGGCACATGAGATGAAGCCAAGCACCCTGTGCCTGTTCAGGCACTAGGCTGTGAGCCAGCCTTGCCCCCCTCCCTTCCGATGGTCTCAATGATTAGGAGTGACAGCATCAGGAGGCAATATTGGCATGCTGTCACCTCAGTTAAGGAGGAGGGGGAGTCTGTTCCAGACAAGTATTTGTGCAAAATTTTAGACAGTAAGAAAATGGTCCCAGTAAGTCTTAGGGGGAATATGCACACCTATCACTTGGAATACTAATGCATAGAATGCATTCACATAAAGAACCTGCTGCCTTTAGAACAACTTGAAGCCTGATCGGGGACATACACAGTTAACATTTCTCCACTTACTAAGTAGACACATTACTGCAAAAGCACACAACTTACCATCATCACGGTTTTGTTGGCCCCCAGAACAGGATGGGCTTGCTGGCTCAGGAGAAACTGCACAAAAAGAACACAAATTGTGAACTGGAATGTGGTACATTACCGAGGAAGAGTATTTATGAAAGATTGATAAACACACATTTTCAGTGTTGACTAAATCAGGACATGAGTAAATTACAATGTCCCCAAAAAATTTACAAGTACAAAGCACACCATTTCCAATGTAGAGAAACTAACACCAATTTAGAATAGGGTGGCTTGAGAAAACTTAAAAAAATAACATGTCCTGTAATGCTCCCCAAAACCACCTTTCAAACATGAAGGTTAAGCAAGAGTGTTTCATGACCAACCTTCCTGTCACATATAGCAAAACTAAACTTGCTTTGACTCCAACTTAGATTATCCTAGATACACATCATCCTAGCACACACAATACATGTGATAATCTAATTTTAGGTACTTACAGACTAGTTCAGGGGAGCCACTAACATCATCTGCCTCCACCCCTGGAGTGGGGGAGGATGGGGGAGAGCCTTCATGGGGGGATGGTGTCCCTTCATGGGGGGATGGTGTCGTATCTCCTAGAAACACAAAGACACGGATACAATCCTTGAACAAAAAGCTATTTGATAAAGGCACACAGAAAGTAGTCGGGAAACATTGAAGGTAGTAGTTACAGTGGACTGGGTAAGCAGCGGCCCCTCTTCCCCAGTCCTCCACAACAAACATCCTCAATGTCAGCTGCTACATAACCCCAATGTCAAAATATATATATTACAGCCCTTATATTTCCCAGGACACATTGAACACACAAACACATGTAGAATACTTACTTCCCATTTGAGGAGAGCCCAGGTCCTCATCACTGTCTAACAAATTGGCCTCTTCTTGGGCAACAATGTCTTCCTGGCCCGGATCCAGGCGACTTGGCCCTGCCTGAGGCTACTCTCTTGCTGAAGTTACATCAACCACAAAAGAAAACAAAACAAACAATCATTCCTCCAAGTTCGACCTAATACACAACACACCAGCACATCCACATTACTTACAGTGGGCCTGAGAAGGCTGAGGCTCAAGATCCTCATCACTGGTTTCTAAAAAAATAAAAAAAAAAACATCAAAAATAATACATTATATATTATTTATGGACACAAATAGGCAGTAACCTCTCATCATGCTAGCACCATACTCAATGCCCCTACAATTCAGAACATAGAAGTGCACTTACACCAATGAGATGCATTGACCATGTTTTAAAACAGGAGGGCACCATGCAAATTAAGCGGTCGCCTAAGGCCTCGCACCTACAGGGGCCTTGCGGCCAGTGGCGGAGCACCAACATTTCGAAGGGCGCAGTCAGGGAAATCGCCCAAGTAAAAGATTGCTTTCAATCCTCGGATCTAAAATTTGCAGCAGTGTGCTGCAGTCCCTTCACTGCGTCTGCCAGGTGTCTGTTGTCCGCTGACACTTACTCCTCCTTCTCTGACTGGGGATTGGCCGTCTGATCATGTTATCCTAAGATGTTGAGGAATCGGTAGGTGTGTACCTGCACCAGTAGGAAGTTACTGCCTGGTCAACTCACTCTGCTATCATCGGTTGTTGCTCTGGGAGGAGAGCTCCGCCCTGGATCCAGAACATACAGGTAACCAGGCCCAGACTTGATATTTTGCAGGCTGCTCATAGATTTGTGGTGTCCACTATGCAAAGGGGTGAGTAGCCCCAGGGAAGTTGGAAGAGTCCGAAAATGGTTGGTGGAGGAGGAGGAGAAGAAGGCCCTGGGTGGCTGGGGGACAAGGAGAGGGCCCCTGGGTGTTTTCTAGAGGAGGAAAGACCCCCAATGACGCCAGAGTCAGTTGCCAGGGAAGAGAGTGGAGCTGAGCAAGTCCTGCATATCTGACATGAAAGCCAAACATGGTGGAGATGGAGCCCTCTGCCCTACACAATGACAGCACCCGAGGTGGAAGGTGAGGGGTAGCGGGTCTTTGACATTATAGAGCATATGGACTCTGTCCATTATTGTTAGTTTGGGTTGGAGTTGTCCTTTAGATGTTTAACTCTGTTGTTTTTGCCCCGAGCTGTGAGGGACTGAGGTATGACAGCCCACTATGTTGGGACTTATAGTGCCCTAGAATGTGGAGGACTGAGGAATCCTTAGTCCCTAACAGAGGGCACTACAAGTCTTAGCATAGCAGGCAGTAGTTCCTTAGTCCCCTACAGAGAGCAGTACAAGTCCAAGCAGGTAGCCTTCTGCGTTGGGACTTGTTGTGCCCTTGACTGTGGTGGACTGAGGAAGGGAAGTGTAAGGGGGTCTCTGTAAGCTCAGATGTATGGGGGAGCTTTGGTGACCACAGAGTTCCCTTTTACACCAGAGTCCCCAGCTTTCCCCCTCAAATAATGGTTCCCAGAACTCTCCTTACATCAGAGTCTTCACACTTCCCTCTTACAGTGTAGTAAGTCTGGAGACTCCGATGTAAATGTGAAATGTGATTAGAGATTTGACATTTCTACAATGTACATTTTTCTACTTACGATCCACAATTTGTAGCAGCTCAAATGGCTCGCTGCCTCTGAAGGCATAGTTCAATGTGGCAGTCCTCCTCCTCCCCTTCTTCACCAAAAGTACAAGAGGGTGTCGCCCGTCCGATTTTGCTAGAAGCAGAAGAGAAAAAATAAACATAAAAAATACTCATGTACATAGTAGTATTAAAGGTTGTGAAGAGACACTTGATGGAGGTAGGAAAGGTAGGAGCGAGAGGGAGGGGAGGGGGGGGTTGTTGGTATTTGTGTTGTTGCATACCTAAACACATGTCCACCTACCCACAAAATTGTAACCTATCTGGTCACATGTCATGTATATTTTTACTTACCGGAGATTTGCTCCACAGCCTTTTTAGGGAGCCTGGGTGAGCGCCTTTTGGCATCACTCCAGGCCCGCTGAAGATCCACCACTAGAGGCAGGAAGTTAAATCTCCGCAGCAGCCTCATCCGGAGATGACACATCATCTTGTACTTTTGGTGAAGATGCATATTCACCTTGTCATACCCCCAGAGGAGGAGGAGCTGTGGAAAGAGCAATGTATGATTGAGTCCAAGTATGTCCAAAAATGTACAGTCTTACAAAAACATGCTAGGTCGTCTTTGAGATTTTGTAGAACAAAGAATCCCATTTCTGGTGATACATAGACATCGATGTCCAAATCTACCTCCATGACATAGGTTGCCCCACACTGGTGATTTCCTCTACATGATCTAGACATTTTGACAATTGTCCTTTCATTACACACCCAGGGCCGCCATCAGGGGGGGACAGCCAATACACATGTAGGGGGCCTGAGTGCCTGTAGGGGCCCCGGACCCGCCATCCATGAAGTGTGCAGGAGACAGTAGCCAGTTGACACATAAGGCAGGAGAAGCACCGAAGGATAAATGCATAGTAAGCACACTAAACTAGCTGGCAGGCCTGGGACTCAGGAGATGTTAGGAGGAAGGGACTTAAGAGCCTTTCAGCTACTCATTGGCTGAGGAGGTAACAGGAGGCAGGCTGATCCACTTCCTGCTGCCTCCTTAGCCAATGGGTACACAGGGTGCACTGTCCATCACTGCACAGCCTTGTGCTTCCTCTGCTGATGGGATAGAATTCCTCTGCCAAAATAACATGCAGCAGAGATGGAGATAAGAGAGATGAAAATTAAATATTTCCTAATGAAGCTGCTATATTTAGCTAGAATACATGTACAATTCATAGCCCTTGGCATGTTAATTACAGTCACTGTATTTACAACCTTATTGCTGTCCATTTAGCAGGGTGAAAGTAACTTTACACACATGTAGCATAGGTATCAACTTTTGTCACCATGTTAAAAGGACAGCAGTATGGGTAGCATTACAGTGACTGTTATTAGTCCAGGCTCACTAAACTAGCCAATGCTTGGAAAAGCAAGCCATGCAGATTGCTTTTCAGGTCCCTTTTAACATGAGCTGTCTGATTGGGTGTGTCTGTTCATTATGCTGTGCTGAATTACCCTGGATTCGCAATTCCTGCAAGAGGAGCACATGGGATGTGGGAGATGTGAATTTAATGTGTCAGAATTATCCACACAATCACACATAATCCTTTTTAAAGGTCCCCAGCAGAATTTGATGGCATAGTGGTGGACAGCAGTGCCATCAGATTCCAGTTATATCTGTAAATTAACAAAGCAATGGGATCTGGGGGCGTATTTAACTTGCAATGGACACCCCCATTGAAACACATATGGCAGTGTGAGATGCGTGTGTTGGGAATGTGATCCATTAAGACAAGTGATTATACACTCATGCGTTTCGTTTAGAGGTGATTTGTCCAATGCAATCCTTTGAAGACATGACCAGTCCATATTTTTGTGAGCACTGATTCCATCTCAGGTGAACAAATTAGCTGCTGTGTGCAGATCCAGCTTATGATGGCGAGTCTCCGACAAGACAAACGGTGCAGAGCTTGCAGTGTGTGTGTATGTATTTAAGGCAATCATTTTTGGCATTATGTATTTAGGGAATATAATGTTTCTAATCTTGCATATATGAAAAGGGGCAATACATTTGTCTTTATCTAGACTGATTCCAAAGCGTCATAGCAATCTGTCACAGATAATTGTGTTTCATTTTGTGTAAAAGTAGAAACTAATCAAATCTATATACAGGCATACCCCACTTTAAGTACACAATGGGACCAGGGCATGTATGTAAACCGAAAATGTACTTAAAGTGAAGCAATCCCTTTTTTCTTTTCTCAATGCATGAAAATACACCAGCTCCATAGTAAATTTTGGCCACATTGACATGGCCTTGCTCCCAAACCATGTGGGAGCATGTTAAGGGGATCCAGGACTATGACATGATAGATTACCTAGGCAAGCTGGCCAGCCACAAAATGGATATGGTGTAGTCCTGGGTACCCTCTCGGTGCTCCCTAAGTTTGTTATCCCTGTCACTTATGGTTTGTGAGCTGTGTCATGCCAAGCTGAACAAGCTGTGTCCTTACTCACGAGTGTATGTAAAGTGAGTCTACTTAAAGCAGGGTATGCCTATCTATATCTATATAGAAAGTTCAGAGATGTGAACCTGTTCCCTATTATATACACTAATATATGGTATATAATATATTCTATATATGTATAAAATATATAGATTTTATATAATGTATATATATATATATATATATATTGTCTCTAATATATATATATATATATATATATATATATATATATATATATATATATATATATATATTATATATATTGTCTATAATATATATTTTTTGTGTGTGTGTGTGTGTGTGTGTGTTTGTGTATATATTCACACACACACACACACACACACACTATATATATATATATATATATATATATATATATATATACACATACACACACATACACATTACATACAATATATATAAAATATATATACATTATATACATATATTATATACCTATATATCTATGTATATATTATATACCAAAAAAAAAATAATATATATATATATATATAGTGTAGGGAACAGGTTCACATCTAGGAAGTTTCTATAACAGGAAGCTTCTAGATCACATCTAATAGGCAGAAAGTGCATGCGCATATCAGCAGACCAAAAGTTACTTGCACACCCGCTAGATAAGCGACCGACCCACCATCCCCCACATTCACCCCCCCCCTCCTTACCTTACACACAAATGCCACAATTTCGGGAGTAAAGAGTGCAGGAGCCATGATGCACAAACTTGCGGGAGGGCCTGGACAATTTCCGGAAACGTTTGCACTCACCAATAGTTTTGTTTCCGGTTGCATGTACAAATGTGAGAACGCGGTTCTGTATATTAGCGAATTCGCAAACAATAGTCACCTTACACAACCATTAAGCATATTTAACTTAAAACAAGAAATACAAATACATACATTTGTGGACACCAGAAAACTTTATTTAGACACATGAAGACATTTGAAAAAAAGATTTGAAACATGCTGTTTATTACACAAATACACAGCTCAAACATTTCACATAACATATTTTTGCCACAGTCTCCACAGTATCCCATTGAAGCCACAGATTTGTATTTTTAAAACAAAAACAACCTTTGTACAACGTTTAGACCATATACATCGACAAAGAGCCCATAATCTACAGATGCATGTGCAGATTGACAGAACAATACACAATTATGTTAACAGCAATAAATACTTACAGAGAGTCAACACAGCCAAATCCCACCTCCATAAATAACAAAGGCCCCCAAATGTTAACCATAAAGCATGTGACACACAATATATTGGACCTCTTCCTAGGTCAAATCTTTCCTGCTGTCTGAGTGAGCTATATATAATCAAGGCAAACACACACCCAGAATGGGAACTCCCAGGCAAAAATTTAACTGTGTGTGTCCTGTGTGTTTTGGAGCATGCTCAGTTGCCAAAAAAAGGGAAATAGAAATGAGGAGGAGGAGAGAGACGTAAACAACCCAAATACATGTATGTATGTATGTATGTATGTAGGTAGGTGTGTATATATGTGAATTGATAAAATTCTCTCTTCAAGTTTGCTAGTCATTATTTAGAATGTTTAGATACAGGAATACATACATATATATACAATTACATGAGAGAGCGAGAGAGAGAGAAATATATATTTAGGGAAACAATTTAAACACACCTTTTGGGATTTGGGAGTCGAGATTGTGAAGATTGAACAGATATGTAAGCCAACAATCTGACTCATCACTCATGAACATCCCTAATCTTGGCGTGGCAATTATATCAGGCGTTCTTATGGGCGTTTTTGCTGGCGTTTTCCCAGGCGTTTTGACATGGATTTTTTGGGCAGGCATTTTTATATGAAATCACCTAAAAAAGCCCCAAAAACAGACCACAACACCTACATGTGAACGTAGCCCGTTTGGGGGCGTTTGAGGGGGATTTGTACAGCTCAAGGATCAACTCCCAAAACAGCCAAAAAGTCCAATCCTATTCAGTTCAATGGCCCCTGTTCCCATGTGAGCATTTTGACGGCATGAGGAAAACACCCAACGCTCACTGAGAAATAGCACAATCATTAGGGAGTCTGCCTTCCTGCTGTAGGTTTGTAAGTTCGAATCCAGAAGGAGCCCTCTGTATGGGCAACACTTGGAGGTCTCCAAACCTCCAAATGTTCACATCATTAATTTTTTGCATGTTTGGAAAAAGGCATGTGTATCAGCAAACTTTTAATCTAAAGACATGAACAAAATACAAAAGATGCCACATAAAGTCAATATGTAGCAATATTGTGAGCTAAAGCTATATTTGTTTGTTGGGCATACTTTGCTAATTAGCCAAGTATGGGGATATATATATATACCTTCAGTTAAATGTGTAGTCAAATGCTAACACTTGGCCATACCCATATGGAAGAAAAGGTAGTATTTGCAATATATTTAGAAAAACATTCTTTTGAAACACATAGAATATTGGCAAAATTGTGACATTTCCTTGATATTTGTGAAATGCTAATAATCTTTCTTTGAAATATGTTTTACATCTATTTTTGTTCTATCTGACGACCCGTTCCCCAATGTAATATTTTGTGGGATTTTTCAGATAATGTGGAGGTTCTATATAAACACTGTAGATTTCACTGTTATGATTTCTGAGTTAGCAGGAAAGGTGTATGGAATGTGATGGTGTTTACTAAGGGATCCCTTGTTGGAAGTGTGCATGTTTTTCCAATTCCGCCGGTTTTTTCCATTTTCTATGGGCGAGACAGCGGATTTTCAATCGGTATTCAAAAAAAAAAATTGCCCAAAATCGCGCTGGCGGGATTTTTTGAGCCTATTTGGCGTTGCGCATGCGCACATTCGCGCGTTCGCAGCTCGGGGCTGGAGGAGCTTTTTAACCTTTCTACACTTTAGCAGATATCTCTCTTTCTAAGTCAGTTTTTGACATTTTTTAAAAGCCAGTCATCTCCAAATTGTTTTCCACACCTTCCACAGTGATTTGGGATTTTTGGGGGTACAGGGGAAAATTTGGCAAAACTTTAGTCGAGCTTTTAGCTGGCGTGTTTTTAAGTCGCGCTCTGACCTTGTTGCATCTTAATGAATCTCACACTAGGCGTTATTGTCCGCCCGCCGTTCTCTGAATACCAATTTAGACGTACAAATTCGCCGGTTCGCAAAAAACCCGCCAAAAAGCCAATTCGCCGTACTATGAATCAGGCCCATAAATCTCTTTTCTTCTAGATGTAAAGAGTGCCCCTTGTCCTCTGTGATGACCATTAAGTGAATAAGTCAACGTAAAGTTCACTATATGGACCCCTTATGTACTTATACATGTTGTTCATATCCCCCCTTAGGCTCCATGTACACGGGACGCTGGAAATGGTCGTTTAGGAGCAGTTGGGCGTTTTTTTCAGAAGCCCCTGAACCCATCTACATTTTATCTTATCTGTCCATGTACACCAGGTCGTTTACAGTCATTTGCAGACAGTTGCGTTCAGGGACTTTTTTTAGAACGCAATTATTTGCGTTCGAACGTGTGTTTCCCGGCGTTTCAAACGCACAAACGCGTCTAAACGCGTCCGAACGCGTCTGAACACGATGACCCGCGTTTAGCGTTTGCGTTTTTCCATTTTAAAGGGGAATAATTTTTTTGACCTCTAGGAACGCTTCTAAACGCAAACGCCCCTAAACGCCGCTAAACGCGGGTACAAACGCTACCGAACGGACGTTTCAAACGTCCTAAAAATTCCAGCATTCAAAGGGACTTTTAACAACGTCCCGTGTACATGGAGCCTTAATATCCTCTTCTCAAGAGAGACTAAATTCAGTTTGTCCAATCTTTCCTCATAGCTGAGCTCCTTCATACCTATCAGTTTGGTTGCCCTTCTCTGCACTTTCTCCAGTTCCCCGATATCCTTTTTGAGAACTGGTGCCCAAAACTGAAATGCATATTCCAGATGAGGTATTATTAATGATTTGTACAGGGGCAAAATAATATCTCTCTCTCTGGAGTCCATGCCTCTGTTAATACAAGAAAGGACTTTGCTTGCTTTGGAAACCGCAGCTTGGTGTTGCATGCTATTATTAAGCTTATGATCTACCAGAACACCCAGATCCTTTTCGGCTATGGATTCCCCTAATTCTACTCCACCTAGTATGTATGCTGCTTGCATATTCTTACCCCCCACTGCATAACTTTACATTTGTCAACATTAAACCTAATTTGCCACATTGTTGCCCAATGAAACAGTGCATTGAGGTTGGCTTGTAAGTATCCTGTAAGGAAGTTATTTCAATACATAGCTTGGTGTCATCTGCAACGACTGAAATGGAACTTTTAATCCCAGACCATATATCATTTATAAACATATTAACCACTTTAAGACCGGAAGACTTTAACGGACAATTGCACGGTCATGCAATGCTGTACCCAAACGATTTACGTCCTTTTTTTCCCCACAAACAGAGCTTCCTTTTGGTGCTATTTGATCACCTCTGCGCTTTTTATTTTTTGTCTTTTTAAAAATATACAATATAGTCAATTTTTTTCATATATTTTGGCCAAAATGTATTTAGCTACATGTCTTTGACAAAAAAAATCTCAATAAACTTATTTTTATTGGTTTGCGCAAAAGTTATAGCATCTACAAACTATGGTGTAAATACTGGAATTTATGCAGCTTTTACTTTCTGACTACCTACAGTGCCTTGCAAAAGTATTCGGCCCCTTTGACTTTGCGACCTTTTGCCACATTTCAGGCTTCAAACATAAAGATATAAAACTGTAATTTTTTTGTGAAGAATGAACAACAAGTGGGACACAATCATGAACTGAAACAAAATTTATTGGATATTTCAAACTTTGTTAACAAATAAAAAACTGAAAAATTGGACGTGCAAAATTATTCAGCCCCTTTACTTTCAGTGCAGCAAACTCTCTCCAGAAGTTCAGTGAGGATCTCTGAGTGCCGGTTCACACTTGTGCGGATGCGCTGATCGCATGTAATTCGGAGCGCACTGCTCCTTCATTACATGCGATCTCCTGTGCGAATGCGAGTTCAGCCATACACTTTGTATGGCTGAATTCGCAGCGCATCCGCAGCAAACTCGCACATGAGGCATTTTTTGAGCCGCCTCAGAATCAGATCGCACAGTGGTTCACACTTGTGCGATCCGATTCTGTGCGAACTTGCAGATCGCACTGCGATATGCGATCAAACTGGGGGTATCGTTAACATTTTATTGACACCCCCTGCGTATCGCATATTGCAGTGTGAACTGCCAGATGTGCGGACGTGATGCGGGATCACGCTGCATATTCGCAGCGTTCCCGCATCGTACAAATGTGAACCGAGCCTAAATGATCCAATGTAGACCTAAATGACCAATGATGATAAATAGAATCCCCCTGTGTGTAATCAAGTCTCTGTATAAATGCACCTGCACTGTGATAGTCTCAGAGGTCCGTTTAAAGCGCAGAGAGCATCATGAAGAACAAGGAACACACCAGGCAGGTTCGAGATACTGTTGTGGAGAAGTTTAAAGCTGGATTTGGATACAAAAAGATTTCCCAAGCTTTAAACATCCCAAGGAGCACTGTGCAAGCGATAATATAAAATGGTTCTGGTATTACCTTAGTTTTGGAAGCTGAATATGTGATATTTGGTTCCCCTTGAGCGATGTTATGGCCTCCATGTTAGGATGAGAACTGAGCTTTCTCTCAGTTCCTGTGTTTTTCTCTGACCCTCCAGGGGGGTGTCACCAGAAGTACTCAGTCAATGGCTCTGAGTCTATAAACTGTTAAGTGACCTCCTGCTTTGACACATTCATAAAAGCACTCATATCATGAGATATGAAATGGTTACATGCTTGAAACCGATATTTGATGGTCCGTTTTTGAATTGGCTTTCTACAGACACTAAACATGGGCTATCTCGGAATAACCCCTGACCTGTACGGCATTGGATCGCTAGCTTGTCTTTCCTAGGCATGAAAGTGTCCGTGTTGGGTCTTAATTCGATTGGTATTTTATGGGGCACCCAAATATCTACTTTTTGTTAATATGTTATGTTTGGGTAAAAAGATATGATTTGAGCACGGATTGTGAGATGTAAGTTAACAATTTGGCTTTGGGAATCTACAAGGCAGCTTCACTAGATATCTGCTCTGACCCCCTGCTGTCCTCGGAGACCCAACTCCTGCTAGAAGGGCTGATAAGGCTTTACAACCTGCCAACCAGGATGTGTTTGAAGATAAAGCACTCTTGAGTGAGAGAGAGGGGGGGGGAAGGAAATACCTCTGCGGAGTACACATTTGCTGTTACAGCTTATTGGAATTTTGCCTGTGTCAGTGAACAAGATGGATGCCGAGGACAAGATGGTGTCGATACCACAATACCATTACAGTGTTAGCCTGTTAGGCCCTGACTTTTCACATGTAGCAATTTGGGATCGTGGGCAGAATCGCTGTGATTCTGCCCGCAATTCCAAATCACACTGTAATGCTGGCAAAACGCAGAACATGTGTTTGTGTTCCATTCATTTTTAGTGGCACCAAAACACAGTGTGGTTTTGGATGCTTGTTGTGGGATAAATCACTCAACTATCACAGCAAAAAGACACCACATTTTGGTGCCACTAAAAAATGAATGGAACACAAACACATGTGCTGCGTTTTGCCAGCATTGCAGTGTGATTTGGAATCGGGGCACAGCGGCGGGTAGAATTATGCCGATATTCTGTCCACGATTGCAAATCCCTACATGTGCCTAACAGGCTAACACAGCAGCAATTATGGAAGATTATTATCATCCCAGAGCCTCAATAACCAACTTTGCCAGAAGTTGCCACAATCTCAGATACCTAGTAGAATGACAGGAAGAAATTCTGCAGCACTGCAGTTTTAAGCTTGCCTGACTGAAGACACAAGGGAAAGAGGGACACACCTGGTGACCTGGGGTGGACTGGGTCAACAGACAGCAGCAGCCAGCAGCACTTTAGAACAGTGGCGGCTGGTGCTCAAAATTTTTGAGGGGGAACAAACAGAAAAATGTAATAGGCATTGCTTTGAGGCAAAAAACGCTGTAAAAAATTGCGTGACTTTGAGGTCGCAAAAGTGTGAAAGGGGTCTTCAGTAATTAAGGTATAGTGTGCCCCCTTTCAATGCAGAGAGACCAGCATGCCCCCTTTCAATGCAGAGAGACCAGTGTGCCCCCTTTCAATGCAGAGTGACCAGCGTGCCCCCTTTCAATGCACAGTGACCAGCGTGCCCCCTTTCAATGCACAGTGACCAGCGTGCCCCCTTTCAATGCACAGTGACCAGTGTGCCCCCTTTCAATGCACAGTGACCAGCGTGCCCCCTTTCAATGCAGTGACCAGCGTTCATGCCCCCTTCAATGCACAGTGACCAGCGTACATGCCCCCTTTCAATGCAGTGACCAGCATACATGCCCCTTTTCAATGCAGTGACCAGCGTACATGCCCCTTTTCAATGCAGTGACCAGCATACATGCCCCCTTCAATGCAGTGACCTGCGTACATGCCCCCTTCAATGCAGTGACCCGCGTACATGCCCCCTTCAATGCAGTGACCAGCATACATGCCCCCTTCAATGCAATGACCAGCGTACATACCCCCTTCAATGCAGTGACCAGCGTACATGCCCCCTTTCAATGCAGTGACCAGCATACATGCCCCCTTTCAATGCAGTGACCAGCGTACATGCCCCCTTCAATGCAGTGACCAGCGTACATTCCCCCAATGCAGTGACCAGCGTACATTCCCCCAATGCAGTGACCAGCATACATGCCCCCAATGCAGTGACCAGCATACATTCCTCCAATGCAGTGACCAGCATACATGCCCCCAATGCAGTGACCAGCATACATTCCCCCAATGCAGTGACCAGCATACATGCCCCCAATGCAGAGATCAGCGTGCGTGCCCACTTTAATGCAGTGACCAGCATACCATTCCCCCAATGCAGAGATCAGCGTGCGTGCTCCCTTACTTACTTGGAGCAGCAGTGGCGGCGGGCGGCTTCTCATCAGTCTCTCGGCGTCGGCTTCTCCTCGTTCCCAGCGGCACATCTCCTCATGTCCTCCCGCCTCCTCCTCGGCCAATGGCATGGGGTTTGCCTTGCGGCCAATCAGGAAGTGTGTATCGGACACACTTCCTGATTGGCCAGGAGGAGGATCGGTGTGACAATAGCGAATTTTCATTTGCTATTGTCACACAATGGGTGGGCTCGGGACGCACTGCTCTGCGCCCCAGGTCCACCCTTTGCATCGCCCTATTAGAGCCTCTGGCTTTAATCAGGTGATACCAAAAAAAAAAAAAGCCCCAGTGAACTCCATGCGTCCGGCGCCACTGCATGCAGATTAGGGGGCCGGACGCATGGATGGGGGGGGCTGCGCCCCTGCACCCTCGGTACACCGGCCGCCACTGCCCAGAACATCATCCACATCCATGTCCACATGGCAGGCTGACGGCTAACAGCACCCTCGGGGGTCCAGCTCCTCAACCAAGTGGCAACCAAAGGTGGGAAGCAGCACTGCAAGGATGTGGAGCCAATGGAAATAGAGAGGACCAGTGAGCAGGAAGGTGCCAGCCGCTCCTACTCTGCTCAGTGCTGCCTCCTGTCCTGTAGGCTGCGTCAGGACAAGTCAAGAAGACATGATGTCATATAATGGAGCCTGCAAGCACCGAGGTGGAGCAGCGAGAACCAGGCCCCTCTTTAAAATTGATTGGACCCTGGGCAAACATTTTCAAAATCAGTTTACTGTGGCAGATAAGGCAGTGATTGTGATTGGTTGCCAGAGGTTACAGCACACAATAGAGCTCGCTGATTACTGCAGTTGCTAGAGGTTACAGCACATCATTTCTGATTGCTGATTGGTTGCTAGAGGTTACTGCACATTATTACTGCTCACTGATTGGTTGCTAGAGATTATAGCAGTGTGACAAAATACAAGGCCTCCTGGGATACAGTTTAAAAACAAATTCTGTTAGGCATGCCGCCGAGAGTAGTGGGAATGACAAGATTGCGTATAAGAATGCCTAAGCCCCCGTTCATATTGGAGCAACTTGTCATGCGATTTGACAGGTCAAATCCCATAACATGTCGCACCCTATTTCCCGGAATGGCCATGTTCAAATGCTGCACCGATTTGAAAAAATAGTTCCTGCACTACTTTTGGTGATTTCAGGTGTCGCACAGATGTCTTCCAATTCACACCTTAAGTCACACTCACATGCGGCTTTGAATTTGTGCGATTTTAGATGAAGTTGCACAAATTTCAAAGCCACATTCAATGTGAATAGGGACTCAAAGAGGATGATTAAACAGAACCACCCCTTGATCACCTACCTCTTCATGAACATAGCAGCTGCATCGTTGACTACACATTACTGTGAGATTGATGGTTAGCTTCACGGTGCCGCAACCTAACATGTCAAGTTTTACAGGCAGTGTCACCGGTACAGTTGCCCATTGATGTCAGAGTCGCCGCAGCCACATGCCAAATGCACAGATAATCAGAAACTGCGTGTGGAATAAAGGAGATAACCAGAGACTGCAGATAGACTACAGGAAATAACCAGAGACTGAGGATGGACTACAGGAGAAAATCAGAGACTGCGGATAGCTTACAGGAGATAACCAGAGACTGAAGATGGACTACAGGAGATAATCACAGACTGCGGATAGATTACAGGAGATAACCAGAGACTGCGGATGGACTACAGGAAATAACCAGAGACTGCGGGAAGGACTACAGGAGATAACCAGAGACTGCGGATAGATTACATGAGATAACCAGGAACTGTGGATGGACTGTAGGAGATAACCAGAGACTGCAGATAGATTACAGGAGATAACCATGAAACTGAGGATGGACTTCAGGGGATAACCAGAGACTGTGGATGGACTACAGGAGATAACCAGAGACTACGGATGGACTACAGGAGACAACTAAAGACTGCGGACAGATTACAGGAGATAACCAGAGACTGCAGATAGATTACAGGAGATAAACAGAGACTGCGGATGGACTACAGGAGATAACCAGGAGACAGCCCCGACCGGCGCTCCCCGTTGGTCGGGCGGTGTAAAAGCCGGCCAGGTTCAGGTGGCACACAGCAACAGCATGTGCGAGTCTGTACCGAGTGCGCAATGACGGCGCGGCCGACGCCACTAGCTAAAGCACACAGAACGTTACTTCTGCAATCTGCACTGATGCTCTGGGGGGGTTCAACCTCCCAAACCCTCCCCCTATCTACGTCCCTGCCCAGGTATAAAGATGCACTGTCTGTGAATTGAACTAAATGAAGCTGTTATAGAGCCAGCTGCCCTGGTCATAGAAGGCGGGCAGAAACTTCTGGTTATGTGGAGGGGAAAATAGAAGCCCCTTAAGTGACAAAAGAGGCACTTTGGAAATTGGTTGTAAGATACTGGAATGTAGGAGAACAGTAGAAAGATTGACTCTGTTTAAAGGCGAGCATTACTCTGCAAAATTATGTATTACTATTTGTGCCTGGATATAGCAACTCTGTGAGTACAATAAACTTGTTTATAAAAGTGTAACTGACAAACCTAAAATATTGTACTGAAAAAAGATCAAAGACAATTAAAATTGGAAGTAATGGCCCTCCTTTCCTCTGCTTATGCAAATTAAGGAATTTAATGTAGTAATACTACAGTTTTTTTCTAACCCAATAAAAGAACTGAATGTCCTTGGCCCCTGTACCTAGAGTATATAGCAACCTATGGTTACATGTTGCACTTCATGCCAATCTAAGCATCTAATGCTGAAAACTGCTAAATAGCCCACAGCACTTTCAGAACTCTCGGTTTGATCGGCTGCTTTGGAAGGAAGAGGAGAGATCTGGGGTCTCTCCATAAAGAATACCTGTCACTGCCCATGCTATTACAAGGGGTGAAGTTCATCACTTCATTAAATTAAATTACTGGTTGAGCCTAAGTAAAAAAATTAAAGAAATCTTTTTTTTTTGTATTTGAGTTTCAAAGCATAACCCACTGACCCCGCTCTCACATGCAAATGCAAAATGCATGTAGGTCTCGCATGCATATGTAGATCGGTATCAGCTCAAACATCAAACTGAGAGCAATAAATGTAGAAACAGGCCTTCTCTGTAACTCTAAACTGTAAAGACTTTTAAACCCTTGCCTATTTTCTTGTTAAAAAAAAACAAAAAACACCATCGCCTATGGATAATTAAATGTACCATAGTTTGTTGCCTTTCCATGGGCATGCAAAATTTTAGTGTGACATGTTTGGTATCATCATATTTTATGTTTTACCCAAAAAATTGGGTATTCTATTAATTATAGTGTATTTGTTTCTGAAAGTTTGTGTTTAATAAACTGCTGCTCTAATATTGTGTGAAATCCAAAAAACAGCATTTTATTCTCAAGGGCCTCTGGTTTCAGAAAATATATCATGTTTTGGGGTTCTAAGTAATTTTTAACTGCTTGCTGACCATATCACTTATATATATACGGCGGCAAGGCGGTTCGACCTAGTACGTGATCCAGCACTTCCGGGTTGGGGGCGTGAAGGCGAGCCTCCGGCAACCTGCTCCCGCTGTGATTATACACAGCGGTAGCTGATCGGTGGGTACCGCGGACTTTATGTATGGCGGCACCCAGAAATAATTTATCACATAAGCACAACAGCAGTCTACAAAGCAGTAGGCAGTAAACAGACTGCTGTTCTGGCAGTAGGGAAGGCATTGATCCTGTGTCTCTGCAAAGCAGGAACAAGGATCAATGGCTTCCCCTAGAAAAAGCAGCTCCCGCAGTTTAGTAAAACACAGGCTAGGCGTGCATTTAACCCTTTGATCACCCCTGATGTTAACACCTTCCCAGTCAGCGTGTTAGTAAAGTGATAGCGAATATTTTTAGCACTGATCACTGTATTAGTGTCATTGGTCCCCAAAAAGTGTTGACCAGGCCATTTTTTACGGCAATTCATTACTTTGACTGACAATTACGCAGTCATGCGACACTGTACCCAAATACAATATATGTCCCTTTTTTCCACAAATAGAGCTTTCTTTTGGTGGTATTTGATAACCTCTGTAGTTTTTATTTTTTGCGCTATAAACAAAAAAAGACAGACAATTTTGAAAAAACAAAACTATATTTTTTACTTTCTGCTATAAAACACATCTGAAAAAAAAAACAAATTTCTTCATAAATTGAGACCAAAAAAATATCAAAGTGGATACCTGGCCCTTGATGGTACTCAAGGCCAATTGCTGTTCAACCCCCCTGTTGAAGGAAGGTTAAGATCTGATCCATTGAGAAGGAGCAAGGATGAACCCCAAGAGACCCACACCACGCAATGTATGTCTTCCACGTACAACGGTAGATCTTATAGAAGTAGATTTTCTAGCTTTCAACAGCATAGGAATCACAGACTCAGACAAACCTCTATCCTTCAGCACCTGGAGTTAAACAGCAAAGCTGTGAAAGCCAGCGACTGTAAAACAGGATGGAAGATTGGTCCTTGGGACAGCAGATCCTCCCTGAGAAGAAGTGTCAGGACTCTGGAGGCGAGCCTGGTGTGCAGAGGGTAGCCTCTAGCTCCCCGAGGAATGTAGCACAGACAAGTCACCCAGGCAGTAAACACAGGCTAACCTGAGGTGCAGAATCTAAGTGCCAACCGGTCTTCACCAGAGCCTCTGATGGTGAGGATGGATTTCTCTGCATGTATAGCACCAGGTCGCGGTCCTCTGGGTTGCCCCACCAGGAGGTGAAAAGGTCCAGATCTGGTGGCAGATAAACAGGCAAGGATAAGGCAGAAGAGTGGTCACAAACAAGCCGAGGTCAGGGCGGGCAGCAGACAAGCGAGGTGAGGGACAAGCCAGGAGGTCAAACAGGAATCAAACTGGATACAACAGGTCTCAGGTTCAGGAACAAAGGAGAAGCTGCAGACAAGACAGCAAAGTGTAAATGAACCAGCCACCCTTAAATAGGCCGTTTGGGTGCCAAGACCAAAAAGGTCTTTGCGTGCGCATGCGCATTCACCTACGTACCCAGGTCACATCCATTCCGCATTGGCAAAAGCCTGTTAGCCATTGAATGGGCTGTGGCGCATTGGCGAACGCCTGTTAGCCATTAAATGGGCAAAGGGGAGATTTGCGCCTGCGCACTTCAGTGTGCACAGGGAACGTTCCTCACAGGAAGTCCCCAAGGAACATCGGCGACCAGCCATACCAGATCAGCGTACCAAGACCGGCGAGGCCAGTCTGGAGCCACAGAATGAATCCTTTCTGCCTCGATCCTGCACAGGGGTCGTGGCAGGAGTTTAAGAGGACTGGAACGAATCAGCAGCCCACCTTACAATGCAGGCTACCTACCGAGCCGCCAGGACACTTCTTGTGCCCCCTTGGTGATTGACATAGACCACGGCCTTGGCCTTGTCCAAATTAATTCGTACCAGACACCCCTGAAGCCGAATTGTCCAATGAGCCAGACAAGTCTGATTGCTCAGAGTTCCAGTACATTAATCGTCAGTCTTGACTCTGCCAGACCCCCTGAGTACATCAGTGCTGAGGACACCTCCTTACACGGACAGGCTGGCATCCGTGGCGACAACCGTCCAGTACAGGGGGAGAAGGATTTTCCCTGTCGAAGCGCCAGAGAACAAAGCCACCTCTAGAGACTGTGGATCCTTGTCCCATTTCACCAGAATCTCTTTTGCAGAGATCTTGTGTCGAACTGTGCAAACATACTGCCTCGAAGGTGGACACCATCAGGCCCAGCACTCGCAAGCAAGCCCAGGGGGATGATCATCTGCTGAACAACAGAAGCTGAATTGTCTCCTGCAATGTCTGGAGTTCTTCCAAAGGAAGAAACACTCTGGCTGGGCCGAGTCCAGAGTCAGACCCAGATAGTCCAGTTTTTGAGGACAGAACCAAAGCAAACTTCTGAAGGTTCAGAATCCAACCGAACAACCTCAGAGTTCGCAGAGTAATCTCCAGATGTCCATCAGAGCAGTCGGAGACTCCGCTCGCAGAAGAAGATCACCCAGGTACCCCAATCCCCCGCTGACTCAAACAATACCAGCACCGGGGCAAACAGTTTTGTGAAGACCCGGGGAGCGGAGGTGAGACCCAAGATCAACGTCACAAACTGATACTGCTCCTCACCCACGGCAAGACGGAGGAATCGCTGGTGACCGGCATATATTGGAATGTCCGGGTAGGCATCCTTGATGTCGATAGAAGCAAGAAGAAAGCCCCCAGATGTAGGGACGCCACTATCGTGCGAATGGACTTCATGCGGAACTTCTGTACCCACACAAAGCAGTTTAGCACCATGACGTCCAGAATTCAATGTACCTTGCCTTCCGACCTGGGAACTGTAAAGAAACAAAAAGGAGAAGCGCTCTAAGTGTAGACAGTTTAATAATACATAAGAAGCAATGTGTGTAGTAACTCACAAGACATAAGTGAAAGTCAGGCTGTGTAACATCATCAGATCTTTAAAGCATCCTCTGGGGGGAGGGAGGTGGTGATGTCCAATCCAAAGCGCCGTCCGTGGCTGAGTAGATGTTTAATGGGAGGAAAAAAAGCCGGCAGCCTCCCGCCTCAGTGTACGATGAGCGGTCAGATGGAAATGACCGACGGCTGCAAGGTTCCGTGGATGGATGGACGCTCTCCCGTCACCAGGGGTAGTGAGTTCAAACAGCAAAGGAACGGCAGGCACGACCCGTTTCTGAGCATGCGCGGGGTTGATGTACCCGGCGCGCTCTTTCCTCAGGTGCTGGAGAGCCGTGGACTCTACAAGGTTTATATCTAGCTCAGTTAATTGGTGATTCACCGCAGCTGGAACAAAAGGGGAATGCCTCGGGATAAAAAGGATTTGGAACCAGAGCTGAAAGCACAGGTTCTTATTCCCATAACTAATCCATGCATTCTGTGTTTTCAGGTACAATTGATGTTTGGGGGTTGGATGTTAATGTGAAATGCAATCTGTGATACAAAAATAAGCTTAATTTTCACTTTTTTTAGACAAACACACAAGAGGAAACATCAGAGGACATAAATGTTCTCACTGAAATAACACAGGAGAGCACTACATCAACTCCAGTGAATAGGCCTCAAAAGAGGAGGAGATTTGAAGATGCCACTACATCATTTTTAAGCAAAGCAACCGCTGCTCTTAAGAAACATGATGAAGCAGATTCTTTTGGCATCCTTGCGACAAGCAAGCTCCGTAAAATGTCTGAGGAGCAACGTCAGTTTGCGGAAACTTTGATGCTGGAGACGATGAATAAAGGTGTGCGAGGGGAATTGACCAGACATACTCGCATGACAGAACACATAGAGAGTAGATTGACATCCCAGCAATTTGTCCAATCTAACCAACATACATCACCAGGATCACAGCATCATGGTGGCCAATGGCACCACATGCAACAGGAACGACCACATACTCCATGGCCGCAGGATTTTAATTACACTCAATTATAGTTTTTTTTTTAGATTTAAGAAAAAGTTTACTTGTTTTTGGACATTCAAACACACATATGTGGCACTTGTTTTGTTGATCTTGCAACTATTGATATGGTTGTTGCTTGTGATTGTTGATGTTATCTGTTGATTAATAAAGTTTACCATGCTTCCATCACTGGCCTTGTATGTTGTCATTATTATATTAGATATGTATGATTGTATAATTGTACACACAATTTGCTCTTTATTTAAAGACCAACAGTGTATTGCAAATTGTATCCAAAATGAAAAGAAAATCAGTTCTTTATCTTTAACATTTATGCCAGTCTTTGCTAAAATTAGGTAACAAATATAATAACCAGGCTTGATCATTATAGCTTGATTTTACTATTCTACTGACCGAATGTTCGGAAAAACATTGGGAATATGCTGCAATATTATTGTCGGGTCGTAAAACCATTGTTTACATTCTCCAGATTCCCCTTCCGGGTTATTTCGCTATTTCCGATCATGCGCGGTGTTTGTCGAACGATTTTTAGCGGACGCATAGTGTACTAATTACACGATTGTCGTTCGCGGGGCTATCGTACGACAGAAGTTTTCCTGTTTGTCCCTTCGGATTTTGTTGGATGTACTGTTGTGATCGGCTGTCGAAAGCAGTGTACTAATGATCAGATTATCGTGCAACCAGGTCGAAAGCGAGTTTTTTCGTACGATTATCTGACCGTGTGTACGAGGCATAAGTCTGTGTGAAAGTTATAGAGTCTACAAGCTATGGTGCCAATCATTGAAAATTGATCACACCTGATGTACCGACGGCCTATCTCATTTCTTGAGGCCCTGAAATGTCAGGACAGTACAAATAACCCCCAAATGACCCCTTTTTGGAAAGTAGACATTCCAGGGTATTTAGTAAGAGGCATGGTGAGTTTTTTGAAGTTGTAATTTTTTCCCACAATTCTTGGGAAAATGAAGAAATACTTTTTTTTTTTTCACACAAAATTGTCATAATAACAAGTTATTTCTCACGCACAGTATATGCATGCTTGCAACTACACCCCAAAACACATTCTGCTACTCCTCCTGAGTATGGCAATACCATATGTGTGAGATTTGTACACAGCCTGGCCACATACAGAGGCCCAACATGCAAGGAGCACCGTCAGGTGTTCTAGGAGCATAAATTACACATATAATTTCCTAACCACCTATCACACTTTTGAAGGCCCTGGAGCACCGGGACAATGGAATTACCCACAAAATGGCCCCATTTTGGAAAGCAAACACCCCAACGTATATTCTATGAGGCATAATGAGTCTTTTGAACGTGTCATTTTTTTCCACAAGTTTTTGGAAAATGTGGAAAGAAAATGAAAACGCATTTTTTTTTTTTACACATAGTTGTCAATTTATAGGATATTTCTAACACATAGCATGTACATAGCAAAAATGACACCCCAAAATACATTTTGCTACTCCTCCTGAGTAAAGTGATACCACATATGTGGGACTTTGTCACAGCATAGCCACATACAGAGGCCCAACATGCAAGGAGTACCATAAGGTGTTCTAGGAGCATAAATTACACATATCATTTCACTACAACCAATCACACTTTTGAAGGCCCTGGAACCCCAGGACAATGGAAACCCCCACAAAATGACCCAATTTTGGAAAGCAAACACCCCAACACATAGTCTAGGAGGCATGGGCTGCAGATAGATACTCAAGTACTCTGATGGGCTGCAGACAGGTACTCAGGTACACTGATGGGCTTCAGAAAGGTACTCGGGTACTCTGATGAGCTTCGAAGAGGTACTTGGGTATTCTGATGGGCTAAAGACAGGTACTCGGGTAATCTAATGGGGTGCAGATAGGTACTCAGGTACTCTGGGCTGGAGACAGGTACTCGGGTACTCTGATGACAGGTACTCAGGTACTCCGATGACAGGAACTCAAAGTACCCGAGTACCCGTCATCAGAGTACCCGAGTACCTGTCACCAGCCCATCAGAGTACCCGAGTACCTGTCATCAGCCCATCAGAGTACCTGAGTACCTGTCATCAGAGTACCTGATGGGCTGGTGACAGGTACGCGGGCACTCCGATGACAGGTACTTGGGTACTCCGATGACAGGTACTCAAAGTACCTGAGTACCTGTCATCAGAGTACTCGAGTACCTGTCATCAGAGTACCCGAATGCCTGTCATCAGCCCATCAGAGTACCTGAGTACCTGTCATCAGAGTACCCGAGTACCTGTCATCAGAGTACCCGAATACCTGTCACCAGCCCATCCGAGAACCCGAGTACCTGTCATCAGAGTACCTGATGGGCTGGTGACAGGTACTCTGATGGGCTGGTGACAGGTACTTTGATGGGCTAGTGACAGGTACTTTAATGGGCGAGTGACAGGTACTCTTTATTGGGGGGGGCAATCAGTGTGTTTTGGGGTGCACTGTAATCAGTAACTAGCTGTTACCGCAATCTCCTCCTCACACAGGATCAATGTGTGAGGAGGAGAACACGGTAACAGCTAGTTACCATGTTCTCTGTTGACATTCTGTGACCGGCTGTGATTGACAGCCGGTCACGTGGTAAAAAGCCAATTTCATTGGCTCTTTACCTAGATTGGGGATTAGCTTTGTCCGAGGGACGAGCCTCATCCCCGGATCGAGGAGCCCTTCCTGCTGGCGTCATTTTACTATGGCCCGGTATGGAAGTGGTTAATCAGCCACAGAACCTGTGTAGTTAATGTGTGTCCTGGTTTAACTGCTTGCCGACTGCCTGCTGCATATATACTGCGGCAGGCTGGCTCGGCTGTGCAAATCGACGTATGGGTACGTCGGTTTGCGGGAGCGGTGCTGGGTGGCGAGCGTCCCCACTAGGCAGCGGAGATGCCGATCCACGGGGGCCGCGATTGCCGCCAGGCACCCCCGATCGCTCCCCACTAAGAAAGAAGGACTTTGTAAACACAGCTGACCGTTGTTCTCTCTGAAATGATCACAAATCGCCTGCGATCCTTCTATATAGGATTACAGGTCTCTTTGACCATTTCACAAGTCCCTCCCCCAAACAGTTAGAAAACATTCCCCTAGGCTCACATTTAACCCTTTTATCACCACTGTGATAACCCCTTCCCTGCCAGGGTCATTATTACAGTAACAGTGCATATTTTTAGCACTGATTACTGTAGTAATGTCACTGGTCCCCCCAAAAGTGTCAAAAATGTCAGTCAGGTGTCCAATCTGTCCGCCACAATGTTGCAGTCCTGCTAAAAAATGCAGATCGCCGCCACTTACTAGTAAAAAATTAATAAAAATGACATAAAAATGACGTAAATCTTTCCCCTAGTTTGTAGACGCAATAATCTTTGTGCAAACCAATCACAATATGCTTATTACAAAAAAGATGTAGCAGAATACAAATTGGCCTAAAAGGATGAAAATTTTTAACTTTTTTATTTTTTTTGGGGAATGTTATATAGCAGAATGTGAAAAAGTTTTTTTTTTTTTTCAGAATTGTTGCTCTTTTTTTGTTTATAGCACAAAAAATAAAATCAAATACCACCAAAAGAAAGCTCTATTTGTGGGAAAAAAAGGACATCAATTTTATTTGGGTACAGCGTCGCACGACCGCGCAATTGTCTTTTAAAGTAACCCAGTGCTGAATCGCAAAAAATGGCCTGGTCATTAAGGGGGCAAATCCTTCCAATCCAGAACTGTTTAAAGGGATGCAATGGCAACCCTAGTACAGTGTGGCGTGACCAAAAAATTGTCATTCAAAGAGTGACAGCATTGAAAGCTGAAAATTGGCCTGGGCAGGAAGGGGCTTTAGGTACCCAGTAAGCAAGTGGTTAATATCACTTTAACCACTTGCAGACTGCCGACAGTAATCCTACTGCGGCAGTGCGGCTCCCCTGTGTCCAGCGACGTACACCTACACCGCTGGACACCTAATGATCATCAGGGAAAGTGTGAGAAGACCCACCTGCTTATGTAAACAAAGCGTGCGGATCTTCTCAGTGACAGACAGGGAGAGATCACAGGTTTCAGCATAGCTGAACCTGCGATCTCTGTGTGTGTCACAGAACCCAAACCCCCCCCCCCCCCCACGTCAGTAAGCATGAGGCATACATTTAACCCTTTGATCACACCTGGGTTAACCCCTTCCCTGCCAGTGTCATTATTACAGTAACAGTGCATATTTTAAGCACTGATTACTGCAGTAATGTCACTGGTCCCCCCTAAAGTGTCAAAAATGTCAGTTAGGGGTCCGATCTGTCCGCTGCAATGTCGCAGTCCCGCAAAAAATCGCAGATCGCTGCCATTACTAGTAAAAAAAAAAAAAACATGAAAAAAATTACACAAATCTTTCCCGTAGTTAGTAAACGCGATAACTTTTGCGCAAACCAATCAAAATACGCTTATTGCGATTTTTCTTTACCAAAAATATGTAGCAGAAAACAAATTGGCCTAAAATGTTAAAAAATTTTGATTCTAAATTTTTTTTTTTTGGAATGTTATATAGCGGAATGTGAAAAATATTTTTTTTTTTTTTTTTCAAAATTGTCACTATTTTTTGTTTATAGTGCAAAAATTAAAAATTGCACAGGTGATCAAATACCACCAAAAGAAAGCTCTATTTGTGGGGAAAAAAGACATCAATTTTATTTGGGTACAGCGTCGCACGACCACGCAATTGTCCGTTAAAGTAACGCAGTGCCGAATCGCAAAATAGGGCCTGGTCAGGAAGGGGGTAAAATCTTCCGGTTTTAAAGTGGTTAATACAATAACAAAAATACGGAAACGTAAGCTGCTAACAAATTAAACAACCAAAAAAAAAAATTAAAGGTAAACATTACAATAACAAGTCAAACTAAACATTGACTAAAATGACTATATATAATGCAAAAGACATGCCTTTTTATTCTCACTGCATTGCCAATGGCTAAAAATAAGGCCACCAGATACGTATAAGTAGCTCTGCTAATGATTGAACATGACTGACACTCATAAGAACTATACTTCATTCATTTACTCAAAGTTCACCGCCCGTCTTCCTTCCCAGCATGCATTGCTCACGGGGCGCTCTCTCCTCCCCTCTATGGTTTTGTGTGCCTTCTTCCCCTCTATGGTTTGCTGAATCCGGAAATCGGTTCACACCCCCCGTGAAGGCGGAAGTTCTGACATCGTACCGGCGACCCTGAGAGGTAATAGGGCGGTGAGCAGCGTGTAGGAAGAAGGGGAATGGGGGCAGACCGTACTGACAGGCTTGTGTATGCAACCTGAGGAGTCATTCCATTGTCTGACTACACACAGCTCCATGATACTGATTTAACCTCTATTGGGCTCAACATCACTGCTTAGTAGTATTGGGTGTAATGGCACACTTAGAGTTTTCCCATCTCAAGGAGTTGGGAAAGAAGGAGCTCTTGTGAGTGTAGAAATACGAATACAAAACACACACTCCTGAGCACACAGAATCCCTATATAGGGACACAACTGCATACTTCCCAACTTAGGGCTTGTTCACACTTTACTAAACTTCTAATGCTTAACAAACGCTCCTATGGTTTTAGTATGGGCGTTAGACTTGCGTTAGTGTTGGCGGTAGACAAGCGTTTTGCAAGCATTATTGACAACTTAAAAATGCTTTCCAAATGCCCTATTGGCAGTTTTGAAGCATTTGAGCATGACAGCCCATTCAGACTGGCACGATCCGACTTTGTGGGGCGACTTCGGCGCGACTTGCACGGACTTCATATAATTGAAGTCAATGCAAGTCGCCTCCAGGTCGCCCCAAAGTAGTACAGGACCCTTTTTCTAAGTCGGAGCGACTTGTGTCACTCCTATTAGAACGGGTCCAGTGCTAATCAATGGCGAGCGACCGAGCGCGAATTATCAGGCTGACAAGTCGCCTGACAAGTCGCGCTAGTCTGAATGGACCCTTAAGGTACGTTAAAACTGCTGCAAAAAATGCCTATTCCATTACAGGAGATAAACTTATCTTAATGCCCTGCAACTGCCTGCCAGAGTGTTTGGGAAGCATTACTATAGACTTGAATGGGAAGCTTTAAAGCGGTTGTAAACCCTATAAAAAAAAAAAATAAAAAAAAAAAAAACCTGCAAGACAAAGGCATAATGAGCTAGTATGCATCGCATACTAGCCCATTATGTGTAACTTACCTTAAAACGAAGCCCCGACACGGACCCCCGGACATCGATGCGGGCGCTGCCATGATCCCTCGTCGTCTCTTCCGGGTTCGGCGGCTCCGGCGTGCTGATTGGCCAGAAGAGACGGCTCCGGCGCGCTGATTGGCCGGAGCCGCGATGACGTCACTCCCGCGCATGCGCGCGGGAGTGATTTTTCCGGCAAGCTCCCGGCAACTTAATTGACGGTCCCCCCGGACCTTCAGAGCGCATGCGCCGCTCGCGCGAGCGGCTGCATGCACTGTAAATATCTCCTAAACCGTGCCGGTTTAGGAGATATTATTTGTACCTACAGGTAAGCCTTATTATAGGCTTACCTGTAGGTAAAAGTGAAAAAAGCGGGATACTACCGCTTTAAAAGGCTTCAAACCCTTCCTGAATCGACACAAGGCTTCAATTGTTATGCAAACGCTTCATGTTTTGACAGTGTGAACAGCGCTGTGTGCTGTCCATTGTATCGTTTGAGGGGCGTTTATAATGCCTCTCAAATGCCTGCTTTTAATGCCAGTGTGAACTCTGGCATTAATAAAACCACTGGTACATTAATAAAACCACAAAAACAAAGAAAAAAGAATTGCTCTCATTGGGTGGATTTCACCTTGTGGTACATTAATCAGTATCTTTCTGCTAAATGTTCCAAGAGGTCAACATGTTTTGCATTTATCCGCTTCATCGGGACTTTGGCACAAAAAAGATATTTCCTATATAACAAAAGAAAAAAAAATATATATACAGTAAACCCCCGCTCCATCGCGGTTCAGTTTTTGTGGTCCCAGTATATTGCGTGTTTTTCTGTAATGTTATTTTACTATATAAATCATTGAAAATTAAATATTTTTGTGTTTTCCATAGCTCTTGCTCTGTGTCTCGGTATCTTTTATGTGTTTAAATTTGTTTCTATTCTTTAAAAGTGTGTTTTAAAGACCTTAAAATGCTTTTAAAAGTACAGTGACTGTAAAAAAAACATGCCTACAGTGTATTTTAATAGGATTTTTCTATTTTTCGGATTTTCACTTTTCGTGGGTCGGTCTGAAACTTAACCCCCGCGATGGAGGGGGGTTTACTGTATAAATATTATATGTATTTTACATTATATCTCTATATTTTAAAATCCACAATCAGTGTCACTACATTTATTTGATAATGTACTGCACCTATTATTGACACCTATTTACACAATTGTGATGCTCCACCATCATTGTTGGAGCTCTCATGGGATTATGGAAGTAAATGTAGTGACACAGCTTCTTGTTAATTTTTAACCACTTCAATACCGGGCACTTTTCCCCCTTCCCGCCCAGGCCAATTTTCAGCTTTTAGCGCTGTTGCATTGTGAATGACAATTGCGCGGTCATGCAACACTGTACCTAAACCAAATTTGTCATTTTTTCCCCACAAATAGAGCTTTATTTTGGTGGTATTTGATCACTGCACGGATTTTTCTATTTTGCTACACAAATAAAAAAAAGAACAAAGTTTGAAAAAATATTTTTTTTTTAGTTTGTTATAAAATTTTGTAAATGTTTTTTCCTGCACTGATGAGGCCGCACTGACAGGCACTGATGGGGTGGCACTATGCAGCACTGGTGGGCACTGATAGGTGGCACTGATAGGCAGCACTGGTGGGCAATAATGGGCACTGATAGATGGCAATGATGGGCACTGGTGGGCAGCACTGATGAGGAGGGCACTGGCGGGCTCCCTGAGCACTGATTGCCATCCCTGGTGGCCATCGTGGGCATCCCTGGGGTCATGGGTGGGCATCCCTGGTGGCTCTAGTGGCACCCCCCCCCCCCCCCCCAAGGGTCTGCACTGGTAATCAATGCTCTGACTACCAGCACAGACCCCCTCGTCAGGAGGGCGCGGATCGGCTCTCCTCTACTCAAGCCTGTTAGGCACAAACTGAGGAAAGCCAATCAATGGCTTTTCCTATTTACTATGTGACCAGCTGTGATTGGACACAGCTGGTCACATGGTAAAGAGCCTATATCGGACAAACTGACATTTTTGACACTTTTGGGGGTACCAGTGACATTACTACAGTATTCAGTGCTAAAAATATGCACAGTTACTGTAATAATGGCATTGGCAGGGAAGGGGTTAACCCTGTGGGTGATCAAGGGGTTAAATGTGTACCTAGGGGAGTGATTCTAACTGTGGGGGGGCTGGGCTTCTGAAATGACCATAGAGACATGTGATCCTATATAAAAGGATCACATGGGCTCTGTGATCATTCCAGGAACAAGAACGGTCAGCTGTGTTTACAACAGCTGACCGTTCTTCTCTCTCAGCGGGGAACGATCGGTGGGTGTCAGACGGCAATCGGAGCCACCTGCCCGCTGTATCGGCTTCCCCGCTGACGAGCGGGGGCGGAAGTGCTGCCACCAAGCAAACAACGTATCCATATATGTTATTTTGCCTGTACGAGCCACCGTTGTATAGTAAGCGGTCAGCAAGTGGTTAATAGAAGCTGCCTTGTTTTTATATTTAGTAAGTATGCTAAGTCACATATAGTTATTTTTTTTAATTGTTCAATATTGACATTCCTTGTTAAATAATTAATGAATTATCTTGTATATGTTTTAACCCAATAGTAAAACCATTTTACCTTCAGCCATTTTTGTTTATGCCAGATAAAATATTTAAGCCAACACCCTGCTACTATTTAAAACATGCTATTTTGCTTTAGCCTACCTTCACATCTGAGCAAAGCGTATTCCTGGTAGTTTTGAAGTGTTTTTTTCCCTGTGTTTTTGGTGCACACAACTAGAGCTTTCTTCCAGG
This sequence comes from Pelophylax lessonae, assembly GCF_965119305.1. Classification (NCBI taxonomy): domain Eukaryota; kingdom Metazoa; phylum Chordata; class Amphibia; order Anura; family Ranidae; genus Pelophylax; species Pelophylax lessonae. Next base: position 99,864,895 of record NC_138775.1, read on the forward strand.
TGCCCGTCTCAAGTTTCAAACATTTTTGCCTGGGCATGTGAAGGAGAGCAGTTCTAGAGGAGGAGAGGAGCCTGTGTGTGTCCAAAAACAGCTAAATACGCTCAAAAGAAGCTTTGTGTACTTTTTTGGGCGGGATCTGTAGAGTGACTGAACATACAAGTGTGATCAGGGACTGGATAGAAAGAATGGGATTCTGCACATTGACCATAATTAGGTATAGGGAAACAATCTGAAAAATACTCAGGTGTGAATGGGGGTTAAAGTTTTTATTTAGGTTCATGTTGTTAATTAAGATTAAGGAAATCATGGTGATTATTTCTGTTAGAGTTAAAGGACAAATGGTATGGGATTAATACATGGGGTGCCATTTTGATAGAATTTGCAGAAGGGGATCCACATTATACTCTCTCATTCATCTAACACTTCTGTCTTTGTCTGCAGACTGGCAGGACCAGCTCTTTTCTCTTCACACCTGCCATGGCAGGCTGGTCCCGGGAGGCAGTCCTAAAGCTGTACCGTGCCCTTCTGCGAGAGGGACGAAAACTCCAGTTTACTGAACGTGACTACTACTCATCTTATATACGTCGAGAGTTTAGGAAAAATCAAAGTCTTTCTAATCTGGAGGACAGAGAGAAACAGTTGGCAAAAGGACAGTTTTTCCTTCAGACCAAGCTAGGAGGACTAGTGTGAAAGGTGCTTTTCATCCATCATCCGCTGTTGTCTTTAACAAAAGGTAAAAAGCCTGTTTAATAAATGTGATTAAACATAGTAATCACTGCCGCTATGTTTATACTGTGTTTATACACTGCTCAAAAAAAAATAAAGGAACACTTTTTAATCAGAGTATAGCATCAAGTCAACTAAACTCCTGGGATATTGATCTGGTCAGTTAAATAGCAGAGGGGATTGTTAATCAGATTCAACTGCTTTGGTGTTAATTAAATTAACAACCGGTGCACTAGATGGGCAACAATGAGGCAATCTCCAAAACAGGAAGGGTTTTACAAGTAGAGGCCACTGAAATTTGTTTTCCTACTCCCTCTTTTTTGACTCTTTTTTTCACTAGTTTGCATTTGGCTAGGGTCGGTTTTACTACTGGTAGCATGAGGCAATACCTGGACCCTATAGAGGTTGCACAGGCAGTCCCAACTCCTTCAGGATGGCACATCAATATGTGTCGTTGTCAGAAGGTTTGCTGTGTCTCCCAGCACAGTCTCAAGAGCATGGAGGAGATTCCAGGAGACAGGCAGGTTCTCTAGGAGAGCTGGACAGGACAATAGAATGTGCTTAACCCATCAGCAGGACTGGTATCTGCTCCTTTTGTGCAAGGAAGAACAGGATGAGCACTGCCAGAACCCTGCAAAATGACCTCCAGCAGGCCACTGGTGTGCATGTCTGACCACACAATCAGAAACAGACTTAATGAGGGTGGCCTGAGGGCTCAATGTCCTCTAGTGGGCCCTGTGCTCACTGCCTGGCATCATGAAGCTCGATTGGCATTTGCCATTAAACACCAGAATTGGCAGGCCCACCACTGGCACCCTGTGCTTTTCACAGATGAGAGCAGGTTCTCCATGGATAAGACCATGAGAACGTTATGCTGCCTTTAAAAAATCGTTCAATATGACTAGTTTGGTGGTGGGTCAGTGATGGTCTGAGGAGGCAGGTCTGGCCCTACCATGGGTCCCACTTTGTCTATTTGACCCAGCCAGCACTTGGAGAGGGGCAGCAAACTGGCTCTGAAGATTTTTTTTTTTTCCCAGTAGTTTTGTGTGTCATCAGTTTGCAGCGCGTTAAGGGCGGCATTTCCCCATCTCATGCTGCCGCCCATAGTGCAAACTGATGAGTATGAGCAGGCGGAATGTCCTGTGATAGGAGGACTGAGGACAGACAGTGGGGGTTTGGTGGACTGGTCCAGTGGTGAGTTATGGAAGAAGATAACAGTATATATAATATTTTCTAAATTTTATGTAGGGGCCTTTTGGTTTTTATTTTGGGGGAGCGGGGGCAGCATTTTTTTCTTGGGCCAGCCCTCTGAGGAGTAATATCCATGGAGGGATGCACAGACCTCTACAGGCTAGGCAATGGCACCCTGACTGCCATTCGGTATCAGGATGAAATCTTAGACCGATTGTCAGACCCTACACAGGTGCAGGGGGGTCTTGGGTTTCTCCTGGTGCATGACAATGCAGCCAGTTCCTAGAGGATGAAGGAATTGATACCATTGAATGGCCCCTACGCTCGCCTGACCTAAATCCAATAGAACACCTCTGGGACATTATATTTCGGGCCATCTGATGCCGCATGGTTGCACCTCAGTCTGTTCAGGAGCTCAGTGGTGCCCTGGTCCAGATCTGGGAGGAAAAACCCTAGGACACCATCCATTGTCGGGCATCCCTACAAGCACGTGGCGGCCATACAAACTTCTCAGTACCAATTTGAGTTGCTGCATCATCTTTTCACTTTGATTTTCGAAGTGTCTTTGAATTCAGCCCTCTGTAGGTTGATCATTTTAAATTCCATCAAATGATGTGGCATCCTTTTGTTCCCAACACATTACCCAGTCCATATCAGTGTAGATATCCAGCATGATATTTTTCCCCATTGAGGTCTGATGTGTTTTCAAAGTGTTCCTTTAATTTTTTTGAGCAGTGTATTATTTGGTGATAAATTCATGATACTCTGACCAAATGGGTATGCTTGAAGCAAGCTAAAGTGTATCTATAGTATATAATTTTTCTTCAAGCTTTGAATAGTGTGGGTAAAGATTAGAACCCCTGTCAGATTTTACTGCTGTACAGAGATCCATCAGAGATTTCTCCTCACTTCCTGTTTTGGTGGCATACTTTACCAGACAGGAAGTAAGGAAAGCTTCCAACAGTAAAAAAAATATATATTTTTTTTCCATGTTAACCACTTGCCTACTGGGCACTTATACCCCCTTCCTATCCAGGCCAATTTTCAGCTTTCAGTGCTCTCACGCTTTGAATGACAATTGCGCGGTCATGCTACACTGTACCCATATGAAATTTTTATCATTTTTTTCACACAAATAGAGCTTTCTTTTGGTGGTATTTAATCACCTCTGGCTTTTTTATTTCTTACAAGAAAAAAGACAGAAAATTTTGAAGAAAAAAAAAAAGTTTTTCTTATTTTCTGAGTAAATTTTGAAAATAAATAAATTTTTCTCCTTCACTGATGTGCACTGATAGGCTGCACTGATGGGCACTGATAGGCCGCACTGATGGGCACTGATAGGCCGCACTGATGGGCACTGATAGGCCGCACTGATGGGCACTGATAGGCCGCACTGATGAGCACTGCTGGGCACTGAGGTGGCAATGCTGGGCACTGAGAGGTGGCACTGCTGGGCACTGAGAGGTGGCACTGACGGGTGGCACTGACGGATACTGATGGGTGGCACTGATCAGCACTGATGGGCAGCACCATCAGTGCCCACACTCAGTGCCCATAGTGCTAGTAGTCAGTGCCCATCAGTGCCTAGATGAGCAGGCACTGATGGGCACTGACTGGCAGCACTATGGTCACTGACTGTGGGCAGTGATGGGGGGCACTGATGGCAGGCACTGTGGGCAGTTGTGGCATTATTTCCCCTCTTCAGTAATCAGGGCACTGGTGATCAGTGCCCTGATTACATTGCTGTGTGTTCCCTTACCGGTGATCGGGCTCTGCTCCTTCCTCACACGCAGTCTCTGTGTGAGGAAGAGAGCTGGCGATGAGAGATGATCTCATATGTTTACATATGAGATCATCTCTCATTGCACGGCCCAATCACGCGGTAAATGGCCGCTGTGATTGGCCATTTACCACGATCTGTGATTGGCTGTGTCCAAGGGACACGGCCAACACAGATTTTCCCCCATGCGCGCTCGCGGGAGCGCGCGGGGAGCCTGTTTCTGGGAGGCCGTATAAAGACGGCCTCCCGAAAATTAGAGTCCGCGCTGCAGCCGTACTTCGGCTGTAGCGCGGACCGGAAGTGGTTAAGTAGGGGAATGCTGGAACATTTGTCTGTTTCCCTGTTTCAGGATCTTCCACACTTCTAGTCTGGTTAAACTGTGTCACCAAAACAAAGTGTAACAGAGACACAGGTAACCGTAAAACTTGGCAGGGGTTCTAACTTTTCCCAAACTAGAAAACGTTTTTGCTATAGATACACTTTAATTTTTGAAAGTGCTTATTATGTTAATGGCAGTATTTATGCTGTCTCATCTTTCCTTAGGAATGTTCAGTAGCATGGATGTTCTACCAGTGGAGTAAATGGAGTAAAAACACATTATAATAGCAGGGCTCAAAATTTCAAGTCCTGAGCTACTAGCCAGGCCTTAAGAGTTACTCGCCACCAGTTGCCCCACCTAACCCCTACCCTCCCCCGCCCCTAAATGCGCCCTCAAAAAATTATTTTATAAAATGACTCTGTTAAATATTTTTGCATGAATGCAGAAGTTGCACAAATGAATATTAATTCACATTCAAAAACAGTGTGATTACATGTGTGTTTTACCTGGATTTTAGGTGCACTTCTATTGAATTCTATTACACAGTGCGTTTTCTTAAGCCACATCAAAGATGCAGCATGCAGGACTTTAAAGCGCTTTCATGAAAACGCACTTTGTAATAAAAATCGATAGAAATGCACCTAAAATCCAGGTAAAACGCACATCCAATCACACTGGCCAAACCACAGTTCACCAGTTATTAGGGATAAGAGAGTGAATGGGGGGGGGGGGGGGTCTGGGTTGTAATAATATATGTTAATGAAGAGCAGAGTGAAGGACTGTAGAGAAAGTGCTAAGGCTGTATTTTGGGACAGGGTCAGCTAAATGGCTGCTTGGAATGCTCAGAGCTGGGACCAGAGGCTGCAGGACATACAGTACAGTAGAGAAGAGGAAAACTCCAAATCCTACTGAGAGAAGAGGAGCCAATGGTGAGAATAGCTGCACAATATGTGACAGCATGTCACAGACTGAGAAGGACATGAAAAACTGAGGACTTAAAAATCCCTTACATAGACTTACCCCCCATTCCCCTTTATATTACCCATTACCCCCCCCCCCCCCATCCCAAACTCAACTGATTTTGCCAATGCTAAAATGTATTTGGTCCTGCCAATAAAGCTAATTTGAATTTGAAAACTTCAGTACAGATTTATGGAGGGAACAGCAGAAAGATAGAAGTAGATGAAGGGTTAATGTGAACAGAAGAGAGGAGCACAAGAATTGCTGCTGACTTATGATTGTGCAGGGAAGATAAAGACACTTGACCAACTCAAGTGACCTGGCTGGGAAGGAGAACAAACCAACAGGGGGAGGGGAGCTTGGAAGGAGAAAAGTGATTAATGGCTGCAGAGAGATAAGTGGCTGGAACAGAGGAGTCCAGAAATCATGCATTGTGCAATAACAGGGGGGAGAATGACATTCACTCCTGTCAGGCAGAAGCTCCTAGTGCGCCCCCCCTCCTCATCACAGATATTGACACCGCCTACCCCTGCAGGTACCGACAGTGTTCTGTCTATGAAAGGAGCCGAGCCAGGAGGTTCAAATGAAAGATGTTACAGTGCAGCGATCCCCGCTCTTCTTATCTGGCCGCCTTTCCTCTTCCTCTCCTCTCTCGTCCTCAATCATTCGCCCTCAATCATTTTCCTCTCGCAAAATGCGAGCGGGCGAGTGGAAAATTTGAGGGTTGATAATAGTATTTATTACTTTTGCATTTCAGGATTTGGTGCTTTTGTATTATTCTGTATACAATCTTTATGGCCATAGCAAGATAGTTTTCCATAATGTTATTTTGATAAATGAAAGTTACAAGATCCATTGCATTCAAATTGTAAACACCTACTGACTTCCTATACCTCCAGAACAGGAAACGCAGAGTTTTCGGTCATCTCCGAATCTCAACTTCTGCCCTCTCATTACAATCCACAAACTTCACAGCTGCTATATATATTGCAGCGTTCAAGCAACTAACTCGTCCCCCAAAAAGTTCACTATAGAGCACACATCTTAAAGCTTTTTTTTTTTTTATGAATTTTACACAGGACAAACAAAACTACATTTTTTTAAACAAACTTTTTATTTTCATTATGATTTATTTTGGATATCCACAATGAGAAATGGTGATCAACTCAGGTAACCCACATTCCTGGGACTAATGGTATTTTCTAAGGCTGGATAGTACATTACAGAGACATTCCATCATGCTTGTTGTCTAGTTGTTATCTTACCCTTCCCACTCCCTTGAGCCTCTCATTCAGCTACTCCTGCTTGATTTCATAAAGCTCATATCTCTTATGTGCCGTCTGACCCTCAAACAAGAAACAAGCTATAGTTCTTGTTCTGAACACATTAGATATTTTTCTGGCTTGACAAAACACTACTCTCTATGCTTTCTCTAGACTAGCTGCTGTTATGAATGTAGCAAAAATACCTGTGCAAAACCTGTTTCTCATATGTCTTATCTGCCTGACCCTCAAACAAGGAACAAGCTAAGGTTCTTGTTCTGAACACATTAGATATTTTTCAGGCTTGACAAAACACTATTTTCTATTCTGTTTCTAGATTAGCTATTGCCATTAATGTATCAACGACACATGTGCAAAACCTGTTCTTTGCTCTACTCCACTGTACGTGTCCCATCCTTCCCAGATAGTATCATTTAAAAAAAAACAAAACAACCTAAAGTGGTTCTAAAGGCAGAAGGTTTTTTGTGCCCTAATGTATTCTCTGCATTAGGGTAAAATAAGCTTCTTTGTGCAGCTCCCCCCTTTTACTTAAGCCCACTCTAGATCCAGTGCTGTGCTTGAGAGAAGCAGTGCTGTTCTCTCTCTCATGGAACTCTCATGGCTTCTGGTGCTGTCAGTCACATCCAGTGAGGAGAAACTGGGGGGCTGGGCCTGAGCTGCACTGTTTGTGTCAATGGACACATGCAGCACGGCTTGTGGTTGAGCCTGCATTAGTGCCCCCATAGCAAGCGGCTTGCTATAGGGGGCACTCAGAGGTGGGGAGAACCCGGGAGCACCGGGGCTCCTGATAAAGAGGAGGATCAGGGCTACTGTGTGCAAAACCATTGCACAGAGCAGGTAAGTATAACATGTTTGTTATTTTAAAAAAAATTAAATTAATCACTTTAACCACTTAAGGACTGGAGGGTTTAAACCCCTTAATGACCAGGCCATTTTTTGCGATACAGCACTTCGTTAATTTAACAATTGCGCGGTCGTGCGTTGCTGTACCCAAATAAAATTGATGTCCTTTTTTCTCTTTCGTTCATTGACGGACACATAACCGTTGGGGTATACTGCCCTCTACAGGAGTAGGACACTAGGTAGAAAAAAAGTCTGGCTACGCCCATGGGCAGTCCCAGGGGGTATACTACTCCCTCTCTCTGCTATAGGCACTCAGTTTTTGTTCTGCCTAGTCAGGAGTAAGGACCTAGTTTCTTGCTGGGATCTTTGGTCCTGGCAATTTTTTCTTTATAGATAGAAATGTTTTTTTCTCCTGGATTTTTCCGGTGAGGTCTACAATCAACTGCCAGACTGGGCGAGGGGCTGGATAATCTAGATCCAGTGGTCATCCCAGTCTGGCCAGCGAGCGCGCTCCCGCTCAGGCCTCAGCTCCGCGCTAGGTCGGCCACGACTTAGCCCCACTGGACAGGGGCTGGCCTGCGAGGTAAACACCCCGTAAGGTCACATACGACCGGGTCTCGGCGGCCGGGTCGCAGTATTCCTCCTGGCCGACAACCCTCCCCCAATTTGATGGAGAAGGCTTCTGTCTGGAGCGGTGCCTGCCTGGTTCCTGGTATGGTGAGTACTGTAGCTGTCCCACCCTCTCCCCCGGGAGGGTTTTTGGGTGGACTTGGGCCCCTCCTTGGGACGATCAGACCCCTGGGTTCCCCTCCTTCCAGTCAGGTATCCCCCCCTTGTCATCTGTCCCCCATCCTACCCCCCTCTTCCTCCAGATATGTTGGGGCTGTTTGGATGGTCTGGTCCACCTCCAGGGGTGGGGGCAGGGTGCTATGCTGGGGACCGGGTGCGCCAGACCCAGACCATCGACTGTGCTAGGGGGGGTTGTACTTAGTGGGGGCTTCTGCCAGGGACCCCATCTGCCTGCCTCTGTCCTTGAGGCCTGGGTTCCCTCCTGGGTCCTTGTAAGCCTTGTGGTGCTACGCGGGGCCACCATTTTTTTGTAGCCTGTGAGTTTCTATACACAGTGGCCAAGTTTGTGTAGTCCGGCGGCTATTTTGTGGTGGTTTGCCATTGAAAATAGTGGCAGCCATGACAGTGGAGCCCTGTGGGCGGCGATTTCGGCCTTGGGAGACCCTCCTCATCCCCTGGTGCTGATTCCTTGATCCTTTCACTTCCTGATCACCGCGCATGGAGTGCAGATTGTACTGGTGGCTGCAGGTGCCTGTTTCTGCTGGGTGGTAAGTCTGGTGGAGTTCTCTCCCTCTCTGCTGAGAATCGCTTGGTGCTTGTGCCTGGCGACCAGGTGGTGCTGCCAGCACGTTGGGGGTGGTCCCTTGCAGTGTTTTACACTTTTTGTGGGGTCTCCTTGGTGATTAATGAAGTCTCCCCACCTGATCCCCTCTGAGACTGTGAGGCCCTTCGGGTCCCAACCATCCATTGATGCACTGACGGCGGTCCTGGAGTCCTTTGTGTCCCGGGTGGAGGTGCTCTTCGGGCGACGAGCTAGCAAAAAGCAACCCCCCCCCCCCCCCGCCTTCCCCTGTTTCATCAGATCCTGAATCTGATTCGGCCGCCGAGGACGTGGGTCACCCTGCTGGGTCTGTAACTACGCCCCCGGATCCTCTGATAGTGAGGATGATTCCTCCACATCTGTAACCGCGCACGAAAAGAGGCTGGTGGAAGCCCTGATTGTATCTGTGCGTGAGACCTTGAAGATGGAGGATGCAGCTGCAACGGAGGTGCAGGCTCCCTTTGGCACTCACAAGCCATTCAAAGTGGCAAAGGGGTTTCCTTTCCCCGCCTATTTTGAATTGTCGCTAAAAAGTGGAGACGACCAAAGCGCCGCCTTGGGGTCCCTAGGCGATTTACTAGGCGTTACCCCTATTAGGAGTCCCTCCTCTCAAGCTTCTGCCAAGACTTCTACGCAGGATCGAGGCAGAAGGTAATCCGGTCATCTTAGTGGCTCCGGGCTGGCATTGTCAGGCTTGGTACGCCGATCTGGTGTGGCTGGTCACTGACGTTCCTTGGGAGCTTCCTCCCAGGGAGGATTTGCTGTCCCAAGCACCGATCTTCCATCCTGCTTTACAGTGGTTGGCTTTGACAGCTTGGCTGTTGAACGTCAGGTGCTGAAGGATAGAGGTTTATCTGAGTCGGTGATTCCTACACTGTTTAAAGCTAGGAAATCTTCTAGGAGGATCTACCATCGTACATGGAAGACATACATTGCGTGGTATGAGTCTCTTGGGGTTCATCCTCGCTCCTCGGCTCAGGAATTGACCTTCCTTCAACGGGGGGTTGAACCAAAGTTGTCCTTGAGTACCCTCAAGGGCCAGGTGTTGGCTTTGGCGATCTTCTTCCAACGACCTTTGGCCACACACTCCTTGGTGCATACCTTTCTTCAGGGTGTCCGACTTTTGGTTCCTCCAGTGCGGGCTCTTTTGCCGCCTTGGGACCTCAATTTGGTGCTTTTGATCCTCCAGAAGCCTCCCTTTGAGACTTCTCGGGAGTTTCCCCTGCTTACACTGTCCTAGAAGGTGGCCTTTTTGGTGGCTATCACCCCTGCACGAAGGGTATCGGAACTGGCGGCATTATCTTGTCATTCACCTTACCTGGTGATTCACAGAGATAAGGTGGTTCTTCGCCCCTGTCCATCGTTTCTTCCAAATGTTGTCTGATTTTCATTTGAATGAAGTCATTGTGTTGTCTTTCCTGTTTCCCAGGCCTAAACATGCAAAGGAAATTGCCTTGCATGCTTTGGATGTGGTCCATGCAATTAGGGTGTACCTGGCAGCTATGAAGTCTTTCAGAAAGTCAGACTCTCTCTTTGTGCTCATGGATGGGCCTCATAAAGGGCTGTCCGCTTCCTCTGTGACCATTTCCAAATGGATCAGGCAGACAGTGATTCAGCTTTATTCCATCAAGGGTCAGGTTCCTCCTTTCCCTGTTAAGGCGCACTCTGCTCAGCGCTTAGGGCCTCCTGGACTTTGTCATCAGGCGTCTGTGACACAGGTTTGCAAGGCGGCCACTTGGTCCTAGGTGCACACTTTCACAAAGTTTTATAAAGCGGATTAGTTGGCATCTGCAGATGCTTCTTTTGGCCGCAAGGTTTTACTGGCTGCTGTTGAGAGGACCTGATCCTCTTCGAGGGTGTATTGTTTATTTTAGGTGGGCTCCAGTTGTTTTGGTTGAGCTTCTGTTGCCTGGTTGGCTACTATTTAGCCTTGGGAAATTTTTTGCTTTTCCCACCCCACCCCACATGTTTAACACTGCTTTGGGACGGTTATGAAGATCTAAATTTGTGCCCGTCAATGAACGAAAGAGAAAATGTTTTTTTTTGACTTACCGTAAAATCCATTTCTCTGATGTTCATAGATGGACACAGCACCCACCCCTCTGTGGAGTTTTAATTCTTCTGATACTGCTTGTAACTAAGCTGAGTGCCTATAGCGGAGAGAGGGAGTATACCCCCTGGGACTGCCCATGGGCGTAGCCAGACTTTTTTTTTTTTTGCCTAGTTACATAGTTACATAGTTACATAGTAGGTGAGGTTGAATAAAGACAATAGTCCATCCAGTTCAACCTGTGTAGGTGTGTTACTAGTGTCCTACTACTTTAGGGGGCGGTATAACCCAATGGTTATGAAGATCTGAAGCTGTGTCCATCAATGAACATCAGAGAAATTTAATTTATGGGAAGTCAAAAATCCCATTTTTCCCCAGTCGTCTTCCAGGACAGCCCTTGAGAGATGGAGCTCCTCCTACCAGACCGGAAACACATTGCCATCAGCTCTTAAAAGGTGGTCCCTCAGGCACCTGGTCAGTTTTTTGTTTCCTCACTCCGAGGAGATATGTTGCCAGGAGGAACCACCTTAGAGGGCTGGATGAGCTCCATCTCTCAGGCTGTCCGGACACCGCAGCAGCCTGGGACCCTCACCTTTCAGCAGGAGTAACCATGGCCTCGGGTTTCCTCCACAGACGATGGAGTTTCCCGCTCCCCACTCTCTCCAGGGCCCGGCGAGGGAGAGGGCAGTGATGACCGCACACCAAGCGGTATATGCGGCAGGGCCGCTCGGCGGCCTCGCTGGATGTATCGTGAACCGGAAGACGCGGTGCGTCACTTCCGGCGGCGGTGACGTCATCACTGTGCGCCGGAGGTCACGGTTCCGGCCTCCAGGCGCAGAGAGGAAGGGGAGGGCCGGAGCCGGTGTTAAAGGAAGAGGAAGCCTGCACAAGATGCCGGATGCAGTGCGGATCCCACGGACCAGGCGATGGAGGTTCCACACACCGCAGGGGAGACGAACACCGGCTCAGCACAGGTAGGCTGGCACTTGCCAGTATCTTTCTCCTGTGAACAGCATGCAGCATAGTGGTGGATGGAAGGGGTGAAGCACTGAAGAGTCCTTATAGGACTTTTCAGTGGAGCAGGGAGGCACAGAGAGGGAGTTTTTTTTTTTTTCTTTCTTCTTTCCTTGTGTGGTCATAATTAGTAAAATTGTTTGCCTATGTACCCCTTTCTTAGAAGGAACCCTCCAAAGGAACTTCTAAAACTGAAAAGAAAAAATGCCCCTCCTGTGCCTCCAGGCTTTCCTCCAATTATTCAAAGACCCTATGCCCAGCATGCATCTCGGCCATATTAAAAGCCGAGGAGGATTCACCTTTCTCAAAATTTCTCTCCTCATTTAAGGACGAGGTACAATCTACCTTTGCGTCCTTCAGGAAATTAATTGCAGAGGTGCAAGTACCCACCGCTACTCCACCAGGCCCCTCCTCCCCGCCTACTCCCATAGCCTCAGGTTCAGGGGAACCAGTGCTGAGCAGGGAAGACCCCTCTAGGGTCACGGACCCCGACTCCTCCCAGTCAGGTTCTGGACAGGAAGAGGGACAGGGAGAGGCCGTCAAACCCACCGGATACAAACTCTCAATAGAGGAAGTCCAGGACCTTCTGGGGGCCATTTATGAGACCCTAGAAATAAAGGAAGAGGAGGCCCCCTTATCTAGACACGATAAGATGTACCAAGCCCTGAACAAAAAGAAGGCTAGGGTATTCCCGGTACATAAACTTATGACGGATTTGGTACTCAAAGAGTGGTCAGAACCTGAAAAGAGACCATTCTTTTCAGGTTCCTTAAAAAGAAGATTCCCTTTTGATGACGATGAGGAATCAGTGTGGAACCAGGCGCCAAAGTTAGACGCCCCCCTGGCTAAGGTGTCCAAACATTCGGACTTGGCCTTTGAAGACATGGGACACCTAGGGGATCCCATGGACAAACGGAATGATATCATCTTGAAACGTTCATGGGATACGGCTATGGCCAATTTAAGGCCAGCGTTAGCTACAACTTGTGTAGCAAGGAACTTTGAGTTCTGGCTTAAGCAACTACAGGAACTCCTGACGGCAGGTACCCCAAGAGAAGAGCTGCTAAAATCCTTCCCTATGCTCTTTAAGGCAGTAGGCTTTATTTCGGATGCCTCAACGGAAGCAGTAAAATTGTCAGCCAGATCAGCGGCGCTTTCCGTCTCAGCCAGAAGAGCATTATGGCTCAAAACCTGGTCCGGAGACACAGCCTCAAAACTGCGATTATGCAGTGTCCCATTTTCGGGAAAATTCCTCTTTGGCACAAAATTGGATGAAGCCTTAGAACGGACGGCGGACAGAAAGAAAACCTTCCCGTTCAAAAAGAGGACCTTTCAAAGGAAGACTTTTCGTCCCTATAGGGGACAAGCCAGGAAAGACCGAGGTCAACCGGATACAGGAAGGCCGAAGAAGCACTGGACGGGCCAGAAAGGGAAACCAAGGGCAAATGTGCTCTTTAACCCTCCTGGCCAAAATCCCAAGACCCAGTGACGCTGGAGGCCAGGTGGGAGGAAGGTTGGAGAGATTCCTCCCCCAATGGCTAAAACTAACCTCCAACAGTTTTGTCAGGGGAGTCATCGAGAGGGGTTATGCTTTGGAATTCAGCAGAAAACCCCCCTCAAGATTGACAATTACCAATCTACCAAGGGACCCGGCAAAAGCACAGGCTCTGCCACTGCTTATAGGCGAGATGGTGGATCAAAGGGTCCTAGTTCCCGTACCAAAACGAGAGGAAGGAAAGGGTTTCTATTCGCATGTGTTCCTAGTGCAGAAACCCTCAGGAAAATTCTGATTGATAATGAATCTGAAGCCTTTGAACACCGCCATAAGGTACAAAAAATTCCGCATGGAGTCAATTTACTCCGTGAGGAATTTGCTCCAAAAAGATTGTTTTATGGCAACGATGGACCTAAAAGATGCTTATCTCCACATCCCCATAAGGGAGGGATCCCAGAAACCTCTGCGCATAGCAACAAAGATTGGGGAAAGGATCCATCATTTCCAAAGCAGAGCGCTGCCGTTCGGACTCTCGTCATCGCCAAGAATTTTCTCGAAGATCCTAGCAGAGGCTCTGGCTCCCCTGAGACTCAGAGCCATACATATAATCCCGTATCTAGACGATCTGCTGTTCATGGCTCCCACCAAAGAAAAGTTGGTTGCGGATCTAATAGTGGCTCAGGAATGGCTTACCCGTCTAGGATGGATAATCAATACCGAAAAGTCAAACCTCATACCGTCACAAGAGATAGTGTTCCTAGGATATATCATCCGCTCAAGAGAACAAGCAATAATACTTCCAGAGTAGAAAATAAAGCACATAGGTCAAAGAACAGCAGAACTACAGACCAACCTTCCAAAATCAATAAGACAAATTATGTCGCTACTTGGGCTCATGACGTCTTCTATTCCAGCAGTCGGGTGGGCCAGATTCCATCAGAGACCACTACAAGCCTTTCTCCTACAGAACCTCGGGAACAGAGATCTAGAAGACGAGGTCCTTATCCCAGCAGGAGTAAAACAGGAGCTATGGTGGTGGAGGAACCACAACAACCTAAACAAGGGACTGCCATGGACAGTTCAGATTTCATGCATCCTAACAACGGATGCCAGCAGCTGGGGATGGGAAGCCCATCTAGGGAATCAATGGACACAGGGAATCTGGTCCTTTTCAGAAGGACACAGTTCATCCAATTGCAGGGAACTGAAGGCCATAGAGAAGGGAATCACAGCCTTCCAGGAGCAACTCAGGGGCCAACACGTACAAGTGAGGTCAGACAACATAACTTCCGTGGCATACCTAAACAAGCAGGAAGGGACCAGAAGTCCCACCTTAATGAGGGTAGCACAGGGAATCTTTCGCTGGGCAGAGCAGAATTTGAAGTCCCTCTCAGCGGTGCACCTCAAGGGTACTCAGAACAACCTTGCAGACTTTTTGAGCAGACAACTGATCTCACAAGAAGAGTGGTCCTTAGACCCTGGAGTCTTCTCACAGATAACATCCAGATGGGGTTATCCAGAGATAGACTTATTCGCCAACAAAGCGAACACTAAACTGCCAGATTTTTGCTCGCTCAGTCCTCGTGATCAGCCGATGGCAGTAGATGCCTTTCAGACCGCATGGACTTTCGGACTAGGCTACGCCTTCCCCCCTCTTTTTCTAATCCCAAGGGTCCTAGCAAAATTCAGGACAGAACACACTACGTTAATCCTGATTGCGCCATTCTGGCTGAAGAGGGCTTGGTTTTCACTGCTACTATCCCTGACAGATCAACAACCATGGATGTTACCCGTCAACCGGAACCTGCTGTCGCAGGGACCAGTACTTCATCCCAGGCCAGCCATGCTAAACTTGGCAGCCTGGTATCTGAATCGGACATCTTAAGATCAAAAGGGCTCTCGGACAAGGTGATCAAGACCTTGCTACAGAGCCAAAAGCCAGTCACAAGAGCTATTTACCAGAAGGTCTGGAGGAGGTTTAACTTGTGGCTGGCGCAATCCAAAAAAGGAGAGCCAGACTCACCTACTATTCTAGAATTTCTACAGGAGGGTATCGACAAGGGCCTGTCCTTAAGCACTATTAAGGTACAGATTGCGGCCCTATCAGTTTATTTACAGTTTTCCTTACAACAAGATCCCCTCATTAACAGATTCTGCAAGGCAATCTCTAGACTTAGACCGGTACCTTGTCGTAAATTTCCGACTTGGGACTTATCTACCATTTTAGGGGCACTTATTAAGGAACCATTTGAGCCATTATCAGAGGCTTCCTTAAGATCAATTACCCTAAAGACAGTTTTTCTTGTCGCCATAACCTCCGCTCGCAGAGTTAGCGAACTACAAGCTCTTTCCGTTAGAGAACCCTTCCTACAAATTCTTGAGGACAGGGTCATTCTCAGGACCGACCAGACGTTTATACCCAAGGTCGCCTCTACATTTCACAGAAGCCAGGACATAGTACTCCTCCTGCAATAGGCCATCCAATGACAAAGAAGAACAACTACACCATTTGGATGTCAGAAGGTGCCTCATTTCCTACCTAGAAGCGACAAAGGACTTCAACATCGGAGTCCCTGTTTATCCTGTTCTCAGGAAAACGCAAGGGGAAGCAAGCTTCAAAAGGGACCATAGCCAGATGGATCAAGATGGCTATTTCAGAGGGATACAAAATCTTGCACCTAGACCCACCAGAGGGACTCAAGGCACACTCTACAAGGGCATTAGCCACATCTTGGGCAGAAAGAGCCGGTGCTACCCCTGAGCAGATTTGCAAGACCGCAACGTGGTCAAGCATGTCAACATTCGTCCGACACTACCGTCTGGATGTTTTGGGTAGCCAGGATCAGGTGTTTGGAAGGAAAAGTCCTCCAAGCAGTGGTCCCCCCCCTAAAAAAGGAACTGGGTGAGTACTTGTTAATCCCCTCAAGGGCTGTCCTGGAAGACGACTGGGGAAAAACCAGAGTTAGAACTTACCGGTA
The DNA here is from genome assembly GCF_965119305.1 of Pelophylax lessonae. Lineage (NCBI taxonomy): Eukaryota > Metazoa > Chordata > Amphibia > Anura > Ranidae > Pelophylax > Pelophylax lessonae. The sequence continues at coordinate 99,880,924 of NC_138775.1, forward strand.
ACTCTGTTTCCAGGAGTCTTCCAGGACAGCAGGTTCCCACCCTTTCTTATACATTGATAAAAGGAATTGATGTACTGTTCCATATTATGTTTTAACTGTTTTTCAGCTCTGTCCTTTCGGTTCTTGGATAAAACTGACCAGGTGCCTGAGGGACCGCCTTTTATGAGCTGATGGCAATGTGTTTCCGGTCTGGTAGGAGGAGCTCCATCTCTCAAGGGCTGTCCTGGAAGACTCCTGGAAACAGAGTTACCGGTAAGTTCTAACTCTGGTTTTTCCTACAAATAGAGCTTTCTTTTGGTGGTATTTAATCACCTGTGCGATTTCTCCTCGCTATAAACAAAAAGCAAGAATTCTGATAAAAAAAACATTCCCCCCCAAAAAAAATATAAAACTATTTTTTTCATTTTAGACCAATATGTATTCTGCTACATATTTTTGATTAAAAAAAATCCCAGTAAGTGTATATTGATTGGTTTGCACAAAAGTTATTGCGTCTACCACCTAGGGGAAAGATTTATGTAACTTTTATGCAATTTTTATTTATTTTTCACTAGTAAGTGGTGGCGATCTCCGATTTTTAGCTGGACTGCGACTTTGCGGCAAACAGATCGAACAACTAACTGACATTTTTGACACTTTGGGGGGACCAGTGACATTACTTCAGTAATCAGTGCTATAAATATGCACTGTTACTGTAATGATGACACTGGCAGGGAAGGGGGTTAACACAGTGGTGATCAAAGGGTTAAGTGTGAGCCTAGGGGATTGTTTTCTAAATGTATGGCAGAGGGACTTGTGAAATGACCACAGAGACCTGTGAAGGATATAGAAGGATCACAGGTGCTCTGTAATCATTTCAGAGAGAACAACAGTCAGCTGTGTTTACAACAGCTGATTGTCCTTCTTTCTCAGCAGGAATTAATTGCGGGTGCCTAGCAGCAATCGTGGCCGCCGGCCCCCTTGATCGGCATCCCCGCTGCCTAATGGAGGTTATGCCTAATGCACCCACATGCCCTCCAAAGCGGGAAGGGTGTTCCCCTTTCAGCTTACTTTGACAACATTGTCACAAAACAGTGGGGTTGTCCAAAGCACAGTGGTTCCTAAACGTTTTTGCCCTGCGGTATCCTTATGAGGATTAACTGCTTAAAAGGTGGACACTCCCACCTGTAGCGGACTCGTCAGTTTCAGGTTGAATAAAGCTACCTTCATTCTGCTGAGGAGTCTCCGGCCTTTACAGATTCAGCTGATGGGAGGGCCGAGACTCTGGCCCGCCATATGTTTGCTGTGGCTGGTTCAACACCTAGGCCGGTATTTACTATTGTCCTGGTGTCGCAAACTCTGACCGAGTGGGCTAAGCTTTTACGCCGGAACCTGGAGGGGAAACCGCTTCCCCCCTTTCTTGCGGAGCTGGCGGATCAGTTGATCCAGGGGCTACAGTTTATCTGTGATGCTTCTTTGGATGCGGCTTTCTTTGATTTCTAGGCTGTCTGTATCAGCAGTGGTCCTTTTGGCATATTATCTGGCTGAAATGCTGGTCTGCGGACCAGACTTCTAAGAAGACCTTATCTGATCTCCCCCCTTGTAGGGGATCGCCTGTTTGGAGTTTCCTTGGATGACATCCAACGGAGATCACAAGGGGGCAAGAGTACTCTTCTTCCGCAGGCTACCAAGGGCAAAGAGCCCGTCCGTGGATGTGGGCTTATTTCCTCGACTCATGAGGTTTTTTTCATCCCTCAGGGTCTTAAGACAAGGGATCAAAAGTCAGGGCCTCCAACGGAGGTTCCAAGAGGACCGGGTCTGGCAAGCCACCAGCAGGCTCTCCCAGACCTGCGGACAAGACTGCCCATGGGTGTAGCCAGACTTTTTTTTTTCTGCCTAGTGTCCTACTCCTGTAGGGGGCAGTATAACCCAATGGTTATGAAGATCTGAAGCTGTGTCCATCAATGAACATCAGAGAAATGGATTTTATGGCAAGTCAAAAATCCCATTTTTCCTACAAATAGAGCTTACTTTTGGTGGTATTTAATCACCTGTGCAATTTTCTTTTTTTTTTTCTTCTTTTTTTCCAAATCAATTTTTTTTTAATCATTTTAGGCAATATGTAATTATCGTGTCTACAAACTAGGGGAAAGATTTGTCATTTTTTTAGTAGTAATGGCGGCGATCAGCGATTTTTAGCAGGACTGCGACATTGCGGCGGATAGATTGGACACCTAACTGACATTTTTGACACTTTTGGGGGGACCAGTGACATTACTACGGTAATCAGTGCTAAAAAATATGCACTGTTACTGTACTAATGACACTGGAAGGAATGGGTTCACATCAGAGGTGGTCAAAGGGTTAAATGTGTCCCTAGGGGTGCTTTCTAACTGTGGGAAAGGGCTTGCTGGATGAACACAGTGACCTGTGTTCCTAAATAGGAGGAACAAAGGATCCCTGTGGTCATTGCTGACAGAACAGCGGTCTGCCGTGTACATCGTTCTGTCTCCTTGGGGATCGATCGCGGGTGCCCGGCGGACCTCTGGCAGTGCACGTGCAGCCCTGCCCCCACTAGCTAAATTATGTACAAGTACGCCGTTTTGCGGGACAGAGCCGCCCTGCCGCCGTTTAAGTACGGCGGCTGGTTGACAAGTGGTTAAGGCTCCATTCTTCACATAAAAAGCCAGAAGAAATCAATAAAGCTCTTACTTCTAAACACTCACCTATTTTATACTTTTATCCTTCATAGGATGTTCTTTCACTTTCTCTCTCATCGCCTTTTCTCAATGTCACATCCAATAATTTTGTTCCATGCTGCATCTCTGCTTTAATTTGCTATCATTTCTGATGCTAGAGATAACCCCTAAGGCTCCTTTGACACGGTCTGCCTTCGTCGGTGGACTCCGTGCTGCTCAGCGGGGGATCGATCTGCCTATCCCCGCTGAGCAGGCAGGTGACAGCTCCCTCTCTGCTCTGTGTGCGGAGAGGGAGGTGTCAGAGCCCCGCTGCTCTCTATGTGGGAATCGGATGAGAGCGGACCGCCTGTCTACTCTCATCCGATCCGATCCCCTGGACAGATGGAAAATAGGGTTTCCATCCATCCGGATTTCACAGACCGGATCGGATGCGGATGGCAGCGGGTGTCAGCAGACATGTCTCCGCTGACATCCGCTGCCCTTTAGGGATACATGGAGGATCCAATCAGATCCGCCTAAAAAACTGACAGGTGGATCTGATCGGATCGTTCGTGTGAAAGGACCCTAATGGCTGGAATACACGATAAGAAAATCGGCCGAAAATTTCCGTTCAGCGAGCGATCAGCCGATATTCTACTCGTTAATGCCCAGCCATCAATGAGCGATATCGATATTGTGAACGAAAAATACCGTTTGAAAAACACAAAAAATTCTGTTGTCTCGTTTGCGAAAGAACAATATTCTATACGTTGGTGTTGAGGTCGTTCAGTTTAAATCTGTATAACCTCATCATGCATGCCCGAAAAAATTTTCCCGACGAACACTGTTTCGATGGTCAGCAGGCACCGTGTATGTTGGCAACGTTTTCGACCGACAAATACTTTTTCAAAAGTCGGTGGTCGAATGATCGGGCTGATATTCTAATCGTGTATTCACACCATAAGTCTATCAAGTCTGTAAATGTTACCGTTACCACAGTTATCTGTATACACAACTCCCACCGCATAATACCAACATACCAAGATTTTGCGAATGCTTTAGCAAAACATAAAAAGCTGCCACTTCGGTATTTAAATTGTATGTAAAGCCAAACGTGTTTGTTTTAGATGTAATGAAGATTTAAAACATCAGGATTTCAGTGCTATCTGTCTCCCCATTGAGGAGATGCACCCTCTCTATTTTTCCTGGTAACCACTCTCTCCAGTATAGAACGTAATGGACAATCGTTTAGTTGGGACACCTTTTTTTATTGACCACTGTCTAAGGTAATTTCCCATAACTTTGGAGAGATTTGATTTTACTTCCTGTTGTACCTCTGGGACAGGCAGTAAAAGAAAGTCATCTCAGGCAGGAAAAAAAATGACAGGGGTCTGTTTCATCCCCCTACTCTATTTAAAACTAAAAAACTTTTGTTTTTAAATACATTTTATCAAATCTGCCTTACTTTTTTCCCTCTTCATTAGATTGCCTTGCCTAACGCAGTTCCAACACATGGCTAAGGCAAATTTCTTTGTCTTATTGCTTCAGTTTAAACAAATTTGCTGTTTTGGTGTGTGCTCAAAAATAGTAGGACATGCTGCTTTCTTGCACGACACTGCAACACAATACACTGTGGTACATATACAGTATTTTAAATGTTTGGGTCATTTCAATAAAGAAAAAAAGAATGGCTTGTAACAACCCATCGCACCACACTTTCACGGCATATAATGTGGGTGCATTTTATACAGTTCACAATATATGCCCACTAGTGTGAATTAGCTCTTAAGCTGCCTTTAGTACAGAACGGTGGTACAGAATGGCTTTCATAATCCAGAGCACAATTATTTTATATAAAATCAGGGTTATGTTCTACTATTTCTAAAATAATTACCCCCCTGCTTTAATCATTGTAGGTTTCAGTATGGATGTATATACGAATCATGCATGTTACTCAACCTTGATGATAGAGGGGAGGTAAAACAACTTAGTGGAGCTACACTGCATCTGAGCACCATAAACGCTATTTATATTATTTTTACTATTTAAAGCAAACTCATTCATCCATGTCTCCATGAATAAATTTTTATTACTTATTAAAAAAAATGTCTTCATCAGCATTTAAGAATTATTTGCTTTCTGTGTTACATTTTTACATTTGTTGTTCTAACAGGACATCATGGCAGGAGCTGGTGAGAAGAAAGGCAGGAAGGATGACAATGGCATTGGGACTGCCATAGACTTTGTCTTATCCAATGCTCGTCTGGTTCTTGGCGTGGGAGGAGCTGCGATGCTAGGAATAGCTACTCTTGCAGTGAAGCGAGTATGTTGAGATGTTGGTTGTTCACCTTTATTGGTATTTCAAGTGGTATTAAACCTCAATCCAAAAATGTAATATATTGCAGCTTAGCAATGGTGAGATGTGATTAATGGGGAGTACTCGGATTGTGCGGGTGTGGAATGTGGGGTCCCCCAGGGTTCTGTCCTGCGGCCAATCCTGTTTAATTTATTCATAAATGATCTAGAGGAGGGGATATCTAGTATAATCTCAGTATTTGCGGATGATACTAAACTAAGCATGCCAATATCTTCTGGGCAGGATGTGGAAACCTTACAAGCGGACCTGAACAAAATAATGGGGTGGGCAACTACATGGCAGATGAGATTTAATGTTGAAAAATGTAAAGTAATGCACCTGGGTACCAGAAAGCAAGTTACTCACTAGGGAGGGAACCTTTGGGTTAGTCTAGGATGGAAAAGGACCTGGGGGTTACTGGTAGACAACAGGCTTGGCACTGGCATGCAATGCCAAGCCGCTGCAAGCAAAGCCAACAGAATACTGGGATGTATAAAAAAGGGGATTCACTCCAGAAATAAAGAGATTATTCTCCCAGTCTACAAGACTCTGGTCCGGCCACATCTGGAGTATGCTGTCCAGTTCTGGGCACCGGTCCTCAGGAAGGATGTGCTGGAACTGGAGAAAGTCCAGAGAAGGGCAACAAAAATAATTAGGGGAATGGAGGACATCAGCTATGAGGAAAGACTACAAGCACTGAACTTCTCTCTGGAGAAGAGACGATTGAGGGGGGATATGATATCCATGTACAAATATTGTACTAGCATATGGAAAAACCTATTCAGAGAAAGGAAATACAATAAGACAGGTGGCCACTCACTAAAACTAGAGGAAAGGCGGTTTAACCTTAAAATACGTAGGGGGTTCTTCACTGTAAGAGCAGTAAGGATGTGGAATTCTCTTCCGCAAACAGTCGTATCAGCAGGGAGCATTGATAGTTTCAAAAAACTATTAGATGGGCACCTTAAAGACCACAACATACAGGGGTATACAATGTACGGTTAACAGCAAACGCACACATACATCATAGGTTGAACTGGATGGACTGGTGTCTTTTTTTTTTTTTTTTTTTTTTTCAACCTCACTAACTATGTAACTATGTGGTGGCTGCAATCATTTTTTTCTTTTTTAGGCTTCCCCCCCCCCCCTCCCCCCAGTTTTCACCTGGTGATTTAGCCAGTAATCTCCTGTATTAAAGTGCCCCCACTCTGGTTGAACGAGCACAGTGGCACCCTTAGGACAGCAGCATTGGTAATCTGGAGGGAGGGGAATGGAGTGTTGGATAAACTAGCAGATTTAGATACACTAACAAATTAAAGCTGAACTCTAGTTAAAACTTTATAAGCAGGTAAAGCAAACAGTTTTTTCTTTTTTTTAATTTTGGGATAAAGGTTTTACAAAAAAATAAATAAAAGCTGACTATTGGAAGCACCCCTGTCAGTAGTAAATTGTTTCAATTATCTACATCTGCAGAACTGCTTGCTCTGTTAAAAATCAACACTTACTGGTCAGATCACCAGGTAAAAGTAAAGGGGGAAACAAAGCCCAATTTTCACACATCACATCTAAGTATTCATGAGCTGCAATATAATGTTTGCTTTTGGGTTTAACACTTGATTGCCACGTTATGTTTATGTATTCTTAATTATCTAATTGGTGTCCTTACCTTTAGATCAGGGATCTCCAAACTACGGCCCTCCAGCTGTTGCGGAACTACACATCCCATGAGGCATTGTAAAACTCTGACATTCACAGACATGACTAGGCATGATGGAAATTATAGTTCCTGAACAACTGGAGGGCCATAGTTTGGAGACCCCTGCTTTATATGCTCTTCTATACTTGCTGTGCAATAAAACCACAGGTAAATTACTTAAAACATTTCAAGTAATAAGACTAAAACAGTACCCAAAGATATAAATCCAACCACTGACAATAGAACTTATTTTAGGAAACCTATGTGCATACAACGATCTCTAGAGATTGATTTTTAATTGAATTACTCTCATTAAATTTCTTACACCCTGGCAAAATTGCAATCACTCAGATTATTCTCTTCAGACCACGGTTTCAAAGAATGCCTAGTGAGTGCAGACTTTTTTCACGATTTCTGACCATGTTAACACATAGCTGAAAACTGGCACAAAATAATGGATATTGTTGCTGATTCTTTGGTTTCTCCTATAGATTTTACCCAGAGGTTTGTCTGCTAGTTGAGCTGACACTTAGGAGCCATTTTAAAAAAATGTCCCTGGTATATGCTTTCCAAAAACATATCCAGAGAACACACAGAGGACCCCCCCCCCCCCCCAAATATTACTTGTTTGGTTGCAAACAATAAAGTCCATACTTTGTATAAATTTACCTATAAAGATAGGGGTCATTCAAGTATATTTGATAACATCTTGGGCCTGGGAATTACCTTTTCATATGTGGTCCCTACTTTGCACCCTGATTATTTACCGTATATAATGAACTTACACTATGGGGTTGCTTTACTAAAGGCAGAAATACTATGCACTGCAAGTGCACTTGCTCCAGAGCTTTGTAAATGAGGTAAAACTTCACCTTTCAAAGAATACTCAATCGCATGAAAGAAAAATAAAAAACAGCATTTTTGTTTGTACATAATTGGATGATAGAAACCAGCAGAGCTTCTCCTCAGATCTAGAGCAAATGCACTTAAAGTGCACAAGCATTGCACAGTATATAAGTAAATCAACCTCTATGTGTTGATTTGACAAAAGGCATGGCTACACTGGTATTGTATGTAGTAATGGATTTGCATTTTTCTTGTTGGAACATGTTTGAAAATTAATTAAATGCATCAAAAAGTTCGAACTCATTCTTGCAGTACTTAGGCAGCATTTTAAAAATGGCACATTTAAGTAGACCCTTAATGCTAGTGGTTATTTCAAGTCTTAATTATCTTTATAATTGTTATGCATATATACTATATAGTATCTCACAGAAGTGAGTACACCCCTCACGTTTTTGTAAATATTTTATTATATCTTTTCATGTGACAACACTGAAGAAATGACACTTTGCTACAATGTAAAGTAGTGACTGTACACCTTGTATACCAGTCCGGTGGTCTTTCATCAGCTGTGTCTCCAGTGGGGCACCCCCAAGGTGTATCTGCTGGCGTCTCGGCTCAACAGAAAGGTGCAGAGGTTTGTGGCTTGGTCAAGGGATCCTCTGGCAGACGCCACAGACGAACTGGTGGCCCTGTGTGGTCAGTATCATCTGATTTGTGCCTTCCCTCCTCTCAAGCTTCTGCCAAGACTGCTACGCATGATCGAGGCAGAAGGGATTCTGGTCATCTTAGTGGCTCCGGACTGGCCTCGCCAGGCTTAGTACGCCGATCTGGCGCGGCTGGTCGCAGACGTTCCTTGACAACTTCCTCTCAGGGTGGATTTGCTGTCCTAAGGGTCGATCTTCCATCCCGCTTTACAGTCGCTGGCTTTGATGGCTTGGCTGTTGAATGCCAGGTGCTGAAGGATAGGGGTTTATCTGAGTTGGTGATTCCTACACTGTTTGAAAGCTAGTAAATCTACCTTTAGGAAGATCTACCATCGTACGTGGAAGATGTACATTGCGTGGTGTGAGTCTCTTGGGGTTCTTCCTCGCTCCTTCTCTGTGGCTCGGATCTTGACCTTCCTTCAACGGGAGGTTGAACAGAAATTGACCTTGAGTACCATTAAGGGCCAGGTGTCCGCTTTGGCGGCCTACTTCCAGCGACCTTTGGCCACACCCTCTCTAGTGCGTACCTTTCTTTAGGGTGTCCGACATTTGGTTCCTCCAGTGCGGTATCTGTTGCCACCTTGGGGTCTTATATTGGTTCTTTTAGCTCTACGGAAGCCTGCCTTTGAAAATATTCGGGAGATTCCCCTGCTTACGCTGTCCCAGAGGGTGGCCTTTTTAGTATTTATCACCTCTGCGCGCAGGGTGTTAGAACTGGCAGCGTTCATGTCGTCCACCTTACCTGGTGATTCACGGGGATAAGGTGGTTCTTCTCCCCTGTCCGCCGTCCTTTCCAAAGGTGGTCTCTGATTTTCATTTGAATGAAGACGTGTTGCCTTCCCTGTGTCCCAGGCCTAAGCATCCGAAGGAAATTTGCCTTGCATTCCTTAGATGTGGTCCGGGGCAATTAGGGTGTACCTGCCAGCTACGCAGTTTTTCAGGAAGTCAGGCTTTTTGTGCTCACGGATGGACCTCGAAAAGGGTTGTCTGCTTCCTCCTGTGACCATTTCCAGATGGATCAGACAGACAGTGGTTTAGGCCTACAGTATTCCATCAGGGGTCAGGTTCCTCCTTTCCCTGATAAGGCGCACTCTACTAGGGCGCTTAGTGCCTCCTGGGCTTTCCGTCATCAAGCGTCAGTGACGCAGGTTTGCAAGGCGGCCACCTGGTCGTTGGTGCACACTTTTACAAAAAAACTTTAAGTGGATGTGTTGGCATCTGCGGATGCTTCTTTTGGCTGCAAGGTTTTGCAGGCTGCTGTTTAAGAGGACCTAAATCCTCTTTGAGGGTGTGTTGTTTTTTTTCAGGTGGGCTCCAGTTGTTTGGTTGAGCTCCTGTTGCCTGGTTGGCTAATGTGTAGCCTTGGGAATGTTTTTGTTGTTCCCACCCCTCATGTTTAACACTGCTTTGGGATGTCCCAATGGTTATGAATATCAGGAGCTGTGTCTGTCAATGAACAAAACAGAAAAGTGTCAGGAGTTATAATTCTCCTGACACTGCTAGTAACAGATCTGAGTGGCTATAGCAGAGAGAGGGAGTATACCCCCTGGGACTGCACATGGGTGTAGCCAGAATTATTTTCTGCCTACTGTCTTACTCCTGTAGAGTGCAATATAACCCAATAGTTATGCATATCAGGAACTGTGTCCGTCAATGAACTTCAGAGTGTTAAAAATCCAATTAACACTTCTGAAAGCATTCTTAATTTACAGAATTTTTTTGCACCTGCCTGAAAAAATGTGCGTGTGTGTATATGTATGTATGTGTATATATATATATATATATTTATTATAGTGACGGTACGCACCATCACTGAGACTGAAAAAACTGTGACAGATAAATTAATGGTTTGGACTGCTTCATTTGGTCATACTTGTAGCAGATGCATGTCATCAGCTCAAACTCCTGTCTTCCACGCATTGTAAATTATGCTGATTCGCTCACCTATTGTTTACGGTGGGTTCTCAGTATTTACGCTGTATGTGTATTGTATCTTGTTTTAGCTTTGGTGCCAGCAGTCTGGTCTCCAGGCTGGCTTAAGTGCATCGGTACCTCATTAGCTAACCATTGTGTGATGTTTTGGGTAAATATTCATGTAGAGACTGACCTACTTCTCAAGTGTATAAAAGTCTGTTTGTTGTTCAATAAAGGAGTTATAATTATTATTATTATTCAGGATTTCTATAGCGCCAGCAGTTTACGCAGTGCTTTACAATGTTAGAGGGAGACAATACAGTTACAATACAATAAAATACAAAAGGTTTAAGAGGGCCCTGCTCAGAAGAGCTTACAATCTAATGGGGTGGGGCAGGTGTTACAAGAGGTTGTAACAGTAGGGAATGAGCTGATGGAAGATTAGTTGGCGGTGTGATAGGCTTCCCTGAAGAGATGAGTTTTCAGGGATCGCCTGAAAGCAGCTAGAGTAGAAGATTGCTGTACAGTTTGAGGTAGAGCATTCCAGAGGATGGGAGAGGCCCTGGAGAAATCCTGGAGGCGGTCTTGAGAGGAGCGGAGAGGACGGTTTGGGTGATATTTGGAGACAAGATTGGTGATGTAGCTCGGGGCAGAGTTGTGAATGGCTTTGTATGTTATGGCTAGTATTTTGAATACTGAAGGGGAGGCAGACATTGAGAGGTTGGTAAGGTGGATAAGCCTGGCAGCAGCATTCATGATGGACTGAAGAGGGAATAGCCTATGAAGTGGTAGGCCTATGAGAAGGGAGTTGCAGTAGTCGAGGCGAGAAATAACAAGGGAGTGAATGAGTAGCTTGGTGGTTTCAGTTGTTAAAAAGGGGCGAATTTTAGAGATGTTGTGGAGGTGAAGTCTACAAGTTTTTGACAATGATTTGATTTGGGGCTGAAAGGACAGGTCAGAGTCTAGGATTACACCTAGTACCCTGGCATGAGGGGAGGGATTGATGGTTGCATTACTAGTTTTGATGGAAAAGTCATGGAGGGGGGCGTGGGGGGGGGGGTGAATTACCAGCTCAGTTTTAAAGAGATTTAGTTTGAGGAAGTGGTGCGACATCCATGTCGATATGTCAGTAAGTAAGTTAGCAATGCGAGAGGAGACTGAAGGAGTGAGGTGAGGAGTAGACAGATTTAGTTAGTTAGAGTTAGTAGTTTCCAGTATACAAACGAAGTGTCAGGCTAGTTTTGTATGACGGCGGCTGGGATTTGATATCTATGTTCATGACTGCGAGGAAGCCGTATACTGATGGAAGACCACAAGTACAGTGTGGGTCAGAGGTTCCGTTCACATTATAGCTCCAAAAATTTAGAGGCACACTTTTTAATCAGAGTATAGCATCGAGTCAATTACTCCTGGTATATTGATCTGGTCAGTTAAGTAAAAGAGGGGGTTGTTATCAGTTTCAACTGCTTTGGTGTTAATGAAATTAACAGGTGCACTAGATGGGCAACGATGAGATGACCTCCAAAACGGGAAGGGTTTTACAGGTGGAGGCCACTGACAATTATTTTCCCTACTCTTTTTTTCTGACTGTTTTCATTAGTTTTGCATTTGGCTAGGGTCAGTGTCACTACTGGTAGCATGAGGCGATACCTGGAAACAATACAGGTTGCAAAGGCAGTCAAACTCCTCCAGGATGGCATTTCAAAACGTGCCATTGCCAGAAGGTTTGCTGTGTCTCCCAGCACAGTCTCAAGAGCACAGAGGCAATTCCAGGAGACAGGCTGATACTCTAGGAGAGCTGGACAGGTCCATAGAAGGTCCTTAACTCCCCAGCAGAACTGATTTCTGCTCTTTTGAGCAAGGAAGAACAGGATGAGCACTGCCAGAGCCCTACAAAATGACATCCAACAGGCCACTGGTGTGAATGTCTCTGTCCAAACATTCAGAAACAGACTTCATGAGGGTGGCCTGAGGGCCCAAAGTCTTCTAGTGGGCTCTGTGCTCACTGCCCGGCACCTTGAAGCTTGATTGGCATTTGCCATTGAACACCAGAATTGGCAGGTCTGCCACTGCTGCACTGTGCTTTTTACAGATGAGAGCAGGTTCATCCTGAGCACATGTGACAGACGTGAAAGGGTCTGTAGAAGCCGTGGAGAATATTCTGCTGCCTGTAACATCATTCAGCATGACCGGTTTGGTGGTGGGTCAGTGATGGTCTGGGAAGGCATATCCATGGAGGGATGCACAAACCTCTACAGGCTAGACAATGGCACCCCGACTGCCATTAGGTATAGGTATGAAATCCTTTTACCCATTGTCAAACTCTACGCTGGTGCATTGGGTCCTGGGTTCCTCCTGGTGCACGACAATGCCTGGCCTCAGGTGGTGAGAGTTTGCAGTCGGTTCCTGAAGTATGAAGGAATGGATACCATTGAATAGCCCCCACACTGACCTGACCTAAATCCAATAGAACACCTCTGGGGCATTGTTTCGACACCGCCAGGTTGCACCTCAGTCTGTTCAGGAGTTCAGTAATGCCCTGGTCCAGATCTGGGAGAATCCCCAGGACACCATCTGTTGTCTCATTAGGAGCATGCCCTGACCTTGTCAGGCATGCATACAAGCACTTGGGTGCCATACAAACTACTGAGTACCATTTTGAGTTGATGCAATCAAATTTCTGCAAAATGGACTAGCCTGCTGCATCATATTTTAAGTTTTTGACCCTCTCTAGGGTTAATAATTTTCATTTCCATCAAACGATGTGGTGTCCTTTCGTTCCTAACCCATTACCCAATCCATATCAGTATAGATATCCAGCGTGAAATTTTTCCCTATTGAGATCTGATGTGTTTTCAATGTGTTCCTTTTAATTTATTTGAGCTGTGTGTGTATATGTGTATATGTGTGTATATATATATATATATATATATATATATATATATATATATATATATATATATATATATATATATATATATATATATATATATATAATTATAGAGAACAAATATCTATAATCAGAATAAAAACACTGCTCAGATAAAGCATGCCCCTGTGTCCTAAGTATTCCAATAACTTTTACACCTGTTTTATTTAGATGTATGATCGTGCTATCAGTGCTCCTGCCAGTCCTTCCCGTTCCAGTCAGTCTGGTAAAAGGAGCTGGGAAGAACCAAGCTGGTTGGGCTCATCTACACGACTGTTAAACCAAGACATAAAGACGAATGTGAGTCGCAGTCTGCAGACCCTACCAACAGACAGTTCAGAATTCGAATCAGGTAAAAGCTTCTTTATATGGGCTCAGGCTGATCACCAAATATGTCCGTTTGTATAGGTAATTGGCTTTGAAAAAATAATCAGGTCACAAAATTCAGTTTATAATAAACCATTTTTAGATTTTGATTGTTTATGAATTTATCTTGCCATTCCAAAGTGATTACTGTATAGAAAAATAAATTATCATGCTTGCCATTATGTTCCTTTTCTAGTGTAATACAAAAAGGTGCAAACTACTGTTGCAGCACTATAAAAAGATGATGCTCCTTGCTGATGAGCACAAAATGATGCTGTGGTTTATTGCTAAGGAAATATGAGGCCCTAGGGATAAACACCTGAAAACTAGATGTTTAGGAACAAAAAGGAATACTATTTTCACTGCCTTGAGCCCATAACTCGGATTTGGTCTCAGATGTATAAAGATCTCTGATGTATTGGTAATGCAGTGTTTGAGTCACATAGCACATCTAAGAGTAACTGAGCAATCTAGAGAACTAGATTCAGCATTCAAAAAAAGGAGTGGGAGCCCCTTGTAATGATGGGCTCACATGTTTTGTCTGCAGTTTGTAGTATCGTTGCTGTTTAATACCTGGTCATAGGGGAATTAATGTGACACTAACTGATATCCTTACATATCCACTACTTAAGGGTTCTGTAATCCATTTTCATGAAATTGTTTCTTACTGTGTTTTTCTGCTTCCTTGTAACATCCTTTGAGTTCCCGAGCATTTTTCTATTTCCCCTTCCGTTTGTTTGAAATGAGCAGTGCACGTTAGTTACGGTTATATATACTCTATGTACACTACAATTCCCATAGTGTACAGTCCTTAGACCCTAGTCCATCTCAGAAGCAAGCAAGAGAGGGTGGCTACGTTCCAAAATACAGTGGGAACATGGAGAACGAACGTAGCCACCCTGTAATAGAAAGTCAGACCACAGCAGCAGAAAAAAAGAATTTGGAAATTTCTAAACGAAGGCTGTGAGCAATGGAAGGTAAATCATGAGTTAAGTATAAACACACACATATATATATATATATATATATATATATATATGGTTAGTGAGGTTGGAAAAAGACACAAGTCCATCTAGCACAACCAATAAAAAAAAAAGAAGAAAACACAACAATACAATCCCATATACACAATCCTATACCACAGTTGGTCCAGAGGAAGGTGAAAAACCCCAGCAAAGCATGATCCAATTTGCTACAGCAGGGGAAAAAATAATTCCTGATGGCAAGTGGCTTGCTGTGGGGACAGACACAGAGTAGGAGCAGACAGCACCAGTGGGGGAGCCCCAAGGAGGTGGTTAGGGGCCATATGGCATAAAGCAGGTAAGTAAAACATGTTTATTATTTTTAGGGCTTTAGGGGTTTTTACCGGCGAGTACGAGTACCAATACTTTCGGTCAAGTACTTGCCGATATCAAGTACTGATACCTTTGCAGTGCAATTTGAGCCCATACAAAATGAATGGGCTCAAATTGCATGCAATTTAAACCGGAATGCAGTGTGATTACCCGCTCTGCTCCTCTGTGAATCCAGGCTGAAGTCACTATGACAAGCCTGGGTTCACAGTGGAGCAGTGCGGGAAAGCGCACGTTTTTCTGACAGTAATCGTACCACATTTCTGTTTAAATCGCATGTGATTCTTTGCAGTGCAAAGAAGCCTATTTATTTTGTATGGGCTCAAATCGCAGCGCAAAGGTATCAGTTTTGGGTATTGTAGCATTTTCACAAGTATGAAAGAATATATCGTGTTTTTTTTTTTTTTTTTTTGTTTTTTTAAGAAACTATCCATCTATATATACACTGCTCAAAAAATTAAAGGAACACTTTTTAAAAACACATCAAATCTCAATGGGGAAAAATCTCATGCTGGGTATCTGTACTGATATGGACTGGGTAATGTATTGGGAATGAAAGGATGCCACATTGTTTGATAGAAATGAAAATTGTCCACATACAGAGGGCTGAATCCAAAGACACCCCGAAAATCAAAGTGCAAAAATGATGATCGTTTTTACTGAAATTTGATTGCAGCAACTCAAAATAGTACTCAGTAGTTTGTATGACCCCCCTACGTGCTTGTATGCATGCCTGACAACATTGGGGCATCCTCCTTAACAGACTGCGGTGCAACCTGCTGGAGACAGATGTACGAAACATAACATAATGTCCCAGAGGTATTCTATTGGATTTAGGTCAGGCGAGCATAGATGCCATTCAATGGTATCAATTCCTTCACCCTTCTGGAACTGGCTGCATGCTCTCGCCACATGAGGCCAGGCATTTTCGTGCACCTGGAGGAACCCAGGACCCACTGCACCATCATAGGATCTGACAATGGGTCCAAGGATTTCATCCCAATACCTAATTTCAGTCAGGATGCCATTGTCTAACCTGTAGAGGTCTGTGCGTCCCTCAATAGATATGCTTCCCCAGACCATCACTGACCCACCACCAAGCCTGTCATGCTGAATGATGTTACAGGCAGCAGAATGTTCTCCACGGCTTCTCCAGACCCTTTCATGTCAGTCACATGCGCTCAGGGTGAACCTGCTCTCATCTGTGAAAAGCACAGGGAGCCAATATAATATATTATATCCCCACGATTCATAAAGATATTGTTAATCCCCCAGGAATACCCATTGTCAGTGGAAACGATTCACTCACTGCCCGTTTAGAAGAATATGTAGATATACGTTTACTACCCGTGGTAGAGGAGATGATGGCTTATTTAAAGGACAGCAAACACACGCTGCAGTTGTTAACAGGAATGTAAGTCTGTTCAGGAGCTCAGTGATGCCCTAGTCCAGATCTGGGAGTAAATACCCCAGGACACCATCCGTCGTCTCAGGAGCATGCCCTAATATTGTCAGGAATGCATACAAGCAGGCGGGGGCTTTACAAATTCCTGAGTACCATTTTGAGTTGCTGCAATGAAATTTCAGCAAAATGGACTATCCTGCTGCATCATTTTTCACTTTGATTTTCAGGGTGTCTTTGAATTCAGCCCTCTGTAGGTTGATGATTTTTATTTCCATCAAACAATGTGGTATCCTTTCCATCCTAACACATTACTCAGTCCATATCATTGTAGATATCCAGCATATTTTTCCCAATTGAGACCTGATGTGTTTTCAAAGTGTTCTTTTACATTTTTGTAAGCTGTGTATAAAAATATATATATATATATATATATATATATATATATATATATATATATATATATCTGTATATTACAACCACTTTAATGATCTAGAGCAGGGGTAGGCAACCAGGTGGTTGAAGATCCACCTGAACAAGTTGGGAGAAGTCAAAGATCAACGGGCACGATGTCGCCTCCTCACACCCGATTTAAACCTCTAATTGCCATGCTACCGTGTTGCAGTAGTTGCACACCAATCATGGGTATAAATCCAGTGAGCAGGCAACATATTGCCTCCTCACCACCTGTCAAACACACTCAGATCAGTTCTCAGAAGAGCAGCAGTGCCTGCTGTACTTGTAAATGGGCAGCGGGCCCTTACGAGCCAGCACTACAGAGGAGGCATCAAGTTATGTGGCTTTTGCTCCCTGCTGCATATAGTATAGTATAGTATAGCTACAAATAGTCCCTCTGCATTGCACTCTGTTTGATGCCCTGAAACGGCAAGTCACGCAAGCCTAGGTCACGATCTACTGGTTGCTGACCCCCGATCTAGAGAATTGAAGCCATAGACAAGCAACCAATGACGAATGCCTGCATACTTCCTTCAATACAGATTTTGGGTAAAGTTTTTTTTTTTTTTTGACTATTATACGTTATCTTTGGCATGCATGGGGGTATAAGACTTGGAGATGGGAGTAGGCATGCATTCTAAGTGCAACTAAAGCGAAGTTTCACTTTTTTTTTTCCTTCTGGTCGTACCTACCCCTAACCCCCCCCCCCCCCCATTCCCTGACCCTTCTCGCCCCCCTTGACTCACTACTCTGTCCCCTCTACAGTGTCCCTCTTTTCTTTCCTTTCGTCTTCTTTTCTATAGAAAACTCTTTGAAAAGGTAACACTCCGGAGGGGGTGCCTTTAGTAGCAATCACGAGTCTAATGGGCCATACACACTATAAGATTTTCTGAAGACTTTTTCCTTTAGACTTACCAAAACCATATAATATGAGGTCAAACCTAAACACTTCCAATTTGTATGCAATTTGGCAGGCCCTTGCACTACATAGAAAAGGTAAATCTGAAGGAAATCTACCAACAAATGTTGTATAGTGTGTATCCAGCTTTACCTACCTCTCCACCCCTTGTGGGGGCTGTGTTTTTTTGATATGACTTCTTGAGTTTCAGGGAAATGGATGCACTGAGTTGTATGGACTGTTGCTGTATTTTGTTTAAATAAGTCTTATTTCCCATGTCTATATTTTGTTGTACCTGCTTCTGGTTGTTCTTAATAAAATTTTTATATTTGCAAAAAAAAAATGTTCATAGAATTTGTTTTAGATCTGTTTTACTAATCATTCTCATTTTAACTTGTATTTTTCAGAGTCTTTTCTTCCCAAACCCCCTAGTCGCAAGTCCCAGTCAGATATGAAAAAAACACGGTTGAAGCTTTCTCTTCAGGAGAAGCTATTCAGCTATTACAAGAAACATGTTGCTATTCCACCTGCAGAGCAGAGCTGTGCTAAGCAAGCTGCAATCGACATCTGTGCTGAACTGCGCAACTTCATTCACTGCAAGTTTCCAGACATGCCATTGAAAGAAATGCACCTTAGTGGAAGCCTGTATGATGATCTGCAGGTAACTTTCGTGGATTTGCTTAGTTTTCTTCATGCAGTCCAAATAGTTATTGCCATTCTGAAATGCTGTTTTGGAACCAATGTTAACCTTTTAGACTTTAAAACCTGCAGGTTAGGTTAATCAATTCTGCACTGAATTGTAAACTTCTAAGCTGCACAATGGATATTTCATAGTTCTTCCCAGCATTTTTTTCTGAAAAATATTCCACTGTGGCCCTTGCAGCTGCTCTAAGTAACAATGTGCCTTCATTGCATTATTAGGTTTACCTCATTCCATGTCAAGCTTTACTATAAACGGGCAAAAACGTGCAAATGGTTTTTCAAACCCTAGCCGTTTCTAATAGTTTATATGTGCTAGATTATGACATTGTGTCAAACATCCTTGGCTGATTGCAAAAGAAAAATATAAATATATATTTTTAGTTCCAGTCTGACATTGAAATTACTAGGTCGGAAGCATGATGAATAAGGTTGATTGGGTCAGGTGGGCAGAGAGAGAGCGTGTTGAAGCCAGCAAATAAAAAAGCTTGAAAGTTCAATTATAATGAATAAATAATTATTGTATTAAATTTGGACTTCTTAAAGTGGATGTAAACCCTCTTCTATACCCAGTGAAGTATATAGCCTCAGATGATACACACAGATGAAACAAATCTCCCTACATAACTTTTACATGTATATGTGCTTTCTTTCCCTTTCTTAGTGCAGATTGTGTTTCCTCATTTAGCAGTGGGTGTGGAGTCTGGGCATACACTGTGTGTTAACTGATTGGAGGAAAGGCACACACCCCCACTCCACATAGGCAGAGGAACGAAGGAACATGCAGATCTGTGCTGTGAATAGACAAGCTCTCTACTTATCTATTTCTAAGCACCCTCCCCGACACAAATTTCCAGCTTCTTTTATCTCATGTGTCGGAGAACTTGTTAGAACTTTTTTAATGCTGATAACCGAGGAGCAGGGCAGCAGAAAGACTTGGCACTCAGCTTTGGAGAGAGATAAGTAAACCCTACAGAAAGTTAAAATGTCAGCTTTCTGTGATGTAAAAAAATGAGACCAAGCTGAATCCTTTCAGAACTTTTTCCACACTTGTGCACACCCTTAAACTTTGTTGAAGCACCTTTTGATTTTATTACAGCACTCTGTCTTTTTGGGTAATAGTTTGTCAGCATGGCACATCATTACTTGACAATGTTTGCCCACTCTTCTTTGCAAAAACACTCCAAATCTGTTAGATTGCAAGGGCATCTCCTGTGCACAGCCCTCTTCAGATCACCCCACAGATTTTCCATCAGATTTAGGTCTGGACTCTGGCTGGGCCATCCCAAAACTTTAATGTTCTTCTGGTGAAGCCATTCCCTTGTTGATTTGGATGTATGCTTTGGGTCCTCATCAGAGGCGGCTCTAGATTTTTTGAGGCCTTAGGCGAAAATCATGCAGGAGGCCCCCCACGCACGATAAAATAAATAAATAAGCAGGCGATATTAAAATGAACTGCATATTGTGGCAGCGGTGGTGATGGGGGGTGGAATGAGTGGCAGCAGTGGTGATGTGGGGCTGGGATGAGTGGCAGCGGTGGTGATGGGGGGTGGAATGAGTGGCAGCGGTGGTAATGGGGGGTGGGATGAGCGGCAGCGGTAGTGATGGGGGTGGGATGAGCGGCAGCGGTGGTGATGGGGGGTGGGATGAATGGCAGTGGTGGTGATGGGGGGGTGGGATGAATGGCAGCGGTGGTGATGGGGGGTGGTATGAGCGGCAGCGGTGATGATGGGGGGTGGGATGAGTGGCAGCGGTGGTGATGTGGGGGTGGGATGAGTGGCAGCGGTGGTTATGGGGGCTGGGATCAGTGGCAGCTGTAGTGGTGAGGGGGGGATCAGTGGCAGTGGTAATGGGGGGGGTGCCATCCTCCCCCACCACCTTTTACTAATCCCCCCCCATCAGGGATGAGATCTGTGAAGGTTGTGGGGGGATGGGATCAGAAAGATCCAGTGGGGATGGTGGGGGAGAACAGCACCAATTACCAATCAATTGCACTGGCAATTACTTACTTTGTCAGTCGATTTCCCCCTCAGCTTCAGACAGTCGTTCAGCCTCAGCGCTTCTGCCTCTTCAGACTTCCTGGATGCCTTTTCTTCATGGGGTCTCCTTGCAGAGCCAGCCGGAGCTCCTCCCGCCTCACTCTATTGGCCGTCAGCTGACTTTCTACTTTCGTTTTCGCCTCCAGATTCTCTCTGCATCTATGGGCGGAGGATAGGCGGGGCGGTCCGCAGTGACACTTTGCTTAGCCTCCCCTCTGCAACGAGCGGACAACAGCGTCTCTGCACCTCAATCACACAGACAGTAATTTTGTGCCCCATCCAAGCGGCGGAACTGATGGGCAGGATGCGGGCAGGCTCCCTCTTAGCGGGAACAAACAGAGGCAGCGCCCCGCCGGCCCTGACTACATGGATTAGGCGGCCGCGAGGCCCCTCTTAGCGCGAGGCCTTCGGCGGTCGCCTAATCTGCCTAATTAGAGAGCCGCCTCTGGTCCTCATGCTGAAAGAGGAAGTTCCTCTTCATGGTCAGCTTTCTAGCAGAAGCCTGATGCGCCAATATTGACTGGTATTTGGAGAGAAGAGAGAAGAGATTTTGACTCTTGATAGAGGCATCAAATTGGCCCCTAAAAAAGGATTAATTAAGTTTGACACTTTTATGGTGGTATACAAAAATTCATTAGAAAATTAAATAAAAAAAGGGTTACATACAGAATCCACAGGAGAGAACACAATCGGAGGGCACGCATACTTTGCTTAGGAACAAATCTATCTTTAACCCAAAAATTACTGACAAGTGTATAGATATGTTCAAAAAGCTAGTAACTAAGGAATTAGAGAGGCTACCTATCAAAAAAGTATATGAACAACAACATTAGAAAGGGTATTAAATCCCTGGAAAAAAAGGAAGAATATAGTAGTCCGCCCGGCGGATAAAGTGGGCGGGGGGAATTGTTATCGAAGAAGCAAAATAAGCAAGAAATGAATAATTTATTAGTGGATAGGGATATATATATATATATATATGAAACATTGGTATCTAATCCAACCAAACAGTATAGAAAGGAGTTAGAAAGATTGACACAATATGAAGTAAGGTTAAAAAAACGAATAAACATGAGAAGAAATCTCTTGCCTTCAGCCTGTAGAATACCAGTAATATATTATATCCCCAAGATTCATAAAGATATTGTCAGTCCCCTGGGAAGACCCATTGTCAGCGGAAACAATTCACTCACTGCCCGTTTAGAAGAATATGTAGATAATTTATTCAAAGGACAGCAAACACATGCTGCAGTTGTTACAGGAATGTGAGATCACAGAGGATATGGTGATGACAACAGCTGATGTTGCCTCTTTATACCAATATCAACCATGAAGGAGCAAATATGTCAGTAAAATGGGTGCTAAATAAAAATGGGAAGTTAAGCAGAAAACATAGTATGTTTATCTTGAAATGCTTGGACTTTTGCTTAAATCATAAATATTTTTGGTATGAGGAGACCTACTATCTACAAATAAAAGGTGTTGCGATGGGCGCAAAATTTTGCACCAAGTGTAGCCAACTTGTATATGGCCAAATGGGAGGAGGAAAGGATATCTTTATGCCAAGATCCGAAAATAATATTATACAGACGCTTTATTGATGATCTGCTGATTATAAGGAATGGGGAAGAAGAAGAGCTAGAGACATTATTATCGAGCATGAATGTCAATAACCACAATATCAAATTAACATGGGAGATTAGTAAACCATGTATAAATTTCTTGGATCTTGAGATCAGAATCAGGAATCAGTAGATACAAACTAAAACCTATTTTAGGAGAGCTGACAAATGCGTATATCCCATTAATTAGTTTCCATCACATAACAAGCCCTGTGTGTTAAATATACCCAGGGGACAATATATAAGGCTAAGGAGAAACTGCACGCTCATAGTTAAATATGAAGCTCAATTGGAAAGACCCACAAAAATGTTTAAGGACAAAGGGTACCAGGAGGTATTTTTGAAAAAGGAGAAGGAGAAAATACGAGATATGAATAGGGAGGATTTTATAGTGGACAAAGTAATAACAAGAGAGGACAATGACAGGGGTATTACAATGGTTTTTGGCTATAATATCCAGTGTAGGGCCATTGAACAGGTCTTAAATAAATACTGGCGTGTGTTGAAACAGGATAAGGTGATGGGAGATACATTACTGGATAGACCTAAATTTTTTTATATAAAAGAGCACCTAATTTATAGGAATAAGATAATTAGGAATGTCATAGTACCCCCAAAAATTAGGAGATTTTCCTTTTGGGATATTAAGGGATTTCAAGGCTGCGAAAGATGTTATAGCTGTATTAGAGTACCCAGCAATATGAGGAAAAGGTCATCATTCCCAACACAAATAGAATTTATGATATAAAGGATTTTGTGTCATATGACACTAAGGGAGTGGTGTATGCCATAAAATGTCCTTGCAACCTACTCTATATTGGCAGAACTAAGAGAACACTCAAAGAAAGAATTAAGGAACATGCACACAATATTAGCATAGGGTTCTACAAACATTTTTTGTCCATACACTTTAGAGATAAACATAATAAAGATAGCTGGGGCCAACAATTTTGGGGTATTGAAGCCTCTAAAAAAAAAAACAAAAAAAAAAAACGCTGCAGAGGCGGCAATTTTGTACATGAACTCAGTAAACGTGAGTCGTGGTGGATATATGAATTAGGATCTTTGGTGCCAGGAAGCTTAAACAAGGAGTTTGACTTGGTATGTTTTATTAGTAATCAATAAGAATAGGGGATTGGAAGTGGCAAAATGTGCTTTATGATAACCCCTAGTAATGTCAAGAAAAATTGGGACGATAGGATTATGTGTTGGGATGCTCTTCTGCTGATTGCATCCTTAGTGGACTCCAAAAAAGGGAGGAGTTTAGGTCACACCTTTATTAACTAGTAGGATTCATTATATATTCATTGTTAACAATATGGCTATGATACTTTAAATTGCTGTCAATTGGTTTCATATCATGCTAAAGCCGATGTTGCTGTCCTATATATAGAAAATATATATGAGAAAAAGTGTTGCATAGCCGTGTATCTATTTGCCAACATAGTAGTGTATATAATTAGCAATGGAGATTTGTACATTGTTGAATTTGATGACAAATAAAATGGCTGCTCTCCATGAACTATAAGAAAATAGCGCATGGCCATTAAAAAAAGTCAGTCAGTCATCTGTCCAATAGAATATCCCCTTGATAAAGACACATGACCCTGTGTCAATACGCGTAGGGGAGGGGCAAGGACAGTGACGGCACCTGACGGCTAGGCAGAACCAGCTCCCAGGAGTGTAGACTGACAGCTTTCTTGCACTAATGAAACTTCTGTTGGAGGATATTTTGTATGTTTAGACTGGTGTGCTGGAAGCATCGGCAAAATGTGAGTACATATACAGTGCGAAAGTATTCGGCCCCCTTGACCTTTGCAACCTTTTGCCACATTTCAAGCTTCAAACATAAATATATAAAACTGTAATTTTTTGTTAAGAATCAACAAGTGGGACACAATCATGAAGTGGCACGAAATTGATTGGATATTTCAAGCTTTAACAAATAAAAAAAACTGAAAAATTGGGCATGCAAAATTATTCAGCCCCTTTACTTTCAGTGCAGCAAACTCTCTCCAGAAGTTCAGTGAGGATCTCTGGATGATCCAATGTTGAGCTAAATGACTGATGATGATAAATAGAATCCACCTGTGTGTGTGTGTAATCAAGTCTCCGTATAAATGCACCTGCACTGTGATAGTCTCAGAGGTCCGTTTAAAGCGCAGAGAGCATCATGAAGAACAAGGAACACACCAGGCAGGTCCAAGATACTTTTGTGGAGAAGTTTAACCACTTAAGCCCCGGAGGATTTGGCTGCTAAACGACCAGGGGGTATTTTGGGATTCGGCACTGCGTGACTTTAACGGACAATTGCGCGGTCGTGCGACGCTGTACCTAAACGAATTTGACGTTCTTTTTTTCCCACAAACAGAGCTTTCTTTTGGTGGTATTTGATCACCTGTGCGCTTTTTACTTTTTGCGCTATAAACAAAAAAAGAGCGTAAATTTTGCAAAAATAACTATTTTTCACATTTTTTAATATGAAATTCCCCAAAAAAAAAAATGTAAAAATCCAAATTTTTTAACATTTTCGGCCAATTTGTTTTATGCTACATATGTTTGGTAAAAAAAATCGCAAAAAGCGTATTTTTATTGGTTTGCGCAAAAGTTATCGCGTTTACTAACAAAGGGAAAGATTTTTGTCATTTTTGTTGTTTTTTTTTTTAACGCGTAATGGCGGCGATCTGCGATTTTTTTTTTTTTTTTTTTTGCGGTACTGCGACATTGTGGCGGAAAGATCGGACCCTTGACTGACATTTTTGACACTTTTGGGGTTACCAGTGACATTTCTACAGTAATCAGTGCTATACATATGCACTGTTACTGTAAAAATACACTGGTAGTGAAGGGGTTAACTTTATTTGAGAGGGTAGGGGCGTGATTCTTACTGTGATTGGCTGTGGCTTGAGGTGTAAGGACACCGATCAACGGTTCTACATAGTAGAACCGTGTGATCAGTGTTTTTACACCGAGGAGAATGACAGGCAGCTTGTTTACACAAGCCGCCTGACTTTCTCCCTCTCCCCCGACGATTGCCGAGTGACCGGCGGACATCGGGTCCGCCGGTCACGCGCGCGGGGGGGGGGTCCGTGACCGCGCGGGAGTGGGAGCGCGCCTCCGCGGGCGCACGCTCGCTCCCCAGACCCTCCCAGGCTAGTGACGTTAATTAACGTCACTCTGCCTGGCCGGGGCTGACCGCCGCAGTAAATTTACTTGCGGCGGTCCGCAAGCGGTTAAAGCCGGATTTGGATACAAGAAGATTTCTAAAACTTTAAACATCCCAAGGAGCAATGTGCAAGTGATAATATTGAAATGGAAGGAGTATCAGACCACTACAAATCTACGAAGACCTGGCCGTCCCTCTAAACTTTCAGCTCATACAAGGAGAAGACTGATCAGAGATGCAGCCAAGAGGCCCATGATCACTCTGGATGAACTGCAGAGATCTACAGCTGAGGTGGGAGACTCTGTCCATAGGACAACAATCAGTCGTATACTGCACAAATCTGGCCTTTATGGAAGAGTGGCAAGAAGAAGGCCATTTATTAAAGATATCCATAAAAAGTGTCGTTTAAAGTTTGCCACAAGCCACCTGGGAGACACACCAAACGTGGAAGAAGGTGTTAGATGAAACCAAAATCAAACTTTCTGGCAACAATGCAAAACGTTATGTTTGGCGTAAAAGCAACACAGCTCATCACCCTGAACACATCATCCCCACTGTCAAACATGGTGGTGGCAGCATCATGGTTTGGGCCTGCTTTTCTTCAGCAGGGACAGGGAAGATGGTTAAAATTGATGGGAAGATGGATGGAGCCAAATACAGGACCATTCTGGAAGAAAACCTGATGGAGTCTGCAAAAGACCTGAGACTGGGACGGAGATTTGTCTTCCAACAAGACAATGATCCAAAACATAAAGCAAAATCTACAATGGAATGGTTCACAAATAAACATATCCAGGTGTTAGAATGGCCAAGTTAAAGTCCAGACCTGAATCCAATTGAGAATCTGTGGAAAAAACTGAAAACTGCTGTTCACAAACGCTCTCCATCCAACCTCATTTGATGTGAGAACCCAACTATAAGGGGGGGGGCAATTATCGTGGTGGCACATGGATGTGTTAATTTAACTGTTCAAAAGGAGAAGAAAGCGTGAGCACCCTTTACAACTTGGATGTCGGTGGCAGGAAGGATCATCGCAATATATATAGATATAGATATATATATATATATATATATATATATATATATATATCTATATATATCTCTATGATATAAAATTTGCATAGTTGTGGACTTTGTTTTTAAAGAAGCATCTGATTATATAACAGGTATTAATAATTCTCATGCTGTCTATAGTATAGCACACACTTGTCAGAACTGAGGTTTTAGCAGTTTTTGTTCATTATTTTTTGTTTTTATATGATAATTTTTTTTTGGAGCAGCATTAAGGTTTGTTTTATTATGGCATTTGTTCATAATTCCCTCTACTTTGACTTAAGGCCACTGTTCCAGCTTAAGAAAAACAGCCCCAAAGCGTGATGCTGCCACCACCATGCTTCACTGTGGGTATGGTGTTCGTTTGGTGATGTGCAGTGTTGTTTTTGAACCAAACATATCTTTTGGAATTCTGGCTAAAAAGTTCAACCTTGGTTTCTTTAGACCATAACACATTTTCCCACATGCTTTTTGGAGACTTCAGATGTGTTTTTTCAAAATATAGCCGGGCTTGCATGTTTTTCTTAAGAAAAATGCTTCCATCATGTCACTCTACTCCATAGCCCAGACATATAAAGAATACAGGAGATTGTTGTCACAGGTACCACACAGCCAGTACTTGCCTGATATTCCTGCTGCTCCTTTAATGTTGCTGTCGGCCTCTTGGCAGCCTTCTTGACCAGTTTTCTTCTTGTTTTTTTATCAATTTAGGAGGGATGTCCAGTTCTTGGTAATGTCACTGTTGTGCCATATGTTTTTGGTAATCAGAGGCACTTTAAATGATGGCAGCTGTGTACTGACTTTAATGAGTTTGAATGTAATTGCTTAAATCCCAACACAGCTACATCCCCAGTTGTAAGAGTCCCCCCCCCCCCCCCCCTCCTAAAAGATTTCAGTTTGTTTTTGAGTTGCACAGTTTATAGGTCCCATTAAATGTGGAAAAAGTTCTGAGATGATTTATCTATGTCTAATTTTTTTACATCACGGAAACGTGACATTTAAAGCAATTGAAAATACCGTATTTATTGGCGTGTAACACGCACTTTTCCCTCCTTAAAATGGAGGGCAAAACAGCAGTGCGTGTTCTACGCTCATATATATATATATATATATATATATATATATATATACACAAAAAGGCCAGGCAGCGCTGAGAGGGGTACGGGCCGAGCAGAAGGAAGAACGAGCGGTCGCTGTCATAGGAAGTCCCGCCTCCTATGATAGACCGCACAGTGGCCCAATGCCGGGACCTGTGACGTCTATCATAGGGGCCGGGACTTCAGATGACAGCGGCCGCTCGTCCTCCCTTCTCCTCGGTCTGGCCCGCCCCCTGCTTTGTGCAATGGCGCTGGCGAGGCAATACAGGAAACTGCGCTGGCAAGTCTGCATTCATGGGCACTGGCGAGGCTACATTTGATTAAAAAAATGTTCGGAATTCAAAGTCGTTTTATTTCCAATTTAACCACTTCTCGACCGGAAGGATTTGCCCCCTTAATGACCAGGCCATTTTTTTTTCCAATTCGGCACTGCGTTACTTAAATGGACGGTCATGCGACGCTGTACCTAAATAAAATTGTCCTTTTTGCGCTATAAACAAAAAAAAGAGCGACAATTCTGAAAAAAAACTATTTTTCACATTCTGCTATATAACATTCCCCCAAAAAAAATTAAAAATCAAAATTTTACATTTTAGGCCAATTTGTTTTCTGCTACATATTTTTGGTGAAAAAAATCGCAATAAGCGTATTTTGATTGGTTTGCACAAAATTTTTTGCGTCTACTAACTACGGGAAAGATTGATGTCATTTTTATTTATTTTTTTTACTAGTAATGGCGGCGATCTGCGATTTTTTTTTTTTTTTTTTTTTTTTTTTTTTTTTTAGCGGGGCTGCGACATTGCGGTGGACAGATCGGACCCCTAACTGATACTTTTGGGGGGACCAGTGACATTTCTACAGTAATTAGTGCTAAAAATATGCACTGTTAGTGTAATGACACTGGCAGGGAAGGGGTTAACACAGTGGGTGATCAAGGGATTAAATGTAAGCCTAGGGGAGTGTTTCTGACTGTATGGGGGTTGGGCTTTTGAAATGATCACAGAGACCTGTGATCATATATAGAAGGATCACAGGTGCTCTGTGATCATTCCAGGGAGAACGGTCAGCTGTGTTTACAATAGCTGACCGTCCTCTCTCGCGGGAAGTGATCGTGTGTGGCCGGCGGCAATCGGAGCCACCCTCCCTGTGCATCGGAGTCCCCACTGGCAAATGGGGGCGGGAGCGTGCCACCAATGGCATGCGCTTTCCACCTAGCTGAAGGCGCGTGACCGATGTAGAGCTACGTCGGTTCGCGCAGGAGGGCCAGCGTGCCGCAGTAAGACTGCGACGTGCGATCGTTAAGTGGTTAAGCTTTTTTTCTAAAATTTCCCTCCTAAAATTGAGGTGCGTGTTATACACCGATAAATACGGTAATTTTGTTTTTATAATAAACATGTTGCATATATCTACTGTGTGCAATGGTATTGCACAACAGCCCTCAAACCTCCTCTTCTGGGGTCCCTCCCACTAGCGCTCTCTGCTCCTCCTTTATTGTGTGTCACCATAGGAAGCCCCTTCCTTGGGGGCGAACCTGCTGGATCACTCCAGTGATGGGCTGTGTGTCTTTATAGACACACACTGCTTGGCCTGGCCCCGCCCTGCTCCCTCCTCACACGATTTGATTGACAGCACTTCCTCCATGTCCTGTGAGGAGAGAGCCAGTGCAGGTGGGCACAGCGCTGGATTGAGAGAGATAACTATTTAGGGTGGTGGAGGGAGGGGGTGATACAATGGCTGGATTATTTTTTTACCTTATTGCAGGAAAGGCATACAATACAAAAATGCAAACTGTGAGCTGGAGAATGTAGAGCAGCCATTGCCAGTGCAGGTACGGAGCAGGTACATTGCCGGAAGTATACTGCAGTGACATGCACCACCCTGGTAACCACCATTGAACCAATAAACACTTTGCACCCACTGACACTGCACTTACACCCTCTTCTGCTCTAATGCGCACTCCTGTATCAGCCAAAACACACTTTTTTAGTTGACATGCACTTCGGCACAGAGGGCGTTTGCACCCACTGGCACTACACTAACGCACACTTTTGAACACACGGCACCAATGCACACTTCTGCACCCGCCAAAACACACTTTTACACTACTTTTGCACATGCTGCCAGCACTAATGTGCAATTCTAACGCCATTGCCACTTGGCTCATATGCACTTTTGCAATAATGCACACTTTGTTCACACTGTCACTAAAACCACATGCTTCCTTCTTCATCCCATTCATACTTTCTATTTGTATATTTTTACTATTCTATGTTCTACTATTTGTACACATCATCATTGTTCAGATATGCAGTATATTTTTTCACTAGGCCTATTCAATTGGCAGGCACAATTTTGCAAGTACTGTTTTTTTTTTTTTTTGTTTTTTTTTACTGTAAAATATATGTAGTGCTTGTAGGTTTTGCTTAAAATTTTTACTAAATATATGCTATGATAGCAGTACACTGTCCTCAGCCCACTAGTATTGGCCTTAATATTGCTATTACTGTAGAAAAGTAATGCTCCCTGCATGCAAGATGACTGCATTTGCTTACATTGGATATTGTGTTTAAATCAACGACCCTCTCAGTTAAGGTGGGGATTAAATTTAAAGAAACATCTACCGATCAGATCCACAAACTAAATGACTCTAAAGTAAAAAACTGACTATAGTGGCTTGGGCAGAAACAGCCAGTCGGTGTTTTTGCTTTGGCACAGAACCTGCTTCAGCCACTGTGAAGTAACTATTAGAAAAGCAGTGAGTGGTTGAAACTGAGAAGAGGCTAACAGCCAAGCAATCTGGTTCATGGACAAGATCACTGGCTTGCTCATGTAATTTATACATTTAGCAGTCTCCACAGAATTTTTAAAGTTCTCATAATTGCTCCAGAGGTCGTGATCGGTCGTATGGCCCCCTTTTAAGGGGGCTATTTCCTATTGTGCGGACCTCTATGGAGGGGCCCGGAGGACAACGCCCTTGTTTTTTTACAGGGTCCAGTAGATGGCTTATTCGTGGGCCTTTGGTCGGCGTCCCTCTTGCGGGATCGCAGTCGGCGGCCCTCCCATGATTGTTGTGTTTTCTGGGTGATCTTAGCCTATAGCGCCCCCCGCCCTCCCCTGCCTCATCTGTTCATCAGATACTGAATTTGTTTCGGCCACCGCAGACGCGAGTCACCCTACTGGGTCTGTGTCCACTCATCCTGACTGCTCAGAAAGTGAGGGTGTTTCCTCTTCTCCTCTAGCCGCGCATGAAAATGCGCTGGTGGATGCACTGATTGTGTCAGTGTGTGATATTTTAAACATGGCGGAGATGCTGCATCAGAAGCGCCGGTCCCAGGCCCTCCCCAGTTGCGGGGCTGTGACCCTTTACCGCTTCCTTTGACTGCATTGTCACAAAACAGTGGGGTTGTCCAAACGTTTAAGCATTTTGCTATGCAGTATTTTTTTAAGGATTCCCTGCTTAAAAGTGGAAGGACTCGTCGATTTCCAGGTTAAATAGGCTACCTTAATTCGGTTGAGGAGTCCCCGGCCTTTAAAGATCTGGTTGATAGGAGAGCGGAGGCTCTGGCTCACCATATGTTCACTGTGGCTGGTTCGGCACTTAGCCCGGTAGTTACCATTGCTAAACTTTTACGCCGGGACCTGGAGGGGAAACAGCTTCCCCCTGCCTTTGGTCCAGGGGCTACAGTTTATCTGTGATGCCTCTTTGGATGCAGCTCCTTTTGATTTCTAGGCTGTCTGTATCAGCAGTGGTCCTTCAGGGTTGTCTAGCTGAAATGCTGATCTGCGGACCAGACTTCTAAGAAGGTCTTATCTGATCTCCTCTTTGTAGGGGATCGCCTATTTGGAGCTTCCTTGGATGACACTATTAAGGATCTCACAGTGGGGGAAGAGTACTTTTCTTCTGCAGGCTACCAAGGGTAAGGAGCACCGTCGTAGACGTGTGCCATTCTTCTCGGCTCATAAGAGGCCTTTTCGTCCCTCAGGGTCTCAAGACAAGGGATCTAAGCCCTTCAGGGCCTCCACAAGAGGACCCGGTCTGGCAAGCCACGAACGGGCTCTTCCAGACCGGCGGA
Organism: Pelophylax lessonae; assembly: GCF_965119305.1. Taxonomy (NCBI): domain Eukaryota; kingdom Metazoa; phylum Chordata; class Amphibia; order Anura; family Ranidae; genus Pelophylax; species Pelophylax lessonae. Next base: position 99,912,249 of record NC_138775.1, read on the forward strand.
CATGGATTCCTATGCATGAAGGGGCGCCCTCCCCCGTATCTGGGGTCGGGGGACATCTTCACTGGTTTCCGGATCCGTGGACCTCCCTGGTACAGGACAAGTGGGTCCACAAAGTAATTCGGCCCGGCTACAAGGTCGAGTTTCAGTCTTATTATCCGGAAAGGTTCTTCCCTTCCAACCTGCACTTGTACCCAGATCGCTTATGGGGGTCTCTTTTGGGCAGTGCAAGACTTGTTACATCAATGGGTGATTGTCTCGATTCTGACTTCGGAATGTTTTCAGGGGTTTTAATCCAACCTCTTTACAGTTCCCAGGAAGAAAGGCAAGGTACATCCAATCTGAACCTCAAGCCGCTGAACTGCTTTGTGTGGGTACAGAAGTTCTGAATGGTGTCCCATTTGCACAGTAGCGGCGTCCCTACATCAGGGGGATTTTCTCGCTTCTATCGACATCAAGGACGCCTACCTTCACATTCCAATATGTGCTGGTCACCAGCGCTTCCTCTGCTTTGCCGTGGGTGAGGAGCATTAACAGTTTGTGCCTTTTACCTTTTGGTCTTGCCTCCACTCCTTGAGTCTTCACAAAAGTGTTAGCCCCGGTGCTAGCATTGTTGCATTAGCAGGAGATCTCGCAGTACTTGAGTACCGGGACGATCTTCTGCGAGTGGAGTCTCCGACTGCACTGATGGACAACTTGGATATTACTCTGCGCACTCTGAGGGAGTTTGGATGGATTCTGAACCTTTAGATGTCTGCTCCGGTTCTGTCCACAAAACTGGACTATCTGGGTCTGACTCTGGCCTCGGCCTAAGCCAGAGTGTTTCTTCCTCTGGAAAACTCCATCAGCTTCTGTTGTCCAGCAGATGGTCATTCCTCTGGGCTTTCATGCAGATGCTGGGCCTAATGGTGTCTACCTTCGAGACTGTCCTGTTTGCACAGTTCCACATGAGACCCCTGCTGCAAGAGATTGTGGGGAAATGGGAGAAGAATCCACAGTTTCTAGAGTTGGTTTTGTTCTCCCGCACTTCGGATGTGTAGGGTGTATTGTTTTTTTTCAGGTGAGCTCCAGTTGTTTATGGTTGAGCTCCATGTTACCTGGTTGGCTACGGTTTAGCCTTGGGAATTTTTCTTGCTGTTCCCACCCCTCATGTTTGATACTGCTTTGGGACGTCCCAACTGTCGAGAAGATAAGTAGCTGTGTCTTTCAATGAACAAAAGAGAAAATTGAATTTTTGACTTACTGTAAAATCCATTTCTTTGACATTCATTGACGGACACAGCACTCACCCCTCTGTGGAGTTGGTTTTCTTCAGTTTTCAAAACTGAATGCCTATAGCTGGGAGTGGGAATATACCCCCTGGGACTGCCCTATAGGCGTTTTTTCCGGCTTAGTGTCTTACTCCTGTAGGGGGAAATATAACCCAACTGCCAATAATATAAGGAGCTGTGTCCATCAATGAACTTTAGAAAAATGGATTTTACAGTAAGTCAAAAATCCCATTTTGTTAATTATCAACACTCTCCCCTGACACTAACAATTGAGGAAGGTAAAGTTCCACATCTTACCACTCTAAGAATTACACAGATTAGGGTTAAACCACTTTTTCTACAACTTCATTAAGTGGCCTTGTGTCTTCTTGAGCGACCTTAGACTGAATTGTTTTCTCCCTATGCTAGAATCGCCATTTAGATATTTCTATATTGCAATTATATCTCCTCCTTTAGCGCGTCTTCTACAGGCAGAATAAGTTTAATGTTTTAGCAACAGAACTGAGGTCCTATAATACCCTTATTAGTTTTGCTGCCCTTCTCTGTACTCTCTCCAGTTCCAGCACATCCTTCCTGAGGACTGATAACCAGAACTGGAGAGCATACTCAAGATGTGGCCAAACCAGAGTTTTGTAAAGTTATAGAATTATAGTTTAATCTCTGGAGTAAATCCATTTTTCTCTTGCGTCCTCCCGACAGTCGCCGCCCACTCATACAGTCTTCACCGATGGGTATTGACTTCCTCTCCACAGGAGTATCTAGGCATAAGACTTGTTAAGAACAAAGCATTTACATAGACACACCCATGGGGGCTGTCCCACTGGTCCAATACCCCCTTGCAATAGCCATCCCAACTCAGTTTGTCTTCTGCCTAGTTAAGGAGAAGATAGGCTTCCCTGTGCTGGGGCTACAGTCTCAGCCTTCTTCTATTTTATGATTTTATTTTCTGCAAATGTCATTTTTTCTTTGCATTACTAGCTGTTTTATTTTGTCAGCGTTAGTCGGATCTTCGGATGAAGATGGCGTTTGCAGATCTGGGAATCGGACTGGTCGTCCTGGTTCTCCGGGACAGAGGGTTAGATGGAATCCCAGCCCGCCATCGAGCATTTAGCAGGCTATGTGCTCTCCCTGGCCTCGCAAACGACCCATCCCTGTCCTCAGGGATGCAGCCTGTGAGGTGGCTACCTCACCGGACACATTCACAGTTCGTCCGTGCACTACTGGTGTCCTGCGCTTTTTGGCTGACGGCACTCCCCTGCCATCTGAGGGCGGGCGGTTTCCAGTTTGATATGAGGCACCCCACGCCATCAAGTACAGGTAAGTACACTCTGTGTGGGGCCTCTGTCTGGGGCTGGCAGTCCTGTGTTGTCTGTGGTGTCCCCTTATGTCTGTGCGTTTTGGGCTCCCTGATCCTGGTCCCTGCGGGGTTTTTTTCTCTCCCAGCCAGCGCTGTGTGGATTTTTGGGGGTCCCTCTCCTGTGTCACTTTTAGGGTGCTTGGAGGTACAGACACGTGCGGCAACCGCTGCGGGGTTGAAAACCGCCAGTCCGCCATTTTAGGTGTGGGCAGCATGTCTGGCTTCACTATGGGCGCTTATACAGCATGGTATGTAGTGTATTTTGGCGCCTTGCGGCGCCACCTTGTGTGTGGCAAATGATCGTTCCGAGCACATGTCGGCGGCCATTTTACCGAAGCCTCCCAATTACTTTCCATAGGCAAAAATTTTTCCTTAGCCTGCAGCCTCAGTTCAGTCTCTGGCGGGGACATCACTTCCTTCTTTCACTCAGGAGCGACCGACTGCGGTGGTAACACACTTGTGGGACTCTGTTCTGCTGTCCTTTTGTCTTCCCTTGTACAATCTTCCTGGCTTTCAGTTTGTCTCTGCGGGGGGTCTGTGTTCCACAGTCATTGTAGCGGTGTGCTGCGGGGTCCGCGGCGTGCGTTAAAGGGCCAGTACCTTACAAAAAAAAAAAAAAACTTTTTTGCAATGGAATCTCGGGACAGCAAATTTCGTCCAGCCTTGGTGGGGGATTCAGGTTCCTCTGAATCCTCTAGCCTGACAAATTTGTCTGCTGTGGTGGCGACTTTGGTGTCCAAAATGGATGTGCTAATGACTGAATGTGCTGCTAGAAAAAGGCCTAGGATTTATTTTTCTTCTGATTCTGAATGTGACATGGTTGCTGTAGGTAGCGTGCCCCTCGTTCTTCTCAGTCTGATTGATCCAAGGTGCTCAGACGCACCCTCGTGGCTGATTCTGCCCCCCCCCACTACCGTGGAGATGGTGGACCAGATTTATCAAGGGGTCATGTATTTGTGCGATGCGGCCTTAAGTGAGGCCCCATTGGCTGCGCGCCTGTCCAGTGTCGCAGTGATTAACCGTCGCCTGATCTGTTTGAAAAGCTGGTCGGCGGACCAGAAATCCAGAAAGAAGGTGGCTGATATTCCCTATGCGGGGTCTCGTCTTTTTGGAGACTCCCTGGATGAATTGGTTTAAGGAGTCACTGGGGGTGTTCCGTGAGAATTACCTACCCGTGAGAAAAACCTACCCTCGTCACTTCCGGTTCACCCTCAGTGTGTGTAACGCGGCGGTTACATTAAAACAGCTGGGCTACAATATGAGTAATCTCCGCTCCTGTCCCTGTGACTTCCCTCATCTCGGCAAGTAAATATAAAAGCGGCGGCGGGTGTATGAAAACATAATTCACGGACCCGCCAGCCGCTTTTATATTTACTAGCCAAGATGAGGGAAGTCACAGGGTCAGGAGCGGAGATTACTCGTATTGTAGCCCAGCTGTTTTAATGTACCCGCCGCGTGGGTAGGTTTTTTTCACGGGCACCCTCATCAATTCATGCTATTGCGCATGCGCACTACACAGCTCCTCATCTGTTCCTATAGGTATCCGGGTCTGTGAGCATGCGCACTGCTGCGCTGCTCAGCTGTTCCTGGCCGTAAATGACAAGGGTAGGTTTTTCTCACGGGGTAGGTAATTCTCACGTTACAGGGGCAAGAGCACTCTGCTGCCCCAGAATCCTAAGGGCAAGTTTTTCCGGGGCAAGCGGGGTCCCGCCTTTAAATTAAATCAGGGGTCCTTTCGTGCCTTCAAGGCACAGAACAAGGGGAAACCCTTCAAGGGCCAGGGTGGCCAGAGAAAGCCCTGGGTCGGCAAACCAAAATCCGGCCAAGCGGGTGCGGCGGCTCAGTCCGCCTCTGCCTGAAGGGGCGCCCTCACCCATTTCAGGGGTGGGGGGACGTTTGTGCGGTTTTCTCCAACTTTGGCTGCTCCGAATTCCAGACAGGTGGGTTCAGGAAATCATTTGATCGAAGATCAAGATCGAATTTCTTTCAAGGCCGGCAGACAGATTCTTTCCCTCAAATCTTCATTTGACCCCAGGGCGGTTACAAGACCTGCATCAAGCAGTACAGGATCTCCTCGCACAGGGGGTAATCGTCCCGGTGCCTCATCTGGACAGGTTTCGGGGGTTTTACTTTAATCTGTTCACAGTGCCCAGAAAGGAGGGCAAAGTGCGTCCGATTCTGGACTTAAAAGCTCTGAACTGCTTTGTGCGCGTTCGAAAGTTCCGCATGGAATCGCTCCGCTCGATGGTGGCCTCCCTGAGGCCGGGAGAATCCCTGGCCTCTATCGATCTAAAGGATGCGTATCTACACATCCCCATTTTCGAGGGTCATCAGAGGTACCTCTGATTCGCTATCTCGGAGGATCATTATCAGTTTGTGGCGTTACCTTTTGGTCTCGCTTCGGCACCAAGGGTCTTTACCAAAGTGTTGGCGCCTGTTCTGGGCCTGTTGCGGGCACAGGGCATTGTGGTCTTGGGATATCTGGACGATCTCCTGTTAAGATCTAGTGCCAGTCAGAGCCTGTTGCGCGATCTGTCCCCTACGGTCCAGACGCTCCAGGAGTTCGGTTGGACCATCAACGTTCAGAAGTCGACCTTGTCTCCTTCGGTTCGTCTCCCATATTTGGGAATGGTTCTGGACTCTGCTCAAGCAAAGGTGTTCTTACCAGAGGACAAGCTCCGGACCCTGCAGTCCGTGGTCAGGTCCCTCAGGGACAACGAATCCTCGTCACTCAGGACCTGTATGCGGTCCCTGGGGTTGATGGTATCAGCCTTCGAGGCGAAACCATTTGCACAGTTTCACACGCGATCTCTCCAAGCGGAGATCCTGGCCAGGTGGGACAGACTACCTCAGTCCTTGGACCTGAGAGTGTCTCTGAGTCGCCAAACCAGAATGGATCTCTTTTGGTGGCTTCAGTCCCCGGCTGTGTCGGAAGGAAAATCCTTCCGGCCAATTCTGTGTACGGTGATAACCACAGATGCCAGCCTGTCGGGCTGGGGTGGCGTCCTAGGCAACCTGTCTGCTCAGGGCACTTGGTCGGAGGAGGAATCCTCCCTTCCGATAAACATTTTGGAATTGAGAGCGATCAGGCTGTGCCTACTCCACTGGTCGGATCGTCTTCAGGGCCGTCCTGTACGGGTGCAGACGGACAACATCAACCACCAAGGGGGCACCAGGAGTGCCTCAGCGGCCCAGGAAGTGACCAGTATTCTGTCTTGGGCCGAGACTCATGTCCCGGCGATATCGTCAGTTCACATTCCGTGTGTAGAGAATTGGCAGGCCGATTATCTGAGCCGCCAGACCCTGGACCAGGGGGAATGGTCCCTGCACCCGGAGGTATTTCAAATGCTGTGTGCGAAATGGGGATCCCCGGATGTGGATCTGTTCGCGTCTCGACTGAACAACAAGGTGGAAAGGTTCGTGGCAAGAACGCATGATCCTCTGGCGGACGCGCTGGTGGTGCCTTGGCATCAGTATCGTCTGATATATGCCTTTCCTCCGATTCAGTTGTTGTCCAGATTCCTTCGCAGGGTGGCCCTGGAACCAACATTGGTGATTCTGGTGGCGCCGGACTGGCCACGCCGGTCCTGGTACGCGGACATCGTTCACCTGGCCGTCGAGCCTCCATGGCGTCTGCCAATGCGAGAAGATCTACTGTCTCGGGGACCGATCTTCCAACCTGCTTTACAGTCGCTGGCTTTAACGGCATGGCTGTTGAAAGCCAGGTCCTGAGAGACAGGGGTCTCTCCTCAGAGGTCATTCCTACTTTAATCAAGGCTAGAAAAGCCTCGTCTGGTAAGATTTATTACCGTACATGGAAAGCTTATTTTGCCTGGTGTGAGTCCAGGGACTTCTCTCCTCGTTCTTACTCGGTGGCGAGAGTATTGGCTTTCCTTCAGTCTGGTGTGGACCAGCGCCTTGCGTTTGCCACGATTAAGGGCCAGGTATCTGCACTGGCTGTTCTTTTCCAGCGCCCTGTGGCGTCTGATTCTTTGATTCGCACCTTCATTCAAGGTGTACGTCACTTGGCCCCTCCAAGAAGGGAGCCCTTACCTCCATGGGACTTGAACTTGGTTCTGTCTGTGTTACAACGTTCCCCGTTTGAAAACATCAGGGAAATTTTGTTACCTCTGCTGTCTAAAAAGGTTGCCTTTCTGGTGGTGATCACTTCGGCTCGCAGAGTGTCGGAATTGGCGGCGTTGTCCTGCCGCTCCTCTTACCTGGTGGTTCATAGGGATAAGGTGGTCTTGCGACCTAACCCGTCCTTTCTTCCAAAGGTGGTTTCGGATTTTCACCTTAATGAGGACATTGTTTTACCTTCGCTCTGCGAATCCTAAGCATCCTAAGGAGGTTGCCTTGCATTCTTTGGATGTTGTCAGGGCGATCAGGGTTTACCTGTCGTCGACTGAATCCTTTCGAAAATCAGATTCTCTTTGTCCTTCCTGAGGGACCTCGGAAAGGTATGGCTGCTTCTGCGGCAACCATATCAAAATGGATCAGACAGACGATTGTACAGGCCTATTCGTTGAAGGAACGGGTACCGCCCATGCCTGTCAAGGCGCACTCTACCAGATCGGTGAGTGCGTCCTGGGCCTTCCGGCATGAGGCCTTGGTGGCCCAGGTGTGCAAGGCTGCGACTTGGTCGTTAGTGCACACTTTTTCCAAATTCTACAAAACTGATGTTCTGGCATCAGATGATGCCTCCTTTGGCCGCAAAGTTCTCTTTGCGGCAGTACCGTAGGGGACCTTGTTTTTTTTTTTTTTTTTTTTTGCGGGTCCCTGGCTGTTGGGGTTGTTTAGCCCCTTGGTTATTTGCTTTCCTGGGTTGTTGCTCCTGTTGAGCTTTTTTGTTGCCCAGGAGGTTCCCTTGCTGTTCATGTAAGGTTCCTTTCTCTGATGTGGGTACTGCGTTGCCTTTCTGACGGTTGCGTTTCCCACCCCTCATGTCTACACTGCTTTGGGACATCCCCATTGGTGAAGACTGAATAAGTGGGCGGCGACTGTCGGAGGACGTAAGAGAAAACTGAATTTTTGTAAAATCTTACTGTAAAATTCCTTTCTCTGAGTCTTCCGACAGTCCCCGCCCCTCTTTTGGGGTTCTTATACACTTAACTGCTTGCTACCAAACTGAGTTGGGATGGCTATTGCAGGGGGGTATTGGACCAGTGGGACAGCCCCCATGGGTGTGTCTATGTAAATGCTTTGTTCTTAACAAGTCTTATGCCTAGCTACTGCTGTGGAGAGGAAGTCAATACCCATTGGTGAAGACTGTATGAGTGGGCGGCGACTGTCGGAGGACTCGGAGAAAGGAATTTTACGGTAAGATTTTACAAAAATTCATTTTTTTAATTCATGCTAATAGTCTGCTGGCCTTGCCTGCTGCAGCTTGGCATTGCATTCTATTGCTGGGCCTGTGATCTACTAGGACCCCCAGATCCTTTTCCATCCTTGATTCTCCCAGAGGTCCCCCCCCCCCCCCCCAGGGAGTGACTTGCACAAATAATTTTTCCGTCCACGTTCATTACTTTTCATTTACCAGTATTTATCTCCCTGGCGGTCTGATTATGTCAGTATGTTGAATGTCAAAGTGGTACATTGTTATGCATGGAAATCTGTTTTATATTGTAGGCCTGTAGTTCTTAGTAATAAAACGATAAAAGTGAATAAAAATTAATTCATTGAATAAATTAATAAAAATAAAAGGAATAAAACAGTAAAAGTGCAGGCAGGGCACTGGACAAAGCACTAGGGACAAAACAGAGGTGAAATGGTTTGATACAGTAATGTAATCCTAACAGATTACAATGTATCATGTCATGTTTTGTGTACTTTTTTTAAATTTCCCGTCCGGTCCTGCCCCCCTGCGCCACGGCGCTCGCAGGAAAGGGAACCCGGACAATGGATGCTAGCATTCTATCAGAATACAGCTAGCTATCAGATTCTGCAACCGGAAGTGACGTTCGGAAAGAAAAACTTATTGCACATGCGTTCCAACATGGCCGCTATTCGTTCCACCAGCCTTCCTAATGTGACAGAAAACAAAGCGGCTGCGGACATCTTCTTACACCCACGCAAGTCTTGAATTTTAGATTTATTTTCCCAGTAAACTGACCTTATAGACTGAATAACAGTATTACATGTCTTTTATTATTGTAATATAGTAAATATAGCAAGTAACCTGCGGGTAGAAGGTGGCGACGTCCATCTTGGTACACCTCGCACTGCTCAGCGACAAACTGATTATATAGTGAAATAGACTATTTCACTCGGTCAATGGTTGGGTGGCATGTTTCAGCTTAGGAAGTGATTTGGTGGTATTGAAACACTTCAGATGAGGGTAATTGTAGATTGTTTTTTTTAATTAATTTATTTTTAATAATCCAGACTCTGAATATAATTTACAGATAGTCACTGACCCGTATGAAGCCTTTGTTTTCGCTTTATTATAAAGGTGTGGGAGTAGCCCCAGAGAAAATTCAGCATTATTTAGTAAGGGAGCAAGAGGAATATGAAGAGTGACATTTTTTCCTAGCTCTCGGTCTATCCCAAACAAATAACCAATAGGATAAAGTGGGACACATTATAGGAGGGCCAATCCTGTGTTTTGAATAAGTTTAATTATAAGCATTTCGGTTGAAAATGTACACAAATTAAGCACAACCAAATCAGTTTACATCTATCCATTTGCATGCTTTCAAATATTTATCTTTGTGCTCTTTTCATATTTCAGGTGGTGAGAGCAGATCACATTCAGCTTATAGTACCACTCTTAGTGGAAAATAATTTATGGTCCTGTGTCCCTGGAGAAGAGACTATCCTCAGCTTACCAGGATTTTGCCTTTTGCGTAGAGAAAACATTGAGTACTTTCCTCGTGGGACCAGTTACTGGGATCGCTGTGTTGTAGGGGGTTATCTATGTCCAAAGGCAGTGGTAGCCACATTTGAGAAAGTTGTAGCTGGTTCAATTAACTGGCCAGCCATCGGCAGCATGTTGGGATATGTAATTCGGCCAGTAGTGCCATCTGAAAGCCTTATCTTGGAAGTTCAGTATGAGGATGACAGCAAGCTCTTCATAGACTTTTTGCCATTGGTTGCGCTTGGAGAGCGCCTAGCAGTCGCTAAATCTCATAGACTAGAACGCTATGGAAACATGTGGCGATTAAGTAAACGTGGAGAAGAAACTGCTGCATTGATAGGGCGGGACCAACAGGATTCAGGATGTCGATGCCTCTGCCTAAAAATATTAAAGGCCATCTGTCGACACAATCTGCCTCTTTCCCATCTCACAGCTTCCCACCTCACCAACATACTCTTGCATATTTGTGAAAAGGAGGAGGACTGGTCAAAGGGGTCTTTAGCAGATCGACTCCTTCAAGCACTTCGAGAGACCGTTGGCTACCTAGAAAAAGGAGAATTACCTTCAGCCTTGGATCCCAAGGTGAACTTGTTTTCAGAACTCACACCAGATGAGGTGGATGAGATGGGCTACTTTCTCTATTGCTCCTTATCAGAGCCAGAGGTGCTGCTGAGGACAGGAGAATGAGAATGTGTGGTGGGAAATGGGGAGTAGACAATACAGGGTTAATACATTGATAAACTTTAAAAGACCATTCAGAAATCCAGCTAACAACAATACTGTTATAACACAATGCCAAAATATTTTTGTGTGTTACTTCCCAGTAACTTAGCTTTGCTCTTTTCAGTTTGCTCACAGCTGCTCTCGGGTAAGATCTACGTGATAGTAAACAGAATTTTACATTTTAGAAAAGCTTTCATCTGTAACAAAACATTGAATTTAACAAAAAAAATAGTAACCAAATACATAATTGTCAACTGCGTATAAAATACTCCCCATCAGTGTCTCCATTGACTCCAGTTTCTACTCTTACTGAGATAGAGGTACAGCTAGCATCTAAGATCTCTGCATTTGCCCAGTGTGGTTCTATCCCCCCAACTGCTATGTCACTAGTGTGTCCCTGCAGCTTTGAATCAGCTGGGGGAAGAAGCAGGCTTCCGAAGTGTTGAATGGGGAAGATCCTAGCATCATCCCTAGCTCTGCAAGAACATTTTGAAGGCCAGCACAGTAGCTTAGTGGTTAGTACTCCTGCCTTGCAGTTTGAATACCAACTGAGATGCTACTGCATGGAGTTTGTATGTTCTTCCTGTGTTGCATGATTTTCTTTGGGTATTCTGGTCACCTCCCACACTTCAAATACATTCTGGTAGGTTAATTGGCTCTAGAATGTCTATGTATCTTTCTGAGTAGAGACCTTAGATTTTCGTTTCAATGATTTTTATTGAGGTTTTCAGAAGCAAACAGTAAGAGACCTTAGATTTTAATCTCCTTAAAGCAGAGTTCCACCCTTAAAAAAATTTTAGATAAAAATACACCTGGGACAGTCAGGGCTAGTGCATTTAAGCAACGATAGCCTCTGAACTGTCTCCTGTTTCACTTACCTTTTAGAAGAAATACTTGAAAATGTCTTGTCCAGCGCTTCCATCTCAGGTGTGGGCAGCTGAAGCCGGAGCATCCCTCTTCGTGTTCTCTTCGGTGACGTCGGAGTCCCAGAATGTCCTGCACCGGCCCAGCTCGTCCCTTCCGGTGCAGGCACGTCCTCCCTACACAGCTTCTGGGCATGCCCAGAAGCTGCTCAGCAGGGAATGACGCGCCTGCACCGGAAGTGACGAGCAGGGCCGGTGCAGGCGCATTGACTCCTGGGATTGATGACGCTCATCTACCAGGAGTCAATGCAAGGAGGAAGTGGGGGCCGGCGGCCGCAGAGGGAGTCACAGGAAGGAAGGTAAGTATATTTTCTTTAAAAACAAGGTAAGTGAATAAAAAAAAAATTTAAATTATCCAATTGTTTTTCAGGTAAATTAAAGCAAGCGGACGGTGAAAAGTTCATTTTGAGGGTGAAACTCCGCTTTAAGTGCAGGGACTGATTTAAATTTACAATAGGTAAAGAGCTGAGTAAATTGTTAGCACTAAATAAATACCTGTAATAAATAAAGGCAATGGAGGCACCAGGTGTGGATATTTTACATGTATCGTAAAATGTATTTGGATATTTTTTTTTAAAATAATCTTTTTTAATTTGATTATCTATGAAATTCATGAGAAGCTACTTGACCATCAAATTAGAACTATGGGCAAAACTTTTTTTTCCATTTTGGATAGAGCAAGGGAGGGTTACTTATAACCCCTGTCAGTTTTTTTTTTTTTCCCCCACCATCTGTGACACATTGCGGAGATTTACCTTCACTTCCTGCCCCATAGCCAAATAGGAAGTGGGAGGAAAGCCCTGCTAATTAAAGGAATTCTTTAGGGACCCCCAGGTTACCAGAACTAGCGACTTATTGGAAGATTTCCCCTCTATCACTTTTCTGGGGACAACCCAAAAATTGGGGTTTTCTTTTACTTTTAATGATAATGGTAAATAGGACAAACCGAGAGAGGGATCTCCTTACCAGGGGCACAGGCAGCAAAGAAAACTGACAGGTGTTTCTAATCCCTCTCTACTCTATCCAAAACTAAAAAAAAGTTTTGCCTTTAGTTATACTTTAAGTGTTTATGGCCTCACATAATTCCCAATTTAGTTTACTCTTATTTTTCCATATTATTTAGTTATATTAAAAACAGTGGCATTGCCCATAACAAGACTGCTTTCATTTTCTAATCTGCATTATCAAAACAGCTGATGGATTTTGACTGCTTGCTGTGGGTAATGCCCTTACTTCCATTTTGTCCTTTGTATGAATGCTGTAGGTAATGTATTAGTGGAGTTCTGTCCACAAAATTCTATATTAAGTTGCAGAAAATGACTGACAATACTGATAAAATCCCCTTCTAATTTTATAATATTTTAACATTCACATTTAAAACATTCACATTTAAATGCATAGCGGAAAAGCTCCAGGTGTTGTTTCATGCAGTGACCCTAATATAGTTCTCTTATCACATCTTTTTAAAGGCTAGTAAAACTTAAAGTGTATAGTTGCATAAAAACTATAACACTAAGGACTCTGTAACGGGTTTGTTTTACTATTACTTGGAGCATGATGCTTTTATTTAACCCCCTCCAAAGTCTTATACCTTCCTGTCCATGCCCCACGCTGGAAGCTGCACAGCTGTAAGCTCTTTGGACTTGTCCCTTTTTCATACATAAAAGATTTTAATAGGATTTTCAGTGTATGGGTGTACATAGGATAAGGAACAGCTGTGAGACATCCATCCGGCTGATCTGGCAAGAAATAAGGGTAGGTATGACTTTGAAAGAATAGGGGGTGGGGGGTCTAGAAAGTAAAGTCAAAGTATAATGGTATGAAAGTGCAGTTGTCCCATAAATCGTAGCTAAGCCCTTCTATCCTTTACATCCAAGGAAGCGGCCATCTTAGCATCTGTTTAATCTGCTATTGCCATTGTACATGTGATCAGTTATGACAGCTGCTTTTTGATGGCTTGACATTTCAGTCAAGAGCACAAGCAACTATTGTCATTTAAGGCATGCCTTGAATGTAAGTGTTTTGGGAAACCATTATGTTGATGGGCTTAATTCTACTTTAAGATGCCAATACTTGGGCCAGTTGGTTGACCAGGCAGTAGTTGCGGGATTGAGCAGTCCTTTGTTTTGGTATATGGGGCAGTCGGAAGCTGAGATCCAGTTTTTATTTAGGGGCATATTGATAAAGCAGGGAGTGTGACATTCACCAAATAATTACTGCAGGTGAAGCATTCCCTGTAATTTAAAACATTAACACGGGGAACATTAACTTGCAGTGAATGTATGGTAAATGTTAAATGAGCTGCTTTCTAAAATATTCTAGAGTGGAAAATCCATTCACTTTTCGTAGGAAAAAAAGAAAGATGCATGTTTCTCTGAATCTCGTCTTCTAAGATGCCAATCACCTAGAATATATTTTAGTGTGCAGTCATTGACTTGGGATCCTCCACAACTAGATTTTGAATTCTGTTTTATATGTGTGTTTCTTTTTGTGGAAAGCTAACATTGTGAAAGCCAGGTTGCTAGGATGTTTTTCTATGTTTTATTACCAAAAGACTAGAAGAAAACTTCAAGCAGATTGTATAGCCTAAGGGTCCTTTCACACGGCCGCTCCGCTGCTTTAGTCCGCTGCAGGACTTTTTTTTTTTTTCACGGAGCGGATGACATTTGTGTCATCCGCTCGGTGTGCCCGCATATCCCATCCATTTGCGGATGATATGCGGACATAATGTAAGTATATGGCACTGCGGATGTCAGCGCATGATACCGCTGACATCCGATTTTCCTTCCTTTCCGTTTTTTACACGGATGAAAAAATAGGGTTCTGTTCCATTCGAAAAAATGGAACAGAACTGAAAGGAGGAAAATCGGATGTCAGCGGATGGTATTCCGCTGACATCCGCAGTGCCATTCACTTACATTATGTCCGCAAATCATCCGCAAAAAAATAGGATGATTTGCGGACACGGAGCGGCCGTGTGAAAGGACCCTTACAGTCAAAAAGACAACATTTGTGTTTTGTTGATGTGAATCACATGCTATGGCAGAGCCTGAAGATAGGAAAATTGATTATAATGCACACTTTTTTACTCCATTGCTGTTAAATGTGACTCATTGACACCCACATCTATATGTCATGTCTGTGACATGCATGATATTACCAAAATATTATTTGCTTACACCTCTCTTCCTTCTGGTAGGTAGGAATGTTATCCAGATTTTTTTTTTTTAATTGTGTATTTATTACCATTTTAAGGTGCAGTTCAGGAAACCTAACTTTGTCAAGCTTCAGTCAGTATATGAACTTGAAAAATGTGCTTTTTTTATTGCTTTTTTTTGCTAAAATCAATATTTTAGAAATTGTCATCGTTCTGGTATAAAAATCATGGAAAGAAAGGTGTAGGGTATTATCTTTATTGCAGGTGTTGCATATAGCAGCCAATACAGTTCTTGTGTTTTCTTATCAGATGGTGTACACCAGAAATTACATTTGAATTCCCGCAGTTGCCCCTAAATTCCACTTGATTTCCAAACTGTAGTGGAATAAAGAGAATAAATTATTTTTTTTAGAAAAACTGAAGGGGTCATGCTGACCTCCTACGATGTCTGTCCATGAGTAACTGACGAAAAACAAATGTATTGCACGTAAAGGCAAAGTAAAGTAAAAACTCCTCCTCTGTATGCTTGTTATATGTCAGTGACTCCATAAGTATTCAAATCATTGCATAACAGTTAGGCAGCTGGCATTTTAATAACATCTCTCAGGTTTTCTTTACACAAGATTCCTTTATTCTGTTTCGTGGCTGTTGAGCCTTTCCTTTATAGTTGTGCTGGCAGTGCATATCGGTTTCCTGTGTGTGATAACAGTCCATATAAATCTTTGATTACTTCGCTGCTTGTATGATCCAGTAGCGTTTTTTTGAGCATGAAATAACATTTTGGTGTGCCACCATTTATTTCTTGTTCTTTATGCAAACTATGTTTTCTACGTTTACAGAACAGCTAGATAAACCATGCCATGACAATGTGATATCAAGCCCTATTCAGGTTGTCAAACTGTGAGAAACTGGTGCTAGTAAGACTTTGTTTTTATGCTGGCTATTATTGCCAGCTTCATCCGATGTATCATGACTGTTCTTACACTAGTGACGAGTAAGTATCCTATCGTTGGATTCTGTTGAAATGAGAACTTGAGACATTCAAAACATAATGCTGCCGTCCTTTGGTATAGAATACATGAAGAAGCGAACCTTGCTTTTCCTTAATGCCCAGCAGCCTATACCTTCAATTTTCCCCTCTGCTGCTACCAAGAGCGTAGAAAATACCTGGCACTTCTAAAGCCATATGTGATTTTCTCCCATTTCTGTCACGTGACAGCTTTGGGGCTTGGTGAATAGCTGATTGTTGGGGGAAGTGAGAGCTAGAGTTTACAAAAAACTTCTTTACTCACTTCTGGCAGCTGGGTATTTGCTTTTGAGGAACATTTAATCAAACCCACTGTTTTGCCCTGCATAGACCAATCATAGGTTTGCTTTAAGGAATACAGAAATAAGGAAACTATCATTAAGCTGCAGTACACTAGGGTATATTGATTTTTTTTGACACCCTGGTGATATGATAGTGATAGTGGGCGTGCATGGGTACTCCAGTCACGTTTGAGAGATCACCCATTACTTCCTGCTGTGTATCTGGACCAGGAAGTAAATGTTTTTCTGAATCCAAAACTGAAAGCAAATGGTTTTGACTTCACTTACACTTTAAAGTAGGGATTGAGCGATTATCAGCAAAGCTGATATCAAGGGGCGATATGCACTTTCCCCGATATATCGGAATCGGCCCCGGAGGTTACCGATATTGCCGATATTTCGGGAAAGTGCTTGTACCGGAGTGATGCCTGCAGCTAGAGGCATCACCCCAGTACCTGCGTCCATAGCCGATGGTCGGCTGTCTTGTAATGACGACTGATGTGGCTGAGAAGCCACTCGGCTGTCATTACAAGGAGCGGGAGGGGACGTTAACCCCCCTCCCGCCGCCTTCCGTGTCTCGCAACCAGCCTGCACGGCCACTGAAGACCCGATCAAAGCCGCATTCGGCTCTGATCGGGTCTACATGCTAAAACCCGGAAGTGATGGGGTACTGGCACCAGATTCAAAAGACAGACAGCATTCAAAACAGCCAAACTTGGCGTTTTGAATGCTTTTAAGTGCAGAGGAGGGGTTTGGGGTCTTTTAGACCCCCAGATCCCTCCACAACAGTACCTGTCAAGAAAATAAAATGTACTAAAATATCGGCGCATATCGGCCGATACCGATATGCATTGGCCAAAATATCGGTATCGGCAACAAAAAACCGATATCGGTCGATCCCTACTTTAAAGATTTGCAAGGTACAATCACTGTAGAGTACTATTACACGGAACAAGATAAGCAAAAATGACTGCCCCCAAATGCATAATTAGAAAAGTTAACATGACTTTTAACACACTGGACTTTGACAATATTAGTTACATTAAGGTGAACCCTTACATGCCCATGTAAAACATAAATGTATAGTTCTTCTTTTAAGTTCTCTAGATTAAGTAGATTAGCTGCCAGGTCCAGAGCACTGCAATCTAACAAGTTCTGCTATTTTGCCTGCAATTTACTTCTACATGGTTGTCTCTATTCAATCGGGTGGATTTGTGGCAGCTGTAAGGGTTGGCTGTGGTCCTTCAACCAATAGCAAAATTTATAATTTTTTTTTTCCAGACATCAAATTTGTTTTAAAATACATAGAGAGGAATTTAATAAAACTGGAGCAAACAGAAACTGGAGCAGCTCTGCATCGGAACCAATCAGTTTCTAGCTTTCATTTTCAAAGCTTACTTGAGCCAGCTGAAGATGGACACGGATTGTTTACCATGCACAGCTGCTCCAGATTCTGTCTGCTCTAGTTTTAGAAAATTCCACCCAGAATGCACTACTAGTTAAATATAGAATGTGGATCTTTAAATGATTTTTTTTTCTTGTGCTTCCATTTAGATGAACTCTCAAAGCAGGCCTCCTACAAGGATATTTAATATAATTTTGACACACTTTTTATGGAGCATAGCTATCAAATTTGCACTTCAATGTAATAATGCATCATTGTGATAATGTGTATTAGTTGTAAGTTGGAAATTTGTTTTGTCAAAGTTCCTTCAGTCTCCTGTATTAACTATGATTATGCAGCCTTTTCAGTGACGGGTTTCACTTCACAATGTGTATGGAGGTAAATGTTACTCCCCTATGTATTTTACTAGGTATCTTGAATATTTATCAATGAAATGGTTTGAAAGGATATAATGTGCATGTTTTATTTTATTTTTTGAGGGAGTGTGTGTCAGAAAGCATTATAACCAATAAAAGAAAATTATTAAAATCCTATTTGTGTGTTTTTCTAAATGGAGCAAGGACAGCCATTACTGAGCAGATTTATCAGATAAACACAATAAATCTTCTCACCTTTTACTTAATGCTAGCACTGTTGAGTTTTTTTCCCCAGACTCAGCCTTTGAATGGATGCTGGGACAGGACTGTATTTTGTTTTGGGTAAGAAAAATGAATAACAAATTGCTCGAGCACTTCCAACAGGTAATTGCAATAAACAAATACTTCTAGCGCTTGGTGTGGCAGGGCACTGGAAGCACAGGCACTGCGTCAGGGTCCTGCGTACCTGTCAAACTTGGCTGTGTAGGTGAGCTGTACAGTCCATTCATGTCCATTCACTAATACGGGCTGCCTTGCACGCAGCTTAGCGCTAGGACAGAAAAGTAAAAGAAGGGCTCTTCATGCTGTATGGTGCTAAGCGCTCCTTATAAATAAACCCTCATGCATTCCCAAAAACCTACCTGTGGTTCCTAATAACTGCTCCAGGACAATCTGTGTTGTTCCACAAATGTCCTTGTCCTACAGTAGACAGGCCTAGTTTAAACTTGCAGTCAACAGTTATATTTGCAGCCAAATGCGACCCATTTAGGCGAATGGGGCCATGCCCTTCAACTGCATGCAATGCATGCATTTTTGGCATAGTGTAGGCTTACAAGGTTTAAACAGGCCCATGAAGTCATGCATCAAAGTTATGGGCGAATGGTAAGGTTGGGGAGGAAGTGGGTAAAAGCAGGAGTTCCTACAGTAAATATTTACATAAAATAGCTGGATTTTAGGGCTCCTGTGACACTCTTAATTACAACCAGAGGTACACCACCCATCACCTCTGGGTGCCTGTGTATAAACTGGATTTCCAACACATTAGCCTGTCATGTAGTGCAGGTACAATATTGTGTGTGTGACCAGTAACAAGAAAGCTGTAAAAAATGCACATTCCTGGGTTAATATGTAAAATGTAACTGCAGTGAAAACTTTTTTTTCACTGCAACCTGACAGGTTGTAACGCTTTTCCACTATGCAAATTAAAGTATTTTTTGCAGTCTGTGTCAGCATTGACAAGATTCTCATCACTTTCTGTCCCTGTGGTGCAAAATCTCCCAAATAAGCATTCAGACAGCAATAAAACTTTACTAGGTTTTTATGTCAGGTACTTGTATAGCGCTGTCAATTTATGCAGCGCTTTACATATACATTCACATCAGTCCCTACCTTAACCACTTAAGCCCCGGAGGATTTTCCTGCTCAAAGACCAGAGCCCTTTTCTCTTACGTCCTCTGACAGTCGCCGCCCGCTCATACAGTCTTCACTACTGGGTATTGGTCTTATCCACAGGAGTAAGCTAGGCAGAAGATATTGTTAGAAACATTCACAAAAACTTTGCGTAGACACCTATAGGGGGCTGTCCCTCTGGTCCAATACCCTGCTAGCAGCATTCCCAATTCAGTTTGTCTTTTGCCTAGTTAGGAGTAGGCACGCTGCCCTTGGCTGAGGCTGCAGTCTCAGCCTTTTCTTCTGTTTCTTAATTTTTATTTCTGCTAAGTGATTTTTCTTTACACTGATAGCTTTTTATTCCTGCGCTTAGTTAGTCAGCCTTTGGAAGACTACAGTGTTTGCGGAGCTGGGAATCGCACTGGTTGTACTAGAGCCTTACGGAATCCCAGCCTGCCATTAGCAGGCTATGCGTACGCCCTGGCCTCGCAAACGACCTGTCCCTGTCCTCAGGGACAAAAGCTTGCGGAGTGGCTACTTCGCTAGGATGTCTCAACTGCGGTACGCCGCGTGTTGCTAGCGTCCTGTTCGGCTGACGGCACCTCCACCCAGTAGTGGTAGGCTTTCCGTCACAGAGTGGCACCCACATTTTTGCTGGATCGGTGAGTACCATGCTACCCCTCTGTCATTTTCTGTCGGGGGGTGTATGTGGGGCCTCTGTTATGGGGATGGCAGTCTATTTTGGAGTCTGTGATATCCCCCTCATGTCTGTCTGTATGGTTCCCATGTGTCCCTCACAGTCCCTGTGGGGGCGCTATAGCGGTCCTGCTGCGGTGTGGGGGGTTTGCCGGGGTCCCTGTGTCCCTTGTGTGTGCTTATGCAACGTTTGGGGGTTCAGACATGTTTGTGGGGGCCGCAGCGGTGTAAAATCGCGGGGCCGCCATTTCGGGTGTGGGCAGGCTGTTTGGCCTCATGTAAGGGCAGCAGCCATTTTCTCACTAATGCATTGGCGCCCTTTCGGGCGCCATCTTTAGTGTGGGCGATGTATTTTCCCATGTGCTCGGCGGCCATTTTCGCAGAGCCTCCCCCATAGACTTACATTGGCAACCATTTTCTTGTGGCTCAGACCTATGTTCGGCCTCTAGTGGCGTGACATCACTTCCTTTCTTCAGGCACTCAGATCGAGCTGGCAGCGTGGTATTGTAGAGATACACTTCTGGGGGGCTTTTCTGCTATTTTTGCGGGTTTATATCTCTGCTGGCAGTATATCCTTCAGTGCTTAGTAGCACAGGCTAGTCACTCCTTGCAGTACATTGCGGTGGGAACCGCCGCTATCGCCGATTTAAAGGGCCAGCGCCATAACATTTCTAAGTGTGTTTTATGGAGTCCCAGGATAGCAAATTCCCCCAGCTCTGGTGGAGGGTTCAGGTACTCCTGAATCCTCCTGCAATAGTCTCGCTTACTGCTGCACTTGCGACTTTAGCGTCCAAAGTGGATCTGTTGATGTCTGAGCGGGCTTCTAAGAAAAGGCCCAGGCTTTTTCAATCTTCTGATTTGGAGCTAGATATGGTTGCCACGGACATTGTACCCCCTGAGGGGTCTCAGTCAGTGGGGAGGAGGAGGAGGGGGAGGATTCCCCCTCCGGTCGGCCAGAGAACGCTCGGCAATGTCTGCGCTCATTAGCTCTGTTAAAAACACGCTACATTTAGTAGAAGATAAACCCCACCCGCCGGGTAAGTGGTCTTACCTTGGGACCCGCAGAACCCAGAAGTCAGTTCAGGTGTTCCCCTGTCCTGCTGAGTTAAATGAACAATGGCGCAATTTAAAGCGCAAGTTATTTGGTGCCTAAGCGGTTTCAGTACCGTTATCCCTTTCGCGCTGGACTGTGGCCCCTAAGGTGGACCACACAGTATCCAGGTTAAACAAAGCCACTCTGATGCCCGCATAGGATTCTCCGGTGTTCAGGGACCCAGCGGATAGGCCGGTGGAATCTCTTACCCACCACTCCTATATGGCGGCAGGTTCCTTGATGAAACCTGTGTTCGCTTCAGTAATGGTCTCTCAGGCTGTGGTGGAGTGGACTAAGGTGCTGAGACGCACCCTTGTGGCTGATTCCGCCCCTCCTGCTACTCTGGAGATGGTGGACCAAATTATTTAGACTGTTCTATAACTGTGTGACGTGGCCTTGGATGAGGCCCCTTTAGTCTCCCGCTTATCTGCGGTAGCAGTGACGATCCATCGCATCGTGTGGTTGAAAAGCGGGTCGGCCGACCAGACTTCCAAGAAGACGGTGTCTGACGTCCCTTATGCAGGGAATTACCTTTTTGGGGACTCCCTAGACGAATTGGTTAAGGGGGCCACTGGGGGTAAAAGCACACTGCTGCCCCAGGTGTCCAGGGGCAAGTCTTTCCGCGGTAAGCGGGGCCCTTCCTTTAAACCTAACCAGGGGTCCTTTCGTGCCTTCAAGGCACAAGACGAGGGCAACCCTTCAAGGCCTCTGGTGGCCAGAAGAAGCCTTGGGCGGGCAAGCCTAAAGCCGCCCACACTGGCACGGCGGCCCAGTCCGCCCCAACCAGAAGGGGCGCCCTCACCCGTTTCAGGGGTGGGGAGACGTCTGCGCTGTTTTCCCGAACCTTGGCTGGCCAAGATTCAGGACAGATGGGTTCAGGAACTCATTCGGTCAGGGTACAAGATCGAATTTCGATCGCGCCCAGCAGGCAAATTCTTTCCCTCAAATCTTCATTTGACCCCAGATCGTTTCCAAGATCTCCAATGGGCGGTTCAGGATCTCCTCGCCCAGGGGGTGATCGTCCCGGTGCCACATCGGGACAGGTTTCAGAGTTTTTACTCGAGTCTGTTCACGGTGCCCAGAAAGGAGGGCAAGGTGCATCCTATTCTGGACTTTCTGAACCGCTTCGTGCGGGTTCAAAATTTCTGCATGGAATCCCTCCGATCGGTGGTGGCCTCCCTGAGCCCGGGAGATTTCCTGGCTTCCATCGACCTCAAGGATGCGTATTCACACATCCCCATTTAAGAAGGTCATCAGAGGTACCTCGGATTCGCAATCACGGAGGAGCACTATCAGTTCGTAGCGTTGCTTTTCGGTCTCGCTTCGGCTCCAAGGGTGTTTACCAAAGTACTGGCTCCTGTCCTGGCCCTGTTGCGGGCGCAGGGGATTGCAATCCTTGGATATCTGGACGATCTCCTGTTAAGGTCGAGCGCCAGTGCCACTCTGTTGCACGATCTGTCAACCACGGTTCAGATGCTCCAGGAGTTCGGGTGCACCATCAATTTTCAGAAGTCGACATTGTCTCCTGTTCGCCTCCTTTACCTGGGGATGGTTCTGGACGCCGCCCAGTCAAAAGTCTTCCTGCCGGAGGACAAACTCCGGACTCTGCAGGACGAGGTCAGGTCCCTCAGGGACAACGAATCCTCATCGCTCAGGACCTGCATGCGGTCCCTGGTATTGATGGTGTCAGCCTTCGAGGCAATACCATTTGCACAGTTCCACACACAATCTCTGCAAGCGGAGATTCTGGCCAGGTGGGACAGGCATCCTGAGTCCTTGGACAGGAGCATATCTTTGAGCCACCAAGTCAGAGCGAATCTTCTGTGGTGGCTCCAGTCTCCGGCTCTGACGGAAGGGAAATCCTTCCGGCCATTGTTGTGGACGGTGATCACCACGGACGCCAGTCTGTCAGGCTGGGTTGGCGTTCTGGGCAATCTGTCCGTCCAGGGCACTTAGTCGGAGGAGGAATCCTCTCTACCGATCAATGTCTTGGAACTGAGAGCGATCAGACTATGTTTGCTTCGTTGGTCGGATCGGCTTCGGGGCCGCCCTGCGCGATGGGGATCCCCGGACGTGGATCTGTTCGTGTCTCGTCTAAACAACAAGGTGGGAAGGTTCATGGCAAGAACATGCTATCCTCTGGCAGAAGCCTCGGACGCGCTGGTGGTGCTTTGGAATCGGTATGGCCTGATTTATGCCTTCCCCCCCGATTCAGTTGTTGTCCAGGTTCCTTCGCAGGTTGGTCTCGGAACCGAGGTTGGTGATGCTAGTGGCCCCAGACTGGCCGCGCCAGTCTTGGTACGCGGACATCATGCAACTGGTCGTCGAGCCTCCCTGGCGGCTCCCACTATGAGACGATCTGCTGTCTCAGGGGCCGATCTTCCATCATCCTGCTTTACAGTCGCTGGCTTTAACGGCGTGGCTGATGAAAGCCAGGTTTTGAGAGATCGGGGTCTCTCGTCGGCGGTCTTTCCTACCTTTACTCAAGGCAAGGAAGGCCTCGTCTGGTAAGATTTATTATCGTACCTGAAAGGCCTATTTCGCCTGGTGCGAATCGCAGGGTTTCCATCCTCGCTCCTTTTCGGTGGCGAGGGTGTTGGCCTTCCTGCAATCTGGTGTGGACCAGCGTCTTGCACTGACGACTATCAAGGGTCAGTTATCTGCGATGGCCATTCTTTTCCAGCGCCCCTTGGCGTCAAACTCCTTGATCTGCACCTTTATTCAAGGGGTGCGTCATCTGGCTCCCCTAGGAGGGCACCCTTGCCTCCTTGGTATCTGAACTTGGTTCTGTCCGTTTTTACAATGTCCTCCATTTGAGAACATCCGGGAGATTCCTCTGCCTACGCTGTCACGGAAAGTCGCTTTTCTGGTGGCGATGACACCCTGCGAGCAGATGTGAGAGTTGGTGGCCCTATCTTGCCGCTCTCCCTACCTGGTTGTTCATAGGGATAAGGTGGTCCTGCGACCTCATCAATCCTTCCTTCTAAAGAAGGTGTCTGATTTAAATCTCAATGAGGACATTGTCTTGCCTTTGCTGTGTGCGAATCCTAAGCATCCTAAGGAGTTTGCCTTGCATTCCTTGGATGTAGTCCGGGTGATCAGGGTTTACCTGTCGTCGACTGAATCCTTCAGAAAGTCGGATTCTCTTTTTGTCCTTCCTGAGGGACCTCGGAAGGGTATGGCTGCGCCTGCGGCAACCCTTTCTAAATGGATCAGACAGACGATTGTACAGGCTTATTCGCTTAGGGAACGGGTTCCACCCTTCCCTGTCACGGCGCACTCTACCAGAGCGGTGAGTGCGTCTTGGGCCTTCCGCCATCAGGCGTCGGTGTCCCAGGTGTGCAAAGCGGCGACCTGGTCGTCAGTGCACACCTTTACAAAGTTTTACAAACTTGATGTTTTTGGCATCAGCAGATGCCTCCTTTGGCCGCAAAGTTCTGAGTGCGGCAGTGCCTTAGGGGAGACATGGCGTTTTTTTGCTTTCCTGGGTTTGTTCGCTCCTGTTAAGCTTTCCTGTTACCCAGTGTGAGACCTTTCTGGTTCAGATAAGGTTCTTTTCTCTGATTTGGGTGCTGCGTTGCCTTTTGAGGCGGTTACGTTTCCCACCCCTCACATCTACACTGCTTTGGGACATCCCAGTAGTGAAGACTGTATGAGTGGGCGGCGACTGTCAGAGGACGTAAGAGAAAATAGAATTTTTGCAAGAACTTACCGTAAAATTATTTTCTCTGAGTCCTCTTACAGTCGCCGCCCCTGCCCCTCTTTTGGAGTTCATGGACTATCTACTGCTTGCTACCAAACTTAATTGGGAATGCTGCTAGCAGGGGGGTAGTGGACCAGAGGGACAGCCCCCTATAGCTGTGTCTATGCAAAGTTTTTGTGAATTTTTCTAACAATCTTCTGCCTAGCTTACTCCTGTGGATAAGATCAATACCCAGTAGTAAAGACTGTATGAGTGGGCGGCGACTGTCAGAGAAAAGTATTTTACGGTAAGTTCTTACAAAAATGATATTTTTTCAACTTGGCACTGCGTGACTTTAACTGACAATTGCGCGGTCATGCAATGCTGTACCCAAACCAAATGTACGTCCTTTTTCTCCTATAACCAGAGCTTTCTTTTGGTGGTATTGATCACCTCTGCGCTTTTTATTTTTTGCGATATTAATAAAAAAAGAGCAAAAATTTTGAGAACAAATGACATTTTCAACTTTGTCTATTAAAAAAATATCCAATATACTCGATGTCAGTGGTCCTCAACCCTGGCCTACAGGGCCCACTAACAGGCCAGATTTTAGGTATTACCTTGGGGAGATGCAGACTAGAGTACTGCAATCACTCAGCAGCAAATGATATCACTTGGGATGTATTTCAGTTATCTTGAAAATCTGGCCTGGTAGTGGGCCCTGTAGCCCAGGGTTGAGGACCACTGCTCTGTCATATTTTTTGGCCAAAATGTATTTAGCTACATGCCTTTGACAAAAAAAAATCTCAATGAGCATATTTTTATTGGTTTGCGCAAAAGTTATAGTGTCTACAAACTATGGTGTAAATACTGGAACTTACGCAGCTTTAATTTCTGTCTGTCATTTCATGAAGTGCTAAAATGGCAGGGCAGTACAACCCCCCCCCCCCCCCAAATTACCACTTTTTGGAAAGTGAACACCCTAAGGAATGTCCTGAGAGGCATGTTGAGCTTTTTGAATATTTCATTTTTTTGTCACAGGTGTTTGAAAAATGACTAAAAAAAAGTTTTTCTCTTACGTCCTCCAACAGTCGCCGCCACCTCTAAGTCATCACTATTGGGTATTGACTTCCGCTCCGCAGGAGTAGCTAGGCATAAGACTTAGTCAAAAGAACAAAGACATTTGCATATACATACCCTTGGGGGCTGTCCCACTGGTCAATACCCCCCTGCAGTGACACTCCCAACTCAGTTTGTTTCTGCCTAGCATCAGGAGTAGTTAGGCTTTCCCTATGCTGGGGCTACAGTCTCAGCATTTCTAATCCTTTTTTATTTGATTTTCTTTTGAAAATGTCAGTTTTTTCTTATTATACTAGCTGTTTGTTTTGTCAGCTTTAGTTTTTAGTCGACTCTTCGGATGAAAATGGATTCATGCGGAGCTGGGAATCGGACTGACCGCCCTGGTTCTCCAGGTCAGAGGGACCCCCAGCCCGCCATCGAGCGTTCAGCCATGGTTCGTCCTGGCATTATAAACGACCCATCCCTGCTCGCAGCAGGGATGCAGCCGTGAGGTGGCTACCTCACTGGACACATCTGCGATATTGCAGTGTAATGTCCTTGGCAAAACGGCATTCCCTGTCAGAGGAGGACACAGGTAAGTACTTCTGTGTGGGGCCTCTGTCTGGGGTGGCAGTCTTGTGTTGCTGTGTGTCCCCCATGTCTGTGCCGGTGTGGGGCTCCCTGTTGCGATCCCTGTGGGGGTCTCCTTTATACATGCGGTGCGGTATATATGTTTGGGGGCCCCTTCCCCTGTGTCACTTCGCATATATGTTTGGGGGTGCAGACACGGTCCGCCATCTTTACTTTGGACAGGCATGTTGGCTTCACTGTGGGCTGATTTACATGCTGTTTTGTCGCCATCCGGCGCGTGGCAGAATGATCGTTCCATGCACATGTCGGCGGCCATTTTCCCGAAGTCTCCCATTCAGTTCTATGGGCAGCCATTTTCCCTGTGTCATTTGCAGCTTATAGTTCAGCCTCTCATGACCTCACTTCCTTTTCCTCTGAAGCAGCGATCTCTGTGGTAACACTCTGTGGGGCTCTGCAGACTGTCTCTTCCATAACCTTCTGTTTTGTAATTTCTTCTCCTTTTGGGAGTCTTTAGTCACTGTACATATAGCGGTGGGCTGCGCACTCCGCATCGGTTTTAAAGGGACAGTACCTTTTTTCTTGCACTGTTATTTTTACCTTGAGCAATGGAATCTCAGGACAGCAAATTCACTACAGATCTGGTGGGGGACCCCAGTCCTGCTGTGGCCCCTGTTATGCCTGATTTGGCCGCTGTAGTGGCGTCTTTAGTGTCCAAAATGGAGGTGTTGATGGCTGAACGTGCTGCTAGGAAGAGGCCCAGATTATCTCTCTCCTCTGATTCAGATGGTGATATGGCTGCTGCAGCGGGCGTGCCCTTTTCAGGGTCTCGCTCATCCTTGGACCCGCTGGGGTCTGAGGGGGAGGTGGAGGGGGTTGATAGTTCTCCCCCGGGGACGCCTGCAGAACGCGCAACTATGGATGAGTTGATTTCCTCTGTAAAGGAAACACTACATTTGGAGGATGAGCCCAGTCCTCCGGGCATTGTGTCCTCATTTGGGACACACAGGACCCGCAAGTCGGCGCAGGTTTTTCCCTGCCCCGCTGAGTTTCACCTAGTCGGTTTAAGTTGCTTTATTCCTTTGCACCGGCTACGGAATCGCGATAGTGTGTGCCTCCACAGGTGGATCACACTGTGGCCGTATTGAACAAGGCTACCTTGATTCCTACTAAGGAGACCCTGGTTTTTTGTCTCTAGCCCGCCATTCCTACGCGGTGGCGGGTTCCTTGCTAAAACCTGTTTTCGTGTCCGTTCTGGTGGCTCAAGCGGTGGCAGATTGGACTAAGGTGCTTTGACGCAACCTCGTGTCTGATTCTGTCCCACCTGCCAGGCTGGATATGGTGGATCAGATTCACCAAGGAGTCATGTATTTGTGCGATGCGGCCTTAAATGAGGCCCCTTTGGTAGCACGCCTATCTAGTGTTGCGGTGCTTAACCGTCGACTGATCTGGCTGAAGAGCTGGTCGGCTGACCAGACATCACGGAAAACAGTTGCTGATTTTCCCTATGCTGTTTCTCGCCTTTTTGGCGAGGCGTTGGATACCTTGGTAAAAGGCATCACGGGGGGCAAGAGCACCATGCTGCCCCAGAACCCGAAGAACAAGTCCTTTCGTGGAAAGCAGGGTTCCGCCTCTCGACCCAATCAAGGGTCCTTTCGTGCCTTTCGGAATCCAACCAAGGGCAAGCCCTTCAAGGGCCAAGGTAGCCAGAAGAAGCCCTGGACGGGTAAACAGAAGTCCGGCAGTGCCGGTGCGGCGGGTCAATCCGCCTCTGCCTGAAGGGGCGCCCTCACCCATTTCAGGGGTGGGGGGACGTTTGCGCAGTTTCCTCCAACCTTGGCTGCTCCGAATTCCGAACAGGTGGGTTCAGGAAATCATTCGATCAGGGTACAAGATCGAATTCCTTTCCTCGCCGGCGGACAGATTTTTTCCCTCATCTTCATTTGTCCACAGGGCGCCTGCAGGACCTTCTTGCCCAGGGGGGGATTGTCCCGGTGCCTCATCGGGACAGGTTTCGGGGGTTTTATTCCAGTCTGTTCACTGTGCCCAGAAAGGAGGGCAAGGTGCGTCCTATTCTGGACCTGAAAGCACTGAACCGCTTCGTGCGCGTTCGAAAGTTCCGTATGGAATCTCTCCGTTTCGGTGGTGGCCTCCCTGGGTCCAGGGGAATTTCTGGCCTCTATAGACCTGAAGGATGCGTACCTACACATCCCCATTTTCGAGGGTCACCAGAGGTACCTTCGGTTCGCTATAGCGGAGGACCACTATCCGTTTGTGGCATTACCTTTCAGTCTCGCTTCGGCTCCAAGGGTCTTTACCAAAGTGCTGGGGCTTGTTCTGGGCCTGCTAAGGGCACAGGGCATTGCGGTCTTCGGATATCTGGACGATCTCCTCTTAAGATCGAGTTTCAGCCAGGACCTACTGCGCGATCTGTCCATCACGGTACAGACGCTCCAGGAGTTCGGATGGACCATCAACGTACAGAAGTCGACCTTGTCTCCTTCGGTTCGTCTTCCCTATCTGGGAATGGTTCTGGACTCTGCTCAAGCAAAGGTGTTCTTGCCGGAGGACAAGCTCCGGACCTTACAGGACGAGATCCGGTCCCTCAGGGACAAGCCATCCTCGTCACTCAGGACCTGCATGCAGTCCCTAGGGTTGATGGTATCAACCTTCGAGGGGATACCCTTTGCCCAGTTTCACACACGGTCTCTTCAAGCGGAGATCCTGGCCAGGTGGGACAGACTACCTCAGTCCTTGGATCTGAGTGTCTCATTGAGTCGCCAGACCAGAATGGATCTTCTGTGGTTGCTTCAGTCCCCGGCTGTGTCAGAAGGAAAATCCTTCCGTCCATTGCTGTGGACAGTGATTACCACGGATGCCAGCCTGTCGGGCTGGGGTGGAGTCCTGGGCACCCTGTCTGCCCAGGGCACTTGGTCGGAGGAGGAATCCTCCCTTCCGATCAACATATTGGAATTGAGAGCGATCAAACTGTCTCTCTTCCAGTGGTCGGATCGACTTCGGGGCTGTCCTGTACGGGTACAGACGGACAATGCTACCGTGGTGGCTTACATCAACCACCAAGGGGGCACCAGGAGTGCCTGGGCGGCCCAGGAGGTGGCCGACATTCTGTCTTGGGCCAAGACTCATGTCCCGGCAATCTCAGCAGTTCACATTCTGGGTGTGGAGAATTGGCAGGTCGACTATCTGAGCCGCCAGACCCTGGACCAGGGGGAATAGTCCCTACACCCGGAGGTCTTTCAACTGCTTTGTGCGAAGTGGGGATGTCCGGACGTGGATCTGTTCGGGTCTCGGCTAAACCACAAGGTGGAAAGGTTCGTGGCAAGAACACGGGATCCTCTGGCAGACGCCTCGGATGCGTTGGTGGCCCCTTGGCATCAATATCGTCTGATGTATGCCTTTCCTCCGATTCAGTTGTTGTCCAGGTTCCTTCGCAGGTTAGCCTCGGAACCGCACCTGGTGATTCTGGTGGCGCCGGACTGGCCACGCCGGTCCTGGTACGCCGACATTGTTCACCTGCCAGTGGCGCCTTCGTGGCGGCTGCCAATGCGGGAAGATCTACTGTCTCAGGGACCGATCTTCCATCCTGCTTTACAGTCGCTGGCTTTAACGGCCTGGCTGTTGAGACCCAGGTCCTGAGAGACAAGGGTCTCTCCCCTGAAGTCATTCCTACCCTCTTCAAGGCTAGGAAAACCTCCTCTGGTAAAATTTATTACCGTACCCGGAAAGCTTATTTCGCCTGGTGTGAGTCCAGGGGGTTCTCCACTCGCTCGTAATCGGTGTCGAGAGTGTTGGCTTTCCTCGAGTCGGGGTTGGACCAGCGCCTGGCGCTGGCCACGATAAAGGGCCAGGTGTCTGCACTGGCTATTCTTTTCCAATGCCCTGTGGCGTCTAATTCCTTAATTCGCACCTTCATTCAAGGTGTGCGACATTTGGCTCCTCCCAGAAGGGAGCCTTTACCTCCATGGGACTTGAACTTGGTTCTGTCCATGTTACAGTGTGCTCCCTTTGAGATCATCCGGGAGATATCGTTGCCTCTGCTGTCTAAGAAGGTTGCCTTTTTAGTGGCGATCACTTCGGCTCGCAGAGTATCGGAGCTGGCGGCGTTGTCTTGCCGCTCTCCTTACTTGGTAATTCACAAGGTTAAGGTGGTCTTGCGACCACACCCGTCTTTTCTTCCTAAGGTGGTCTCTGAGTTCCACCTTAATGAGGACATTGTCCTGCCTTCGCTTTGTACGAAGCCTAAGCATCCCAAGGAGGTTGCATTGCATTCCTTGGATGTTGTCAGGGCGATCAGGGTTTACCTGTCGTCCACTGAATCCTTTCGGAAGACGGATTCCCTTTGTCTTTCCTGAGGGACCTCGGAAGGGCATGGCTGCGTCTGCAGCGACCATTGCCAAATGGATCAGACAGACCATTGAACAGGCCTATGCTTTGAAGGAACGGGTTCCACCCTTCCCTGTTAAGGTGCACTCTACCAGATCTTTGAGTGCGTCCTGGGCCTACTGGCATCGTGCCTCGGTGGCCCAGGTGTGCAAGGTTTGCGACTTAGTTGTCAGTGCACACCTTTTCCAAATTCTATAAGGTAGATGTTCTGGCATCAGCTGATGCCTCCTTTGGCCGCAAAGTTCAGTCCGGCAGTGTCATGAGGGACCCTTGTTTTGTTGTGGGTCCCTGACTGTTGGGGTTGTTTATCCCCTGGGTTATTTGCTTTCCTGGGCTGTTGCTCCTGTTGAGCCTTTTCTGTTGCCCAGAAGGTTCTCTTAGGCTTCTTTCACACGGTCCGCCTCCGCAGGCGGATCCGTGTTGCTCAGCGGGGATCGATCCGCGATCCCCGCTGAGCCGGGCAGGTGACAGCTCCGTCTCCGCTTGCAGAGAGGAGAGGGAGGTGTCTCAGCACCCGCTGCCCTCTATGGGGGATCGGAGGAGAGCTGACCGCTTGTCCGCTCTCATCAGATCCGCTCCGCTCCGATTACTGAACGGATGGAAAAATAGGGTTTCCATCCGTCCAGATTTCAGCACAGGATCGGATGCGGATGGCAGCGGGTGTCAGCGGAGGTCACCTCCGCTGACACCCGCTGCCCCATAGAGCTGCATGGAGGATCCGATCAGATCCGCCTAAAAAACTGACAGGCGGATCTGATCGGACCGCCCGTGTGAAAGAGCCCTTTCTGTGCGTGTAAGATTCCTTTCTCTGATGTGGGTACTGCGTTGCCTCTTCTACGGTTGCGTCTCCCACCCCTCATGTCTACACTGCTTTGGGACATCCCAATAGTGATGACTTAGAGGTGGCGGCGACTGTCGGAGGACGTAAGAGAAAACAAAATTTTTGTAAAATCTTACCTGTAAAATTCCTTTCTCTGAGTCCTCCGACAGTCGCCGCCACCTCTAAGTCATCACTATTGGGTATTGACTTCCACTCCGCAGGAGTAGCTAGGCATAAGACTTACTGTATTTTCTGGCGTATAAGACTACTTTTGAACCTCAAAAAAATCCCCCAAAAATGGGAGGTCGTCTTATACGCCTAGTATAATATCTCCAAGGCAACCTAAGTATAAGTATTACCGGTTGATCATGTAATAGGGGGGTCGTCTTATACGACCAGTCGTCTTATACGCCGGAAAATACGGTAGTCAAAAGAACAAATACATTTGCATATACATACCCATGGGGGCTGTCCCACTGGTCAATACCCCCCTGCAGTGACACTCCCAACTCAGTTTGGTAGCATAGCAGTAAGTGTACAAGAAAAAACCCCAAAAGAGGGGCGGCGACTGTCGGAGGACTCAGAGAAAGGAATTTTACAGGGAAGATTTTACAAAAATTCTGTTTTGTTTTTTTTTTTTACACAAAGTTGACATTGAAATGATATATTGCTCACACATGCCATGGGTATATGTGTAATTAAACCCCAAAATATATTCTGCTGCTTCTCCTGAGTACAGGGATACCACATATGTGAGACTTTTTTGGGAGCCTAGCTGTGTACGGGACCCCGAAAACCAATCCCCACCATCAGAATTTCAAAGGGCGTACATTTTTATTGCATTTTCTCACTACCTATAACGGTTTAGGAGACCCTGAAATGTCAAGATACCACAAACCCCCCCCATGACCCTATTTTGGAATCACCAAAATCAATCACCATCTTCAGGTTTTCTAAAGGTGTAAATTTTAGATTTTACTCCTCACTACCCATCACAGTTTCGGAGGCCCTGAAATTTCAAGATAGCACAAACCCCCCCCCCCCCAAATTGACCCCATTTTGGAAAGTAGACACCCCAAGCTATTTGCTGAGAGGCATGGTGAGTCCAATATAATTTAAGATTTTATATTTTGCCAAAAGTTTCGGGAAAATTACATTTTTTTTTTAACACAAAGTTGTCATTAAAAGATAAATTGCTCACACATATATGTGGAATGACACCCCAAAATACATTCTGCTGCTTCCCCTGAGTAAAGGGATACCGCATGTGACAATTTTTGGGAGCCTAGCTGTGTACAGGACCCCGAAAACCAATCCCCACTTTCAGGCTTTCCAAGGGCGTAAATTGTTGATTTCACTCCTGACTACCTATCACAGTTTCGGAGGCCATGAAATGCCAAGATAGCACAACCCCCCCCCCCCCCAAATGACCCCTTTTCGGAAAGTAGACACCCTAAGCTATTTGCAGAGAGGCATGTTGAGTATTTTGCAGATCTCACTCTTTGTCACAAAGTTTTTGAAATTGAAAAAGAGGGAAAAAAAATGAATTTTTCACTTTTTTCTTCATTTTCCAAAAAAAAAGAGAGCTGCAAGATACTCACCATGCCTCTCAGCAAATAGATTGGAGTGTCTACTTTGCAAAATGGGGTAATTTGGGGGTGGGGGTTTGTGCCATCTTGGCATTTCATGGCCTTCAAAAGTGTAATAGGTAGTAAGGAGTGAGATCAACAATTTACGCCCTTAGAAAGCCGGAAGGTACGGATTGGTTTTCGGGGTCCTGTATGCGGCTAGACTGCCAAAAAGTCTCACACATGGGGTATCCCTGTACTCAGGAGAAGCAGCAGAATGTATTTTGGGGTGTCATTTCACATATATGGCATGTGTAAGCATTATATCATTTACTGACAACTTTGTGTAATAAAAACAAAAAAAAACAAATTTTCCCAAAACTTGTGGGAAATTATAAACTATTCCATGGACTCACCATGCCTCTCAACTAATAGCTTGGAGTGTCTACTTTGCAAAATGGAGTCATTTGGGGGGGGGGGGGTGTGCTATCTTGAAATTTCAGGGCCTCTGAAACTGACAGGTAGTGCAGAGGTAAAATAAGCAATTTACGCCATTAGAAAACCTGAAGATGGGGATTGGTTTTCGGGGTCCCGTACACAGTTAGGCTTCCAAAAAGTCTCGCACATGTGGTATCCCTGTACTCAGGAGAAACAGCAGAATGTATTTTGGGGTGTCATTTCACATATACCCATGGCATGCGTGAGCAATATATCATTTAGTGACAACTTTCTGTAAAACAAAAACAAATTGTCATCTTTACGAAACTTAAGGCAAAATATAAAATACTCCATGGACTCAATATGCCTCTCAGCAAATTGCTTTGGGTGTCTACTTTTCAAAAAGGGGTAATTTGTGGGGTGTTTGAACTGTCCCGGCATTTTATGCTCCATCTTAGCCACACATCACCCACTCTTCTAACCACTTGAAAACCAAGCCTTTTATGTGACTTTTTGTTTACATGGAAAACATTTTTTTTTTACTTGAAAATTACTTTGAACCCCCAAACATTATATATTTCTTTAAAGCAGAGGCCCCATAGAACAAAATGGTGGATGTTGCAAATTTTTTTGTCACACGGTATTTGCGCACAGATTTTCCAAACGCAATTTCTGCGAAAAAAAAATCATTTTTTTTAAATTTAATGCACAAATTCACTATAGAATTCCAAATCGTTTGGTAAAATTTGAAAGATGATCTTATGCCGAGTACATAGATACCAAACATGACATGCTTTAAAAATTGCACACGCCTGTGCAGCGGCAACAAACTACGTACATTTTTAAAAGCCTTTAAAAGTCTTTACAGGTTACCACTTTAGACTTACAGAGGAGGTCTACTGCAAGAATTACTGCCCTCGACCTGACGTTCGCGGCGATACCTCACATGCATGCTGCAATTGCGGTTTACATATGACACTAGACCAACACTTGCGTGCACGTGGGGACAGGAGGGGCTTGATTTTTTAAAATTTATTTTTGATGATATCACAGTGAATTTAAATATCCCCTATGATAGCAATCTGTAGTGACAGGTACTCTTTTTTTAAAAAAAATTGGGGTCTTTTAGACTCTAGATCTCTCCTCTGACCTTAACGCATCTGACCACACCAAAATTGGTGTGATCAAATACTTTCCCAATGGCGCTGTTTATTTTTGGCGAAACAGAAGTCATAAAATTCTCATAACTTCCGGTATCTTAGGCCATAGAGATGATTGGAGCCATTCTCATCTCCAATCAGCTCTATGGTTAGATAATTGAACCACCGGCTGCACTCTCGGGTTAACCGGTGGGACAGGAGAGCCTGAGAAAAACCACGGAAGGCGGCGGGAGGGGGGGGGGGGGGAGTCCCCTCCCGCTGCATGTAAAAGCAGTCTAGCGGCCAATTATCCGCTAGGATTGCTTTTACATGTAAGCTGACCACTGGCTGCAAAAAAGGATACC
This sequence comes from Pelophylax lessonae, assembly GCF_965119305.1. Classification (NCBI taxonomy): domain Eukaryota; kingdom Metazoa; phylum Chordata; class Amphibia; order Anura; family Ranidae; genus Pelophylax; species Pelophylax lessonae. Next base: position 99,946,843 of record NC_138775.1, read on the forward strand.
AAGATGATGCCTAAATCTGCAGGCACCATCCTGGTATAACCACTCAAAGTCCAGCAACGTACCAGTACATTGCTGGTCCTTGTTTGGCATATAGTGTAGGTTTTTTTTTTTTTCATGCAGCCTGTGGGCTGAACGAAAAAAAAGAGACCCTAACCGAAATCACCACAGGAATATTGTGTAGTATTACACACCATTAACCGCCCAACAGCCAAACCCACTGATTTAATGGTGGGTGTACATGACAATATTCCACGTATACCTAAAGGTATTTTAACTGCAGTGGTGAAATCAGCCTACCACAGCTGCTGCCATCAGAGGTATCCATGTATGCTGAGCGCAAACGCAGTTTGTGTCAGAATATATAAAATCAATGTGGCAGCCGACGGGTACCTGCAAGAGAAACAGGTTAACAAAAGAATGAAAAACAAAGTACAGTATGAAGAGTAGAAGAACATAAAAATAACTGGTGTTATTCACCAATAATCTCAGGTGTTCCTGCACCAGCAAAACTAAAAGCACACTCAACAAGAGCCCTGGCAACATCCTGGGCCGAAAAAGCTGGAGCATCCTGGGAACAGATCTGCAGTGCAGCCACCTGGTCCAGTCATGACACGTTCCTAAAACATTACCGTGTAGAAGTGCTGTCTCAACAAGACTTAGCCTTTTGGCCGAAAGGTCTTACAGGCAGTGGTCCCGCCCTAAGGTAATCTATTATCCTCTTACGTGGCCGTCCTGGAAGGTGAGGTGAGAAAACCTACCGTTAGTAGACCGGTAACGGTGTTTCTACGAACCTTTTAGGACGGCCGGCCTACTTCCTGCCCTGGTTTATGGGTGTGGTAAGAATGTATAACATAGGTGGTAAGTACCTATAGAATTGTAAGAACACTTCCCTTGGAATTGGTTGTGGAAGATACTCTTTTACAACTGAGGGACAAGAGGAAGGGTGGGGCCTTTTAACAAATTGTATATGGATTGTGTTTCCGGTAGGGAGGAGCCTATCATCTCTCATACCTTGGCCGTCCTGGAAGATTCGTAGAAACACCGTTACCAGTCTACTAATGGTAGGTTTTTCAGCATACTTTTACTGTGTATAGACCAGTGTTTCTCAACCTTTTTTCAGTTGCGACACCCTTTAAAATTCTGCACAATCTCGAGGCACCCCATTCTAAAATCTAAAAAAAAAAACGAATTGTTTTACATACATCCATACACAACATCCTTGGGCCATCCAACGTTAGAACTGATTTATTCCTCCACTATTGCAAACTGGTACTTCCTAGTATTCTAGTGTTTTTTTTTCTCCCTTAGTTTATCTTATTCTTGCTAATGTGACCCCAGTGCTGATGGAGAGGGGAAGAGGAGGAGTAAACAAGCATTCTCTGCAAGCACCTGTCATTAGCCTTCTCAACCAGTGATGTTATTGGTTGGAAAAAATAGAATAGCCAACTAACTATTAGCAGCGCGATTCCTCAATCTGTGCGTGATATCTGTATAATACTCAAAGTGCAACAAAAACTAAAGTGCATTCATACATATACCCTGTGAATGTTGGACAGGTAATAATGGTGATTTAAGTTCTAAATAAAGTGCAAAATATTCCAAATATATAAAGTGCAGCAACTTATAGTGCAAAAAATTGTCCAAATATATATAAAGTGAAACCGCTAATAGTGCAAATAATGTCCAAATGCTAATAAAGCGCATCAACAATGAATAATGATTCAGTTTCTTCAAGGTGCAACAGTGTATATATCCTTTTCACAAGTGCAAAGTGCTATATGCCAAAATCAATAGTGATGGTGACACCCTCCGTGTACTAGGAGTTGTCATTGGTTGTCAGGATGCCAGTGGCTTGACCCGCATGGTACCCAGGATTGTAATGCTGCAATGTAAAAACCTGTTTCAATTTGTTCTAATGTTAATTTTTAGGCATTTTGCCAATGCACCCCTGAAGAACCCACGAGGCACACCAGGGTGCCATAGCACCCTGGTTGAAAAAGAGGCTGGTATAGACCATCATTTCTCTTTATTTGCTAGGCATTGTTGTATCTGTCAGTCTTGTATTGTATTCCTAATATTGTAATAGTTTTGTATGTCCAGCATTTTTGTATAGTAAAAACACATTTATATACTGCAGCGGTCTGCGCTTCCTTGGTTAAACTGCAAAGTACGCTAGATAGATGCAAAGCATAACAATTGGGGGCTAATCTGAAACATTTGGGGGCTTGTCCAGGATTGCGCTATAAGTCAACTGAAGCAGACCTGTTTTTATGTGGTGTAGCTTGTGCTAGGTAAAAATGCTGCACAAGCTGTTTAGGAAAAACAAGGCTGCAGAGGATTCTGGTGTCCAAAAGGAAGTGTATAGCTTGCCTATCTGGGCCAGAGCCTCTTGCTAAAGATTTTGCAAAGTATGCTTCTCCCTTGAATAAGACTTGGGGTGATAAAGTTTCAGATCATTTTGTAGATTTTGGCCTTAAGGGGTTGGATTTAAGTAAAGCAGAGAAGAGGACAGTGTCCACAGTGGGTTGGCATTTTCTTCATGCTCTCTGTGATGGTGTTCACCATCACTGGAATTTAAGGACAGATGGGTGATGGGTTGAATTGCTTCATATTTGTCCGCAAGGTCAATTGTTCCCTTTGCCATGAGGTTTCTGAGCAGGAAGTCCACTCCTAATATGGTCATCCCAGGAAGTTCTGAGGAGCCGGACTGTCTAAGGTGGCTCCCCATTCACCTATTGTCAGGTGTGCTAATGACCGCACCTGTTGTCTGCTAAGAGAGGTATTGACACTCAGAGTAATGTGTATTGAGGGCTCGTTAGGGAACCATTGTTCTGTGTCTGACTATTGTGTACATTGATTGCCCCCTGGGGCTTCTGTCTCCTTGCATTGGTCAAAGCTATCTGACCAATCCCCGTTGACTCATTTTCAAGTCCTCATTTGCATTTCCTGGTCAAGCTATCTGACCAATCACTACTGACTCATTTTCAAGCCCTCATTTGCATGTCTGGAGAGGACCTGAATGGGAACTGCATGTACTTTACAATTGACCAATAGGAAAGCGGTTGTTGGGGGCAGGATGTTCCAAATTCTGTATAAAAGTGTGCTGTGTTCTTCCAATAAATGGTCTTCCTGTTTGAACTTACATACAGCTTGCTTGGTGTTTGTTCTAATGGATTCCGGACGGCACATAGCTGTAGTTCGGATCCCAGATCCTTGGTTGACCGAACCATCAGACGTTGCGATCTGCAAGCTGACTTACTAGAAACAGAGGAGTGTCGGGAGAGCAGACAGAGCGAGCAAGGGTCTCGTCACATTGTTTGGCAGCGGTGGGATTTGCTCTCCAGTTACCGGGACACTCCAAACCACCAGAGTAAATGACCAGCTATGCAGCATGCAGGAGAGCCACGCTGAAAGACTTACTTGAGAGCCGCGGAGGGACCGGTGGGACAAAGAGCAAGGCCACCCTGATCAGTGAGCTAGCCGAGATGGATCAGAGGGAGGGTGATGCAGGACCCCGGTCAGTTGAAGACTTGTTTCAGCAACGAGTTCGGGAGCGGTTGGCATTATATGGTGCTAACCCATCAGAGACCGCCATACAGAATGCCATTCGAGACATCCAGCTGCAGGATGAGCGACAAGAGAGAGAATGAGAACGGCAAGAGAGGGAACGAGAGCGGCAACATGAGCAGAGAATGGCAGAAATACGGCAATCGGAGAAAACGCCTAAAGATGCAGCGACTTTCCGTAAGTTGCCCTTTCGGGCGTTCAAACTATTTAAGGAAGGAGAGGAGGATATTGACGCATTCCTGCAGGACTTTGAGAGACTATGCCAGATACATGAAGTACTGTCCCAAGATTGGGTCGCCTTACTGGCGAGTAATTTAACTGGCAGAGCGGCGGATGCATATCGGGCCCTGGAGGACGAAGACGCTAAAGACTATGACCGGGTAAAAGAAGCTTTGCTAGCCCGATTTGCCATTACACCCGAAGCCAGCCGGATTAAGTTTCGAGAATCCCGGGAAACAAACCAACACAACATACGTGGAGTGGGCACATCGTCTGCAGCGGAACCTTAAGAGCTGGTTCCAGGGAAGCCACGCTCATACCATAGAGGACATCACCCAGCTAGTACTATTAGAACAGTTCTTTAACCACACCCCTCCGGTAGTACGGGATTGGGTGCGAGATAAACAACCACAGACGGTACAGCAAGCGGCTACTCTGGCCGATGAATATCTGGACTCTCGAAGGTCAGGCGAAAACGAGCGCTATCCACTATCTTGGCCCAGTTTACCAGCCTCTAAGCTGACTTCAGTACCTCCGTGGTCCGCCTCTAGACCCCCAGCCCGACCCAACCCTCCTACCGGACCTAAGTGCTATACCTGTAACCGAACTGGTCATCTGCAACGATATTGCCCTAGCCAATCCACGAGGTATCGAGAGACTAATCATCCATCCAGACCAGCGGCTCATTGCTACCAGAATGAGCCCAACCATCGAGATGTTCAGGAAGAGTGTGGCGAACTTTTCGAAGCGGATCCTGTCCAAGCTGCTGCCGGAGATAATCGGCAGCACCATCGCCAGGCAGTATGGGTTAATGGGCAGCTGGCCCAGGGACTCCGCGATTCCGGGGCTACGATTACCCTCATCCAGCTTCACATGATTCCCCAGTCAGCCCGGACCGGCCAGACTGTTGCAGTCAGGGTAGCAGGGGGCCAGGTGCTACGTTTATCCACCGCCCAAGTCCTCTTGGATTGGGGCTCAGGGGAGCGATATGTGCGAGTGGGATTACTACGCGAGTTACCCGCAGAAGTACTTTTGGGGAACGATCTGGGCCATTTAACTTCCTCTTATGCTCCAGAGGCCACCATGGCCGGGACCACCAGATGTAACAGCCACAGTCGCTCTCCCATGTCAAATCGAAGGCGGCATATAGGAAGTAGAGTACGTCCGGTAAATCCTGATCCTAACTGCTGTTTGGGCGTGTTTGGCCTAAGTCTTTACACAACGGAGCGAGATCTAAGAGAAGTATTTTCAACATATGGTCCAATGGCTGATGTATCCATTGTGTATGATCGGCAGTCTCGACGTTCCAGGGGTTTCGCGTTTGTCTGCTTTGAAAATGTTGAAGACGCAAAGGAGGCAAAAGAACATGCAAATGGAATGGAACTTGATGGAAGACACATACGTGTAGATTTCTCAATTACACAAAGGCCCTACACCAGGAATATACATGGGAATGCGGAGGGGTTATCCCGACAGACAGACCTAGAACCTTAAGACTACTTTTCCAACATCCTCGAGTTGACCCGTTCGGGGTCCCACTGTGGCTGTTGGACTGTTTACCCGGGGGAAGATATGTGATGGTGTTCACCATCACTGGAATTTAAGGACAGATGGGTGATGGGTTGAATTGCTTCATATTTGTCCGCAAGGTCAATTGTTCCCTTTGCCATGAGGTTTCTGAGCAGGAAGTCCACTCCTAATATGGTCATCCCAGGAAGTTCTGAGGAGCCGGACTGTCTAAGGTGGCTCCCCATTCACCTATTGTCAGGTGTGCTAATGACCGCACCTGTTGTCTGCTAAGAGAGGTATTGACACTCAGAGTAATGTGTATTGAGGGCTCGTTAGGGAACCATTGTTCTGTGTCTGACTATTGTGTACATTGATTGCCCCCTGGGGCTTCGGTCTCCTTGCATTGGTCAAAGCTATCTGACCAATCCCTGTTGACTAATTTTCAAGTCCTCATTTGCATTTTCTGGTCAAGCTATCTGACCAATCACTACTGACTCATTTTCAAGCCCTCATTTGCATGTCTGGAGAGGACCTGAATGGGAACTGCATGTACTTTACAATTGACCAATAGGAAAGCGGTTGTTGGGGGCAGGATGTTCCAAATTCTGTATAAAAGTGTGCTGTGTTCTTCCAATAAATGGTCTTCCTGTTTGAACTTACATACAGCTTGCTTGGTGTTTGTTCTAATGGATTCCGGACGACACATAGCTGTAGTTCGGATCCCGGATCCTTGGTTGACCGAACCATCAGACGTTGCGATCTGCAAGCTGACTTACTAGAATGTCTGGAATGGTAGGGCCCAGACCTCATCCCAATCATCCGTATCCAAATGTTGGATGTCCTGTTGTCACTGTGCCCAAAGGGACTCCAAAGAAGAGAGATTAGGGTCATATGGGCATAGAAGTGAGAAGTGTGTTTTTCACACTGTGGGAGAACTGTAAATAAAAGTAATGATATGTGGGAGGTGGATTAAACTCTATGCCTAGGTGATGGAAGGAACGCTATAAACCCTCTTGCACTATTTGGTTAAGACACTTTATTTTGTATTTAGTCCATTTACCACTTCCCGACCACCCGCCGCCTTTTTACTGCGGCAGGGTGGCTCTCCTGCGCAAAACTAGGGGGCGAGCGCGCGGCACCGGCAGCACGCTCCTGCCCACATTCGGCAACGGGGAAACCGATGCACGGGTCAGGCGGCTCCGATTCCTGCCTGACACCCGCGATCGCTTCCCACTGAGCGAGAAGGATGGTCGGCTGTTGTAAACACAGCCGACCGTTCTCCCTGAAATGATCACAGAGCTCATGTGATCCTTCTATATAGGATCACATGTCTCTATGGTCATTTCACAAGCCACACCCCCCCCCCACAGTTAGAATCACTCCCCTAGGCTTACATTTAACCCATTGATCACCCATAGGGTTAACCCCTTCCCTGCCAGTGTCATTATTACAGTAACAGTGCATATTTTTTAGTACTGATTACTGTAGTAATGTCACTTGTACCCCCACAAGTGTCAAAAATGTCAGTTAGGGGTCCAATCTGTCCTCCGCAATGTCGCAATCCCGCAAAAAATTGCACATCGCTGCCATTACCAGTAAAAAAAAAAACAATAAAAATGACATAAATGTTTCCCGTGGTTAGTAGACGGGATAACTTTTGCGCAAAAAAAACAAACAAAATACGGTTATTGCGATTTTCTCCCATCGCCTTTCAGGACAGCACCTGGAGAGAGCGCAGCTCCACCCATTTCCACAGGAAACACTGCAACTTTAAAAGCTCCACCTCTTCCACCATGCCTCAGTTTTTGTGTTTCCTCCGCCATGGTGGAGACACTGCATGGAACTGGTGTGGGGTTGCGCTCTCTCCCAGGGGGGAGTAGGGTGGACTTACCCCTTTCTTTTGACCCTTATGTCCTTAAGACCATCCCAGCACCCTTCCCTGAGTGCAAAAGGGCTGTTCCAGAGCGGCCGTCCTTTCGAGCTCACAGGAGCGAAGCTTCGCCGGAGGGTCTTGCCTGTGTGCCGGGGATCCGCTTGTGGGGCTGGCAGGCAGCTCGGGCGGATGTTTTTTCGTCCGCATCTCGGTCCCTGGTCCCGGCTGTCGGGGGACTTCAGTTACGGTAGGCGGGACTTCCGGCGGGGGCGTGGTGTCCTTAGTTCCAGCCACTAGCAGCGCAGAGGGCGGCAGCAGGTCAAGAGTCGGTGCTTCCGGTCTTCACAGGAGGACGCGGGAAGCGGAGTCTTTTGAAAAATACACTCTTGGGAGGATCTGCCTAGCGGCTGCAGGCTCTGCGAAGGAGGACAGAACCGCAGTATCGGCGGAAGCAGGCGCCGTCAGCACCGGCCCAGCCCAGGTAAGAGAGGTGCAGTGGTGCCTCTTCTTTATTCTACTAGTGGGCTTATTGGTTGTTTCTGGGTCCTCCTTTGGAGCCTGCCCTGCGGACTGAGGTGTATGTCTTCAGTCCTGCAGGATTGTTTGGTCTGTCTGGGGGGCTGTTTTGGCAGCATTTTTAGATCAGGTTAGGCTGATGGGTGTCTTTGTGTCTCCCCTTAGGTCAAAGCCTCAGCTAGAACCAGGGCGTCAGCGTCTAGAAAGTGTCCTTCTTGCAAAAATCCTCTTAAGGATACCTGGCCTAAACCACTTTGCAAAACATGCATTTCTGATCTGTTGAAAGAGGAAAAAGCCCAGCAGAGTAGTGATCTTTTTTCTTCTGTGCAAGAGCTAAAGGATACTTTGTCTTCTGTCCGCTCCTTGTTATCCAAGGGGTCAGCTTCCCAGACAGATGCACAACAAATTGTATGGGCAAATTCCCAAGCGTCCACCTCCAAGTCAGCAGAGGCTTATGACACAGAGGAAGAAAGGGCCAGTACTTTATTATCCCTCAAAGATTCGGATGAAGATGAGGAAGAAGAGGAAGTGACTAAAACTTCTAGATATAAATTGGCTTTAGAAGAAGTGGATGAACTTCTTAAAGCGGTATATACTACTTTGGAAATTCCAGAGGAAAAAGTACAGCTGTCAGTACACGATAAGATGTACCAGGGGCTAGATCAAGCACGACACAGAGTTTTCCCGGTCCACAAGGTCCTTACAGATTCAATCAAAGAGGAATGGAAGGTTCCTGAAAGGGCTCTCTTCTTTCCTAAGTCCCTAAAGAGAAGGTTTCCTTTTGAGGAGGATGAAGCACATCCCTGGAACAAGAAGCCCAAGGTTGACGCTGCCTTTTCTCAAGTCTCACGCCGAACTGATCTGGCGCTTGAAGACATGGGGATACTTAAGGACGTTATGGACAAAAGGGCAGACTCCCTCCTTAAAAAGGCTTGAGATTCTTCTACATCCAGCCTTAGACCGGCCATGGCTTCAACAGTGGTAGCCAGGAACTTAGAATGCTGGTTAGAGCAACTCAAGGGGCATACGGAGGCTGGAACGGCCAGAAAAGACCTTCTTGAATCCTTTCCACTACTCCTTATGGCCGTAAAATATATGGCAGATGCATCAGCAGAGTCCATTAAAATGGCAGCAAGATCATCGGCTCTGGTGAACTCGGCCAGGCGTGCGATTTGGCTGAAAACTTGGTCTGGGGACTCGGCCTCCAAGGTTAGACTTTGTGGTTTACCCTTTTCAGGAGACCTACTGTTCGGCCCGGATCTGGAGGCTATCCTGGATAGAACGGCGGATAGGAAAAAGGCCTTTCCTTCTAAGAAGAAACCACCAACTAAGAAAAATTTTTGTCCTCTTCAACAAACCCAGAGAACTAGGGATCAGGACCAGAGATCGAAGTGGTCCACACGAAGAGGAAGAGGTGGTATACTATTCAAACCACCCGATCAGTCTCCAAAGAACAAGTGACACTCCTCTCCCAGTGGGGGGGGGAGACTTTTAAGGTTCCTCCCACAATGGGAAAACGTATCCTCAAGTCCTTTTGTGAAGAACATTGTGACTCAGGGATACAGTCTCGGATTTTCAAGTACAGTACTCCTCTAAGCAGGTTTTGGATGACCCCACTTCCAAGAGATCGGGAAAAAGCCTCCGCAATGATATCTCTTTTAAAAGAGTTGATTTCCCAGGAGGTTCTCACTCAAGTTCCCAGGGGTCAGGAGGGTCGGGGGTTTTACTCACACATTTTTCTAGTGAAAAAGCCCTCAGGCAAGTATCGGTTGATTTTGAATCTAAAGATCTTAAACAAGTCAATCCGATACAAGCACTTCAGAATGGACACCATTTATTCAGTAACCAAACTACTGGCCCCAGGATGCTTTATGGTTCTGTTAGACCTAAGGGACGCCTATCTGCATGTCCCGATAAGCCTGTCCTGCCAGAAGTTTCTGAGATTAGCGGTCAATCTGGGGAATTCGGCCTGGCATCTACAATTCAGGGCCCTTCCCTTCGGTCTTTCCTCCTCCCCAAGGGTATTCACCAAGGTGATGGCGGAAGCCTTGCAGCCGCTGAGATTGAGAGGAATCTCCATCGTTCCATACCTAGACGATCTTCTAATCTTTGCAGACTCCAACAGTCAGTGCTTGGCACATCTTCAGGAGACGAAAGTTCATTTAGAGAGCCTGGGTTGGCTTCTGAATTTGGAGAAGTCCAATCTGATTCCTTCTCAGAGGATAACATTTTTGGGGTATGTGTTAGACTCAGTCCTTCAGAGAGTTTTTCTGCCTCAAGAGAAGATCTTAAAGGTACAGGTAGCAGTCGCTCAGATGCAGACCAATGCTCAAGTGTCAGTTCGTTCGGCCATGGCGGCTCTAGGACTACTCACAGCATCCATCCCAGCTGTTCAATGGGCGAAGTTTCATTCCCGTCTCTTCCAGAGGGAGATCCTTCAAAAGTGGTCACATCTAGATCCTCTGGACAAGCCCATCAAGTTTGCCGAAAGAACAAAAAGAGCTCTTTGGTGGTGGAGAGACACCAGAAATCTGGAGAAGGGTTTGATGTGGTCCTTTCCCCGGAACAAACGCCTGACCACAGACGCCAGCGCCTGGGGATGGGGAGCCCATCTAGAGGGGCGGATGGTGCAGGGCACCTGGTCAAAGCAGGAAGCCAGAAGGTCATCCAACTGGAGCGAGTTGAAGGCTATATTTCTGGGACTTCAGGCTTTTCAACAAGTGATCAGAGATCAACATGTCCAGATACTTTCAGACAACATAACAGCAGTGGCCTATGTCTCGAAACAAGGAGGGACAAGGAGCAGAAACCTCTCAGATTTGGCGATGCAGCTACTTTCCTGGACAGAGCAAAATGTGGCTTCTTTAACAGCAATCCATCTAAAAGGGTCACAGAACCTCTTAGCAGATCTTCTAAGCAGAAGAAAAGTGGTAGAGGCAGAATGGAGTCTGAATCAGGAAGTGTTCGTGATGATTACAGAAGCTTGGGGGTGTCCCCACATAGATCTATTCGCCAGCCAGCAAAACGCCAAGGTTGGGAAATTCTTCTCCCTGCACAGGGAAGATCAGGCCTGGGGGTTGGTTGCCCTCGCTCACCAGTGGGACTTCCCTCTGTGTTATGCATTTCCTCCCTTCCAACTAATACCACTGATCCTTCGGAAGTTCAAGGAAGAATCCACGGATCTAATTTTGATCACGCCTTTCTGGCCAAAAAGGCCTTGGTTTGCCCTATTACTAAACCTGACCTCAATCCCACCGTGGAAGCTGCCGTCCAGGAAGGATCTCCTGATACAAGGGTCTCTGAACCATCCGGAATCAGATCGACTTCAGTTTACGGCGTGGTTTCTGAGGAAGACCTCTTAAGAGCCAGGGGTCTTTCTCAAAAGCTCATCGCTACCCTTCTCTCCAGCAGGAAGAAGGTAACCAGGGACATTTATATGAAGGTTTGGAAGAAGTATAATTCTTGGTGTTCCATAAAGAAATACGAAGTTTTGAATTTAATTTCAGTGCTGGAAGGGGGAATGGAGTTGGGCCTAGCAGCCAGCACCCTTAAGACCCAAGTAGCGGCTCTTTCCGTTTTTTTTGAGAGAACGTTATCTCAAGAGACTTTAATTATAAGATTTTTAAGAGCAATGGCCCGAAATAGACCAGTGGTCCTTAAGGTGTTTCCTAGATGGGATCTATCCATCGTGTTACAGGGGTTAACCAAGTTTCCGTTTGAACCTTTGGAAGAAGTTCCTTTATTGAATTTAGTTCTTAAAACAATTTTTTTTGATAGCTATCACCTCGGCCAGGAGAATTAGTGAGATTCAGGCTCTTTCAATTGCGGATCCCTTTTTGTCCGTTTTTCAGGATAGAATTGTACTACGTACAGATCCAGCCTTTCTCCCAAAGGTGGTCTCCAATTTTCACCGTACACAGGAAATTGTGCTCCCGACTTTTTCTTCATCGCCTAACAATACTCAAGAGGAGGCTTTCCATACTTTAGATGTGAGAAGATGTCTTCTTCAATTCCTTTCTGTAACCAAGGAATTCAGGAAAACGAATGCCCTCTTTGTTCTCTTTTTGGGTCCTCGCAAGGGAGAAAAAGCATCTAAAAGTACTCTAGGAAGATGGCTTAGATGGGCATGCTTATTTGGCCCAGGGAGAAGAAACTCCAGAAGGTGTTGTAGCACATTCCACAAGGTCAGTGGCGACCTCATGGGCTGAACGGGCTGGTGCTTCACCTGAACAGATATGCAAGGCAGCCACCTGGTCTAGTTTCTCAACTTTCCTGAAACACTACAGGTTGGACCTGTTGTCAGCCAAGGATCAGGCTTTTGGTAGAAAGGTTCTGCAAGCTGTGGTCCCACCCTTAGTGTAAGTTACTCGCTTATCCTCTCCAGGTGCTGTCCTGAAAGGCGATGGAAGAAAAACCTAAGTTAGACTTACCGGTGACGGTATTTCTAAGAGCCTTTCAGGACAGCAGCAACTACCCTCCCTGGTTTTTATATATGCTATTGTATTGACAATATTAACCTGTGGTGGGTGTTATGTTTCATTATGTTTTCCAGCATGTCGGAGGATACCCTTTTAACTGAGGCATGGTGGAAGAGGTGGAGCTTTTAAAGTTGCAGTGTTTCCTGTGGAAATGGGTGGAGCTGCGCTCTCTCCAGGTGCTGTCCTGAAAGGCTCTTAGAAATACCCTCACCGGTAAGTCTAACTTAGGTTTTTTTTTTTAACCAAAAATATGTCGTAGAAAACTAATTGGCCTAAGATGTTAAATTTTGATTTTTCCATTTTTTTTTTTTTTTGAGAATGTCATATAGCAGAATGTGAAAAATATTGCTTTCTCTTACGTCCTCCGACAGTCGTAGCCCCGCATACAGCCTTCACAAGTGGGTAATGGCTCCCTCTGCAGGAGCAAGCTAGGCAGTTTTAAATGTTAATAAAAAAACTTTCTACACTTAAGCACACCTCCAGGGGGCCGTCCCTCAGCCATTATCCTGATCCAGTTACCACTGTTCAGTTTTGTAGCAAGCAGTACCGGAAGGCAATAACCCCAAGATCCAAAAAAAACAGAGGGGCGGGGGCTGCGACTGTCAGAGGACAGAGAAAAGAGTTTTACGGCAAGTTCTTACAAAAACTCATGGAAGAATGGTGTGGGAAGGCAAGGAAATCTGGAAGGAATCTCACTCCCGCAGTGGCAGACGAAATTGCCAAGGTGAATGCAGTTGTGCCAATTGATCCTGTCTTGATGAACTTGGCCAACTGGGCCCACAAGCAGTCTGGACATTTGGGACAGAAATCAACATATGAATGGGCACAGAGGATTGACCATATCCATGGACATGATAAAGACTGTAATAGGGAACTGTACAGTGTGTGGAGAACAGATAATCCGCTTTGTTTTCCACTCCACAGGCCATCTCCGATTTGATCCATAGGAAGACCAGAGAAAAGTGGTTGCATGATGGACAGAATGAAGAGCTGTGGAGAGCAAGACCTTTTGATGTATTACAAGCCTGGATTTGTTTCTAAAGAACTTTAGAATATACTTTCTAATTAACTTTTAGCCAAAGACTGAAACACCTTCTCAGTGGCAGAAATATAGGAGGGAGTTGCAGTCAAGGAAAATAATGTTTAGTATGAGTTATTAGTCTGTATGAAGTCTGAGTCCCCATTCACACTAGCGCGACTTGTCAGGCGACTTGGCGGTGGGTCGCCTGCCATTGATTAGCACAGGACCCGTTCTAATAGGAGCGACACAAGTCGCTCCGACTTAGAAAAAGGGTCCTGTACTACTTTGGGGTGACCTGGAGGCGACTTGCATAGACTTCAATGATATGAAGTCCGTGCATGTCGCGCCGAGGTCGCGGTGCATGCTGTGCACCGCGACTTCACAGGTCTCCCCGGCAAGTCGTGTCGCCCCTGTGTGAATGGAGAAAGTCCAGAGAAGGGCAACAAAAATAATTAGGGGAATGGAGGACATCAGCTATGAGGAAAGACTACAAGCACTGAACTTATTCTCTCTGGAGAAGAGACGATTGAGGGGGGATATGATATCGATGTACAAATACTGTACTGGTGACCCTAGCATAAGGAACAAACTATTCAGAGAAAGGAGATACAATAAGACACGTGGCCACTCACTAAAACTAGAGGAAAGGCGGTTTAACCTTAAAGTGCGTAAGGGGTTCTTCACTGTAAGAGCGGTAAGGATGTGGAATTCTCTTCCACAAGCAGTCGTATCAGCAGGGAGCATTGATAGTTTCAAAAAACTATTAGATGGACACCTTAAAGACCACAACATACAGGGGTATACAATGTACGGTTAAAAGCGGACACACACACACATCATAGGTTGAACTGGATGGACTGATGTCTTTTTTTCAACCTCACTAACTATGTAACTATGAATGGGCTCTGAGAGAAAAATCAAGGGTGGAATGTGTTGCGTGTGATATAAAATATATTATGTGAATGATTTTTCTAGAAGATTAGTCACAGAAACATAAATCAGGTTGTGTTTGAGTGGATTCTTCTCAAATAAATGCCTTAGTTACAAGTACACATGCTGTCCGCAAACATAGGGAGTTTCAATACCATTGTGTTTTAGTTGACTGTTGTTCAGTGTATTGTTGTATAACTGTTACCTGGCATATTTAACCTGGTCAAATAGACCAAAGTGCCATTTTGAGGTAGAATTTGAAAAGGGGTAGAAGAAAAGCAGCGCCACCTCAGTGTAGATTAAAAGGTTATGTATTACATAAAAACAATGTAGTAACTCGCACAGAGGAAATAGTTGATCAGCGAATGGTGATGGTTCATCTGCAACACTGCAGGGATGTTAGGGAAGTAAAAGGGTATGAATCAGGTGCGCTAGCCCAGAAAAAATAACACCGCATAAAAAATGGGGTATGTGGTATAACTTAAACACAAAAAAAGCATCAAGGTGTCAATGACTCAATAACAAAACAAGTGCAAATCAATACAATTGTTCAGGTGAACCATTACTTAAACACAAAAAAAACTTTAAAGTGTCAATGACTCAATAACAAAACAAGTGCAAATCAATACAATTGTTCAGGTGAACCACCAATGTGTATCAAACAATAGTGTCCATCAAAAAAAGTTGACTGGAACAATCCAACTAAAAGTGACTCAAAAATGTCCAGAAATTCTGTGATGTGAAGACAATATAACTGAAGAAGGTGCAAACCACGTGATAGGAAGGTTCAGCGTCCCACCACCAACTTAGCTCCTTACCGAAAATAGGAAATATAAGGGCATAAAGGGATATCCCTGCTCCAGAGATCATGCAGCACAAAGGAAAGTTCCAAGTGACTCAAGCTGACACTGTTGCCTAAAGAGAGTAGCTAGACTCTTACCAAAAGGAACATTAATTAGAGCCTTGAACAATCCTGCGGTCCTGTCCTGCACGGAATCCCTGTGTAGTGGATCGCTGGTATGATCTCAGGTATCTTTACCTCAATAGTATGGGGACAGAACGCGAGCACCCCCCTGCCACTATTGGATGTAAGCCTGGATACTGAACGCTGCCAGAAACACCGGAAGTGTCGGACTCCACCGGCACAGCCAGGACCACGGCCGCCAAAGTGTACTTCCCTAACATCCCTGCAGTGTTGCAGATGAACCATCACCATTTGCTGATCAACTATTTCCTCTGTGAGTTACTACATTGTTTTTATGTAATAAATAACATTTTAATCTACACTGAGGTGGCGCTGCTTTTCTTCTCCTACCCCTTTTTGTCTGTTGCAGAGTCCCTCTAGCTCTGTATTAAACCTTCAGCCACCTCCACCATCCATCTCCACTAACCCCAGGGATTGAACTATCCTGCATACCTCCTAAAAAGACTACTTACAGCCACAGTTTAAACTTTTTTCATAAGATCGAATGTACTTGACTCTCTGACTCTTTCACTGGCGCAGGTCGAACGTTGTGTATATGAGGTAGAATTTGAGAATGCCTCTCTAATTGAAAATGGTACAGTGCAGCATTCTGTTATTTTGTTAAGGTAAACAAATTGGTAATTATGGTAAACAACCTGATATATAAAATGGTTGTCAGGCATAAGCTGGACAGGAGTCCATGATGCATTAACACCATATTTCTACTGTTACAGACCACAGTGTCTTCTTATTTGCTAGGCATCTTGATTGTTATATGTCAGTCGTATTGTATTCCTAATATTGTAATAGTTTTGTATGTACAGCATTTTTGTATAGTAAAAGCACATTATACACTGCAGAGGTCTAAGCTTCCTTGATTATACTGCAAAGTAACCTTGCTAAATAGACACAAAGCATAAAAATTGTGGGCTAATCCATAACAATTGGGGGCTCGTCTGAAACAAACACTCTCCAGAATGTTTCTACCTTTTATATAGTGTTAAGCAATTACAGAACTGGTGTCAAAATATATACGTTTTTACTGGTTTAAAGAAAGATAGAATATATAAAATATATACACATACAGTGGATATAAAAAGTCTACACATCCCTATTAAAACATCAGATTTCTGTGATGTAAAAAAAGAGAGGGAGATAAATCATTTCAGAACTTTTTTCCAAACTGTACAAATCATTTGAACAACAAACTGAAATCTTTTTGGTTGAGGGAAGTAAAAGAAAAAAAACTTTCAAATATTATGGTTGCATAAGTGTGCACACCCTTAAACTAATACTTTGTTGAAGAACCTTTGATTTTATTACAGCACTCAGTCTTTTTGGGTATGAGTCTATCAGCCTGGCACATCTTGACTTGCCAATATTTGCCCACTCTTTGCAAAAACACTCCAAATATGTCAGATTGCAAGGGCATTTCCTGTGCACAGCGCTCTTCAGATCACCCCATGGATTTTTAATCAGATTCAGGTCTGGGCTCTGGCTGGGCCAATCCAAAACTTTAATCTTCTTCTGGTGAAGCCAATCCTTTGTTGATTTGGATGTATGCTTTGGGTTGTTGTCCTGCTGAAATATGTAGTTCCTCTTCATGTTCAGACTTCTGCTAGAAAATTGAAGGGTTTGTGCCAATATTGACTGGTATTTGGAACTGTTCATAATTCCCTCTACCTTGACTAAGGCCCCTATTCCAGCTGAAGAAAAGCAGCCCCATGTGGCTAGAGTATGCAGCCAGTTCCTGGAGGATGAAGGAATTGATACCACTGAATGGCCCCCATAGTCGCCTGACCTAAATCCAATAGAACACCTCCGGGACATTCTGTTTCGGTCCATCCGACATCGCCGGGTTGCACCTCAGTCTGCTCAGGAGCTCAGTGATGCCCTGGTCCAGATCTGGGAGGAAATACCCTAGGGCATCATTCGTCCTCTCATTAGGAGCATGCTACGACGTTGTCAGGGGGGCCATAAAAACTACTTAGTACCATTTTGAGTTGCTGCAATGAAATTTCAGAAAAATGGACTAGCCTGCTGCATAATTTTTTCACTGTGATTTTCAAAGTGTCTTTGAATTCAGCCCTCTGTAGGTTGATAATTTTTATTTCCATCAAACAATAAGGCATCCTTTCGTTCCTAACACATTACCCAGTCCAGCATAATATTTTTGCCCCATTGAGATCTGATGTGTTTTCAAAGTGTTCCTTTAATTTCTTTGACAGTGTATATATGTGAAGGTGCTGCAACTCATAAAAGTCTAAATACTCACCTTCAAAAATGTGTAAACAAAGCGTACAACTTAAAAAGGTTCAAATTAAATTGCTACATGTTACAAGGAATAATAAAATCCATACAAATACATAAATCACAGTATAAAGAAAGGTCCCATTCCCAGTCGATGCCTCTTATGGGGAAACGCATCGGGTAGAGCCGAAGCCTGTGGTGTCACCACGCACCAGGCTGCAGACAAGGTCTGCGGCTTTATTTTTGTGCCTTCTCAATGTTTTTGTTCATGTAAGTGCAATAATCACCTTTTAATAAATGGTAATTATACATACTGCACTATGAAGTCTCCTCCTTTCTAAATCCCTTATGCTGTAGAAACATCTATGCCAGGATGATCCAAGGAGTCGGGATATTTGAGTAAATTTGAATGAAGCTGACATCTTACCAGACAGGATTGCCTTTCATGGACCCCAAGGAGTAGAATACTCCAGCTGGTCTATTTCGAAATAGGTGCTTTAGATACCTATAATTTGGGATCCCTCTTTTTTGGTCAGAGGCATGCAGTGATCTGTGTTGGAGAAAGCACTATTTGAAGCATCGGTGTTATTGTGAATTACTTTTCACCTTCATACAGTGCCTTGCGAAAGTATTCGGCCCCCTTGAACTTTGCAAACTTTTGCCACATTTCAGGCTTCAAACATAAAGCTATAAAACTGTAATTTTTTGTGAAGAATCAACAACAAGTGGGACACAATCATGAAGTGGAACAAAATGTATTGGATATTTCAAACTTTGTTAACAAAAAGCTGAAAAATTGGGCGTGCAAAATTATTCAGCCCCTTTACTTTCAGTGCAGCAAACTCTCTCCAGAAGTTCAGTGAGGATCTCTGAATGATCCTATGTTGACCTAAATGACTAATGATGATAAATAGAATCCACCTGTGTGTAATCAAGTCTCCGTATAAATGCACCTGCACTGTGATGGTCTCAGAGAGCATCATGAAGAACAAGGAACACACCAGGCAGGTCAGAGATACTGTTGTGGAGAAGTTTAAAGCCATATTTGGATACAAAAAGGTTTCCCTAGCTTTAAACATCCCAAGGAGCAGTGTGCAAGCGATAATATTGAAATGGAAGGAGTATCAGACCACTGCAAATCTACGAAGACCTGCCCGTCCCTCTAAACTTTCAGCTCATACAAGGAGAAGACTGATCAGAGATGTAGCCAAGAGGTCCATGATCACTCTGGATAAACTGCATAGATCTACAGCTGAGGTGGGAGACTCTGTCCATAGGACAACAATCAGTCTTATACTGCACAAATCTGCCTTTATGGAAGAGTGGCAAGAAGAAAGCCATTTCTTAAAGATATCCATAAAAAGTGTAATTTAAAGTTTGCCACAAGCCACCTGGGAGACACACCAAACATGTGGAAGAAGGTGCTCTGGTCAGATGAAACCAAAATCTAACTTTTTGGCAACAATGCAAAACGTTATGTTTGGCGTAAAAGCTGAACACACCATCCCCACTGTCAAACATGGTGGTGGCAGCATCATGGTTTGGGCCTGCTTTTCTTCAGCAGGGACAGGGAAGATGGTTAAAATTGATGGGAAGATGGATGGAGCCAAATACAGGACCATTCTGGAAGAAAACCTGATGGAGTCTGCAAAAGACCTGAGACTGGGACGGAGATTTGTCTTCCAACAAGACAATGATCCAAAACATAAAGCAAAATCTACAATGGAATGGTTCACAAATAAACATATCCAGGTGTTAGAATGGCCAAGTTAAAGTCCAGACCTGAATCCAATCGAGAATCTGTGGAAAGAACTGAAAACTGCTGTTCACAAACGCTCTCCATCCAACCTCACTGAGCTCGAGCTGTTTTGCAAGGAGGAATGGGCAAAAATTCCAGTCTCTCGATGTGCAAAACTGATAGAGACATACTTAATCGCAGCAAAAGGTGGCGCTACAAAGTATTAACTTAAGGGGACTAAATAATTTTGCACGCCCAATTTTTCAGTTTTTTATTTGTTAAAGTTTGAAATATCCAATAAATTTCGTTCCACTTCATGATTGTGTCCCACTTGTTGATACTTCACAAAAAATTACAGTTTTATATCTTTGTTTGAAGCCTGAAATGTGGCAAAAGGTCGTAAAGTTCAAGGGGGCCGAATACTTTTGCAAGGCACTGTAAGAGCACTATAATTGGACTTTTCTTTATACTGTAATTTATGTATTTGTATGGATTTTATTCCTTGTAACGTAGCAATTTAATTTTAACGTTTTTAGGTTGCGCACTTACTTTGTTTACACAGTAATTTAACTAACATTAGCTAATTACAAGGCACCTAAATCAGCCCAGGTGACCAGACCATTCGGCACCTACAACCCTGAATACAAAGTACTGTACAATACACAATATTACAAGTATAAACACATAGATGAGAAGATAGACAATTATTTAATTAACACACTTAGAAGGCACACTGTTGGAGAGACCTATTTACAATAAACCCCATATGGCAGGAGGCCCCAGTGGTTTGAGCTGATTATATTACCATATTCAGTCATTGCTTGTTTAAGGCATAGAGGTCCCAAATATGTACAGTGGGTACGGAAAGTATTCAGACCCCCTTAAATTTTTCACTCTTTGTTATATTGCAGCCATTTGCTAAAATCATTTAGGTTCATTCTTCTTCCTCATGAATGTACACATAGCACCCCATACTGACAGAAAAACACAGAATTGTTGACATTGTTGCAGATTTATTAAAAAAGAAAAACTGAAATATCACATGGTCCTAAGTATTCAGACCCTTTGCTCAGTATTTAGTAGAAGCCCCCTTTTGATCTAATACAGCCAGGAGTCTTTTTGGGAAAGATGCAACAAGTCTTTCACACCTGGATTTGGGGATCCTCTGCCATTCCTCCTTGCAGATCCTCTCCAGTTCTGTCAGGTTGGATGGTAAACGTTGGTGGACAGCCATTTTTAGGTCTCTCCAGAGATGCTCAATTGGGTTTAAGTCAGGGCTCTGGCTGGGCCATTCAAGAACAGTCACGGAGTTGTTGTGAAGCCACTCCTTCGTTATTTTAGCTGTGTGCTTAGGGTCATTGTCTTGTTGGAAGGTAAACCTTCGGCCCAGTCTGAGGTCCAGAGCACTCTGGAGAAGGTTTTTGTCCAGGATATCCTTGTACTAAGCCGCATTCATCTTTCCCTCGATTGCAACCAGTTGTCCTGTCCCTGCAGCTGAAAAACACCCCCACAGCATGATGCTGCCACCACCATGCTTCACTGTTGGGACTGTATTGGACAGGTGATGAGCAGTGCCTGGTTTTCTCCACACATACCGCTTAGAATTAAGGCCAAAAAGTTCTATTTTGGTCTCATCAGACCAGAGAATCTTATTTCTCACCATCTTGGAGTCCTTCAGGTGTTTTTTTAGCAAACTCCATGCGGGCTTTCATGTGTCTTATACTGAGGAGAGGCTTCCGTCGGGCCACTCTGCCATAAAGCCCCGACTGGTGGAGGGCTGCAGTGATGGTTGACTTTCTACAACTTTCTCCCATCTCCTGACTGCATCTCTGGAGCTCAGCCACAGTGATCTTTGGGTTCTTCTTTACCTCTCTCACCAAGGCTCTTCTCCTCCGATAGCTCAGTTTGGCCGGACGGCCAGCTCTAGGAAGGGTTCTGGTCGTCCCAAACATCTTCCATTTGAGGATTATGGAGGCCACTGTGCTCTTAGGAACCTTAAGTGCAGCAGAAATCTTTTTGTAACCTTGGCCAGATCTGTGCCTTGCCACAATTCTGTCTCTGAGCTCTTCAGGCAGTTCCTTTGACCTCATGATTCTCATTTGCTCTGACATGCATTGTGATCTGGAAGGTCTTATATAGACAGGTGTGTGGCTTTCCTAATCAAGTCCAATCAGTATAATCAAACACAGCTGGACTCAAATGAAGGTGTAGAACCATCTCAAGGATGATCAGAAGAAATGGAAAGCACCTGAGTTAAATATACGAGTGTCACAGCAAAGGGTCTGAATACTTAGGACCATGTGATATTTCAGTTTTTCTTTTTTAATAAATCTGCAACAATGTCAACAATTCTGTGTTTTTCCGTCAATATGGGGAGCTGTGTGTACATTCATGAGGAAGAAGAATGAACGATTTTAGCAAATGGCTGCAATATAACAAAGCGTGAAAAATTTAAGGGGGTCTGAATACTTTCCGTACCCACTGTATATGGATCCTCCAGTTCCCAGAGTCTGTGTTTTGGGCTTCCATAGCTGGAGGTGGAAGTGAGCAAAGTACACTGTTGCTCTTCCCCAATGCCGACACTTTAGCTAGGATTTCAGGACTGTTGGCTGTTTTTTTTTGATAGCCCCAGGCAAAGGGAGCCCCGCCCTGCTGCTGAGCAAAGTCTAGCAGCCATCTGTAGGTGATCTCCAGCTCCCATTCCTGAGCGGCCAGAAACTCCATATCTTCCAGTGCCCAGCGTGCTTCTGAGATGTTCAGCATCTGATCCATGATTTCCTCCAACCCCATTCCAGATCATCCCCAAAGCCTTCCATTGGGCAGTTGTCCGCTGTCCAAGGGCTTGAGCTACATACCCCTGGACGGCTCTGTAGTTCTTGTCCACCCGTATCTCTGCCTGGACCAGCCTGTTAACTCCGCTGTCCACTCCTTGTGCGGTTGTTCTCCCAAAAACAGCACCCACAATCTATACTGTGACCAGTACCTTTCCTGGGTGGAGAAGAGAATTTTTCCCTGGCAGCGCTGCTCTCAGTCCAGCTCTTCCTTCCAGAGTTTCCAGCGGACAGTCATACCATCCCATCAGGACCTGCATTGACACTGGTCCCCTGTGCTTCATCTGCATCTCTTGCATTCTCCTTATGAATTCCTCTTCCATAGTGGCTGGTATCTGTACCTCTCCTCTTCTGCTAACTGGGCCTCAGATGCCGGTGGAGGTTTTGAATGTGTTAACAGCAAGGAAGCACTTCTCCACCGCTGCTACCAATGTGACGGACCCCAGTACTCAAAAGGAATATGTCCATTGTATAAGCTTCCCTTGTCTGGTAACAGAATGATATAAGATCCCACAGCCCACCCAGTTAGAAGTTGGGACACAGCGTAGGCTGGTGAAGACCTGTTTATTGTAACGTGTACATGGAAAAAAATTAACATAACTAAAAATAACCAACATTTACTTTATAATGATCCACATCTAGCATCTAATAGCTGACAGTGATATAATTAACATGCAAAAATTAACTTAAACCAGTCTAGGTGATCAGACCATTCGGCACCTACAACCCTGAATAAAGAGTACTGTACAATACACATTATTACAAGTATAAACACATAGATGAGAAGACAGACAGAAACAATAGGGGATCCAATTAACAATGGGAGGAACACACTATGGGAGAGACCTACTTACAATAAACATATTATGCCAGGCGACCCCAGTGGTTTGACCTGATTACATTAACATCTACAGTCATTGCTGTTTTGAGGCATAGAGGCCCCAAATATGTATATGGAACCTCCAGTTCCCAGAGTCTGTGTTTTTAAAGGGGGTATGGACTTAAATCCAAACAAGACCACTCCAAGGGACCCCAAGGCACACACCTCCCAAAGAGTAGTGTTTCCTTAAAAGCCAGGGCCCATAGTCAGTGGGCAAGAGGCCACCCTACAGTACCCTCCAAAAAACCCTGTCCCGGTTACCAATCCGCATTACCAATTTGTTGTCCTTACCCTTGGCCTGCCCACGCCCCCCTGAGTATTCTACAATATGTTTGTCCAAGTTTTAGCTCTGCTTTTTTCCCAAGGTCTACATGTTGTGGGTTACCTGGACGATATCTTGCTAAATGGACCGGTCTTCCCTATCCTTGTTATCCAATGTTCAGAGGAAAGTGCACACTTTACAGAGATTCAGTTGTATTCTCAAACTTTGGAAGTTGCTGCTGGAACCAACTCACCAATCAGTAGTTTGGGCCTGGCATTGGACACCGGCCTGTCCAGGATCTTTCTGCCCTGGTAGTTTTCTTTTGAGGCGGTATGCCCAGTTTCGTTCCAGACTCTTGCAAACTAACATTTTGGCAGCATGGGACAAACAGACTTGGTCCTTAGACCACCCCATGCATTTGACCTGCAAGGCCAGACTCTCCCTGGCATTGTGGATTTCCAACTTGGTGCTGGAGTCAGGGAAACTCATTCCCTCAAAAAAGGTTATTACGACGGGTGCCAGTCTGTCAGGCTGGGGAGGAGTCTTAGATTCCCTCTCAATGCAAGGGACCTGGTCCCTGGAGGAAGTGTGACTTCCCATCAACTTCCTGGAATTCAGGGTGATATGGTTGTTGGAAGCGTGACTTCCCATCAACTTCCTGGAATTCAGAGTGATTTGGTTGTTCTTTCATTGCTGAAGCCCTCAGTTGTAATGTAACCTAACAAGAATCCAGTCGGACAATGCCAAGGCCGTGACCCAACCATCAGGGAAGCACCAGAAGTCGAGGTTCTCAAAAAGGGACCGCATCAGCCCTTCAGTGGCAATTACTAAGAGGCATCTTTTCTTTCAATTCATTCAGTTGGTTAGATCCCTTTGGTGCCAAAAGAACAGTCTGGGATCTAGTCACATGATGGGGCCTTTCCTATACTTATAAACACTCAGCGCATAGGCTTGTTTGCTCCATGTTGCGCAGCACCTCACTGAACATTGCTTACACCTGCATGTGTTGACCACCAACACTGATAAGAATGGATGTTACCTGTATTCCTTGTTTTGTATATAGGCTCCAAATCCTCTTATGACATATATACTTCATTACTGGGTGTCCTTCTGATCGATTTTGTTTCAGGGATAACCAATTCCCTTTGGGAGAAGCTATGATTGGGTGCCTGTCTATATACTTCTACAAAGAACTCTACCTTACCTAGCCTGTCTTGCAGACGTGCATATATATATATGTATATGCTTTGGGGTCCTTACATGCAGGTATGCTATAATAAATATATATATATATATATATATATATATATATATAGTATATCTTTATATACTCTATCCCCCTTTGAGGGATGCATACCAATATGATAGAGAATCTGATGACTACAACTATCCACCTTATAATTACAATCTAAACCAAGGAAGTAGACATCAGGATTTTCAGGGGGATACCCAAGGCAGGAAAAGAGGACTGGACATAAGAGAGGCTCCAAAGGGGGGAGGAGAAAAAGGCAAAAGAAGGCGAACTTAGTCGGCCAGGGCCTTTATAATTTTAGCTCATGCGCGTTAAGTACGGCTGAACAAATGGTTCTGGATAAAGGTCTTAAATTTGTCCTCCCTAAAAAGCCCAACAAATTTAATACCTTTATAGATATACAAAAATTTGTGAGAAAGATCAATGTTCAAAGATATATAACTTCCAATCCATGTAGACGTGATGCTGGTGTTATTTCTTCCAATTTCATCCATTCGGGCCTTGCCAATCCATCTTTGTTTAACCCCCCAGGTTCGGTGGCCCCGGTTATTAATGTCTTTAAAGATTTTGTTATTAAAGATCTAGAGAAACTCCCTTTAAAGAAATCCAATGTTCACCCAACGGTTAACATGGGATTGAAATCTTTGTGTGAAAACAAAGATATAGTTATCTGCCCCGTGGATAAAGGGAGGGGGGTCATAGTAATTCTTGATAAAAAAAAGACTATATGGATGAAATTAATAAAATTCTGTCTGATGCCAGCACGTATCATATCTTGCCATGCAAAAAACTACTGCATATAAGAAAGAATTGGTGAAATAGGTCGAGAAAGGTTTCTCTGATCAAAATCTCACAAAAAAAGAAAAATCTTATTTAGTTCCCATGTCTCCTAGGATCCCAACCATTTATTACTTACCATAAGTGACCCCTTTGAGGGATGCTATATTAACCCTTTTTGAATGTATTATGCTTTTCCATAGTATGTAACATATATGGGACTATAGACATAGTCCCTAAGATTTTTACTTTGATATAATATTCATCATTATCTTCTTGGAATGCATAAAGCCCTAGCTGCCACTTTTCTATGTCCCTTGCTTTCAGGACTCAGCATGGTAGGCAAAGGCCAATTACATCTGGCCCCATCCAATGAATGGATCCTCAGCATAAGCTATTTCAGCCTCCTGTGTATGTAATAATTATTTTTCTAACATCGATTCATGCTTTTCATGTTTTCCTTTTCTTTCTTTTATTTTTATGTGCATATTGTATGAATTGTTATAATTCTAGAGAACCCAGCTTGCACTCAAAGTCCATCAAACCCCTTAAGAAGACTGAAGCAGTTAAAATGTGTCGGGGGTCTGGACGATAAGCTTTGAGATTGTGTTTTACTCGGGGTGTCAGCAATTTACAGTTCATGCCATCCTACATCACATGGGTTTGGTCTTGTTTTTATACTCCCTCTGTTGGAAACTCTTTTAACTTGCTATTTCAATAAATGTGTATACTCTTTCGCCTAAATTGTTGATCTCTCTGGCATCATCCTAAAGTCCCGTCCTTCTCTCCTTTTTTTTTTTTTAAACAATCTTTTTATTGAGTTTTCAACATAAAAAGGTACAAACATTTGGGAAGTACAATTCCCATTAACATTCAAGAACAATTTCAGTTTGCCATCATAAGAACATTTCTATAGCATTGCATACTTCATATTAGTACTGTTACTAAGATATCTTCACTAGGTACTCACCTCGTTCCTATTAGTTAACTTGTAGACAATCATAGCCACTTACGTATCGTGGGGACCGAATTGGTTGGGGGATATGTCCTTTCCACCACTGTATGTCTCCAGTATTTTAACTTGGGTTCAAGGGAGAGGTTAGGTTTGAACGGGGTGTACCTCACCGGCTGCCCGACACCCCAGATACGGCCACCCCAAATGGGAACCACACTGTGGCCATCTCCGGAGCACCAGGCCCCAGCAGGGCACTCCCCAGCCTGCTCTAGGGAATCAAATCTCCCATTACTTCTGATTTATCCATGTGATCCAAGGTAGCCAAAGCTTAGACATACGGGTGGTGGACTGGTGTTTCAGAGATAAGGCTCGTTCATAGGAATGGTGCGTAGCAACTAGTTCAATCACATCTTGGGCTGGGGGAGGAGATTCCTGCTTCCAGGATCTAGCTATAAGCAATCTGGCTGCTAATAAACAGTGGTTAACCGTGTGTCTCATAGGATGGGGTATCTGGTCAAGGTCAAGGGATAGCAGTGCAAGTCCAGGGTCAAGTGCAATTGGGGTATTAGTTAAGTCAGACAAGAAAGAAAACACCTCCTGCCAGAAATTCTGGAGTTTTGGGCACTGCCAGAAGATGTGGAAGAGAGAACCTACTCTGCCACATCCTCTCCAGCACCCTCCATCACACTGCTTATCAAATTTGCTTAGTCTGTCAGGAGTAAGGTACCAGCGTAACGATAGTTTCAAGTTCAATTCCCACAGGTTGGAATTGCACGTCGTCGAGTAGATAGAATAATTTGCTCGTGTCCACTGTTCTACGGAGTATTCTACACCCAGGTCCCTCTCCCATTGTATATGGGGAAGTGACCCGCACCCCCTTGGAAGCGTGATTTGATAAGTTTCGCGTGAGCACATCTAGATTTCTTACCCTGCCATATGTATTGCGATATGAGAGATTGGAGAGAGCGGAAAAACTTATTGGGAACCGGGATTGGAACAGTGCGAAAGATATATAGAAGCTGAGGCAAGTGCATCATCTTGAACGCTGCCAGCCTCCCCAACCACGAAAAACCCGAGAGTTGGGGGCGTTTGAGGTCATTTTGGAGCCTAGTTCGTGCTGCAACGTAATTGTGTAAAAAACGGAATTTTTGTAAAATCTTACCTGTAAAATTCCTTTCTCTGAGTCCTCCGACAGTCGCCGCCTCTTCATATTCGTCACAATGGGGGTATTCGACTTTGCTCCGAAGGAGTAGCTAGGCAACAGAATATGTTAACATTAAAGCTTTTAACATATCCCACCCTCAAGGGGTGGTCCCCTCAGTCAATACCCTCCTACTTCCTGCAACCATATCTCAGTTTCAGTGGAATAGCAGTAGAGTATACAACCAAACCCCAAAAGAGGGGCGGGGGCGGCGACTGTCGGAGGACTCAGAGAAAGGAATTTTACAGGTAAGATTTTACAAAAATTCCGTTTTCTCTCACGTCCTCCGACAGTCGCCGCCTCTTCATATTCGTCACAATGGGGACGTCCCAAAGCAGTGCAAACATGAGGGGTGGGAAACGCATCCGCGCCGTAAGGCAACGCAGTCTCCGCATCAAAGAAAGGAACCTTACCAAAGGAAGGAAACCAGCTGGGCAACAGGAAAAAAATTGCTCAACAGGAGCAACAACCCAGGAAAAAACAAAGAACCAGGGGATAAAAAACCTATCCCAACAGCCAGAGGTCCCAACAAGGGACCCTAGGGAACTGCCGCACTAAGAACCTTGCGGCCAAAGGAAGCATCCGCCGATGCCTGAACATCTACCTTGTAGAATTTTGTGAAAGTGTGCACGGTCGACCAGGTCGCCGCCTTACCCACCTGGGCTACAGAAGCCCCATGACGACAGGCCCAAGACGTACTCGGAGATCTAGTAGAGTGCGCCTTCACAGGCACAGGGGGAACCTTCCCCTGCAAAGCATATGCCTGTTCAATGGTCTGCCTGATCCATTTGGCGATGGTAGAGGCCGACGCCGCCATGCCCTTCCGAGGACCCTCAGGAAGAACAAACAAGGAATCCGTCTTTCGAAAAGACTCAGTCGATTTAAGGTAAACCCTTATCGCCCGAACAACATCCAAAGAATGTAGTCTCACCTCTTTCGGGTGTTTAGGCTTCGCGCACAGCGAAGGCAAGACAATATCCTCATTTAGATGGAATTCCGAAACTCGCTTCGGAAGAAAAGAAGGATTAGGTCGCAAGACCACCTTATCCAAGTGAATAACCAGATACGGAGACTTGCAGGACACAGCCGCCAGCTCCGACACTCTGCAAGCCGAAGTGATCGCAACCAAAAAGGCGACCTTTTTGGACAACATAGACAATGAGATCTCCCTGATCTGTTCAAAAGGAGCACGTTGTAACACAGATAGAACAAGATTCAAGTCCCAAGGGGGCAGAGGATCCCTCCTAGGAGGAACCAGATGCCGCACACCCTGAACAAAAGTGCCAACCAAGGAGTTGGAAGCCACGGGACGTTGAAAAAGAACGGCCAGCGCAGACACCTGACCCTTTATCGTAGCCAGCGCCAAACGCTGATCGACACCTGTTTGAAGGAAGGACAACACTCGGGAAACCGAGTACGTGCGGGGTGAAAACCCCCTGGACTCACACCAGGCAAAATAGGCCTTCCAAGTACGGTAGTAAACCTTCCCCGAGGTAGACTTCCTCGCGTTGATTCTCGGTATGAACGACCTCAGGGGAGAGACCCCTCTCCTTCAGGACCTCGGTCTCAACAGCCAGGCCGTCAAAGCCAGCGACTGTAAAGCAGGATGGTATATCGGGCCTTGAGAAAGGAGATCGTCTCGAAGAGGCAGACGCCACGGGGCGTCGACCGCCAGATTTACGAGGTCTGCGTACCAGGACCGGCGTGACCAATCCGGCGCCACAAGAATCACCGTGCTGCGTTCCGAGTGTAACCTGCGAAGGAACCTGGACAGCAACTGAATCGGTGGAAACGCGTACATCAGCTTGTACTGATGCCACAGGGCCACTAACGCGTCCGACGCGTCTGGCCGAGGGTCGCGCGCCCTTGCCACGAACCTTCTCACTTTGTTGTTGAGACGAGACGCGAACAGGTCCACATCTGGAAGACCCCACTTCGCGCACAACATCTGGAATACAGCCGGGTGGAGAGACCATTCCCCCTGATCTAGGGTCTGGCGACTCAGATAGTCCGCCTACCAGTTCTCCACCCCCGGAATGTGGACCGCCGTTATCGCCGGGACATGAGTCTCGGCCCAGGACAGAATGTCGGCCACTTCCCGAGCCGCTCGGGCACTCCTGGTGCCCCCTTGGTGGTTGATGTAGGCCACTGCCGTGGCATTGTCCGTCTGCACCCGAACCGGGCAGCCCTGCAGCCGGTCCGTCCAACGATGAAGACAGAGATTTATCGCACGCAATTCCAGAATGTTGATCGGAAGGGAGGACTCCTCCTCCGACCAAGTTCCCTGGGCGGACAGAACGCCCAGAACACCACCCCAGCCCGACAGGCTGGCATCCGTGGTGATTACCGTCCACGAGACAGGACGAAAAGACTTGCCCCCCGACACCATCAGGGACTGGAGCCACCACAGAAGGTCTCTTCTGGCGCGATGGCCCAACGAGATTTGAAGATCCAGAGATTGAGGTCGCCCGTCCCTGGACAGGATCTCCGCTTGGAGACCCCGCGTGTGAAACTGGGCAAAGGGAATCGCCTCGAAGGCCGAGACCATCAATCCCAGACATCTCATGCACGTCCGCAGAGACGAGTGTGGAACGTCCCTGAGGGACCTGACTTCCTCCTGAAGAGTTTTGAGTTTGTCTCCCGGCAGGAAGACCTTCGCCTGAACCGAGTCCAGGATCATTCCCAGGTAGGGAAGACGAACCGACGGACTCAGTGTCGACTTTAGAAAATTTATCGTCCAACCAAACTCCTGCAGAGTTTGCATCGTGACAGACAGGTCCTTTTCTAGACCCTGGCTGGTCGCAGACCGAACCAGAATGTCGTCCAGATACCCCAGGACAGAGATGCCCTGGGCTCTCAATAATGCCAGAACCGGTGCAAGCACCTTGGTAAAAACCCGCGGAGCCGAGGCGAGGCCAAAAGGTAACGCCACGAACTGGTAGTGATCCTCCGCAATGGCGAACCGAAGGTACCTCTGGTGACCCTCGAAAATGGGGATGTGAAGATACGCATCCTTCAAATCGATGGAGGCCATGAATTCCCCTGGAACCAGGGCAGCCACCACCGACCGCAGGGATTCCATGCGGAACTTGCGAACCCGCACAGAGCGGTTTAGAGCCTTCAAGTCCAGAATTGGACGAACCTTGCCCTCCTTCCTGGGCACGGTGAACAGATTGGAATAAAACCCCCGAAATCTGTCCCGATGAGGCACCGGAACCACCACTCCCTGAGCCCTCAGGTCTCGCACCGCCAGGTGCAGGTCCCGTAAACGCTCTGGAGACAGTTGAAGATTTGAGGGAAAAAATCTGCTCTCCGGCCGAGAGAGAAACTTGATCTTGTAACCAGATCGAACGATCTCCTGAACCCACCTGTCCCGCACGCGGGCCAACCAGGGTTGAAGAAAACCGAGCAAGCGTCCCCCCACCCCAAAACTGGGTGAGGGCGCCCCTTCAGGCCGCACTGTTATGGGCAGCGGGTCCGGACTGACCGGACTTCTGTTTACCAGACCAGGGCTTCTTTTGAGAGCCTTGTCCTTTGAACGGTTTGCCCTTGTAGTGCGACCGAAAGGCACGAAAGGACCCCTGAGGGGGCCGAAAATTAGCATGCTTCTTCCCAGAAGCCCCCTTAGCCTTGGGGAAATGGGGCAAGAGAGTGCTCTTACCTCCGGTGATCCCCTTAATCAACACATCCAAGGACTCCCCAAAAAGGCGAGACCCATCATAAGGCAGATTGGCTAAGGTCTTACGTGAAGATTGGTCCACCGACCAACACTTCAACCAAACCAGGCGGCGAGACAACACCGCCACGCTGTGCACACGTGCAGCCAACGGAACTAAGTCCAAGTCCGCATCACACAGATACATGACACCCTGTTGGATCTGATCCACCATATCCAGGGTCGCCGGCGAGGCCGAATCGGCCACTAGGACGCGCCTAAGCATCTGCGTCCAACTTGCGACAGCCTGGGCCGCCATGAGAGAGGCAAACAGAGCCTTAAGCATAGAACCCGTAACAGAATAAGTATGACGGGCAAGAGACTCCAATCTTCTATCCGTGGCATCACGGAACACCGGAGAATCCTCTGCAGGAATCGCAGTGGATTTGTTCAAAACCGCAATAGCGTGATCCACCGGGGGTGGTACACACCACCGTTCATCAGTGGAAGGCGAAAAAGGATAACGCAGCTTGAACCTACTTGGCACAGCAAAAGGTTTGCGCAAAATTGCGCCATTGTTCCTTAACAGCGCGCTGAAAATCATCATTGCAGGGAAAAACCTGCGGCGTCCTGCGTTTTCTCTGCGTCCCATAAGCCGCCAAGGCAGCGGGGGGACACACTTCATCCTGCAGGGTTTGTTTTATGGAAGCAATCAATTCATCCATGATTGCAAGCTCTTCAGGCGAGCCAGGGGGAGAATTATCCACCCCTTCAACTTCAGCCCCCACCTCGGACCCCACTAGATCCAGGGAGGAGCGGGACCCCGATAAGGAGACCCCCGCCATAACAGCCCCATCACCTTCACCCTCAGAATCAGAGGAAATAGAAACTCTGGGTCTTTTAGTAGATTGAGCAGCCACCAGCATCTGCACCTGAGCAGCAAGGCCAGCCACAATAGTGGCCAAATCCCCCCCTGGGGGGGGAAGCAGCGGTCCCCTGGCTTTCCACCAAGGTGGCAGGAAATTTGCCCTCCTGAGAATCCATTGCCCCAATACGATATGCCGGAGAATAAAGGATTAACTGCCCCTTCAACAAGCGCGGCGAGCGCAGCCCACCGCACCACACACAAGCACAATGAGACCCCCACAGGGACAATAAACTGACACAGGCAATGGATATAGCAAGAACAGAAGGATAGAACCTGAGGAGACCCTCGCCGCCGCTGCTGCCTCGATCGGTGTACCCAGGAGAAGAGGAAGTGATGAGACCAGGGCGCTCTATTAAAGCCTATGGGAGGCTACAAGAAAATGGCCGCCATGCATGTAGAACATGCGGCCAGAGCGAGTGTAGGCAAAATGGCGCCGTTTGGCGCCGAAACCGCCGCTCCTCAGTACAGTAATGCACATAACACCATCCACATAAAAAGCATGGCAGATCGCCGCAGCGATCGCTGTATAGTGCCCAAACATGCCACAAAACATGCCCCACAGCACACAGCTTCTCACACTGACAAGGCTGACACAGACAGTGTCACACAGCTCTCCCCCCCCCCCCCTTGCAGCCCGCAGCATGCAGCAGAATGATAGGGAGACAAACAGTGAGAACAGAGGCAGGTTACACAGTCCCAGACTGACACCCCCCCCCCAGACAGACAGGTCCCCACATAGATACACTTACCTCTCAATGGCGTGGGGGACCCGCACAGGCGAACAAGCCGCTGCACATGAGGCAGGGAGAGTCGCATACAAGACGCACAAAATGGGAGTTAAGAAACCGCACAGCGTCCAGTGAGGTAGCCACCTCACCAATCATCCCTGCACCGAACAGGGATGGGTCGTTCACTGTGCCAGGAGCGTTACCTGGCTGAACGCTCGATGGCAGGCTGGGAAGCCACTGACCCACGACCTGCGACCAGGGGGATCAGCCCGAGACCCAGCCCGCATAATCCTCTTCGTCAGAAGAACTAACTAATGCTGACCAAAAGAACAGCTAGGTAAAGATAGAGAAAAAACTCAAACAAAAAATCAAAAAAGAAGAAAGAGGCTGGGGCACAAAGCCCCAGCACAGAGAGAACCAGCTACTCCTGACAAGCTAGACATTGAAACTGAGATATGGTTGCAGGAAGTAGGAGGGTATTGACTGAGGGGACCACCCCTTGAGGGTGGGATATGTTAAAAGCTTTAATGTTAACATATTCTGTTGCCTAGCTACTCCTTCGGAGCAAAGTCTAATACCCCCATTGTGACGAATATGAAGAGGCGGCGACTGTCGGAGGACGTAAGAGAAAAAGTGTTTTCGTATTCGCCGTGAGTTTAATACCTAAGTACGAGAGATGAGTGTCCATCCACGAGTAGGGAAACTGGGTTTGTAATAAGGCACTAGTTGTAGTGTCAATACCAATATTTAGAATCTGGGACTTAGTTTTGTTAACCTTATACAGGGATACTGCTCCAAACCATTTTAGTATTTTTTGAATTTCGGGAAGGGAACCGGTAGGGTTAGTTACCATAAGGATGACGTCGTCCGCAAAAAGACTAATCTTTTGTGACGTGCCCGCTATTTCAATACCTGATATACGAGGGTTTGATCTAATATGTTCTGCAAGGGGTTCCATAACCATGTTAAATATGAGGGGGGGAAAGAGGGCACCCCTGTCGAGTGCCATTCGATATCTCAAATGAGGAAGAGATGGCATCAGGGGTACGCACCCTCGCTGATGGATTCGAATACAAAGCCATAATGGATTCGTAGAGGAAGCCGTGGATACCAAATTTGTGCAGTACCGCGGAGAGAAACCCCCAATGGACTCTATCGAACGCCTTCTCTGCATCCAGCGATAGGAGCAGAGAAGGCGTTCCTGTAGTGCGGGCGCAGTGTATGGCATCAATGACTCTTCTGGTCGCATCGGACGCCTGTCGGCCTTTCGTGAACCCCGACTGGTCCTTGTGTATGATCGTTGGTAGGACGTCAAGTAAGCGTAATGCAATCATTTTGGCATACAATTTAGCATCAATATTCAAAAGCGATATTGGCCTGAAATTTTGGGGCTGGTTAGGTTCTTTCCCTGGTTTAGGCAAAGTGACAATCATAGCACTGAGCGTCTCTTGTGGGAAGGAAGAGGATGCGGCAGCTGAGTTAAACATTGTGACCATGAGAGGCGCAAGTAAGCTAGAAAACGTTTTATAATATTCGGCTGTAAAGCCATCCGGGCCGGGGGATTTCAGGTTGGGGAGGGTGGATACAGCTTGAAGTACCTCTGACTCAGAAAATGGTTGGTTCAGAGTTGCTAACATGGTTGGCGGAATGGAGGGTAAGTCAATTTGGTTGAGGAATGCTTCTATCTCGGATGAACACGGTTGGGGACTATGTGGGTCAGTTTTGATATTATACAAAGATGCATAATAAGTGCGAAAGGCATCCGCTATTAGGGTGGGCTTCAGTAGTTTAGTTTTAGATACTGGGTGAACGATGTGCGGTATTCTAGATTTGGTCCTCTGACCTTTGATACGAAGGGCCATGGCCTTAGACGCCTTTTGTCCTGTGGAGTATAAGTTCACTTTCCACCGTTTGAGAGTGGAACTATATCTCTCGAGTAGTATGGATCTCAGCTCCTGCCGGAGCAGGAATATTCGTTCAGTAAGGGACTTGGATGGGCGGAGTTGATTTTGGGAGTCTAGGGTAGTCAGCTGCTTAGTAATATCGGTCAGCTTTTGCGACCTCCTTTTCCTTTCCCTAGAGCCAATTTGGATTAGTACGCCTCGTAGGACTGCTTTATGGGTGTTCCACACCGCCTCCAGGCCCGAACCATCTCCCAAATTGTTGGTAATATAATCCTGAATATGAGTTTGAATTTCCGCGACATAATCTGGATTGTTCAGTAGGTGATTAGGAAGTCTCCAGACATATGGAGGAGTGGTCAGACCAGGTGGCAGTGTGGAGCTGTACATCAGATACATATTCCAAGACAGTTCTGTTGGAGATACACAGATCAATACGGGAGTAGGTGCCGTGACGCGGGGAGAGAAACGAATAATCCCTCGCCGACGCGTGACAGCACCTCCATACATCATATAGTTCCTGAGACCAGATACATTTGGATAACGAGGAGTTATGCCTTTTAGTGGTAGCCGTTGAGTCAAGGGCACTGTCCGGTGTGAGGTTGAAATCACCACACATGAGGAGATTTCCAAACGCTAGATTCTTCGCTTTAGACACCACAGACTTTATAAAGGACAATTGGTGATGGTTAGGGGCGTACAAGTTCACAATGGTGAATTTCCGACCCATTATCGTGCATTGCAGAATAAGATACCTGCCCTTGGGGTCGGACACAACTTCATGGCAGAGGACGTCCAGAGTATCACTAACTGCCACAAGGACTCCCTTCCTCTTCTTTTTCCCAGAAGCAAAGTACATATGTGGGTATTTCTTGTGAGTGCATTTCGGCGTGGAAGGGAAGGGCGAAGTGAGTTTCCTGGACACACACTATATCACCATGGAGGGAAGTAGCAGTGGACCAAAGGGAGGAGCGCTTGGCGGGGTGGTTGAGACCTCTGGCCATTGAGGGAGAGGATTGTGAACACCATCACCAAAGGGGGAGGTGTGTATCGGGTAAGTACGAGCAGGGGACCCTGGTTAGGATGTGTACAGGGACGGTGATCCCTGAGTGAAGTAAAGTACCTGAAAGTTAATGCTGTTGTGTAGATATGTTCGATCTTCGGTGGAGAATTTCCTTGAGACTGGCAGAAGAGTAAGAGAAGTCCCGCAACTTGGGCAGGGGGTCACTTCCTGGAGATCTCGGTGTGGAGAGTCGGTCGCTTGTGGCGGCACCAATAGGAACTACTTGAGACGGCAATACAGAAAAAAGTTAGATTACGATGATCGGCAAACAAAAACAGTATGCAGAAACGTGAACTATTAATAAGTGCGATATCCGAACTGAGCAGAATCAACTGGATATAATGTTCAGTCAGCAAGGGTATTCCTGTGTCAGGCTTGCTGACAAAGTGGGGGGTAACACCACCAACGGTGGAAAAACAAAGCTTGAAAACTGGGGTAGCGAATTGTAGTAGGCCAGCCGGGCCCTGTGTTGCTGAAGATGGAGGTACAGCATCTTACTACATAGAAGGACGATGCCTGGATCGGCTGCGATGGGAGCCCTGGGAAGGTGGCGGGGTACGCCTCTGCACATCGGGGGGTCCCCTCGGGGGGTCTGGAATAATACCCCATGCTTGCAGTAGTTTCATGCCTCCTTCAATTGTGGAGATAGAATGGGGGATACCGTTGTAGGTAACCATCAGGGTTGCAGGATGGCGCAGCGTGTGCTGAGAAAGGTCAGCGAACAGTTGGATTTGTGTATATGGGGCTGGAAGGGTGCCCAGTGTTCTGGAGGCTTGCAAGATCTTTTCCTTTGCAGGGAAAAAGTGCACCCTCAGCAATACATCTCTTGGTACCGATGCTTCCAGTAGCCTATGGATTCTATCAATTGTAAGTTCAATAGGGGACAGTGCGGGTACAAGAGAGGAAAACAGTGTGGTAGCGTATTGATGTAGGTCTGCGGGGGGGGGACATCTTCAGGGATGCCCCTGATTTTGACATTGTTGCGGCGGGATCGATCTTCTAAATCCGCCAGTTTATTTTTTATCCACATCGTATCCACCTTTTGTTCTGTGTATGCATCCACTAATTCATTGACAGTATCAGTGCATTCCTCCATTTTCTGCTCCATGTAATGTACCCTGTGCCCCATGTGCTTCATCTCATAAGAGAATTTATCCATGATAGAGGATAAATTAGACATAAGTGAGGGTTGAAATGTCATTAGCATATTCTTCAGAGTGGTGTCAAGTACTGGCTGCTCTGTGGTGGGGAATGCCGCTATGGATGTCTGTAGGGAGGATATGGAGTGCATGGAGTACATATTGTTACTCACTGTGGGTTCCGGTCGGTTGGAGTCATCCATCCTCATCCGTGCCTTGGCAGGGCTCCCAGGAACTGGAGATATCGGATTCGAGCTCGGAGGAGAGTGCAGCGGAGGGCCGTCCGGCACTGGAGAAGGATCCGCATCAGGTAGGTCTGTGAAAGCCTCTGGAGCATTGCGGCCTGGTTTTGAGGCGGCGCCATTTTGGCTGCGGTCTGAGAGCACGGGCGGCTTGGAGAAGAAGGCCGTTAGCTTGGTGGGGCCCCGCTCATCCTTCCTTTTCCTAAATGTCCTCTCCCCGGGTGTGAGGGCAAGTGGAGGGAGCGGTAAGTGGTGGCGGATTATACTGTATGTCCTCGGTATCTGCGATTATCCCGGCTGGGTCCTGAGAGCTTACGGCTTAATCGGCCATTCAGTACGCGCGCAAGCCACGCCCCAGTACTGGCTGCCCTGTGGTGGGGAATGCCGCTATGGATCTTCTCCCCTTTTTGACCCTCGTGGTCTGTTGTACACCCTATAAACCCATTAGGGATTTTCCCTTTTCTGACCTCATTTACAATGTGGCTTTTCTCATTTCTTTAACCCTTATGTGGAGGGTCTCTGAATAAGTGGCCTTAATATTTAAAGCGGAGTTCCGGCCTCAAATACCTATTTTAACTAAAAATACCCCTATAATACTAATCCATCGCCTTTTACAGAACCGCTATTCTCATACTTACAAGGTGTATTTAAAAACGCTGTCTGAGCATGGCCATCTTGGATGTGGGCATCTGAAGCCGCAGTGTAATCTGCTGTGTCCTGCTTCCTGATTCCAGGGACTGTTCCGGGAGTTCTTCCTAATTCCAGCATCCTGGGAGTGATGACAAACAGCTCCCAGGATGCAATGCAAAGGCGGAAGTGATGTCGGTGGCTGTGGCCACAGAGGGGGAGAAGGAGGAAGTACAATCAAAAATGCCCTGAAAATAAGGTAAGGGACCCCTGAAAAAAATTGAAAATGCCCAATTTTTGATCAGCATAGCGAGCACTCCAGGAATCACTAGTTGCAAAATAGGCCAGAACTCCGCTTTAAAGAGCCTTTCCTAGTGTTACATAAGGACAAGGTGGTCCTGAGACCTAAAGCCTATTTTCTCCCTAAGGTGGTTTCCTTCTTTCATCTCTACTAACAGATTGTTCGTCCCTCCTTATGTCTTGCTTCAAAACATTCCAAGGAAATATCTTTCCACTGTCTTGTCATTTTACACACACTGAGGGTCTACCTCCCATCTACAACCTATTTTAGGCAATTGGATTTCTTCTTTGTGCTTCCCAAGAGTTTTCCCAGGGGGCTCCCTGCTTCTCGCTCAACTATTGCTTGGTGGATTA
The DNA here is from genome assembly GCF_965119305.1 of Pelophylax lessonae. Classification (NCBI taxonomy): domain Eukaryota; kingdom Metazoa; phylum Chordata; class Amphibia; order Anura; family Ranidae; genus Pelophylax; species Pelophylax lessonae. The sequence goes on from NC_138775.1 coordinate 99,985,003, forward strand.
GACAAATTATCATTCAATCCTATGGTCTAAAGCGAGCATCAGTAAATGGCGGACTGCGGTCAGGCGCGAGCTATTGGTCTATCTGGACCGCCGTGACCGAGTCATGTAGCTGACGCTTTTATCCCCAGCCTCCGCCGCTGTCATTAACAGAGCAGATTGGGAGGCGGGACGATTCTGGACTGGGGGTGGGACCAGCAATGCATGGAGAGAGGCAGCTGCCTGAATGAACTTTTAACATTAACCAGGAGGTGATTGGCTTCTAGGAGGCGGTCCTAGCAACCAATCACCAGCTTGCTAATTTGAAAGGTTAACCCGGCAGTACCTGCGGCACAGCCAGCACTGCTGTGCCTCTGCCTGCAGTTCAGGATTGTCCCGCCTCCTTCTCTTTACTCTGTGTAAGGTAGGAGAGTGAAGGGAGGAAAGGACATGGCTGTGAACTTGTAAAGGATGGGGGCAGGGGTAATGTGCAGGGGGCAGTGCTGTGTGTGTGTGTGTGTGGGGGGGGGGGGGGCAGGGCCGGACTGGCGTACCGGGATACCGGGAGATTTCCCGGTAGGCCGACTGCCCTGGGGCCGCTTTGAGAGCAGCAGCACTCAGAGGGCCCCCCCACCGCAAGTTCCGGCCGCCCGCCCGCAAGTTCAGGCCGCCCGCCCGCCATTCACGGCCGCCCGCAAGTTCCGGCCGGCCGGCCGCCCGCCCGCCATTCACGGCTGCCCGCCTGCAAGTTCCACTGCTGTGTGTGACTGCTCGCAGCTAAGGGGAGGCTGGCTGAGCAGTGTCACTGCAGACCACCTATCCTCTACGCCCATAGCTTCAGAGAGAGAAGCTGAAGGTGCCGGTGTAGCTGACGACCAATAGAGTGAGGGGGAGGAGCTCTGCTCTCTGCTGGGACTGGGAGACCCACACGTCAGAAGAAGCTTCCCTGCAGGCACGTGTGAAGAGGCACTGAGGCTGAGGAGGAATCGACTGACAAAGTAAGTACAGTAATCAGCAGTGCAATTAATCCCATCCTCCATCACCACTGCCCCCTGCTGATCTCACCACCCCCACATATCTTATCCCTGATAGGATTGGGGGGGGCACCCTGATAGGATGGGGGGGGCACCCCCCCATCACCACTGCCACCAATCTCCCCTCACCACTATAGCTGCCACTGATCCCACTCCCCTCACCACCATCACTGATCCAACCCCCCCACCACCACCACCCCTGCCACTGATCCCACCCCCCTCACCACTGCTGCCACCGATTCCACCACCGCTGCCACCTCCCTCATCACCACCACCACTGCCACCGATCCCACCTCCCTCACCACCACCGCTGCCACCAATCCCACCCCCCTCATCACCACCACCACTGCCACCAATCCCACCCCCCTCACCACCACCACCACTGCTGCCACCGATCCCACCCCCCTTACCACCACCACCGCTGCCACCCCCCTCACCACCTCCACCACCGCTGCCACTGATCCCACCCCCCTCATCACCACCACTGCTGCCACCGATCCCACCCCCCTCATCACCACCACCGCTGCCACTGATCCCACCCACCTCATCACCACCACCGCTGCCACCGATCCCACCCCCCCTCATCACCACCACCGCTGCCACCGATCCCACCCCCCTCATCACCACCACTGCTGCCACCGATCCGACCCCCCCCCTCACCACCACCGCTGCCACTGATCCCACCCCCCTCACCACCCTCACCACCACCGCTGCCACTGATCCCAACCCCCCCCCCCCCTCACCACCACCATCATCATCACCACTGCTGCCACTGATTCCACCCTCTTCACTACCACTGCTGCCACTGATCCCACCTCCTCACCACATCCACTGCCACTTATCCCACCCCCCTCAGCACTGCCACTGATATCACCCTCCTCACCTACAACCAGGGCTGCCGTTAGAAATTATAGGGGCCCTGTATAGCCTACCAGACCTGTTTTTTTTATCCTGAAGCTATTCTCCCCTACCCTGCAGCCGGCAGCAGAAAAAAGAGAAGCGTCAGCGCTGCTGTAGGGGCACAAAGGATAGCAGACAGAAAATGGTCATCAACAGTGGTTTACTAGAACAGATCTCCTGTGGTCCCCCCCCCTCTCTGCAGCAACTGAAAACTGGTAGAAGGGAGAGAAGATGAAGCCAGCAGCGCTGCGAGTAAGGGGGACACATACAGGGGAGCTTGGGCAGCAGGGAAAAGGGGGAATCTGATCATGGACAGGAGGGGGTGATCAGTATAGAGGGGGGCAATTGCAAGAACCAAAGCAGCAGGAGAGGGAGGAGGAAAAGCCAGCTTTCAGCTGCTGCAGGGAGACCCATACAGGGGATCGGTTCCTGTAATTTTCCTCCCGCCACACCAGTCACCCCCCTTTTCCATGATCTTATTCCTCCTACTGCCTAGGCCCTCCTGCTGAACTGATGGGGCCTGGGCCTCATACAGGAGGCCCGTACCCAGCTCACTCCTCTTGGCCCTGCTTCCTAGCTGGGGGGAGGGGGGTTGCCTAGGGTGTCAAAAATCTTTCCACCAGCCCTGGTGGCACCCATATAGTATATGGCTGCAGCTAGGCTGGGAAAGGCCAGTAGTGACGTAATGGCACTGGGCGGTGTCATTTTTACAGGAAGGCACTGATCTTGGTCGGGGTGGTGGAGCACGCCTTTCTACACCAGGGGCGGGTAAGACTGGACCCCTCCGCAGCCTCTGACATCTCCTGTACCATGTCTGCAACCTCTGACATCTCCTGTACCCTGTCTGCAACCTCTGACATCTCCTGTACCATGTCCGCAGCCTATGACCTCTCCTTTACCATGTCTGCAACCTCTGACATCTCCTGTACCATGTCTGAAACCTCTGACCTCTCCTGTACCATGTCTGCAAACTCTGACATCTCCTGTACCATGTCCGCACAGCCTATGACCATCTCTTGTCTTTTATCATGTCTGCAGTCCCTGAGGGGGAGTCTGGAGAGGAGTCAGGAGTGGGAGGGCCGCCGGGATGGGGGTCACGGGAGAAGTCAGATGTATGTGGACTGTGGAGAGAAGACTATAGGATAAACCCAGAGCCAACAAGCTGGAACCAACTGACTGAGCCCTGCACGGTGCACCTGAGAGGAGGTCAGTGACAGCTCCACCAGACCAGTCTGAGTGGGGGTCAGTGACATAAGGGGGAAGTGAATACAGTAATGTAAGGGGGCACTGATATAAAGGCCCCCCCTTATATCAGTAACCCCCCCCCCTTCTTTCTGCAGAAGGTGGTCTCTGGTCACATTTCCAGAGTTCCTGGGGTTCCCCTTTACATCAGTCTGCAGGATTCACCATTACAGTGCAAGGGGGAACTCTGCGGACCCTCATGTAAAGGCAGACTTTGATTATTTTTTATTCTGGTAATATATCACCATCGCAATAAGTGGACTGTTCTTGATAATTGCTCCACTTTTAACTGGAATTTGCTCTTATGTACACTATGTATGTATCAATCTATATACATATATATAAAACCCTATGTGATTTCATATCTGTCTTATCTACATATAATACACGCTTCACATGTGCTTTAAAATGCATGGTTTTCCCTTTTATGATCAAGAAAATGACGCTATGCTGTTGGGCCGGTATAATAATGCTATGGGGCTGTTATGAAATTATTTCCAGGGCTGGTTTTTATTCCCAGTCCGGCCCTGGGGGGGGGGTCATTTAAAGGAGGCAGTGCTGTGTGGGGGGGGGTCATGTAAAGGGGAGCAATACTATGGGGGGATGTGAAGGGGGCAGTGCTGTGGGGGTGATATGTTAAGAGGGCAGTACTGTGTGTGTGGGGGGGGGACGGGTTATGTAAAGAGGGACAGTGCTGTGGGGGAGATGTGAAAGGGGCAGTGCTGTGGGGGTGACGTGAAGGGGGACAATATTGTGGGGGTATGTGAAGAAGGCAGTACTGTTTGGGGGGACATGTGAAGGGGGACAATATTGTGGGGGTATGTGAAGAAGGCAGTACTGTTTGGGGGGACATGTGAAGGAGGACAGTGTTGTGGGGGAATATGTGAAGGGAGCAGTGCTGTGGGGGAGATGTGAAGGCGCAGTGCTGTGGGGATGAGATGTGAAGGGAGACAGTGCTGTGTGTAGGGGGGGGTGATATAAAGGGAGACAGTGCTGTGGGGGGGGGGGGTGTGAAAGGGGCAGTGCTTTGAGGGCAATATGTGAAGGGGATTGTGCTGTGTGTAGAGGGGGGTAATGTAAAAGGTGACAGTGTTGTATGGGGGAAGTGAAAGGGGCAGTGCTGTGCAGGGGAAGTAAAAGGGGCAGTGCTTTGGGAGTGATATGTGAAGAGGGACAGTGTTGTGGGGGAATATGGGAAGAGAGCAGTGCTGTGGGGGGTATAGTGAAGGGGCAGAGCTGCCGGGATGATATGTGAAGGGAGACAGTGCTGTGTGTGGGGGGTGTTGATGTAAAGAGGGACACTGCTGTGCGGGGGAAGTAAAAGGGGCAATGCTGTGGGGATATGCAAAGGTGGGCAGTGCTGTGGTGGGAAAGATGTGAAGGGGGACAGTATTGTGGGGGAATATGTGAAGGGGCAGTGCTGTGGGGGGGATGTGAAGGGGGCAGTGCTGTGGGGGCTGTGGTGAAGGGGCAGTGCTGCGGGGATGATATATGAAAGGAAACAGTGCAGTGTGTGGGGGGTGCTAATGTAAAGGGGGACAGTGCTGTGCGGGAGAAGTGAAAGGGGTAATGGTGTGGGGATATGTGAAGGGGGCAGTGCTGTGGTGGGGAAGATGTGAAGGGGGACAGTGTTGTGGGGGAATATGTGAAGGGAGTAGTGCTGTGGGGGGTATGGTGAAGGGGCAGTGCTGCGGGGATGATATGTGAAGGGAGACAGTGCTTTGTGGGGTGTGGTGATGTAAAGGGGGACAGTGCTGTGCGGGAGAAGTGAAAGAGTCAATGGTGGGGGGATACAGTGCATTGCGAAAGTATTCGGCCCCCTTGAACTTTTCGACCTTTTGCCACGTTTTAGGCTTGAAACATAAAGATATAAAACTAATTTTTTTTGAAGAATCAACAACAAGTGGGACACAATCATGAAGTGGAACTAAATTTATTGGATATTTCAAACTTTGTTAACAAATAAAAAACTGAAAAATTGCGCGTGCAAAATTATTCAGCCCCTTTACTTTCAGTGCAGCAAACTCTCTCCAGAAGTTCAGTGAGGATCTCTGAATGATCCAATGTTGACCTAAATGATTAATGATGATAAATAGAATCCACCTGTCTGTAATCAAGTCTCCGTATAAATGCACCTGCACTGTAATAGTCTCAGAGGTCCGTTTAAAGTTCAGAGAGCATCATAAAGAACAAGGAACACACCAGGCAGGTCCAAGATACTGTTGTGGAGAAGTTTAAAGCCGGATTTGGATACAAAAAGATTTTGCAAGCTTTAAACATCCCAAGGAGCACTGTGCAAGCGATAATATTGAAATGGAAGGAGTATCAGACCCTTGCAAATCTACGAAGACCTGGCCGTCCCTCTAAACTTTCAGCTCATACAAGGAGAAGACTGATCAGAGATGCAGCCAAGAGGCCCATGATCACTCTGGATGAACTGCAGAGATCTACAGCTGAGGTGGGAGACTCTGTCCATAGGACAACAATCAGTCATATACTGCACAAATCTGGCCTTTATGGAAGAGTGGCAAGAAGAAAGCCATTTCTTAAAGATATCCATAAAAAGTGTCGTTTAAAGTTTGCCACAAGCCACCTGGGAGACACACCAAACATGTGGAAGAAGGTGCTCTGGTCAGATGAAACCAAAATCGAACTTTTTGGCAACAATGCAAAACTTTATGTTTGGCGTAAAAGCAACACAGCTCATTACCCTGCAGACACCATCCCCACTGTCAAACATGGTGGTGGCAGCATCATGGTTTGGGCCTGCTTTTCTTCAGCAGGGACAGGGAAGATGGTTAAAATTGATGGGAAGATGGATGGAGCCAAATGCAGGACCATTCTGGAAGAAAACCTGATTGAGTCTGCAAAAGACCTGAGACTGGGACGGAGATTTGTCTTCCAACAAGACAATGATCCAAAACATAAAGCAAAATCTACAATGGAATGGTTCACAAATAAACATATCCAGGTGTAGAATGGCCAAGTCAAAGTCCAGACCTGAATCCAATCGAGAATCTGTGGAAAGAACTGAAAACTGCTGTTCACAAACGCTCTCCATCCAACCTCACTGAGCTCGAGCTGTTTTGCAAGGAGGAATGGGCAAAAATTCCAGTCTCTCGATGTGCAAAACTGATAGGGACATACCCCAAGCGACTTACAGCTGTAATTGCAGCAAAAGGTGGTGCTACAAAGTATTAACTTAAGGGGGCTGAATAATTTTGCACGCCCAATTTTTCAGTTTTTTATTTGTTAACAAAGTTTGAAATATCCAATAAATTTCGTTCCACTTCATGATTGTGTCCCACTTGTTGTTGATTCTTCACAAAAAATTACAGTTTTATATCTTTATGTTTGAAGCCTGAAATGTGGCAAAAGGTCGAAAAGTTCAAGGGGGGTGAATACTTTCGCAATGCACTGTATGTGGGCAGTGTTGTGGTGGGGAAGATGTGAAGAGGGACAGTGTTGTAGAGGAATATGTGAAGGGAGCAGTGCTGTGGAGGAGGAGGTGAAAGGGGCAATGGTGTGGGGATGATATGTGAAGGGGGGCAGTGCTGTGGTGGGGAAGATGTGAAGGAGGACAGTGTTGTAGAGGAATATGTGAAGGGAGCAGTGCTGTGGGGGGTATGGTGAAGGGGCAGTGCTAAGGGGATGATATGTGAAGGGAGACAGTGCTGTGGGGGGGGGGGGGTGATGTAAAAGGGGACAGTGCTGTGCGGGGGAAGTGAAAGGGGCAGTGCTGTGGAGATGAAATACGAGGAGGGACAAGCAGCTGAACACAAAATGAGGGGCTGCACAGAAAATGTGCAGGTGTACCATTGGCTCTTAAACGCACTGAAATACAAGGTGTGGTTTCCCGCACTTGGAAATTGCATAGTACAAATGCACCATGGAGGCTGCATTTTTAAAAAGGTGCCAGGGCCTTTTCCCAGAAAACGCAGGCACAGCAGCCCATTCAAATGAATGGGTTGTCATGCCTGCACACCTGGACAGTGATGTAAAGAATCTGAGTCATAGCACAAAAATGCGATTTGGACCTCTGTTGGAAAAATGTTTTACTATTCGGACCTCCAAGAATTTTAATTCAATACCCCTGGTCTAAAGGACAGGGTTCCTTCCTTCACTGTTAAGGCGCCCTCTACCAGATCTGTTAGTGCTTTGTAAGCTTTTCAGCATCAGGCATCTTTTCTTAAGATTTGCCCCCTGGGCTTTGTTCACATTATCCAAGTTGTACCAGGTGAATGTTCAGTCCCCTGATGCCACTTTGGGCCATAAAGTGTTACAAACTGCTCTCTGGTCCTGTCAAGCCCTTCTAGACCTCTTTGTTATGTGGGAGTGTTGGTGTATGCTTGTTTTTCAATCTTGTGTCCTGTACTATACAACTAAGAAAATAGAATTTTCTTTACTGGTAAAATTCCTTTTTTGGAGTACAATAGGACAGGGGTTCCTTCCCTATGTTTTTTATGACCTCCCTATTTCTTGCTACAAAATTCAGGCTAGATGGCAGTGGGAGGTGTCCTACAGGAAATTTCTTCCAGCTTTCTTCTGCAGTTTTCTTCTTTTTTTTTTGCCAGTGCCCAATCAACTGAAGTTAGTAGCATATACATGTGGCTTTTTACATTTGTCTACACAGTGTCTTAGGGAAGGATTACTGTTACATAAAATCCATCTGATTCAATTAATAATTTTTCACTTGGCCAGAATGCAGGCCCTTGTAGCATTTTAGTAAATTAAGTAATGAGCATTTACAGTATATCCAACTTTCTCTTTTCACCAGATTGGAGCATTGGGGTTCCTTTGTTCAGGTCATTTTAGAAAAACTCTTTTAGTAGCAGTCAGTAGTAGTCTAAATCCCCAGAACCAGCAGCATCATTCATCCATCTGTCCATTTCTACTTGTCCTTTGGTTTAATACCATACCCATTGACCCTTTGTGTATTTTGACACTTACTAGTTAAGCCAATGATGCTTCCTAAGCACAATGAAAATATTTAAGGGAGGGCAGTGAGAGAAAAAGGTCATCCAGAGCACATCAGAACTAAAGGCCGTCATTTCTTTTTTTTTTTTTTTTCTTCAAAACCACATGCAATAGTCTTAAACTGGTTGTTACCCTAAAAAAAATGATTCTGTTCCTTTAAAGCAGTATATAAAGCATAGTGCTTGTGCAGTGTAATTTGTCCCTTTCTATGCTGTAAAAAACCTGGTTGATCCTGCCTGTTCCTGTGTCACCCTTGTGCTGTCCACAGTAATCATGGCTGCTGATCCATAATACTGTGGTCAGTTTACAGGCCTCCATCAACCTGCAGTCTCTCCCTCTCCCCCTCACTACCTGCCTATCAGCTCGAGAGTCTGTGTGTCAGTCATCTCCTCCCTGCCCCCACCGCCACTATGGCTGTAAAATCCTGATTCCTGGAAGTTCATCTGTTACAGAAGGATATACTGTGCAGTATCTGTGTTTTAAAAAAAAGAAAACTGAACACTACCCTGCAGATGGATCTTACTGCCTTTCTGACATTCTGTTTAGCAGAACAGTGCCGCGCTCACCCAGTCTTTCTCAAAACAGATTTTACACTGTGATACCTGTTCAAAATCTCTTAGCACCCACAATTCCAGCCTCTGGAGCCTTAAAATCTGAATGAGCCCCTGAAGCCCTGCACTTCAGTTGGCCTTTGAGGCTCTACATTCCAATGTAAAATCTAAGCTTGTACATCTCAGTCCCTTGGCTGAAATTTTGAACTTAATTCCTACTGCTATAGACCCTACTACACTTTCCTCCAGGCTTAGACTCATATTTATGTCATACATCATTCAGTCACTTCTGTATGTAAAACCCCACCCCTTTGTTCTCCCCAATACTGAGCTTGGTTTTTCTAAAGTAAACCTGTCTTTTCTGAATCTAAGCCTTCCTCTTCTTGTGTGTGGGTTTGCCTCTTCCATACAAAATGCAGGCAGCCTAAAATCTTTTCATATCTCCATTAGAGGTAGTCTCTCTACGGTCAAACGTTTTGACCCTGAATGTGCCCCTTTTTAAACAATGATTTTTTTTTTCCCCTGAGACTCAACAAGTGCTGTTCTTTCCTGAGTCACACATGATCAGTGTGAAATCTCTCCCTCATGAAAACCGTGTGCCTCAAATTTCTGTATGTTTGGGCTCGTTCATGCCAAACGTGTCATATTATGTGTTCTTAAGTATAGTAATGAACTGCATATGTGTGTTGCAATCAATTGCCATTCATTGTTAATTACACCCGATGCATAAATACAATGCAGTATTTTTGCACACCACAAAGATGCAAAAGCTGTATGCTTTGGACTGTGTTGAAGCAGGATTTTTTTAAAACAATGCTATTTTTTTTCTTCTGTTAAGGTGTTTTCATAGCTTATTCCAAATGAAAGGGTTGCCTACCGCAATTACCGCAACTACCCTATCTCCGCTTAACTCTTGACTTTGGTATTTCTGTGTCTGATCCACTGTTTTGGTTCCCAGTGTGACTAGTTTTTTTTAATGGCAGTTGTTTTTTGTTTTCCTTTTAGATGCTGGAAGTTCCACGGACCATGCAGCACAGTTTTTTAGTGCTTAAAGCCTTTGCCTAGCAGTAGCCTCAGCAAGGACATCATATGCATGGAGTTTGCATGTTTTCTCAGTACTTTTGTGGAATTCTTCCCACACTCCAAAGACATGCTGTTCAGTAAATTGGCTAATATCTAAATTGGCCCTAGTATGTGTGTGCATGAATGTGCATATGCCCAAGCTCCTTGAGGGCAGGAACTGATGTATATGTACTGAGGTCCATATATATTTGGACACAGGCACAATTTTAGTTTTTTTTTCAGGTATTTTCTAAAACATATTCAAGCTATAGTTATATAATGGATATGGGCTGAAAGTGCGCACACTCAGATTTCATTTGAGTGTATGTAGATCCAAATCAGAGGAAGGGTTTGAGAATTACAGCTCTTAAGGATAGCCACCCCCCATTTTTCAGGGGACCAAAAGTAATTGGACAATTGAATCAAAAGCTATTTCATGGCCAGGTGGGGGCTACTCCTTCATTATTTCTTCATAAATTAAGCAGGTAAAAGGTCTGGAGTTGATTCTAAGTGTGGTATTTTCATTTGGAAGCTATTGCTGTGAACCTAAATCATGCGTTCAAAAGAGCTATTCATGCAAGTGAAACAGGCCATTGTAAGGCTTCAAAAATGGAACAAATCCATCAGAGAGATAGCAGCAACATTAGGAGTGGCCAAATCAACAGTTTGGTACAGGAAAGAAGAATGCACTGGTGAGCTCAGCATCATAAAAAGGCCTTGACGTCCACAGAAGACAACATTGGTGGATGATCGCAGGATCCTCTCTATGATAAAGAAAAACCCATTCACAACATCCAGACAAGTGAAGGACACTCTCCAGGAGGTGGGCTTATCATTGTCAAAGTCTACAATCATGATGTGACAGAAGCAGCTGGATGAATTCTGCAGTGTTTAGAGATATACTGTCAGCCCAGATTCAGCCAAATGCAGCAAAGTTGATTGGACGGTGCTTCACAGTACAGATGGACAATGATCCAAAACATGCTGCAAAAGCAACCCAGGAGCTTTTGAAGGAAAAGAAGTGGAATATTCTACAATGGCAGAGATCACCTGATCTCAACCCAATTGAGCATGCATTTCACTTGCTGAAGGCAAAACTAAAGGCAGAATGACCCACAAACAAAGAAGACAGCTGCAGTTACAGCCTGGCAAAGCATCAGAAAGTAGAAAACTCAGTCTTGAGTCCATGGGCTCGTCTTCAGGCAGTCATTGCCAATAAAGGATTCTCAACAAAATATTAAAAATAAATGTTTTATTTATGATTATATTAATTTGTTCAATTACATTTGAACCCTTGAAAATAGGGGGAATGTGAATGTGTACGGTTGCAAATTTATACTTAATATTTTTAGGTTCAACCTCTTGAATTAAAGCTGAAATTCTGCACTTTATATTCATTTAGATTGTTTCTTGACACAGGAGTATGACTGGCTCTCAATGAAGCCGGCACACACAGGTCCAGGGCAGCCGCGGTCCACAATAACCACTTCTGGACTGGAAAGTTTTACCTCCTTAATGACCAGGCCATTTTTTGTGATACGGCACTGTGTTATTTTAACTGACAATTGCTCGGTCGTGCGACGCTGTACCCAAAAAAAATCAATGTAATTTTTTTCCCACAAATAGAGCTTTCTTTTGGTGGTATTTGATTACCTCTGCAGTTTTTTTTTTCTTTCTGCTATAAACAAAAAAAAGCAACAATTCTGGAAAAAAAAAAATGTTTACTTTCTGCTATAAAATACAGCCAAAAAAAATTAAAATCGAATTTGTTTCATCATTTTAGGCTAACATGTATTCTGCTGCATATTTTTGGTAAAAAAAAAATCCCAATAAGTGTATATTGATTGGTTTGCACAAAGTTTATCTCATCTACTAAGTAGGGGATAGATTTATGGCATTTTTATTTATTTATTTTTTTTTACTAATCAGAGATTAGCGATTTTTAGCTGGACTGCGACATTACGGCAGACAGATCGAACACCTAACTGACACTTTTGAGGGGACCAGTGACATTACTAATCAGTGCTAAAAATATGTACTGTTACTGTACTAATGACACTGGCAGGGATGGGGTTAACACCAGGGGTGATCAAAGGGTTAGGTGTGTCCCTAAGGGATGCTTTTTAACTGTGTGGTGGGATGGACTCACTAGATGGACATAGAGATCTGTGTTCCTAAATAGCAGGAACACAAGATCCCTGTGTTCATCTGTGACAGAACAGCGATCTGCCTTGTTTACATAAGTAAAAGGTACGTTATTTTGCGCAATAGAGCTGGCCGGCCGCAGTATATGTACTGCTGCCGGTCGGCAAGTGGTTAAAAAGGGTCCTGTGCATCTTTGGATGATTCAGGTGCGAATTCAGGCAAAAATTTCCACCTGAACTGGTGAACAGGAATGCACTGGACCCCATGCTGGGAACCCAAGGCCGCATATGTGTGAACCTGGCCTTATGGTATTCTTCTGTTAAAATGATTTTAATTTATATGATATGTCTGGCGTATAGTGGCTAGTTTAGATACCTTGTGTTACAGCAGAAGGACTTTCATGGAAGTTTGTGTTCTTCTGAAATCTTCCTACGTCTTGTCTGCTTGCACTACACTGTCAAATACACTGTTTTCCTCATATGTTAGCTTGGGCAAGTAGAAATTAACCTTTAAGAGACTTTTGGCATTTGGGAAAGATCTGTGAAATTCTTGTTAAACCCAGTCTTTTCAATCCCAAACTCGTTTTCAATAAAGTGTACTGTGGTTGCTATGGATTTCACTTTGTGAAATGTCACCATTTGCTAAATCGGCCACCTAAATTTGAGTGTAAAGGTACAATAATGAACAATCACTGTGCTACACTGTTACGGAAAATGCATAGTGTTCATATAAAATGAAGAACTCTAGGTTGCTGTATGCATATTTGTTCTTCACACCACAAACTCTGCTGGTAGATTTCTGCACACAGCTTTCAGTGTTGAAAACAAGCTAAAAATAAAGCATGTCACCATGTACCTGACTCCTAAACCTTAAACTATGTCTTGAAGTGAAGCTAAAACACAAAAAAACACTATACAGACAAAAGGGCATGATGTGCTCTGGTGCAATACGGCAATGGCTGGTAAAACCTGAAGTACTGAACAGGTTTACTCTTTGTATACATCTCAGTGCTTAATTTTCAGTATAGACTGGAGTCTACCTTTTAACCTTCCCCTAATACTAAACTTTTGCCACTGAAAGCTGTCCTTGCACTAGAATCATCTGCCACCCATGTCTCAGGACCTAAAACCACCAATTTGACGTAAATAAATATTTAAAAAGTTAATGCACATTTGTTTTTTTTCTTTTTTTTTTCTTTTTTTTTTTTTCTCCACATTTGTTTACATCAAGTCAAAGATGTCTACTCTAAAAAGTTCTACCCTCCATGAGTGCACAGCCTCCTTTAAGTAGTGTGGCTTGCCTGAATTAATATAAATTGAATAGAACGGTTAGACGAGCCCTCACACTATGTAATAATTGGTAAACTTACAGCAGATAGTAAACCTAATCAAAACACATTTTTTAAATAGTTTTATTATTGAAGTAAAAAATGTATACCAGCAATGAAATTACAGATTATGCAAAAATGATTTTGCTTTTAGCCCTGCATACTAATACTGTAATTAACATTTGTTTTCTACCACAATATGCTTCAAGAGTCAAGAAGCATTAGATCCCATTTTACTTAGGACGGAGTCTGGATTAGCTTAAGCTGCAAAGACTCTAAAGCAGTATGAAACCCAAAACCAAAAATGTAATATATTGCAGTTTACTAATCCTTAGATGTAGTGGCTGTATTCGTTTTATTTCTTAGGCTTTTACCTTCGGTTTTCCCCTGATGATCCAGCTAGTAACACACCCCCTGTATTAGGGTGCCTACATATTGGATGAAGGGGGACAGAGACACCTTTGAAGAGCAGTATTGTTAATCTAGGGGGAGGGGAGTGTTGGATGTACTAGCAGATTTAGACGCACTAAACAAATTAAAGCCAAAATCTAAATAACATTTTTCAGCTATTGCAGCAACAGTTTGTTCCTTTTGGGATAAAGGGTTTACATAAATGAATAAAAGCTGACCATTGCAAGCATTCCTGTCAGTGGTAAATGGTTTGTCTCAATCCCCTTACTGCTACATCTGCAGGACAGCTTGATCTGTTGAAAAACAACAGACTTACTGGTTAGGTGAAATTAAAAAAAAAAAAAAAAAAAAAAAGCCCAAAAAAAGAAAACGAATGCAGCCATGACATCTAGGAACTACAATGTAATAAAATGTTTGCTGCTTTTGGGGTTAAAACTGCTTTAAGGCCTCTTTGACATTGGTGTAGATATGTTCAGTGCATGTTTTTGAAGCATTTACAGCATTCACTTCCAGAGGTGGCGATTGGGCAACATTTAAAAATGCAATGTAACACATGTTAAACACATCTGGAACATGGGTTAATGTTATAGCTCAATCAGCATTTGTCATATCTCAAAACCAATGTGGGGGAGGCCTTATTCTCTCAGTAGGGACATCACCTCATATCTAACACATCCAAGTCAGAAGAAAATAAATGACTTATCTGTCAACAAAAAAGTTAATCTAAAGATTTTGTGTAGTTACAAAATTCAGTAGTTTTGACTGTACTTTTTGCTTTACTGTTATGTTTTAATATACTTCATTTTCATCTGTGAAGGTAACAATATGTCATTCACATCTCCAGATTTCTCTTTTTCATCCCTTTCGCACTGGATTTCCGGCTACGGCCAGCTAAATATTCCCAGTAGTTACGAGTTAGTATAGTATACAGTAGAGGATTTACACAGCTATTAGCATATGTTAAGCAGGTAACCCCAATGTTTAGATAAATCTCACCTGAAGTACCCAGTGCTGAAAGTTCCTTCTGATAACATTTGGCTAGCTGCCATGCCCAGAAAGGTACAAAACAAGCCCAATATACAATGATAATTGTAAAGATACGCAGCCCAACACAATGCTTTTGTTTCCGCCTTGATTGGTGGACCTCTAGTCCAGATATCCAATATGCCCTAGCTAGGCAACTATAGATGTATACCAAGATGAAGCCAGGGCCTAGTATGCTGGTGCAGAAAAGGACTGTTAAGTAATTTCTGAATGAATCTTGTGTCCAAGTGGGAAAGCAAATCTTCTTGTCAGATCCATAATGACTGTCCTGTAACCGTATCATACACATCATTGGTAAAGTGAGAAAAAATGATGTAAGCCAGATTGCCAGACTTGTTACCTTACGGTGGCACTGGGTAATATGTGCCTTGAAAGGTTGCACAATTACCTGATATCTCTGTAGACTCATTGCAGTGAGGGTGTAGATGCTAGCATGCATGGTGAATAAGTCCATGCTTAAAAGAACTCTGCACCCTATATCTCCAAAGTACCAGTTTTGGGCCAGGTAGGTGCTTAGAACAAAAGGAATAGTTGAAAGGTAAAGTAGATCAGCCAAAGCAAGATTTATGACATTGATACACAAGGAACCAGCTGGCCTGGGTGACAAGACCGTTATCACAAGTACATAAATGTTTCCAGATGAGCCTAAGACAAACATGATAGCAAGTACAGCGCTAAAGCTGGATGTTATCAGAACCTCTCCATCAAAAATACCTGGAGTTTCCATGGACAAGTTTGCCTCATAATGACCTTCCATTTCCTTTACTTTGCAACAAGCATGATGGGTTGTGTGTCATGATCAGTAATATAACAAATTCTTCATGTATTCATGGTGGCAATGAAAAAAAATAACTCCATCTACATTCAGAATCCCAGCTCTTCTGTGCCATTGCCTGGCTTTAGCCATGGTCTCCGAAGAAGTTTCTGTGTATGGTAAACATTCAACGTCTACGAGCTGAGACCTTTCAAAGAGGGTGTGAGCGTTTCTTCAGTTTGATTATTAATTGTGATAGAAAGCTAGTCTTCATCCAGGTTAGCTTTAGCATTGGAAAAAAGATAATATATTGTGCCTGTGTTGCTGAATTATATTTGCTTGGTCTATGTTCATTCCTCACCTCAGCTTCAGATATTCTGAACAAACAGTGACAAGTCCAATTCACAAAGAAGTGTGCAGACTGAGACAAAACTGTTACATTCATGGTCTATTAACCATCTCCCCACACTCTTCCCATTACACTTCCTAATGTTATGACTTAACTATCTCCAACCAACTGCACAAAAAGCAATATCATTTTTGTTTTCAAGGTTGTACTTTACAGTTTACTACTTTTAAATTGTGTTTAATTCAAATATAAAACCTAGAATTGTCATTCTCCTTAAAATATATAGGCCCCTTTCACACCTGTCCGTTCTGTTTTCTGCTCAGCGGGGGATCGATCCGCCGATCCCCGCTGAGCAGGCGGATGAACGCTTTGTCTCCGCTCTGTGTGCGGAGAGGGAGGTGTCAGCCTCCACTATCTTCTATGGGGGAATCGGATGAGAACGGACCGCCTGTCCGTTCTCACCCTATCCACCACACGGATGGAAAATAGGGTTTCCATCCGTCCGGATTTGATGGACAGGATCGGATCGGATGTCAGCGGACATGTCTCCGCTGACATCCACTGCCCCATCTGTGTATTATTAGGGAGATTTCTCCTCACTTCCTGTCCTGTAGACTCAACAGGAATTAAGAGGATATCTATCCAATGTGAGAGATATCCTCTCTTGGACAGCTCTCATTATTTATTCCCAGTGGCACTGGAGTTTAGAACAATTAGAGAGAGTGAATCTCCCTCACAGAATCACAGATAGAAATACAACACAAAAAAAGTGGTCTATTCAAATCAAAATATTGTTTTGACTTTCATACTTTAATTGAATATTAAATATGTCCCTTTTCTGGAACCTAGGTGATGCACTGATAAAGAGTCATTGTTACATATGCTTGTGCATAACATTTTTTAAAAGGAAGAAATGCATTTTAAAGTCCAATAATGGGATGTCCTGATAGTTGTCATGAGAAAATGAAAAGTTGGAGGACCTTGATCAGGAATGTGCTATGTATGATGCTTGAATTTTGCTTGGACTTGAAAGAGAGAAAATTAAAGTTAGTAGCAACCTAGAACAATGAATACATTACTGTGGTAAAAAAAAACATCAATTATGATTTCTGTAAAGTAGATGTCTTAAGTAAAGTGTGGGATATGTAAAGCTCAAGCTTTTTATGGTTATATTTTGCCTCTCTCAGGTCACCTTCGCCATCAACATGTTACTATAAAATATTAAATAAAACCTCTTTTCATTACATACCTTTTTTTAGACCCAGTAACATCATCACTGGGTCTTTGTGCTTCTCTATGTAATGAAAGCAGAGAATAGTTGTTGGCAGGGGCCAGTTGGGTTCTGTATGTAGCCCCCTAAAAAACATCACAGCTCCTTGCCTCAGTACTCCCCTCAAGAGCCCTCAACCCTGATTACAAACAAGTGACTGGCTTTTGGGAGGCACTATACAAATATCAAAATGTCTTGATGGGTGAATGTCAGTGGAGAGGAAAAAAGAGCCCCCAAGAGCATGCCAACATCCTATTAAGCAACAAAAGAGAAAAACAGGTGTTCTCATATAGAGCTCTTGTGTGTGAAAGTGGACTTTAAGGGCACAACATGAGACGCAATTACAAAATAACTTCCATAAAAACATCAAGTTTATTTAAACAAAACGATATAGTATTTTTTTTTACCTGTTAAAAAGGGTGGGCCATATAATCATAGCCGACCCATATACATCAATATTATGCGTATGTCCCCTACATTTTACCCATAGACAAGAGAAGTATATTACAGATGGTAAGTATGTAAATAAATGCAGATACTCTTGTCCAATGGAGGGTCGAAGTGTTTAGCAAACAGCTTCTTCAGGAGCTATGAGTAGTGAGGGTACAAACACAACTATCTTTAAACAGACAAAATTCATGTTAGGAATTGTATGCACATATCTTATTCATCTATTGAAAATAGATCTCTATGGCTTACATTGTGGGGATATTCTTCCAGTTCCTAGTGCAATACAGTCTGGGGGCGGACATAAGGGTCCAAGCATACCAGTCCAAGGTTGGTAGGTAATGACAGTTTATTATGCCTATCCTATCTAGATTTTGAAGTTAATACATGTATCATGGAATCGATTATTCCCAATATTTGAGTATATATCGAGACTAGAGTGGACTTACTCAGAACACTTAAAATGGATTTGCAAATTCATCCATCAGAGACCTATATTGCAGTTACAACTAAAGCCCACATAGCGTGGTTTTTGAGAAAGAGATTTATAGATAATCAAGATGTTTAGTGGGCTGAAGTCTATGGGTGTCTAGGAAAAATATAAGGTCAAAATGTCAAAATCAGTACATTGCCAAATCCTTAAACATATCCATATATATCTCACTCTGAGATTGCTGGTTGTACCTTACTTCAATTATACATAAGAAACCCACCTGACTTATACTGTTATAGGTAACCCTCTACTAGTGTCTCCACCACTGTATGCACAAAAGAATCAAGGATGAGGTAGGGTGATATAGGGGTGATTCCCAAAGAAAAGCCAAACTATAAACATAAATGATGCACAAATATGTAAATCTCTGTTGGAGGGATACAATATAGTAATTTTATCTGAGTACTGTATCTACAAACTCTCACCCCTTGACAGTGGAATAGAGAAGTAATGGGTATAACCCACTGGTTAGCCACAGAGGCGATGGTGAATGACCTAAAAAGTAATGTCCATGTTCAACGATATGTTCAGAGTGCACCACCCATAGTAAAGCCCATATAGTGCTATATTTATCTTGACTGTGGAGAACCGCCATGAACGTCTATCGGCTTTATATCCCCACTGCATCCTATGGCGTTCCCCACCATGAGGTGCGGCGCTGGCCGATGGCGTCACACAGCGGCGTTGCTATGTGACGTAATGATGCAGTGTGCACTCCAACAGATCGGTGCATGCGTGGAAGCATATTGTGCCGACTGTGGGGTGGCTGCTCGATTCCAGCACCCCCCTGCCAGGGGTGCAGGAGCATCCCGGCCATAGGCAAGGGGGACAAAGGGCATTGATTTTCATAGATCCAATGACAGAAGTTACATGTTCCACATTTCCAGTTGCCTTAGTTCCCAGTGGTCTCCATCTTTGGCTTCTTTAAAGTGACTCCTAGTAACTTTATCCTTGACCGAGTGTGGTTATTTGAATGTTATCTCAGGGAAGTCTTTTATGTACTTTCTCAAAATGGTATCATTGGTAAGCAAGTACCAATGTTGCTGAAGTATGTTATGTATTTGTGCATGCTGTCTCATGTAGGGGGTGATAAGATGAACTGTCTCTGTTTTTGAATGTTTGGGAGCCTAATACAGAACCTCTTCCCTTTGACGTATATGCTTTATTGTATGCCTTTCGTAGAGCTGTACGTGAATATCCTCTGGTGAGCAGCCTATTCCATAGTTGGTGGGCTCCCTTTTTAAAGTGTTCCTCACTAGAGCAGATTTGTCGCAATCTTAGATATTGCGAGTATGGTATACTGTGTACAAGAGGTTTGGGGTGGAAACTATTTGGGCGAAGTAAAATATTCCCATCTGTGGGTTTGCGATATAGAGTCGTTACTATCTTCCCTCCTCCTTTTTCAGAATCTGAATATCTAGAAATGGGATGACCCTTTCATCATATTGTAAAGCGAATTGCAGATTAAAATCGTTCCTACCTAAGGTTGCCATAAATTCATAAAGTTCTTCTATGGACCCCGACCAATAGCATCATGACATCGTCTATGTATCGTAGTCAGTGGAGAAATTTAGGTCAAAATTTACAAAATTGATCATCAGAGAACAGCATGCACTCCCACCCCCGCAGGTACAGGTTTGCATACGATGGCGCACAACAAGTCCCTTTAGCAACCCCTTACACCTGGAGGTAGTGGGTGCCATCAAGTTTAAATTTATTCCTGGTAAAGATGTGTTCTAAAGCATCCAAAATAAAGTTGTTATATCTCGGACATTCCTGAGCTTTCTCATAGAGAAATTCTCTGACCACCCATAGGCCCTTGGAATGTGGGATGGTACTGTATAGTACCTCTATGTCGATAGCAACAAGTTTTGTGTTGGGGGAAACTTGTATCCCTTCCAACCTCCCTAATAAGTTGGGGGTGTCCTGGATACAGGAGGGTAGGGATGTTACATGGGGATGTAAATATGTGTCAATCACACGACTCATTTGTTCTGTATCAGAGCCCATTCCGGACACTGTTGGTCTATCTGGAGGTGTTATGTTTTTATGGGTTTTTGGTAATGCATACAATGTTGGTATACTTACCATCTGTAATATACTTCTCTTGTATATGGGTAAAATTTAGGGGACATACACATAATATTGACGTATATGGGTCGGCTATGCATATATGGCCAACCCTTTTAAACATGTAAAATAATACTTTTATATAGTTTCGTTTAAATAAACTTGAAATTTTTATGGAAGTTTTCGTTTAAATAAACTTGAAATTTTTATGGAAGTTATTTTTTACTTGTGTCTCATGTTGTGCCCGAAAAAGTCTGCTTTCACACACAGGAGCTCTATATGAGAACACCTGTTTTTCTCTTTTGTTGCTTAATAGGATGTTGGCACGCTCTTGAGGGCTCTTTTTTTTCTCTCAACTTGCTGTATACAGGGTGCTAAAACACCCACTTTTTTGAGCTTTCCACATGGTCCCCTTACCCTTATTTGTATAGGAGAAGGGATGACAAATGAGACACAATTATACATGAAATTACATTTTTTCTAATTATTCTTTATTGCTTTTTATCAAATTTTTGTTAGGAAACCAGAGATCAGATACTGAAATATTATTGGTTTTAATCTTTGCAAGTAAAATGGTGAACTATTTGGGCACAGCATGAGAGGGACTTAGGCTCAGATTTAAAAAAAATATAAAAGATGAGAAGGGAATGCCAATGGATATGGATATATTCATGCAGAAATTGAAAAGAAGTTTAGAGAAAAAAAAATCCAGTAGTCTACATTGGCACACTAAGAACTTCGAATGTTACAGGGATGAAAATATGAATCCGAAAGGTTTTCCGATCCAGATTTAATATCAGAAAGAGATGTCTGAGGTTGATGACGAAATCAAACAAATATATATACAACATCAACCCCTATGCTTTCCTTACAATTTCAATGTAAAAAACAAAGAATTACAAGAACATCTAGAAAAATTTAACATTGATCTAATTCAACAAAAAGAACACAAATTTATGAGAGACAAAATGGCACTTCGTAAAAACTTTGCCTATAGATGGCCAAAGGTGGCCATAGATGCTCCCAGTTTCAGAGAAAACCTATGGACAATAGTATGATACAGGATAATGATGGAATGGGATCTGACTAACGCTTCTAATTTTTCTCATACCTCACAGGGTGCTCATAACCCTCAGTGGAGACACTGACAGTCCCAGAAAAGACCAAAAGATTGTGATGGTGCACAATCACTGGGTGGTAGTGGCAAGAAACAAATTATTGAGCACAAATTACAAGAACAGAAATTATCACATGCACAAGTACATATCCCTCACGGTGGGTCCCAGCCCTCGAATAATACACAAGTTCAGTCACAAGGTGGTGGCAATAGCTCAACATAACACTCCAATCGTGGACAGTTACATGTTTGTAGTAAAGATCCACAGACAATGCACAAAATTCTGACATTGATGCATCAGATGATTTTTTAGGGTTGCTCACACAAGACACCACGAACACGCCCAGACATCCCACGGGCACCATGGATCCATTTGTCATAAGGCTAACCCACCCTCCACAGGGTTAAATATTATCAACCTATCAATACATATTCTTACAAGAGCAGAAGAAGTTTTGAGCCTAGGTTTAACATTCTGCCCCACACAGGAATTAGACCACTTTGAGGTCATTAAGGATCTTCACCTTTTTGATAGAAAACTTACTTATACACTTTTGGGAGGAAAAAGAAAAAAGATAAGGCACTTAGAGACCAATGGAAAGACATCAAAGTAAGAGATTTTTGTGCTCTGAAGGATCTTATGGATCTTTTAGAAGAAAATGAAGCACATGAAAAATAATATTTCACAATCCTCAACACCGAGTGAGCTGTCACCAAACATCCCCCAAAAAAAGAGATCTCAAACAAAAAAGAAATCTGACAAATTCCCTTCACTACAGACCAACCCTAACATTGCAGCATTCGTGACCCAGGTATCTAAACAAATCATACAAATTCAGAGACACAAAGTGGGTAACCTAACTAGACCACAGGCAGAAGCCTTACGAGCACTAAGTAAAAATGACAGCATCATTATATAATCATCAGATAAGGGAGGGAATGTGGTCCAGATGGATATACATCAAAATAGAGAAATGTGTCTGAACTTCTTAAGTAATAAGGAATGGTACAAAGAAATCTCCCAAGATGTTATTACAAAGTTCCAAAATTATTTTTTGCAGTTAAAAGTGAAGGCATACCATCAGGCAGTAATAGATAAAGACACATATGAATTAATCTTAGTCAAGACCCTTGGTATACCAACCGTTAATGCATTACCAAAAACCCATAAAAGCATAACAACACCTCCAGGTAGACCGATAGTGTCTGGAATAGGCTCAGACAGATACAGAACAAATGAGTTGTGTGATTGACAACTACTGTATTTATCGGCGTATAACACACACTTTTTCCTCCTATAAATGGAGGGCAAAGCACCAGTGCGTGTTATACGCCGATATAGTAAAAAAAAAAAAAAAAGCCGGGCAGCGCTGAGAGGAAGAGGAGGGGGGCGGGCCGGGGCGGACCAGAAGGAAGGACGAGCGGCTGCTGTCATAGGAAGTCCTATGATAGACAGCACAGTGGCCCAATGACGGGACATGAGACGTGTGCGTCTATCATAGGCGCAGGGACGTCAGATGACAGCGGCGGCTCGTATTCACTTCTCCTCGCACGGCCCGCCCCCCCTCTGCCTCAGCGCTGCCCGGCTTTTTTTTTCAAAAATACAGTGGGTACGGAAAGTATTCAGACCCCCTTAAATTTTTCACTCTTTGTTATATTGCAGCCATTTGCTAAAACCATTTAAGTTCATTCTTCTTCCTCATGAATGTACACATAGCACCCCATACTGACAGAAAAACACAGAATTGTTGACATTGTTGCAGATTTATTAAAAAAGAAAAACTGAAATATCACATGGTCCTAAGTATTCAGACCCTTTGCTCAGTATTTAGTAGAAGCCCCCTTTTGATCTAATACAGCCAGGAGTCTTTTTGGGAAAGATGCAACAAGTCTTTCACACCTGGATTTGGGGATCCTCTGCCATTCCTCCTTGCAGATCCTCTCCAGTTCTGTCAGGTTGGATTGTAAACGTTGGTGGACAGCCATTTTTAGGTCTCTCCAGAGATGCTCAATTGGGTTTAAGTCAGGGCTCTGGCTGGGCCATTCAAGAACAGTCACGGAGTTGTTGTGAAGCCACTCCTTCATTATTTTAGCTGTGTGCTTAGGGTCATTGTCTTGTTGGAAGGTAAACCTTCGGCCCAGTCTGAGGTCCAGAGCACTCTGGAGAAGGTTTTTGTCCAGGATATCCCTGTACTTGGCCGCATTCATCTTTCCCTCGATTGCAACCAGTCGTCCTGTCCCTGCAGCTGAAAAACACCCCCACAGCATGATGCTGCCACCACCATGCTTCACTGTTAGGACTGTATTGGACAGGTGATGAGCAGTGCCTGGTTTTCTCCACACATACCGCTTAGAATTAAGGCCAAAAAGTTCTATTTTGGTCTCATCAGACCAGAGAATCTTATTTCTCACCATCTTGGAGTCCTTCAGGTGTTTTTTAGCAAACTCCATGCGGGCTTTCATGTGTCTTACACTGAGGAGAGGCTTCCGTCGGGCCACTCTGCCATAAAGCCCCGACTGGTGGAGGGCTGCAGTGATGGTTGACTTTCTACAACTTTCTCCCATCTCCTGACTGCATCTCTGGAGCTCAGCCACAGTGATCTTTGGGTTCTTCTTTACCTCTCTCACCAAGGCTCTTCTCCCCCGATAGCTCAGTTTGGCCGGACGGCCAGCTCTAGGAAGGGTTCTGGTCGTCCCAAACGTCTTCCATTTGAGGATTATGGAGGCCACTGTGCTCTTAGGAACCTTAAGTGCAGCAGAAATCTTTTTGTAACCTTGGCCAGATCTGTACCTTGCCACAATTCTGTCTCTGAGCTCTTCAGGCAGTTCCTTTGACCTCATGATTCTCTTTTGCTCTGACATGCATTGTGATCTGGAAGGTCTTATATAGACAGGTGTGTGGCTTTCCTAATCAAGTCCAATCAGTATAATCAAACACAGCTGGACTCAAATGAAGGTGTAGAACCATCTCAAGGATGATCAGAAGAAATGGAAAGCACCTGAGTTAAATATATGAGTGTCACAGCAAAGGGTCTGAATACTTAGGACCATGTGATATTTCAGTTTTTCTTTTTTAATAAATCTGCAACAATGTCAACAATTCTGTGTTTTTCTGTCAGTATGGGGTGCTATGTGTACATTCATGAGGAAGAAGAATGAACCTAAATGATTTTAGCAAATGGCTGCAATATAACAAAGAGTGAAAAATTTAAGGGGGTCTGAATACTTTCCGTACCCACTGTATATGGGCGATCTGTGCAATATGGGCGATCTGTGCTGGCGAGGCAGCATTGGGGACACTGCACTGGCGAGGCTGCATTGGGGTCACTGCGCTGGCGAGGCTGCATTGGGGACACTGCGCTGGCTAGGCTGCATTGGGGACACTGCGCTGGCTAGGCTGCATTGGGGACACTGCGCTGGCTAGGCTGCATTGGGGACACTGCGCTGGCGAGGCTGCATTGGGGACACTGAGCTGGCGAGTCTGCATTGGGGACACTGTGCTGGCGAGGCTGCATTGGGGACACTGTGCTGGCGAGGCTGCATTGGGGACACTGCCCTGGCGAGGCTGCATTGATGGACACTGGGCTGATGAGGCTGCATTCATGGGCACAGGTAAGACTGTATTTGATTAAAAAAAATAGTTCTGAGTTCAATGTTGTTTATTTAAAATGTTAAGCTTTTTACCTAAAATTACCCTCCTAAATGTGAGGTGTGTGTTATACGCCGGTGCATGTTATACGCTGATAAATACGGTATTTAAATTCCCATGTAACATCCCTACCCTCCTATATCCAGGACACCCCTGACTTATTAAGGCAGTTGGAAGGGATACAAGTTCCCACCAACATCAAACTTGTTGCTTTCGACATAGAGGCACTATACAGTAGCATCCCACACTCCAAGGGCCTATCGGTGGTCAGAGAATTTCTCTATGAGAGACCTCGGGAATGTCAGTGATATAACAACTTTGTTTTTGATGCTTTAGAACACATCCTCACCAGGAATGTATTCACATTTGATGGCTCTCATTACCTCCAGGTGCAGGGGGTTGCGATAGGGACTTGTTGTGCCCCATCGTACGCAAACCTGGACCTGGGGGGAGAGGTGGGTGCGCATGCTGTTCTCTGATGATCAATGTTGTAAATTTTGGCCCAGCATTCTCCACTGGCTCCGATACATAGACAATGTCATGATGCTATGGTCGGGGTCATCCCATTTCTAGATATTGAGATTCTGAAAAAGGAGGAGGGAAAGATAGTAAGGACTCTATATCGACACAAACCCACAGCTGGGAATACTTTCTACATACAAATAGTTTCCACCCCAAACCTCTTGTACACAGTATACCATACTCGCAATATCTAAGATTGCAACAAATCTGCTCTAGTGAGGAACACTTTAAACAGGAAGCCGATCGTCTACAGGATAGGCTGCTCACCAGAGGATATTCACGTACAATTCTACAAAAGGCATACAATAAAGCATATAGACGTCAAAGGGAAGAGGTTATGTTTTAGGCCCCCAAACACTCGAAAACAGAGACAGTTCATCTTACCCCCTACATGAGACCTCATGCACAAATATGTAACATACTTCAGCAACATTGGTACATGTTTACCAATGATACAATTTTGAAAAAGTACATAAAAGACTTCCCTGAGACTACATTCAAAAGAGCACACTCGGTCAAGGATAAAGTTACTAGGAGTCACTTGAAAGAAGCCAAAGATGTAGACCACCGGGAACTAAGAGGCGCCTGGAAATGTGGGCCATGTAACGTATGTCATTGGATCAATGAAAATCAATCACTATATCTACCTGATGGGTGCTTGCATGCGATTATACAGCATATAAACTGGCAAATGATAGGAATTGCCTACATAATGTTCAGCGAATGCGAATCATTTTATGTGGGCAAAACCAATCGCCAATTCTGGCGAAAAATAAAAGACCATATACAGTATCTCTCAAAAGTGAGTACACCCCTCACATTTTTGTAAATATTTTATTATATCTTTTCATGTGACAACACTGAAGAAATGACACTTTGCTACAATGTAAAGTAGTGAGTGTACAGCTTGTATAACAGTGTAAATTTGCTGTCCCCTCAAAATAACTCAACACACAGCCATTAATGTCTAAACTGCTGGCAACAAAAGTGAGTACACCCCTAAGTGACAATGTCCAAATTGGGCCTAAAATTTCAATATTTTGTGTGGCCACCATTATTTTCCAGCACTGCCTTAAGCCTCTTGGGCATGGAGTTCCCCAGAGCTTCACAGATTGCCATTGGAGCCCTCTTCCACTCCTCCGTGACGACATCACAGAGCTGGTCAATGTTAGAGACCTTGCGCTCCTCCACTTTCCATTTGAGGATGCCCCACAGATGCTCAATAGGGTTTATGTCTGGAGACATGCTTGGCCAGTCCATCACCTTTACCCTCAGCTTCTTTGGCAAGGCAGTGGTTCTTGGAGGTGTGGTTGGGATTGTTATCATGTTGGAATATTGCCCTGCGGCCAAGTCTCTGAAGGGAGGGGGTCATGATCTGCTTCAGTATGTCTTAGTAAATGTTGGCATTCATGGTTCCCTCAATGAACTGGAGCTCCCCAGTGTCGGCAGCAGTCAAGCAGCCCCGGATCATGACACTCCCACCACCATGCTTGACTGTAGGCAAGACAAACTTGTCTTTGTACTCCTCACCTGGTTGCTGCCACACACGCTTGACACCATCTGAACCAAATAGGTTTATCTTGGTCTCATCAGACCACAGGACATGGCTCCAGTAATACTGTACATGCCCTTAGTCTGTTTGTCTTCAGCAAACTGTTTGCTGGCTTTCTTGTGCATCATCTTTATAAGAGGCTTCCTTCTGGGACAGCAGTCATGCAGACCAATTTAATGCAGTGAGCGGTGTATGGTCTGAACACTGTCAACCTCCGCAGCAATACTGGCAGCACTCATATGTTGATTTCCCAATGACAACCTCTGGATATGACCTCTGGATATGATGCTGGGCACATGCATTCAGCTTCTTTGGTCGACCTGTTCTAAGTGGAACCTGTCCTGTTAAACAGCTGTATGGTCTTGGCCACCGTGCTGCAGCTCAGTTTCAGGGTCTTGGCAATCTTCTTATAGCCTAGGCCATCTTTATGTAGAGCAACAATTCTTTTTTTCAGATCCTCAGAGAGTTCTTTGCCATGAGGTGCAATGTTGAACTTCCAGTGACCAGTATGAGAGAGTAAGAGCAATAACACCAAATTTAACACACTTGCTTCCCATTCCTTGGAACACTGACAAGTCACATGACACCGGGGAGGTAAAATAGGCTAATTGGGCCCAATTGTCACTTGGGGGTGTACTCACTTTTGCTGCCAGCGGTTTAGACATTAATGGCTGTGTGTTGAGTTATTTTGAGGGGACAGCAGATTTACACTGTTATACAAGCTGTACACTCGCTTCTTTACAGTGTAGCAAAGTGTCCTTTCTTCAGTGTTGTCACATAAAAAGATATAATAAAATACTTACAAAAATGTGAGGGGTGTACTCACTTTTGTGAGATACTGTATATAATGGCAAAACTAACTTACTATCAACACCCATAGACATATAGGGCTGTACCACAAAAACGACACTAAATTGGTTCGATTTGGGGCACTAGAGAGAATCATGGATAATACTAGAGGTGGTGAGTTTGATAAAAAAATCATCTTGCAGCAAGAAGCTCGCTGGATTTTTAACTTAAAAGCCACCAAAGCTCCAGGCTTAAATGAAGCACTCAGCTACAAAACTTTTTTGTGACTCGGTTTCTCTCCATAATATATAGCAATATAGTGTTCATAACGGTATCCACCACCTCAGCCTTCTTACAGATTCTCTCTGGTGACAAAATACTGTTTGGTCGTCAAACATACATCCTAGGATACTTTATTATACGTGGGTACAATTATTACCCATGCTGTTATATGAATAGACACCTTTGATTGCATAAATTAGATTTTATCATGATAGATGATTATACTATGTAAGGTTATGGGTATCTGTATATATTTTGTTTGCATCAATATGGCTTAGCTGTGGCGCTTTTGGTTTCCCTTTGTGTAGCTATCTGGTGCGGGCATATGCATTCCAGGCTCTCTCAGGTTCTCTCAGGGGCGTGGGTTGAGTGGCCACTCTGCCTTTTGTCCCCCTTGCCTATAGCCGGGATGCTTCTGCACCTCTGGCAGGGGGGCGCAAGGATTGAGCGGCCACCCCACAATAGGCGTGATATGCCTCTGCATATGCGCTCTGTTGGAACCCACACTGCATCATTACATCACATTGCAGTGATGCTGCTGTGTGACATCATCTACCAGTGCTGCACCTCGTGGCAGCGAACGCCATAGGATGCGGTGGGGGTATAAAGCAGCCAGCCGGAGGGAAAGACATTGATGGCGGTTCTGTACTCGCTAGGATTACACAGTCAAGGTAAATATAGCGCTATATATAAGTAGGCCTCAGGTATCCTTGCCAGTGCTTTCGAAAGAAGTTACGCAGTTTCTGGAACGAATCCACCTTTAAAATAAGCTACGATAAATCTGAGCTGCTCCCCATTAATGTCCCATGGGAGATGGCAGATGCCCTTAGGCACTCCTTTCGGTTTAAGTGGCAGATTACTTCCCTCCCATATTTGGGTACCCACAACTCCCCAGACCCAGAGGTTTTATATGACAAAAATGATTGGGGACTCCTGGGACAGATCTCGGGTGACTTAGACACATGGCCTGATTACCCCCTGACTTGGTTTGGGCATATAAATGTACTCAAAATTTATATCCTAGGATCATATATTTGTTATATACCATACCAATTCAGCTGCTACAGTCCATTTTCAAACATATTAAAAGATCCTTCTTGAAGTTTGTTTGGCATGGTAAACATCCCAGACTTGCCTACTACATACTACGGAGATACAAGAGAGATGGCGGGACGGGACTACCTGACGTTTATATATATTAAAAAGCGATGACTCTAGTACGTATTTTGAATTAGACTAATGATGCCTCTACCAAACTCTGGGTCCCTCTTGAAAAGACGTTAGCGGGTTGGAATTTGGCGGGGGCGCCTTGGATTCCAGCGGGCCGCCTGGCAATGCTCAAGGAGAATATTCCACTGAAACATTTCCCTTGGCCCCTCTCGGGGGTTTCCCGTGGTTTTCTCCCGGGGAGGTATCTCCCGGTTTTTCCGCACCTGGGGGGCTTATGGGAAAATGCTTTGCGCTTAATTTGCACCGGATGGGTGATTAATGCCCTTGGACGCCCTCAGGTCCCATTACTGAGATTTCTAGATGTCCTTGTGGCGTTATAGACAGCTGACTGACTTTCTAAATAAACTACGGTCAACCCCAGAGTCTAGGCATTTGCTGTCCCACATGTACAAACTGGTGCTTAAAGCACTCTCGGGCAAGATGCCCTATTACATTAAGGAGTGGGAAAGGGAGTTGGGGGTAGAATTCGAACCACAACAGGCAGCAAAAATTATGCAATTAGCCCATGTCTATTAGTACTCGGATCCAGGAATTCTCTTACAAGTTCCTCACCCGGTGGTATAGGAGGCATTTTCTCTTTTTTTTCAGAGGGTTTACTTCCTCTTTAAGTCCTCGATTAAATGGTATAAACATAGTGATAATCCATATTTATTGAATGCTGCCAAATGCCTTATCCCGATACACTGGAAACAGGCCTCCTGTCCAACAGTGGCTGAATGGAAAAGAAGAGATAAACTATGTCATGGGAGCAGAGCATTGGGTTTTATACCGTTAAAGACCAACTTGATTGTTTACGGGACATCTGGTCGGGATGGACGTACTATTCCAATGAGATCCCTGATGCTTAATTAATTACAGCAGTGTCAGGGGGGTGTCTACCTCTTCGATATTTCACTCCAGCCACGACAAACATTAATAAGTGCACTGACAGTGATAGACAAGATGATGACCTCCATGATGCTATAGAGATTTATTGACCTTGCTCACACACATGTTCCTACACTTCCATGGCGCTGTGGCTCACTGACCTTTCTCCCACCTCGGTTCTCCCTCTCTAAACTTTTTCTCTATGTGTTCATTCTTTTTGCTTTTTCTCCTCTTTCTTTCTGTTCTTGAATATCTACTATGTTCATTGGCACCCGTCTAACATCTTGTAATTGTATTTATGCTACCACACCTTTGGACTGGTGTAGGGACTTATTTCTGGGAAGACCAGTCCAATTTACAGGTTAGATCAAGATGAGGGTTGCACTCTGTTTGGCCTATGGGCAAAATCTATGTGATATGAATTCTTGCCTGTTGTTTTGGTGAATTAACCAATGCTAGGACTTTTGCCATGGGTATTTTATTCATATAACTTTTTTCTGTTCTGTTTTGTTCTGTATGAATCTCTGTATACCTAAATAAAGATTATTTAAAAAAACTATAGCGCTATATGAGCTTTACTATGAGTGGTGCACTCCGAACATATCATTGACTATGGACATTACTTTTTAGGTCATTCACCATTGCATCTGTGGATACCCATTGGGCTTTAAAAACAATAATACACTGCGCTAGATTGATATAACTAAAAAAATATTGTATCAGCAGCAGGCATAAAAACAGTTGTGGAACCTCAACCAATACAGAAATGAAAAACAAGTTATGCAGCACTTGATACGAACAATCAAGAGAAATTAAATAATGGTGATAGTCACTCCATGCAAAGATGGCGTCATGTGTTAAAAATATATAAAAGTCCAAAGACAGAGGGGCCTCCAAAACCGTCCCATACACCAGGTATTGCAGTGATGTTGAAACCTCCACCAGACACCAGTATGTGTGGCCTCTTACCAGCTGAAGTTGATCCTCATTACAAAGGATCCACAAACTTATAGGTAATCCTATATTACCTATAAGAAGCGTTTGTGGATCCTTGTATGAGGATCAACTTCAGCTGGTAAGAGGCCACACATATTGGTGTCTGGTGGAGGTTTCAACATCACTGCAATACCTGGTGTATGGGACGGTTTTGGAGGCCCCTCTGTCTATGGACTTTTATATTTTTTTAACACATGACGCCACCCATTGGGCTTTACCACATTACTTCTCTATTCAACTGTCAAGGGGTGAGAGTTTGTTGATACTCAGGTATAGTTACTATATTTTCTGCCTCAAACAGAGATTTACATCTTTGTGCATCATTTATGTTTATAGTTTGGCTTTTCTTTGGGAATCACCCCTATATCACCCTACCTCATCCTTGATTCTTTTGTGCATACACTGGTGGAGACACTAGCAGAGGATCACCTATACCAGCATAAGTCAGGTGGGTTTCTTATGTATAACTGGAGGAAGGTACAATCAGCAATCCCAGAGTGAGATATATTCAGACATGTTTAAGGATTTGGCAGTGTACTGATTTGAGCCCTTTTGACGTTATATTTTTTGAGACACACATTGTCATTGACTTCAGCCCACTGAACATCTTGATTATCTACACTTGTGCTCATAAGCTTACATACCCTGGCAGAATGTATGATTTCTTGGCCATTTTTCCGAGAATATGAATAACACAAAAAATTTTCTTTCACTCACTGTTAGTGTTTGGCTGAAGCCATTTATTATTAATCAACTGCGTTTACCCTTTTTTTAAATCATAATGACAACAGAAACTACCCAAATGACCCTGATTAAAACCCTGGTGATTTTGGCCTGATAACATGCACAAAAGTTGACACAACGGGGTTTGAATGGCTATTAAAGGTAACCATCCTCACCTGTGATCTATTTGCTTGTAATTAGTGTGTGTGTATAAAAGGTCAATGTGTTTTCTGGACTCCTGACAGACCCTTGCATCTGTTATCCAGTGCTGCACTCATGTTTCTGGATTCTGAGTCATGGGGAAAGCAAAAGAGTTGTCAAAGGATCTGAGGGAAAGGGTAGTTGAACTGTATAAAACAGGAAAGGGATATAAAAAGATATCCAAGGAATTGAGAATGCCAATCAGCAGTGTTCAAACTCGAATCAAGAAGTGGAAAATGAGGGGTTCTGTTGAAACCAAACCACGGTCAGGTAGACCAACTAAACTTTCAGCCACAACTGCCAGGAAAATTGTTCGGCATGCAAAGAAAAACCCACAAATAACTTCAGGTGAAATACAGGACTCTCTGAAAACATGTGGTGTGGCTGTTTCAAGATGCACGATAAGGAGGCACTTGAAGAAAGATGGGCTGCATGGTCGAGTCACCAGAAGAAAGCCATAACTACACAAATGCCACAAAGTATCCCGCTTACAATATGCCAAACAGCACAGAGACAAGCCTCAAACCTTCTGGCACAAAGTAATTTGGAGTGATGATATCAAAATTGAGCTTTTTGGCCACAACCATAAACGCTACATTTGGAGAAAAGTCATCAAGGCCAATGAAGAAAGGTACACCATTCCTGCTGTGAAACACGAGGTGGATCGCTGATGTTTTGGGTATGTGTGAGCTACAAAGGCACAGGAAATTTGGTCAGAATTGATGGCAAGATGAATGCAGTATGTTATCAAACAATACTGGAGGAAAATTTGCATTCATCAGCCCGGAAGCTGCGCATGGGACGTACTTGGACATTCCAACATGACAATGATCATAAACACAAGGCCAAGTCGACCTGTCATTGGCTACAGCAGAATAAAGTGAAGGTTCTTGTGTGGCCATCACAGTCTCCTGACCTCAATATCATTGAGCCAGTCTGAGGAGATCTCAAACGTGCAGTTAATGCAAGACAGCCCAAGAATTTACAGGAACTGGAGGATTTTTGCCAGGAAGAATGGGCAGCTTTACCATCTGAGAAGATAAAGAGCCTCATCCACAAATACCACAAAAGACTTCAAGCTGTCATTGATGTTAAAGGGGGCAATACACGGTATTAAGAACTGGGGTATGTAAACTTTTGATCAGGGTCATTTGGGTAGTTTCTGTTGTCATTATGATTTAAAAAGAGTAAACACAGTTGATTAATAATAATCGGGTTCAGACAAACATTAACCATGAGTGAAAGAAAAGTTTTTGTGTTATCATTCATATTCTCTGAAAAATGGCCCAGAAATCATAAATTCTGCCAGGGTATGTAAACCAATGAGCACAATTGTATAAATCTCTTTCCGAAAACAACACTTTGTGGACTTTAGTTGGAACTGTGATATAGGTATATGATGGATAAACTTGCAAATCCATTTTGAGTGTTCTGAGTAAGACCACTGTAGTCCCGATATATACTCAAATATTGGGAATAACCGATTTCATAGACATGTATATTAACATCAAAATCTTTATATCTAGATAAGATAGGCATAATAAACTACCATTATCTACCAACCTTGGGCTGGTTTGCTTTGACCCCTATGTCCGCCCCAGACTGTACTGCACTAGGAACTGGAAGAATACTGCCACAATGTAAGCCATGGAGATACATTTTCTTGTGGTCAATAGATGAATAGGATATGTGAATACAATTCCCAACATGAACTTTGTCTACCCACACTACTCAATGGTCCTGAAGAAGCTATTTGTGAAACACTTTTACCCTCCATTGGACAAGAGTATCTGTATTTATTTACATTCTTACCATCTGTAATATACTTCTCTTGTCTATGGGTAAAATGTAGGGGACATACGCATAAAACTGATGTATATGGGTCAGCTATGATTATATGGCCCACCCTTTTTAACATGTAAAAGAATACTTTTATATTGTTTATTTAAATAAACTTGACATTTTTATGGAAGTTATTTTTTACTTGTGTCTCACGTTGTGCCCTTCCACATTCACACACAGGAGCTCATATATGAGAACGCCTGTTTTTCTCTTTGGGTAAATGTCTAGAGGAGTAGGCATTTCTGGGCAGACTGCATTTGCATGCAGACTGCCCCAGGTAGCACCCACAATTAATGCTAAGCCTCCAAGAAAGAAAGAACCTATATCCAGCAAATAAAAGGGGTAGACCAAGGACAGCAAGGCTGGGGAGGAAGGATAATGCTGGATGTCCTCCAGCATAAAAATTAGGAGAAGGAGGGCCTTTTGAGGAGAGCCAATTTAGTACAGGAGAGATGCTTGTACAACTGTGCAAAACTGCTGAGACCACTACACTAACCCCTTCCAACTTTCTTTAAGCATTGGAAATACATCCATCCCCACAACTATAAAATTAGACCTTATTCAGATGAATCAATATAACCATCTTATATTTTTCATATTAGCAGCAGCAGTACTGCTGATGTGGGCATTTATTTCTTTACTAGACTAGCTGTGTGCAGTGGACCCAGCCTCTGCTTTGGATGGCAGTTGCAGCCAAGTAAAAGCCTCAAGGCAAAGTCAAAATCAGAGGTCTAGGTTGCAATAGTAATGCCACGTCAAGCCAAGGTCACTTAATGATACCTCTATTTGGACAAAGCTATATCCATTTCTCCATAACTGTTCCGAATCTACAAATAAAAAAATGACCCTGCCGTACATTGCAATTCCATTACCTTTATCTTTCTTTTTCTTCCTTTATCCCTTAATATATTTTTATTTAAAACTAGACACCATTTAGAAACCTATGCTTTACAAAGAATTAAAAAAAAAATAAGTAGAAATGTTACCTGCATAGTCTCGAATATTCATAGGAAGGCTGATCACTTTCTTGAAAGCACTGATCCAGTTTTCTCGGTCTGTTTCACTCTCACATGTAAATAGGTAAGTGCGCTCAGGGGTACTTATGGATATACCATAACTCCACAAGTTGCCTTGTGCACCTGAAATGATTTCTGTCTTTACTTGGTATCCATTCTCACTGCTTCCCAAAAACACTTCACCTTTGGCAAAGGCATCCTGAGTAAAAGAGATATCAAACAGTGGTCAAACTTAATACAGGAGCACAGTAGGCCTGATTAACTAAAGAAAGCCAACAAAATTGGCTTACATATGTATAAAGACTCCATTATATGGGAAATTGCTATGGTTGTGGTAAGTGACACCTAAAGCATATCTAAACCCAAAACAAAAAATATATATATTGCAGTTTACAAGTCCTTAGATGTGGTATCAGAATTATTTAGCTTTTTTTAGACTTTTCCCCTTTATTTTCATCTGGTAATCCTGCCAATAACATACTTACTGTCCCTTTGTGCTTACACCCACTTCTCCACTATCTAGTGAGGGTGACATTTTGAAACTTCAAACATGTTCTCCTTTATTCATCTCTTTTACATGGAAGCTGATGGGATTAGTAGTTAGCACAAGAAAGATACCATTGTTTTTCTGTCTTTCCAGCTCACAGTGACAAGGACATTTTTAGTAAGATCAATAGGTATTTTCTGTACTTGCTGACATGTTCTTAGCCTGAAAAATGAAAACTAATGTAGTCACCAAATGCAAGGACTGGTAATCTGCTACAGTATACTGTATATTACATTTGTTTTTGGGTTTAGCTACACTTTGATGTCATTGCTACACATCACAAGGACTCATAGCAATCATAATTGATAATTCAATAAAACAACTGTCTACAACTGTATTTGGTGCCTGTGACCTGTATAGCAATGTGAAGTGCAGCATGTGATTTTCAATGAAGGGAATCTCTGCTTATGCCGGTTTCCATCATAGGCTATGTTTTAAATACCCGGATTTGTGCCTTCCTACTAGGAATTAGTGCATGACAACGCACACACATATAGCCTCAGTAGAAATAATATCCAGTGCCAGCCTCATTTCACTGAAACTACAGCAAGTAGCCAGGAAAATGTAATCCAGGTGACATTTCCTCGAAGACTAGTAATAGAATCCCAAGTTTCCAACACAAATAAATGTAGCCAAAACCAAACAAAATCAACGAGTCTTGGCATATAACCTTATGAAAAATATTACATCCCTAAAGATGCCAAATCCAGTAAGAGTTTGTTAGTCTATTAGGCTATTTTGAACTAATCTTTTTATACGTGCACTGTGTATCAGGAATAAGGGATTCTGATGCTGACCTACGTTGGATTAACAACAACTGGAAGTTTAAAATGCAAGGAGATAATTTTAGTCATATCAGTTTGGATAGCAGTCAGAAGAAGACATTTTTACTGGCATTGCCACTGACTTCATTTGATGAACATTGTTCTCTGAGAACCTTGATCTTTCAGATTTGGCCTAAGACTGGGTTCACACTGATGCAAATTGGATGAAGATTTGCCCGCATACTATTGGCATGACAGGAGAGTATGACCGCCTCTCAATGGAGCCGGTTCACACAGCTCCAGGGCAGCCGCTGTCACATTGGAAAAGGGTGCTGTGCGTCTTTGGCTAAGGTTTCAGGTGTGAATTCACGCACAAATTCGGACCTGATTCGCACTCAAATCGGTGAACAGGGACGCACTGGACCCCCTGCTGTGACCCGCGGCTGCATCAGTGTGAACCCAGCCTTAAAGTGGTTGTAAACCCAAAAAATGAAAAACAATGTGATCAGTAACTTGAAGAAAACTCTCCTCTATAAACTACTTCTGCTTACTTTGGCATCTTTACACTCCCTGTCAATATAGTAATCCTGCCTGGTGTTCTGAGGAGACTAAAGGCCTGTTCACATCTGAATCACACAGGAACGTTGTCCCTGTTTCTGTGCGATTCTTGTGTTTCTCTGTGCGGTGTAATTTGTAGCCTATTCATTGAATTGGGCTTAAATCACACTGGATCTCACAAAAAGTAGTGCATGCACAACCTTTCAGAAATGCACTGCACCATACCATGCGATCCTGTGCAGGCAAATGCACTGCATTTGCATTCTGGGTTTGGGGTGTTGTTAGGAATATATTAGCATCCTTAGCAGACTGCACAACCAGTGCATTTTGAAGGTGGTGCAGGATACTCGCATAGAACATGGGTTTCCTGCACCACATTCTGGCATGAATAAGCCCTAAAGCCGACACCAGAAAAGATATGGGGATGGTCCTTTTATTTTGTTTTGAATGACAGAATGTGCAGAAAGGAGATGGCCAAGATCCTTCTAGTTGAGCTGTGTAAAAGGGCTTTATGTCTGTAAGCAGAGCTGGGGAGAGTGAGTGTTCTGCAGTTTCCAGCATGTGGTTTGGTTACTGTTTTGGGCAGCAGACTGCTAGTACAGGTGGAATGAAAGCGTGAGAGAGAGAGAGAGAGAGAGAGAGAGAATATATTTGGGAGGGGATATTGTGAGGTCATGTCTCCAGATGCCGGTGCTATATAAAACTCACAGATCAGCCGCTTTACAAGGGCTACAGTCGAATGAGGATGATTTTTACAGGGGTACACACAACGCAATTTAATTTATAACAGTAATATGTACTAAAGAGTGTTTTTTTGGGGGATTTCAGTTTACAATCACTTATGAGAATTACATGGAAATTCTGGATAACTGATTATTGTCTTTGTGCTCCGTAAGCAGTCATCTTTTAGATCTGGCCTTAAACAGACCGTGTTGACAAACCATTAATTTCAACTAAAAGCTTCCCATATGATTTTATGTTCATTTAATATCCTCTGTCTACCTTGTGTAAACATCCAAATGACCAGAGACTGGACGCTGCCATCTTGGATGTGATGTCATCAGCACCAGCAGACTCATACTGTCACTCATAGTGACATTCTAGATTGTTCTCCTTTGCTTCTCTTCCATCAGCTACATAAAAAGTTATGTAGGGAGTTGAAGAGAGGGGTCACGGAGTTATTTCTACTCAGAGAGTAATTAGACATTACCAGAATAGGAGAAGACTTGAAAAGCAGCAGAGGGCTGTGCTATGGAATTGACTCTCCTGAAGTAGCCACATTTTCTAGCTAGTTCAAAGGCACATTGCAAATATAAGTGAATAAATCATCAATGGAATGGAAAACAATACACACAAGCATTTTAAATAGTTTTTTTTTTTCTTGTGTATTTACTTGCAATTTTTAAAATCTGTGACAAGGGTAATTTAGGTGGAAATTCTGGATGTCTCACTATTGTCTCAATGCTCTGTCAGCATTCATCTTTTAGATCTAGCTGTCTCCACTGATCAGTGTTGTAATTGACATCCTATGAGAGCTCTGGTATGCCTTGAACATTTGATATGATTAAAAAAGGAAAAAATGACACCTTCACTTATAGATGACACTAAAGCTTTACAGTAAGAGAGGGTTCAACAGAAACGGCACAATATTTTTTTGAATTTGAGGACTGGACACAATCAAATATGAAACCGAGTATAGGCTAAAAATGTATTAAACATTTACCATGTACAGTGTTTTCTACTTAATTTAGCAGCTATAATACAACTGAAGATCTTACCAGGGGGTCTTTGAAGTACATGAGCCTGCGTTGATCCAGAGTAAACCACCTCTTCTTAAATGCATCAGTTGGCTACAAACAACAAAACAAGAGACACCTTCTTAGCACTTTTTCTTAATAGAATGTACTAACTGCAAAAAAAGGCTATTTTCCTACAAATATACACTGCCTGGCCAAAAAAAGTCGCCACCTGGAATTAACCAACCAAATAACTAAACTAAGCATGCAGTAACTATCCTATTGGATAGTTACTGCATGTGACCAAAGAATGAGGTCAGCTGACTACCTGAATATACTGAATGACCAGGTTATTCCATCAATGGATTTTTTCTTCTCTGATGGCATGGGCATATTTCAAGATGACAATGCCAGGATTCACCGGGCTCAAATTGTGAAAGGGTGGTTCAGGGAGCATGAGACATCATTTTAACGCAAGGATTGGCCATCACAAAGTCCAGAACTTAACCCCATTGAGAATCTTTGGGATGTGCTGGAGAAGGCTTTGTGCAGTGGTCCGACTCTCCCATCATCAATACAAGATCTTGGTGAAAAATTAATGCAGCACTGGATGGAAATAAATCTTGTGACATTGCAGAAGCTTATTGAAACAATGCCACAGCCAATGCGTGCCGTAATCAAAGGCAACAAAATATTAGAGCGTGTGACCTTTTTTTTGGTGGCGACTTTTTTTTGGCCAGGCAGTGTAATTGTTAAGCGATTAATACTATTTTTATTTTATCCAGGTAGGTCGCAATGGTTATCCTCATTTTCTTGAAATCTTTGATTCAAGCAGGGTACAATCTCAATGCTAAGTGATGCCTAAAGCAATTATGGAACTCAGAACCTAACTGGACTTTTAATTGCATTTGGAAATTGGTGAAAATAATACTGTAAGTATTCCACAGTTTGAATACCTTCTGTTCTAAAAAAGGTACTACGCACTGATTCAGTTGGAGGGCTTTTTGATT
Source organism: Pelophylax lessonae (assembly GCF_965119305.1). Classification (NCBI taxonomy): domain Eukaryota; kingdom Metazoa; phylum Chordata; class Amphibia; order Anura; family Ranidae; genus Pelophylax; species Pelophylax lessonae. Next base: position 100,024,456 of record NC_138775.1, read on the forward strand.
TCTTTAGTCTTTTTTCTCCATAACCTTAGTTGTTATACTTTCTCATAGCAGTATGTAGATATTGTTTCTGGGATCTCCAAATTTCTATGGTAAACTTCAGAAGTCAAAGATATTCTGTTACAGTGCCTTGAAAAAGTATTCATACCCTTTAAAAATTTACACATTTTATGTGTTAGACGTGTTAGGTGTGTAGAGATTTCAGGAATTTTTTGGAATAGGAGGCATTGCAGGTGTGAGAGCGGGATGCTATGGGTCATTTCTAAACATTGGAAAGAAGCTTACATCCCTTTCAACCAAGTCTTAAATAGAATTGAGGATATCAGATTGATGGAACAATGTCATCATACCATTACAAATACAAAGCTAATCTTTGACCAGAAATGGACCCCTTGGTATCTATACAAATGTTCCTTGGTCACATGATTGAAATATCATTTGATAATAGATTAACTAAAATGTTTAAAAGAAAATCTACACTATTATGCATATATTGGTAAAGTATCCAGAAACTAAGTTGGCACACTTCCTACGCTCGCTGGAGAGATGCCCGGATTATCATCTTCATGTTAAGGTTTCTATAATCTCATTCACTCAACTCAATCATATCTGAATTATCTGGTAATGTTATGTCTCATACAATAACAGATATTTAATGTTCACTAAATTTTATTCTTTGTCTTTTTATTTTTCATCTTTTTATTTTCTTTTCCACTTCTATGTTCTTTTTCATGTTCTACTACGTGAAAAATTGTTTTGAAAATGCACTTTTATGTTACTGTCATATATATTCATGATTTTGTAACTGAATATTTCTCTAATAAACGTTTATAATCAAAAAAAAAAAAAAAAAAATTTTACACATTTTGTCATGTTGCTACCAAAAACGTAAATGGATTTTGAGATTTTATGTGATAGACCAACACAAAGTGGCACATAATTGTGAAGTGGAAAAAAAATGATAAATGGTTTTCAAAATTTTTTACAAATAAATATCTGAAAAGTGTGGCGTGCATTTGTATCCAGCCCCCTTCACTCTGATACCCCTTACTAAAATCTAGTGGAACAAATTGCCTTTAATTGAAGTCACCTAATTAGTCCACCTGAGTGTAATTTAATCTCAGTTGAAATCCAGCTGTTCTGTGAGGCCCTCTTAGTGAACAAACAGAATTATGAAGGCCAAGGAACACACCAGACAGGTCAAGGATAAAGTTGTGGACAAGTTTAAAGAAGGGTTAGGTTATAAAAAAAAAAATATCCCATGCTTCGAACATTTCATGAAACACTGTTCAATCCATCATCCGAAAATGGCATAACTGCAAACCTGCTATGCTATGATAAGATATGGACATCCACCTAAACTGACAGTCCTGGCAAGGACAACATTAATAAGAGAAGCAGCGAAGAGTTCACCTAAACTGACAGTCCTGGCAAGGACAACATTAATAAGAGAAGCAGCAAAGAGGCCCATGGAAACTCTGGAGGAGCTGCAGAGATCCACAGCTCAGGTGGGAGAATCTGTCCATAGGACAACTATTAGTCATGCACTCCACAAATCTGGCCTTTATGGAAGAGTGGCAAAAAGAAAGACATTGTTGAAAGAAAGCCATAAGAAGCCCAATTTGGGGGACACAGCAAACATGTGTTCTGGTGAGATGAGACCAAAATTTACCTTTTTAGTCTAAAAGCAAAAGCTATGTGTGGCAGAAAACTAACACTGCACATCATCCATGAAACATGGTGGTGGCAGCATCACGTTATGGGGATGCTTTACTTCAGCAGGGACAGGGAAGCTGGTCAGAGTTGAAGATGGATGGAGCCAAATACAGGGCAATCTTAGAAGAAAACCTTTTAGAGTCTGCAAAAGACTTGAGACTGGAGTGGAGGTTCACCTACCAGCAGGACAAACATACAACCAGAGATTCAATGGAATGGTTTACTTTAGATCAAAGCATATTCATGTGTTAGAATGGCCCAGTCAAAGTCCAGACCTAAATCCAATTGAGAATCTGTGGTAAGACTTTAAAAATGCTGTTCACAGAAGCTCTCCATCCAATCTGACAAAGCTTGCGCTATATTGCAAAGAAGAATGAGCACAAATGTCAAATGTCAAAAAACCATTTATAATTTTCCTTTCACTTTACAATTATGTGCCACTTTGTGTTGGTCTATTACATAAAATCCCAATAAAATATATTTACGCTTTTTGTTTTAACCTGACAAAATGTGGAAAATTTCAAGGGGTTTGAATACTTTTCCAAGGCACTGTACATAGGCCTTACGAAGCTGATTACAGAAACAGCAGATTTTTTTACTCTTCACCCATAGTAATCCTAGCACCCCAAGAGATCAGCTGTAGACTCTACTTGAGACTGCAAGGAAATTAAGGCATGTGAATATAGGGATATTCAAATTCTGCTACAGTCTTTCTCAACTTTTTAACACTCAAGGAAACCTTGAAACAATTTCCAGATCTTTGGGAACCCTTGCTAAAAGTGATTATACCTTAAGCTCATGTATTGTAGAATGCTTAGTAAGTTGTGGCAAGTGGTTAGTGTCAAATCGACCCTTTACATTGGTGACTAGTGGAAAATTGCTCTTTGCATTGGTGTAGGCAGAAGATCAATTGACCACTACTTAAGCAACAACAAGCACCTTCAGGAGGAACCATAATATTACACAGAACCCTGGTTGAGAAAGGCTGCTCTACCACACATGGATATAGGGGCATTCTGCTACAGCCTTTCTCAACTTTTTTTACCCCCAAGGAAACCTTGAAACAATTTCCAGATCTTTGGGAACCCATGGCCCTTAAGAGAATGTATAGATGGAAGTTCAAGTGAGCTTGAAGCCCTTTGTGCTCCACATCACCTACCGTCCCTCCCTCTATAAAGGCTGCTGCAGTAGTGTTGGATACCTAAAGAGAGTTTCACATGCACTAAGGGCATAGAGTGTTCACATGGGGTGTATTCCAAAAGGGGTCTCCTTCATGGGCGTCCGCAGAACTTTTTTCAAGGGGGGGGGGCATCACATTAAGGTCATATATAACTACAGAGGATGCAAACACATGCAAAGGAAATACAGTAACCATCAAATATAACAAGGCAACTAAGACATGATCAATAGCCATATCATGCTCAAGCCCACCACTACGTCAAAGAACTCCATTGACAGTGGGTCCTACACTATCCATAAAATGAAGGATAAATCCCACCTCTCTAAACCATTGGAGATACTTACTCCTCCCTGCCTGTCTGCTCCTGTGTCAGTGCCCCCCCTCCCCTTCTGCTGCTGTAGTTTCATTTCCTGTCTACAGTCTGTTTAATAATCTTGTGTGCCCCTGTGTCTGTGTTTTATAAAAATAAGCCATTCTGTACAAGTTTTCAGAGCGCCAATTGCCGATCACGTGACCCCCCGCTTCTCTCTTCCTCTCCCCCTCCCCTCCTGACTGATGACAGAGAGGAATCCTCAGCCCCACCCGCTGCGGGCAGCTGTCAGACAGGTGAGCGGCGCTCTGAAAACTGGTAAAGAACGCCTTTTTTTTTTTTTTTTAAACACATAGACAGACGACACACAGGTTTATTAAACAGACAGGATGGTATAAATTTGCTTAACAACCACTTTAAATTGGAAGTTGAGATTTGAGCATTTGCCCCCCCCCCCCTTGCACCTACCTGCGGATGCCCATGGTCTCCTTAAAGATGTGCCTTTCCTGGCCATCTATGGACTTGGTGTGAGGCAAGGTTAGGGTAAAAGAGGTGGCCATTGCACAGTTGCCATCATTTTTCTAAAGGCAAACTTACATGTTACTTGTGGTTTTCTAGAGTGCTTTGCACCAATTCTGACATTTGCCAGGAGCCCTGCAAATTACAGTCTGAAAAACTGTACTGTTTTCAGGTGTGCACTGTGTAAGGGAATTATTTAGGGAGCATACACCTACACCAGAGTCTTCCTGTAAGCTGTTGTGCTTGGTGCAGGTTAAGAGCAAAAAACACTTTGTTTACCCGACCCCACCTTCCAAATGTACCTTTAAAGTTAAGTGTGTGTGTGAAGTCCTTCTCAGCAGAATCACCTAGCTGTTTAATTATTTTGGGGTGGAGATATATTTCTGCTGAGGAGGATGTTCTGGGGATTGATGGCTGGTAAATGCTGCTCAGGGGTGGAATTCTGGGGACAAATAAATGTTATTGGGATTGGATTGATTGCTGGTTGAATAAAGTTTTACTGCAAACGAATCACCAATAGAAAAAACAGGTGTGCTTATCACTTTAACTTTCAAATATCTATATATCACAAATATTGAAATACAAAAGTGCATATACCACAAAAAAAATATGTAATTCCAAAACAAACAAAAAATATGTGATCATCAAGTCCACACTTTCTTTATATCTTCCACTGTAAAAAAAAAAAAAAAAAACAACCTTATTCACTTTAAGACTGGAAGGATTTGCCCCCTTAATGACCAGGCCATATATTTTGCAATTCGGCACTGCATTACTTTAACAGACAATCGTGCAATAATGTACCTAAATAAAATTTGTCCTTTTTTTTTTTTTTACCACAAATAGAGCTTTCTTTTGGTGGTATTTAATCACCTGTGCGATTTTTACTTTTTGCGCTATAAACAAAAAAAAGAGCGACAAATTTGAAAAAAAAAAAAAAAAACAATATTTTTACCATTCTGCTATATAACATTCCCAAAAAAAAAAATTAAAAAATCAAAATTTTTTAACATTTTAGGCCAATTTGTTTTCTGCTACATATTTTTGGTAAAAAAAAATCGCAATAAGCGTATTTTGATTGGTTTGCGCAAAAGTTATTGCATCTACTAACTACAGGAAAGATTTATGTCATTTTTATTGTTTTTTTTTTATTACTAGTAATGGCGGCGATCTGCGATTTTTTGCCGGACTGCGACATTGTGGTGGACAGATCGGACCCCTAACTGACATTTTTGACACTTTTAGGGGTACCAGTGACATTACTACAGTAATCAGTGCTAAAAATATGCATTGTTACTGTAATAATGCCATTGGCAGGGAAGGGGTTAACCCTGTGGGTGATCAAGGGGTTAAATGTGAGCCTAGGGGAGTGATTCTAACTGTGGGGGGCGTGGCTTCAGAAATGACCATAGAGACATGTGATCCTATATAGAAGGATCACATGGGCTCTATGATCAATCCAGGGAGAATAACGGTCAGCTGTGTTTACAACAGCTGACCGTTCTTCTCTCTCAGCGGGGAACGATCACGGGTGTCAGGCGGCAATCGAAGCCGCCTGCCCACTGCATCGGCTTCCCCGCTGATGAGCTATGTCGGTTTGCCCAGGAGAGGCTACCTGCCGCAGCGGTCGGAAATCGGTTAAAGTGTTACTAAACGCACAGCAGAAAAATCAGTCAGTATATGCATGCTTGTTGTACTCACTGTGGAACCTAAAAGATTAATACTCTGCATTGTGTAAAAAGGCGGTTTGATCCTGTCTTCTCTGATACTCCCCTTCTTCCACTGTCCCCAATCTATCTTCTGATAAGAAAAAGCCTTTGGAGGCACTTTGCACATGCTCAGTTTGATGTGTTTTGCTAGAGAGTTTGTTTTTCTTGGGAGGGTTCATGTGATCATGGGCCAATCAGCACTGTCCAGACAGAGGGCCAGGGGTCCTGCAGCCTCAAAGGACAGTCAGAGTAAAATGACAACTCCTCCTACAACCTTTAACTAGACACTGATAGAAGTCACAAGACTACTATAAACTACTGATGAGAAAAGGTATTTATCAGTTTATATTTTCTAAAATAATTGCATTTCCATGTTCTGTGTACTGTGGGAGACCAGATATAGTGAATGCAGGGTCCTGGGTTTAGTAACGCTTTAAGTGCATCACCGCAAACTGCCAACTGTGATTAGTGCATTACCACCAGTGCTCCACTGCTGCTTACCAGAAGAAAAGATTTCAATGTAAGGAGATCTACAACACTGTCACACAGCTATGATGTCTCTGGCTCAGCAGCACTCAGCAGATGTCAAAGAGAAAACGTCAGCACAATGCAGCTATGGTGTTTCATCAAATAAACAAACTCCCCAGCGCTCATCATATGTAAACGGGTGAAAACAAAGAATACAAGGTAGAACTCATAGTGTAGTAATACACCAATTTATTTAAAAAAAAATGTACCCACAAAAGAATATGCAGAAGTCGGCATGTAAACAGCTTGAAACCAAAAGCAAACGCCACTGACTGCAAGTCGAGTCAGTGTGCGCGATGATGTCACTGATCAGAGGCTCAACTTCAAAAATATATCAGTAAATTATAATCATATAAGAATCATAAATAATCAGTGACAAATTGTGCCTCTCCCACAAATCCACACACATAGTTGGTGTTTCTCATTACTATTGGAGGAGAGTGGCATCAGGTGGTCGTTTTATGTATTACACCTGGTTGATGTGTCTAGCACAGTGTTTCTCAACCTTTTTTCAGTCAAGGCACCCTTTTTTCAGTCAAGGCCTGGGTGTTGTTTTTGTTACTGTATGTTCCTTTGTGTGTTTTACTGATGAGCTATGTCGGTTTGCCCAGGAGAGGCTACCTGCCGCAGCGGTCGGAAATCGGTTAAAGTGTTACTAAACGCACAGCAGAAAAATCAGTCAGTATATGCATGCTTGTTGTACTCACTGTGGAACCTAAAAGATTAATACTCTGCATTGTGTAAAAAGGCGGTTTGATCCTGTCTTCTCTGATACTCCCCTTCTTCCACTGTCCCCAATCTATCTTCTGATAAGAAAAAGCCTTTGGAGGCACTTTGCACATGCTCAGTTTGATGTGTTTTGCTAGAGAGTTTGTTTTTCTTGGGAGGGTTCATGTGATCATGGGCCAATCAGCACTGTCCAGACAGAGGGCCAGGGGTCCTGCAGCCTCAAAGGACAGTCAGAGTAAAATGACAACTCCTCCTACAACCTTTAACTAGACACTGATAGAAGTCACAAGACTACTATAAACTACTGATGAGAAAAGGTATTTATCAGTTTATATTTTCTAAAATAATTGCATTTCCATGTTCTGTGTACTGTGGGAGACCAGATATAGTGAATGCAGGGTCCTGGGTTTAGTAACGCTTTAAGTGCATCACCGCAAACTGCCAACTGTGATTAGTGCATTACCACCAGTGCTCCACTGCTGCTTACCAGAAGAAAAGATTTCAATGTAAGGAGATCTACAACACTGTCACACAGCTATGATGTCTCTGGCTCAGCAGCACTCAGCAGATGTCAAAGAGAAAACGTCAGCACAATGCAGCTATGGTGTTTCATCAAATAAACAAACTCCCCAGCGCTCATCATATGTAAACGGGTGAAAACAAAGAATACAAGGTAGAACTCATAGTGTAGTAATACACCAATTTATTTAAAAAAAAATGTACCCACAAAAGAATATGCAGAAGTCGGCATGTAAACAGCTTGAAACCAAAAGCAAACGCCACTGACTGCAAGTCGAGTCAGTGTGCGCGATGATGTCACTGATCAGAGGCTCAACTTCAAAAATATATCAGTAAATTATAATCATATAAGAATCATAAATAATCAGTGACAAATTGTGCCTCTCCCACAAATCCACACACATAGTTGGTGTTTCTCATTACTATTGGAGGAGAGTGGCATCAGGTGGTCGTTTTATGTATTACACCTGGTTGATGTGTCTAGCACAGTGTTTCTCAACCTTTTTTCAGTCAAGGCACCCTTTAAAAACTTTGGACAATCTTGAGGCACCCTTTAAAAACTTTGGACAATCTTGAGGCACCCTTTAAAAATTTTGGACAGTCTAGAGGCACACCATTCTAAAAATGTAAAAGCTTTTCTAATAGTTTTACATAATGCAGCAACATCCACAAGTCCAAGTAGGACATTCAACATTAGAGGTGATTTATTCTTTCAAAGCAAATATACTTTTTCAAACTGGTACCGACTAGTATTCCAATGTTTCTGTTCTCCTCAGCCTTTCTTCATCACTTAGCTAATATGACGCCAACGCTGATGGAGAGGGGTAGGGGAGGGTCAAACAAGGATGCTATGCAGACGACTGACATCCTCCTTACCAACTGATGATGCAAACCTGTGACTTAGTGTAACTAAAAGGCTAACACGCTGGCTCATATACAATTTTTGGGCAATATTTAGGTCTTTTGCCAAGGCACCCCTGAAGGAACCATAAGGCACACCAGGGTGCCTGGGCACCCTGGTTGAAAAAGGCTGGTCTAGCATAAGGATAAGGAGTCAGATATACCTGGAGTGGAGGAGCTGGAAGTTGTAGCCATAAATTACGGAGAGCAGTGCCTGGTGGTTGTCAAACAAATTACATCTGGCTCATATGATCTGCTTAGCAATAAGGGATCATAGATTTCTGGTGAGCTTTCTCTGTGTACATAGTCTTTGGTCACTAAGGTGGATCTCTAAGGGGGCGTGGCCGGGATGTGAAGCTGAGAAGACGTGCGGCGCATGAGCTCCGATCCTGATCTTATCCTGTAACTCCATCCGAGCTATCTCCTACCGCCTCGGCACCCCCTTACCAACCTGGGTCCCCCCAAGAAGTCGAGTGGCAAACAGCGGGTCCCCCCGCTGCCTCCCGGCAAGCTCCGATCCTCGACTGCCGCGGTGTCCTCTCCCTGTCCCTCGGAGCGGGCGGCGGCCATCTTGGCCACGAGCTCTCTCACTCACAGCATGTCTGTCAGCACACAGACTGGGGCCGGCCCGAGCTGCAGCCAAGATCCAATGCCATCTGAAATCCTGGAGGCAATCAAGGCTTGCAGGGACACCCTGACGGTCAAGATAGACTATCTTGCTACGGACGTCAGCCTTATCCGCCATGACCTAGACAAGTTTCGGTCGCGGATGACCGAGGCGGAGGGTCGCATCTCTCAATTGGAGGACTCCACCAGGGAGGATTCTCGCGACTTACAGGCCCTACAGCTTCAAGTTAAGGCTCTTCAGGACAGGGCGATCGACACTGAGAACCGTTTGAGGCAAAATAACATCCGCATCCTGGGCCTGCCGGAGCGGGCGGAGGGCCCCAAGCCTGCCGAATTTGCGGAATCCTTTTTGCCTACCCTCTTGGATCTCCCTGCCATGCCGCCCACTTTCGTAGTGGAATGGGCCCACAGGATCCCACCGACCCCCCCGATCCCGGGGGCCCCTCCCAGGCCTTTCCTCCTCCGACTCCTGAACTACAGGGACCGGGATCGTCTCCTTTCCGCTGCCAGGGCCAAGAAGGATCTCCGTTTTGAGGATGCCCGCATAATACTCTTCCCGGATTACTCACCTGAAGTCCAGCAGAAACGGCGCCAGTTCACGGAGATCCGACGTCGCCTCCGGGATCAAGGCCTCAAGTACAGCCTCCTCTACCCCAGCCGGCTTCGAGTCATTGATGGCGATCACACCCGTTTCTTCGATTCGCCTGAGCAGGCGGCCTCCTGGCTGGATGTCCGCTGATTCCGGGATCCTCCTGTGGACTGGTATGATCGTTGCCCCTTACTCTACTGCCCCTTCCTTGGCCTGTTGATCCCTGGATCCCCTTTGCCCAATCCCTTCCCCCCCTACTGCTTGACTCTTGCCACTAACTTTGCCTGGTTCATTTGCCCCCCTTCCCCCCCCCCTTTCCCGGTTGCCGATTTCCACTATTGTCGCACATCCTGATAGCTCGCCATGATGGAGCTGCTCCATGCGCCTTTTTGAACTGTGCGGTTTTCTACAGAACTTTTTGTTGCTTTCTACACTCTCCCCCGGACTACTTGGCTGCTCTTCCCCTTCCCGGGGGAACGGCAGGCCCTCTCCCAACCCGGGATCCATGTTCTGGATCTGACGGGTGGAGACTCGTGTTTCCCCTGCTGGGGATGTTTTGGGGTACAGGCCGTCTCCAGCTCCCCCCGGGGGGTCCAAGTTCCCCCCCCACCCCCGGTTTTCTTTTTCTTTTTGCGGGGGATGCTGGGGTTTGGCAGGAAAGGCACTCCGTGCCTGGGTGTTGTTTTTGTTACTGTATGTTCCTTTGTGTGTTTTACGTTGTTCACTGTTACTGAGTTATGTGTGCGGTGCTTGGGCTCGACTGGACTTGTTTTCCCCCTGATGCTAAGGCTGTCCCTAGCGGGACCCCCTCTGATTTTAACCCTCCGTTGTTATTATGGCCCCACGTGACCCACAGACGTTCTCCATTATCTCATGGAATGTCCGTGGCCTCAATTCTAAATTTAAGAGAGCACTGATGTTCCAATATCTGTCCTCCTGCAATCCGTCCATAGTAATTCTCCAGGAGACGCATCTGGTGGGGAGCAAGTTACGGTCCCTCAAAAAAACGTGGATTCATAAATCATTCCATGCCTCTTACTCTGTTTACGCCAGGGAGGTCTCAATATTGATCCGCAAATCTCTGCCTTGTGAGGTGGGGTGGTCCATACAGACCCCCAGGGCCGTTATGTCGTCTTGGTCCTCACCCTTTGGCGGCGTAGATATGTGTTGGTGGGCTTATATGTCCCCCCCCCCCCCCGTTTAAGCCTGAAGTCCTTTATTCTATATTGGATAGGGTGACCCCCTATTGCCCGGCAAGCTACTGTTTCTGGGGGATTTTAACACCATCCTCTCCCCCACCTTGGACAGGCCTGCCCCCCCTAAATCCTTTTCAGCGGATTTGCTGCAATGGGCGGAGGCTGCCGGGGTGCGGGAGATCTGGCGATGGAAGCACCCGGACCTGCGGGGCTACTCCTGCTTCTCCTCTTCGTATAAGACCTCCTCCAGGATTGACCTGGCGTTTGCCAATGCTCTGGCTTTGTCTGAGGTGGTGACGGCGCGGTACTTACCGGCTGGGTTGTCGGACCACTGCCCCTTGGAGATCACCCTGCGCTCTCACGTGGCTCGTTCGGGCTCCATGTGGCGTCTGGGCCCTCAATGGGTGGAACACCCCGAAGTCGCCTCTCAGACTCCGCCGATCCTGGAGGAGTTCTGGAAACATAATGCTGGCTCGGCACCGCCTGGGATGGTGTGGGATGCCTTCAAGGCGTTCACCAGGGGCCATTACATGTCCACCATTGGGGCGGTGAAGAGGCGACAGGCCTCTGAGCTGACCCGGCTGGAGGGGGAGGTGGAGGGGGCCTCGTCTACTTATGGCTTGGACCCCTCGGTCTCCAACTTCGAAGCATTGCAGGCGGTGAAGAGGGACCTCCATTTACACATGTCGGAGGTCACGAGGTTATCCATGCATAGCGCCCGCCAGACCACGTTTGAACAAGGGGATAGGAATGGTCGGTTTTTGGCTCTTATATCCCAACATGACGCGCCCTTGACAGTGATCTCCGAGATCACTGCTCCCACGGGGGAGGCCTTGGCCGCCCCAGAGGACATCTTGGAGGCCTTTCACTCGTACTACAGCTCCCTATACTCTACTACCCTCCCCCCGGACTTTCGGCCGACAGACTTGTACCCCCTTCTGGATCCGGTGGCCCTGGGCTGGCTCTCTGACAGTGAGCAACAATGGCTGGTGAGACCCATCACCCCGGCGGAGGTTGCAGCTATCCTCTCGACCATCCCAGGCGGCAGGGCCCCGGGTCCAGACGGTCTTCCTGTGGATTTCTATAAGGCCCACTCCGGACTTTTGGCTCCTCTGCTGGCCGAGACGTTCTCCAGATGTCTCGCGGAGGGATCCCTCCCTCCTTCGATGGCGGAGGCGCATATCATCCTCATTTATAAACCCCCTAAGGACCCCAAATTGTGCGCCTCCTACAGACCTATTGCGTTGCTTAATACTGACCTGAATATCCTGACAAAGCTGTTGGCCACCAGACTCCAGCCCATGTTACCCTCGGTGGTCGATCAGGACCAGACACCAGACACCAGGACCAGACTTTATGCCCCACAGGTCCACAGACGTGAATCTGCGCAGACTTTACACCAACATTCAGGCACGCCATCTCAATGTGGGCACGAGGGTGGTGGCCTCCTTGGATATCGAAAAAGCCTTCGATTCCGTCGAGTGGCCCTTTCTGTGGGAGACTCTTCGGAGGATGGGGTTCCCTCTGCTCTTTATTGAATGGTTGAAAATCATTTACAGTTCGCCAAGGGCGGCCATACGTTTGGGTGGACAGGTGTCGTCTTGGTTTACCCTGTCTCGGGGCACGCGGCAGGGCTGCCCTCTCTCCCCGGCCTTGTTTGCCATCGCTATGGAACCGGTGGCGGAGGCACTCCGTATTTCCCCGCTGATTCAGGGTCTGCGGATTGCCGGGCTGGAGGAGAGGGTGGCCTTGTACGCCGAAAACCTCCTGTTATTCCTTAACTACGCTGACTCTTCGCTCAAGGGGGCGCTGCATGTTTTGGAGGAGTTCGCACGGGTGACGGGGTTGAGGGTCAACTGGACCAAATCGCCAGGGGGCCCACTCCTCGGCACCGGCTGACATTCCGCTGGAGTGGGTGGAGGAGCTGGTCTATTTGGGGGTGCGGATCTCTAGTGATATGGCGAATTTTATTGCTCTTAATCTGGACCCGGTGGTGGTGGCGGTCAGGGCTAAGCTGAAGGCATGGGAGAATCTGCCCCTTTCCCTCCTGGGGCGGGTCAACCTGATTAAAATTAAGGTGCTACCTAAATTCACTTATCTCTTCTGCCATTCTCCCAGGTGGATACCGAAGTCCTTCTTCCATTCCCTGAACAAATTGTTCTCCTCTTTTTTATGGGGGCCTCGCCCCCCGAGATATAAACTGTCCACCCTGATGCGTCCCCTCTCCCAGGGGGGACTTGCATTCCCTGACTGCCACAAGTACTTCCTGGCGTCCCAACTGGTCTCGGCTGCTTGGTGGCTTAACCCGGACCTCCATAACTCGGCGACTGCGGTGGAGGCGGCGGTGCTCGGATCAGTGGAAGCTCTCTCACATTTGCTTTTTAGGGGATCAAAAGCCCCCCACGAGCCCACATCTTCCATGACTGCGGTTCTGCCGGCCTGGAAAACTGGCTTGCAGCTCGAGGGCTATGCGGACACTGCCGTCTCCCCAAATGCGCCGTTGTGGCACAACACCACCCTGCCTCATCTTTACTCCCTCCCAGACCCGGTGGTCTGGACGAAGCACAATGTTAAAAGGATTTCGGATATCTCCTCGGATCTCTCCCTTCCCCCCTTTAGTTTCTTTACTGATAAGTTCCAGGTCCCTTCGTCGCTGGTTTTCAGATACCTACAACTCTCCCATGCCTTCAGGTCCCAGTTTCCGTCCGGCAGTTCTCAGATGGTCCAATCGGACCTAGAGAGGGTTTTGAGGTATGATTGCTCGGAGAAGGCGGTGTCGACCCTTTATGCACATCTCCTTCGGGTCCATTCTCCGGAGCTCGCTGGTCTCCTTGCTCGTTGGACCAGGGATGTTCCGGACCTGGACCAGGAGGACTGGATTAACATGTGGGAACAACCATTTCAAGTGCTAGTTTCTCTCCGTGATAGGCTTATCCAATTCAAGATTGCCCACAGGGCCTATCTCACCCCGCACCGGATGCATAAGATCCACGCTTCCCACTCTCCGGAGTGCTGGCGGTGTGGCCAGGTCCCGGGGGATTTCCTCCATATTTTCTGGACCTGCCCTCACCTTTCTGCCTTCTGGTCCGGGGTGCTCCATATGATCAATCGAATCTCCTCTGTTTCGCTAGATCCCTCCCCGAGGACCTGTCTTTTGGGGCTGCTCGATGACTTGGTGACCCGGGTGGCCGACCGGACGTTGCTCGGTCTCTTACTTTTTTATGCCAGAAAATCTATTGCACTTCACTGGCGTCAGCGCTCCCCACCCACGGTGCACCACTGGCGGGTTCTGGTGAGCTCGGTTCTTCCCCTCTACAAAGACACATATGCCCACAGGGGGTGTCCCAAAAAGTTTGACAGAGTATGGTCCAGATGGTTGGCTGACTCCACCACAGCTGGCAGCGATTGAGGGGGGCCTTGCCCTATGGCTCCACACTGTTTGCGGTTCCTTGTCCGTGGGTATCGTTGCTCCCCGGAGCGAGGGGGGTTTTCTCAGGTCTCCTGCACGGCCACCTGGGTGGGTCTCGTGGGGCCCTTTGCACTAGCTTTATGATGGGTAGATAGCTTGTATATTCCTTCTTCTCAGGGCCTGTGTGTTGATATATCTACTGTGCTTTATGTTGGACCCCTGCGCGGGTACTATGCCTTACATGCCTACATGCCTGGTAGTCTCGGCTCCTGTCTGAGCTTTTGCACCGCTGTTTGTTTAACTGTTTTTCTATGTTTATACTTCAATAAAAAGATTTAAAAAAAAAAAAAGGTGGATCTCTAAGAACAAATTATAAAGATTTTCACTATCAACAATCGCTTATACTCTGGACTTTTTAAATCATGGATGCATATCATGGACACATATGTTTTTTGCATACTAGTGTGTATGCGGGAATATTGCAGATGCGACTTTGTATAATTACGGTATTTAGTTTACTATATTCATTTACTGTATATATTTTCTTTTGCACAACTTTTAAAGTCTATATATATATATATATATATATATATATATACACACATGCACACATATCTCTAGTAACTTTGTAGGAGAGGCACACATTTTCACTGATTATTTATGCTTCATATATGGTTATAATTTATGGATATATTGTCTGAAGTTCTTAGCGTTAGTATACAAATAATTAACACTACCTATATGGCTACAGTTTCACAGTGATTACCATCCACAATCCAATCAGCTGGTTAAACCACGTTGTTGGGGAGAAGAACAAATTACTCCATTGGAGCTGGATGCCCTGTATGTGTACAGACTATCCCGGTGTAACGTTAAAAAAGCATACCCCGTGGAGAAACCATACCGTCGTCACTTCCGGTCTGAAACAGCTGAGCAGCGCAGCAGTGCGCATGCTCAGAGCCCCGGATACGTAAATAAACATGAAAGAATTTGACAAGTGCGCATGCTCGGTGGGCATGAAATTATCACGGCACTGTGTCTAATGTAATACTTGCGGCGGGTACATTAAAACACTTTGGCTGCAACATAAATCATCTCCTCTGCTATCGCTGTAACTTCCCTCATCTCCGGCAATAAAAATAAAAGCGGCGGCGGGAGTATGAGATGTAAATGTGCCGGCGATCGCGGCTCCGTGATCCGATTTTATATTTATTACCGGAGATGAGGGCAGTGACAGGGCGAAGAGCGGAGATGATTTATGTTGCAGAGGAGCTGTTTTAATGTAAGCGCCGCAAGTTTAACTACCGTGAGAAATCCATACCCTCCGTAGCTGAACCGGAAGTGACGAGGGTATGGTTTTCTCACGGGTATGGTTTTTTTCACGGAACACCGGCAAGAAGTATCAGCAGAAGTCTGTCACCTTAGAAAGGAACTTGCAATCCCTTACATGTGACCTCCTAAAGAGGGGAGATATGATGATAGTGAGGTCTGAAAAAAACAAACTATGTGGAGAAGGTGGAGGAGTGGTGCTGAACAACACGTCACCCGGGTTTTCTCCATAATTTGCACAAAAACAGTCAGATTTAAATCTCATGTCAATGCTTGGCAGCCATGCATGGTGGCACATTTGACAAGAAAAAAAAAAAAAACGATCTTAAAGCCTTTGTTACCCTTAAAAAAAAAAAAAAAAAAAATATATATATATATATATATATATATATATATAAATGGATCCTGCTCCTTTAAAGCATATATAAAAGCACCGTGCTGGTGCTGTGTCATTTGGCCCCTTCTTTTACCTGTAATACCTGGCTGATCCTGCCTGGCTCTGCCCTCCCCCTGTAAACTGACCACGCTTTATCATGGCAGCTGAGCCCTGACACTATGGTCAGTTTACATATGCATGTTACATGTGTTTCTAGGTGAACAGCCAATAAATGTATTAGAAAGTGCATTTAATACAGCATGCAGGACTTTGATGGTCTTTCATGAAAATGCGCATTCTATAGAGTTTAATTGAAGTGCACCTAAAAATGCATGTAAAACGTGCATATAATGAGATGCAGAAAAACCACATCACACAGATGTAAATGGGGCCTTAACCATTCAATTAACTTGCTCCAGTGATGATCACTCTAAGCCCCGGTTCACATTGCTGAACTGCTCAGTTCAAAGTCGCATGACAAGAGTCCCTAAACTGCTCAAATATTACTATGCTGCACAATTAATTTACTTTATCAGGTTTCATTCACATCAGCCCTACTGACTATGGATGCAAATGGAATCATACTCTTGTCCGATCAGGCTGATTTCTCACACTATGTGGTTACCGGCTCAAGATCGTTCCTACTATGTCCCTCTCTCTCTCTCTCTCTCGTTCAGCATTTGGGATAAACTGTCCAAATCGCATACATTTAAATCCCCTCATCGCCCATCGGCCCCTTTATTCCGAAATAGAGAATTCACCCCGGGCCTCACTCCTTAAACTTTTGAATGGTGAACTAATAAAGGCCTTATGTGAATAGCAGATCTCTGCGACCATAAGGGCATGATGCCCAAACAGACCTTTATAGATAAATACCAGAGGCCAGCTTCTGAACATTTCCGGAACCTTCAAATACAGCACTATTTACACACTTTATCCTGTAATAATGATCTTGCAACTATGTCGCCCATTTAATATCTGTTTCATAAATATGATAAGGTTCATGGTCACATATTTGAACTATATACTATTCTAATGCACACCTCCACCAAACAGGATTACATGGTCAAATGGGAGCAAGATTTTCAGGAAAACCTAGAACTTGAGGAGTGGCATTCGATTGCTCAGACAGCTTCAAGGTCACTCATCAATACCTTCATAGTAGAAGCAAAATACAAAGTTCTATTGCGGTGGTACATGGTGCCGACCAGATTGGCTACCTATGTACCGGGAGCTTCTCCGAAGTGTTTTCAAGGCTGTGGACAGGATGGAACGGCATACCATATTAGGTGGCAATGCCCCAAGGTGAGACGATTTTGGATTAGAGTTTATAATTTCATTTTTTCTCTTACTCAAATCAATCTAACCAAATCACTCAAACATGCCCTGTTGGGTTGCAAAGTAGATGAAGCCTCGAGAAACCAGAGACGACTCCTCACTTTTATCTTCATATCCGTTAGGATTACCATAGCAAGAAATTGGAGGTCAGCAGCCATCCAATTTGATCAGCTTAACATAAGCTTTCCTGGCTTATGATAAATGAAAGCCTCTCCGCAATATTAAGTGATAAAATTAAGTTGTTTGAAAAGGTCTGGGAACTGTGGATCAGATATTTGAATGGTGATCCCCCACCCCCCCCCCCCCCGACTATTCCTGACTAATATGTCTTGGAATGGCATGGGCCAGAGCGCAGGGTCTTTCCTTTCCCTCCTCCCCCTCCCCCCCCCTTTTTAGTGTTTATTTTTTCTCTCTCATACCTATTCTTGCTTTTCTTTCCGTTTCTAGTATTATTATTTCTAGTATTTTGTAGTTATTACACCTAATAGAATTCCCCCTTTTTATTATTGTTACCTTTGGTCCTGTCTTCTCCATGTAGCCTTCTTTTAAGAAATTCTTAGGCAAACGAATTAGGATCTAGAAAAAAGAACGAAAAAATGTATTTGAGTCTACTTAGCTGAAAATTACTGTAAACAATCTAGTATTAATCTAGTAAACATGTCGGAAATATGTTTAACCACTTGCCGTCTAGGGCGATTTTGACAGTTATTGCATACATGTTAAAATCAGCATTGATTAAAATGGTGGTTGTTGCAATTTTTAAGGCACACTGTATTTGTGCAGCCATTTATCAAATGCAAATTTTCAAAAAGGTGCGCTTAAATGAATTTTAGTGCATATAAACACAATATAATACCACATTTTTTTTGAAAGAGTATTAAAATGTTGCATCAAGTAAATACATACCAAACAGGTCAAGATTTATAATTGTGCAGTACCTAAAAATATCCATATGGGACACTTTAAAAGCCATTACAGGTTATCAGTTTAGAGTTAATTATAAGCCCTAGTACTAGAATTATTGCTCTCATCCTGATGTATGCGGTGATACCTTACATATGTGGGCAATGTCGTATCTTCAGGGGTCGCAATGATGACCCCAGCCAGACTCTGGGGGGCCATTGAGTTTGTAGAGAGGCTGTCAGATTAAACTCCCCATGGTGTACCGCCACTGGGAGCTCTGTCAAACAGTGAACACACTCAGCAAAGTGAAAGCAAAGGAGGGAGGAGGTCTTCCTAAGTGCTGTGCTCTCTACCTAGAAACATAGAAACATAGAATGTGTCGGCAGATAAGAACCATTTGGCCCATCTAGTCTGCCCAATATATCTGAATCCTATGAATAGTCCCTGGCCCTATCTTATATGAAGGATAGCCTTATGCCTATCCCATGCATGCTTAAACTCCTTCACTGTATTTGCAGCTACCACTTCTGCAGGAAGGTTATTCCATGCATCCACTACTCTCTCAGTAAAGTAATACTTCCTCATATTACTTTTAAACCTTTGCCCCTCTATATTTTAAAACTGTGTCCTCTTGTGGTAGTTTTTCTTCTTTTAAATATGCTCTCCTCCTTTACTGAGTTGATTCCCTTTATGTATTTAAAAGTTTCTATCATATCCCCTCTGTCTCTTCTTTCTTCCAAGCTATACATGTTAAGGTCCTTTAACCTTTCCTGGTAAGTTTTTTCCTGCAATCCATGTACTAGTTTAGTAGCTCTTCTCTGAACTCTCTCTAGAGTATCTATATCCTTCTGGAGATATGGCCTCCAGTACTGCGCACAATACTCCAAGTGAGGTCTCACCAGTGTTCTGTACAGCGGCATAAGCACTTCTCTCTTTCTACTGCTTATACCTCTCCCTATACATCCAAGCATTCTGCTGGCATTTCGTGCTGCTCTATTACATTGTCTTCCCACCTTTAAGTCTTCTGAAATAATTACTCCTAAATCCCTTTCCTCAGATACTGAGGTCAGGACTGTGTCAAATATTCTATATTCTGCCCTTGGGTTTTTACGTCCCAGGTGCATTATCTTGCACTTATCCACATTAAATTTCAGTTGCCAGAGTTCTGACCATTCTTCTAGTTTTCCTAAATCCTAAATCCCTACATTGCAGTACCTGGCTGTGTGATTGAATTGTACTGTCCAGCTGAGTTTTTTTTAAAGGGTGTGTGTGTGTGTGTGTGTGTATCTCCTCTCTCTCTCTCATATATATATATATATATATATATATATATATATATATATTGTGACAGGAAGTCAGGTAAATCTGGGAATGTAGTCACTGAGAGGAGACACATTCCCACCTGCTTTGAAAGTTCACTGATACTATAGGGTGTTGGCTGCAGAGAGAGCCAGCAGGAAGTTGAAAACCATTCAGCTGTTCAGAATGAGGAGATCAAGGACTCTATAATTTGTCCAGAGAAAATCTATTGAGTGCTGCCTCCTGTCGCCGTGTAGGCTGGGAGAGGAGGACAGACATACGTGTACCTCCCGACGCCGTGTGGGCATGGGAGAAGGACTGCTGCCGCCTGTCGCCGTGTGGGCTGGGAGAGGGGGACAGTCGGATGTGTGCCTCCCGACAAGCTGGTGAGCATGGGAGAAGACCCCCTAAAGCGATGTGAAGCTAAGGAGGGTAACCACGAGTGAAGACGTCTCAAAGGTGAGAAGACAAAGTGTTCCATGTGAAGAGTGTGAAGAGTAAAGGGACCTGTTAAATGAACTGTGTTCAATATGAAGAATCTGAAGAGTAAAGGATCCTGTTATAAATGAACATGTGCTGTGTGAAAGAAAACAAAGGGACATGTTCAATGGACAATGTTTGTGCTGTGTGAAAAGCAAACAAATGGACATTTGAGTGTCTGCTGTAGGATCAGCAGTGTCGGCCCAACAGTAGGTTGGAAAGACTTCTTAGGTAGGTTCCAGCTTGAGAAGGTAGCCGCCCACAGAGGCAAGGATTTATTTTGTCTTTTATTTTATTTTGGCTGTTTTGATGCTTGCAATTGTGTTAAGTAAATTGCATGAATAAATCAGTCTTGTTTTCAACCTCTAATCGGCTATCTCTCTGTGAAAACGCACCCCCAAAGGGGTCATCCACGCCTACCACCGAGCTAATCCCTCACATATGGTGGAGGTATGCAGTGGGCATAAGCAGAGATCCCTGCAAGGAAGTGCAAATGTTTGATGAACTTTATCTGGTGCATGAGATTGCACAATCTATGTGTGCAGAAGAGAAGATCCTGACAGAAAAAAAAAAAAAAAAAAAGTGTTTTAAAGAGACAGGGGTCTCAAAATTTTTTGATGAACTTTGTTGTGTCTGGTGCAAGTGACTGCACAAACTGTGTACGCAGGAAAAGAGATCCTGCAAGAGAGAGAAAAACTACATGTGTTGAAGAGACAGTGGTCTGAAAATTGTTTGCTGGACTGTGAAAAATTTGTTTGTGGAGTTATTGAAGATGGGGCGGTCCAAACGCCTGAAAAATGCAAAGATAGATGAAATGAGAGACCGGATTCTTTGGATGGAGGGGATGTTGCCGTCTGAACCAGCCCCATCCATGCCTAAAGAGAGTCTACTAAAGAGGAAGGTTGTTGTCCCTAGCAACACTGATGAAACTGCTATGGAGACGCAGTGTGCTCAGATGAAAAGTAAACTCAAAATGGAGGAGATGTTGAAACATCTGATTATATCAAATGCAGCTCAACAGCAAGCAAATGCAGCTCAACAGCAGGCAAATGCGGATTTTCAGCGGAGCTTTGCAGCTCAGCAAAAGGCTCACCAAGAGAGCATGGCAGGCTGGAAACAGAGACGCCAGCAGCCAATGGAGGCCATCGGTTTGGAAGAAACCGAGTATGTGTGCAGGGCTGAGTTGGATGCCTTGCAACGGAAAATGGAAGAAAAGGAACAAGCCTTGGAATTGCTTAAAATGGAGCATAGAAACTTGCAGGAAATGAATGAACTACTCAAGTCTCATGTGTTACAGTGGGAAGAATCCACTGCTCTTCTTTTGGTCGAGTTGCAAAAACGCAGAGAGACTATAATGGAGAAAGATACCATCCTCATGGAAAAGGAAAGTGAAATTCAGACTTTGCAGAAGCAAAGTATGGCTGATATGTTGGAGTTGCGTAATCAGCTGGAAAAAAGTCTTCAGTGTTTGGAAGTTACAAAAATAGACCTGCAGGAGTCGCAGGAACAGAATGTCGCTCTGAAAACGACATTGTCTCTCAGCGACAATGAGAAAAGTGAAAGAGAGGCTAAATTACTGAGTACTGTGTATGAGCTCACCACTTTGAGCAATGTGGTAGATGAATTACGTGCAGACTGTGAAAGTTGGAAAGGTGAAGCCCAACGTTTCCAGCAGCAGTTAAAGGAGAAAGAAGCCTGTGTGGCAGAATTACAGTCTCATTCCCAGAAACTAGCCAATGAGGTGAAGGCTCTTATGCAGGGAAAAGGAGATTGTGAACATAAGAGGGAAAAAGTAGAGGCACAGCTTCTGGAATCGCAAGTGAAGGTGTCAGAAGGTGACCGATTGTGTGCTAAGCTGTCAGAGAAGGCAAACCGACTGCAGGTTGAGCTGGACAATGTTACAAATCAGCTTTCTCAAGCAGACAGCAAATCTAGAGAAATTGCGGAAGATTTTTCTATCTTGGAATCGCAGCTGCAAGACACGCAGGAACTCTTACAGGAGGAGAGGTGTCAAAGGCTGAGTTTTAGCACAAAGCTCAAACAAATGGAAGATGAGAAAAATGGCTTCCTGGAACAATTAAAAAAGGAGGCGGAAGCAAAGAAAAACCTATCAGAGCAAGTCGCAACATTGCAAGCTCAGATAGCGGATATGAAAAAACGCATGGAAGAAAGCGTTGGTTCATTACAGTGTGTTGAAGATGTGAAAAAGAAGTTTGATCAGATGCTTGGTGAAGAGAAGACTGTGTCTGCAAAATATGCAGAAGAACGCGCCCGTGCAGAAACGGAGGTGCGTGATAACGAGAGCAAAGCCCTGTTCTTGGCTCGCTCTTTGGAGGAAGCTCTAGAGTGTAAGGCTGAACTAGAAAGTGTTAACCAACAGCTGCGTACAGAAATGGAAGAATTGGTCAGCTCCAAGGATGATGTTGTGAAAAGAGTTCAGGAGCTAGAAAAGTCTAAGCGAGCCTTAGAACAGCAAGTAGAAGAGATGAAGATTCCGTTGCAGGAACTGGAAGAGGAATTCCAGGCAACAGAGGATCTGTCCCAAAGAGGGGATAGTGTGCCTGATGCAGTTTTTAAAAGGATCAGTGTTTTGGGGTCTGTCCTGAGTGAGCCTCAGAAATGTGATGACATGTGGCTTGAATCACCCCTTTGGAATAAACCGTTCCTTCAAAAACTTCAAGCATTGGAAAATGTATCATTAGAGCTTCAGCAAACAAAGGAGCTGAGTAAGAAATGTGATGATTTCTCAGTTCAGGCTGAAAACCTAGTGGGGAAAACTAAGGCTGTTGGTGAAAACGTGAAGCAAATGAATAAGTGCCTTTCAGGGAGTGTTTCCAAAATGGAACTGGTGAAAGACGGGTGGCAGAAGTTTGATCGTGATCTTGAGATGCATTCCATGTGGAATTCAGATAGAGAAAAAGAACTAGGTGACCTTGAGCGGTCAAATAGTTCAGCAGAAAGTGCATTGAAGAAACCTGTAAAAGAATGTGTTGCAGTTCCATGCTTCTTCACTGATGCAGAGAGGAGGTCTATAATGGATACCACCCAGATCGCTGGGTTCAACTGTGTTGTTGCCTTTAACCCCTATGTTGGTGTAAGGAAAGTTGATGATGTTCTGGTTGACTACTTCTGTGAAGAGTTTGGCAAGAAATATAAACTGAATATCAAATCAAATAGTAGGCCTTTACTGCGACTCGCTCAGGAGGGCGAAAAGTTTAAGAAGTTGATGAGTGCAAATGCTTCCGATCTGCCTATGAATATGAAATGTTTGGTGAATGATATTGATATCTCTGGGAAAAGGAACAGGGGTCACTTTGAAGAAATGTGTGACAGCCTGTTGTCTCAATTGGAAAATCCTCTGCACAGCATCTTAGAGCAAGCAAAGCTCAAGAAGGAAGATCATTCCCTTTTACAACAAAAAGTCAATGATTGTGTACAGATGTATGGAGAGGCAACTCAAGTCACAGAGGGATGTCAAGAGTCCCTACTTGGAACAAAGCTTAGTGAAGCAAAGGTTCTCAAAGTTTTGTGGAAAACATTTATGGATTGCAGAGAGAGGCGTCTTAAGAATGTTGAAGACATTAAGACTAGCCCAATTGAGTTGCCTATGGATCACGGTCCTCCATGGTGGATTGGACAGACGGTTATGAGAGACAAGCTGTCTGACATTTATGAGAAAGCTGTCAATGAAGATGACAGAAACGAGAAGGAGCAAAATGATGCCAAAAATGCAGTTGAAGAATGTGTATATGAGATGAGAGACAAACTGTGTGGCATTTATGAGAAATCTGTCAATGAAGATGACAAAACAGTTTCATCCGGAAGCTTGAGGATAATAGGAGGCTTATCAGTGAGTCAGCAGTGCCTGACACATGCGTGCCTGGAAATATGTGTCCCAACCCTAGGGTTGAAACAAGAGGGGGGGGTATGTGACAGGAAGTCAGGTAAATCTGGGAATGTAGTCACTGAGAGGAGACACATTCCCACCTGCTTTGAAAGTTCACTGATACTATAGGGTGTTGGCTGCAGAGAGAGCCAGCAGGAAGTTGAAAACCATTCAGCTGTTCAGAATGAGGAGATCAAGGACTCTATAATTTGTCCAGAGAAAATCTATTGAGTGCTGCCTCCTGTCGCCGTGTAGGCTGGGAGAGGAGGACAGACATACGTGTACCTCCCGACGCCGTGTGGGCATGGGAGAAGGACTGCTGCCGCCTGTCGCCGTGTGGGCTGGGAGAGGGGGACAGTCGGATGTGTGCCTCCCGACAAGCTGGTGAGCATGGGAGAAGACCCCCTAAAGCGATGTGAAGCTAAGGAGGGTAACCACGAGTGAAGACGTCTCAAAGGTGAGAAGACAAAGTGTTCCATGTGAAGAGTGTGAAGAGTAAAGGGACCTGTTAAATGAACTGTGTTCAATATGAAGAATCTGAAGAGTAAAGGATCCTGTTATAAATGAACATGTGCTGTGTGAAAGAAAACAAAGGGACATGTTCAATGGACAATGTTTGTGCTGTGTGAAAAGCAAACAAATGGACATTTGAGTGTCTGCTGTAGGATCAGCAGTGTCGGCCCAACAGTAGGTTGGAAAGACTTCTTAGGTAGGTTCCAGCTTGAGAAGGTAGCCGCCCACAGAGGCAAGGATTTATTTTGTCTTTTATTTTATTTTGGCTGTTTTGATGCTTGCAATTGTGTTAAGTAAATTGCATGAATAAATCAGTCTTGTTTTCAACCTCTAATCGGCTATCTCTCTGTGAAAACGCACCCCCAAAGGGGTCATCCACGCCTACCACCGAGCTAATCCCTCACAATATATATATATATTTATATATATTATCTCACAAAAGTGAGAGAGTATATTATCTGACAAAAGTGTGTGAGTATGTAACTATAGATGTAGGAGTCCGGGACAACTTGGGTTCAAGCGATCACAGGTCGATCACATTTAGCGTAAATCACAACATAGCAAGGCATGAGGGCAACATAAGAACCCTAAACTTCAGAAGGGCAAACTTTGCTCAATGATAGAGGAAATAAACTGGGACAATACCCTAGGATCACTGACCACGGAGGAAAAATGGGATTGCTTTAGGAATATATTAAACAAATGCATCTCACAATGCATTCCTATGGGAAATAAATTTAAAAGAGCCAAAGCCAAACCTGGCTGACTTAGCCTTAATGTAAAGAAACTTATTAGAGAAAAAATAATGGCCTTCAAGAAATATAAATTGGAGGGGACGTTATTGGCTTTCAAGCAATACAAGGAATTAAATAAGAAATGTAAATACGAAATCAAAATGGCTAAAATCAACTTCGAGAGACAAATAGCGGAGGATAGTAAAAAGAATCCTAAGAAATTCTTTAAATATATCAACAGCAAAAAAACGAGGTCAGAGCATGTTGCACACATAATTAACGATGATGGGAGGATGGTTACAGAGGACACTGAAAAGGCAACCGTGCTTAATTCTTTCTTCTCCTCAGTCTTTACACAGGAAAAGGAGGGGTACACTGACCATGACTGTATGGTTAGCAGTACTTCACTGGACTTGCCACTATGGCTAACAGAGGGTGAAATCAGGGAAAGGCTGGATAAAATTATATAGGAATAAAAAAGTTTTTCTCCTCAATTTGGGATTTTGTCGGCAAACAGATACAAAAAATATAAAATTGTAAAGTTTTATTCAAAAAATACATAGAAAAATTGATCAAAATAGTTACATATATAAATATAAAATACATGTCATGGAACGCCAAGAATTGCTACCAAACATGAATAATCTAGTAATACATGGGGTGAAAAACCCCCCCAAAGTGACAGAGTACAAATCCTGAGCCAACGCGTTTCAAACTTTGTGGAACTAACAGTTCAGTTCTTCATCAGGGAAGAGTAGATTTTATACTCTGAAGAGAGAATGGAAAAAGCATAATAAAACAATGAGAAAATAGCTGCACATTCAAAAACAAGCATATCACCCTAGGGGTGATTACAACATATGTGTAGAGAGGAAGAGAAAAAAAAAAAAAAAACATACAAAACATTCATATTTTCAAAGAAATGATCCACGAACTTTCATCTGTTCCATTTCCCCTCCTCCCCTCTCATGGTCAGTCTAGATGTTCTGTATGTTTTTTTTTTTTTCTCTTCCTCTCTACACATATGTTGTAATCACCCCTAGGGTGATATGCTTGTTTTTGAATGTGCAGCTGTTTTCTCATTGTTTTATTATGCTTTTTCCATTCTCTCTTCAGAGTGTAAAATCTACTCTTCCCTGATGAAGAACTGAACTGTTAGTTCCACAAAGTTTGAAACGCATTGGATCAGGATTTGTACTCTGTCACTTTGGAGGGGGTTTTCACCCCATGTATTACTAGATTATTCATGTTTGGTAGCAATTCTTGGCGTTCCATGACATGTATTTTATATTTATATGTAACTATTTTGATCAATTTTTCTATGTATTTTTTGAATAAAACTTTACAATTTTATATTTTTTGTATCTGTTTGCCGTCAAAACCCAAATTGAGGAGAAAAACTTTTTTATTCCTATATGTGACTAGGGATGGTGGCAAACGACACCTATCCCAATCTGAAAAATCTTTTGTAAGGCTGGATAAAATTAACACAAGAAAATCACCAGGCCCGGATGGTGTACATCCGAGAGTACCTAAAGAACTCAGTAAGTTTATATCTAGACCACTGTTCCTGATCTTTGCTGACAGTATTATGACACGAACTGTACCAAGGGACTGGAGAAAAGCTAACGTGATACCAGTATTCAAAAAAGGGCAGAGGCATATCCCGGGTAATTATAGGCCAGTCAGCCTGATGTCAATAGTATGTAAACTTCTGGAGGGGATGATAAGGGACTATATCCAAGAGTTTGCTAAAATCAATAATATCATCAGCAGTAATCAGCACGGGTTTACAAAGGGGTGTTCGTGTCAAACCAATCTGTTAACATTCTACGAGGAGGTTAGCTGTATGCTAGACAGTGGGAGACCTGTGAATGTGGTGTACCTGGATTTTGCTAAGGCGTTTGATACAGTTCCCCACAAACGGTTGATTTATAAATTAAGGTCCACAGGCATCGACCACAGGTTTGCTCTTGGAAACAGAACTGGTTAAAGGGGCATGTCCAAAGGGTGATAGTAAATAATGCATACTCGGACTGGTCTGAGGTGGTAAGTGGGGTCCCCCAAGGCTCAGTTCTGGGTCAAATTTTGTTCAATTTATTCATAAATAGCATTGAGGACGGGGTCAGTAGCTCGATTTCAGTTTTTGCAGATGACACAAAAGTGAGCAGGGCAATAACTTCACATCGGGAGGCAGAAATCTTGCAGAATGACCTGAACAAAATAACAGTGGGCAACTACATGGCAAATGAGGTTTAATGTGGATAAGTGCAAGGTATTGGGACTTATATAGTTACATAGTTAGTGAGGCTGAAAAAAGACACAAGTCCATCCAGTTCAACCTATGATGTGTGTGTGTGTTTGCTTTTAACCGTACATTGTATACCCCTGTATGTTGTGGTCTTTAAGGTGTCCATCCAATAGTTTTTTGAAACTATCAATGCTCCCCGCTGATACGACTGCTTGCGGAAGAGAATTCCACATCCTTACCGCTCTTACAGTGAAGAACCCCTTACGCACTTTAAGGTTAAACCGCCTTTCCTCAAGTTTTAGTGAGTGGCCACGTGTCTTATTGTATCTCCTTTCTCTGAATAGTTTGTTCCTTATGCTAGGGTCGCCAGTACAGTATTTGTACATTGATATCATATCCCCCCTCAATCGTCTCTTCTCCAGAGAGAATAGGTTCAGTGCTTGTAGTCTTTCCTCATAGCTGATGTCCTCCATTCCCCTAATTATTTTTGTTGCCCTTCTCTGGACTTTCTCCAGTTCCAGCACATCCTTCCTGAGGACCGGTGCCCAGAACTGGACAGCATACTCCAGATGTGGCCGGACCAGAGTCTTGTAGAGTGGAAGAGTAATCTCTTTATTTCTGGAGTGAATCCCCTTTTTTATACAACCCAGTATTCTGTTGGCTTTGCTTGCAGTGGCTTGGCATTGCATGCCACTTCCAAGCCTGTTGTCTACCAGTACCCCCAGGTCCCTTTCCATCCTAGACTCACCCAGGTTCCCCCCCTAGTGAGTAGCTTGCTTTCTGGTTTCTGGCCCCCAAGTGCATTACTTTACATTTTTCTACATTAAATCTCATCTGCCATGTAGTTGCCCACCCCGTTATTTTGTTCAGGTCTGCTTGCAAGATTTCCACATCCTGCATAGAAGATATTGGCATGCCTAATTTAGTATCATCTGCAAATACTGAGATTGTACTAGATATCCCCTCCTCTAGATCATTTATGAATAAATTAAACAGGATTGGTCCAAGGACAGAACCCTGGGGGACCCCACTTTCCACACCCGCCCAATCAGAGTACTCCCCATTAATCACCACCCTCTGGACTCTCCCCTGGAGCCAGTTCTCTATCCAGGTACTCACCTTATGGTCCATACCTACCTTCCTTAGTTTGTACAGTAAGCGTTTGTGGGGAACGGTGTCAAAGGCCTTTGCAAAGTCCAGATACACCACATCCACAGGCTTACCTTTATCTAAGTGGCAGCTCACTTCATCGTAGAAGGTTAAAAGATTGGTTTGGCATGAACGATTTTTCATGAATCCATGCTGATTACTACTTATAATACCGTTTTCATTACTAAAGTCTTGTATGTGGTCCCTTATCATCCCCTCCAAAATTTTGCAGACTACTGATGTTAGGCTGACCGGCCTATAGTTACCCGGGATATATCTCGGACTAATAACATAAAAGCAAAATACACGCTAGGGGGGGGGGAACCTCTGGGGGTATCAAAAATTGAGAAAGATCTGGGGGTCTTAGTAGAAGATAGACTTAGCAATAGTATGCAATGACAAGCTGCAGCTGCCAAAGCTAGCAGAATATTAGCATGCATAAGGAAGGGGATGTATTCCAGAGTCAAAACTATAATCCTTATGCTTTATAAATCACTGGTCCGACCACATCTGGAGTATTCTGTCCAGTTTTGGTCACCAGTCCTCAGAAGGGATGTGTTGGAGCTAGAGAGAGTACAGAGAAGGGCAACCAAACTTATTAGCAGATTAGAGGACCTTAATTAAGAAGAGCGTTTACAAGTGCTTGATTTAGTCTCCCTGGAGAAGAGACGCCTGAGAGGGGACATGATAGCAATTTACAAATACCTGGTGATAAGAGCATAGAAAAAAACTATTTAGTCGCAAGGAATGCATGAGGACACAAGGCCATACAATGCGATTAGAGGAGAAGTGTTTCAACCTCAGGATACGCAGGGGGTTCTTTACAGTAAGGGCTACAAGACTGTGGAATTCTCTGCCAAAAATGGTAGTAACTGCGGGGAGTATGGCTACTTTTAAAAGACTCTTGGACATACATCTCAAGGATAAAAACATTCAGGGGTATGGGAAATGATTCACACTGACACAGGTTGAACTGGATGGACTATTGTCTTTATTCAACCTCAACTACTATGTAACTATGTAACCCCTCACATTTTTGCAAATATTTTATTATATCTTTTCGAGCCGATTCACATACAGGCGACTCGACTTGCCGGGGCGACCTGTGAAGTCGCGGTGCACAGCGCGCACCGCGACCTCGGAGCGACATGCATGGACTTCATATCATTGAAGTCAATGCAGGTCGCTCCAGGTCGCCCCAAAGTAGTACAGGACCCTTTTTCTAAGTCGGAGCGACTTGTGTCGCTCCTATTAGAACGGGTCCTGTGCTAATCTATGGCAGATGACCCACGGCGACTTGTCAGGCGACCAAGTCGCCTGACAAGTCGCCCCAGTGTGAACTGGCTCTTCATGTGACAACACTGAAGAAATGACACATTGCAACAATGTAAAGTAGTGAGTGTACAGCTTCATAACAGTGTAAATTTGCTGTCCCCTCAAAATAATTCAACACACAGCCATTAATGTCTAAACCGCCCTAAGTGAAAATGTCCAAATCTTCAGTGTTGTCCCATGAAAAGATATAATAAAATATTTGAAAAAATGTGAGGGGGTGTACTTGCTTTTGTGAGATACTGAATAAACTGTATATTTATGTGTGTGTTTACTGCAGAGCATTCCATCCATCCCATGACACGCTGCAGAGCATTCCACTAATCCCCTAACACTGACGAGCATGCCGCCCATACCATGATACACTGCAGAGCATTACAACTATCCCATGATACACTGCAGAGCATTCCACCCATCCCATGATACACTGCAGAGCATTACAACTATCCCATGATTCACTGCAGAGCATTCCACCCATCCCATGACACTGCAGAGTATTTCACCCAGTGGCGGAACTACCAGGGTGCGCAAAGGTCGCACTTGTGATAGGACCTGGTGTTCAGCCACCGTGGGGGGCTCCAAGATGGCAAAAAGGGGAGCAACTGCAGAACATATGAAAGGGTCCCACTGCGGAGTCGCAATAAAGAGCCCTATGATGGGAATAATGGGCCCGGGCTTTGTAGGGAAGGACCTCAAGACCAGTGGGTCAGGGAGGCCCTTAATTTTTTTTTTTTGCACTGAGGCCCTGAAGGCTCAAGTTACACTTCTGTGTGTGGGGCAATCACTGTTTACATATGCATGTCGGACCCAAGTGTGAATTTGCATTTGGGAGTGCAGCTCAGGGGTAATTTTATATATTTTTTAAAATTTGATTTAAATTTATTTTTTTACACTAAATATTAATTTAACCTTATTGCTATCACAAGGGGTGAATGACACTCCTTTTGATATCCTTGGGCAGCCATAGGTACTCTATATAAAGATAATACATTCCTGATCTTTATGAGTCATTCAATAAAGTAATTTTAGTTGAAGATTTTTTCTTATTAATATGGGCAGTATAAGTTTGTTTTTATTTACATTTTACCATTGGTGGATGTAAAGAATTGGTTTTAATTATGGTATAAAGTATTGAAACGGATTGGATATTGTAATATGGCAGTGATTTAAATAGAGGGAAGGGACGAGTCCAGTCATGTGACCCCTGATGACATCAGACGCTGCTGACGAAATGTGATGGGTGGAATCTACGTGACACCTCTCTTCCGCCATCTTGAAACGCAGGTGGAACGCAAATTGACATCCCTGCTATGTAAACAAGTCTATTTTGATATGTAACATTTGTAAGTGTATTTACTAGCATGCAATTAATAAATGCTTTAAAATACTACATTATGAAGGGTCATTTTCCCTAATCATATGGTACACCACTCTGGAGATATCATCTGACTGTATTGGAGTGCTACTGGGGAACATCTATTCTCAATGATGTGTTCTCAATGATGCTTCATGCATTCTATATGTCTGTGTCTGGTGAGTAGGAAATCTACCTGATGGTGGTGGAAGATAGCACAACCCACTTTTTTGTTGTGTGGAGTCACTTGAGAAGATCTCTGCATCACCATATTTGTACTATTTGGAGCACTAGGTGGCTATGTATGGACATTTTCATATCTTAAGCTTATTATGAGCTGTTTCTTGAGGAATTCATTTTTAAAGGGAGCACAGTTTTAATTTTGTCATTCACATATTCCAGACTTGTTATGCCTTACAACCAGCTGCTTCACATTTGTTATTTGTATTATTTGTCAAAATTTTATTAACAGTGAATTGTACATTTTAAAAATGTAATATTTTTTGTAATATTGTTAGGTTTTATCCAGAGTGCGCAGGTGGAGGGTATTTACTCTATTTTTAATAAAAAGAAAAGGGGTCTGTTAGACTAGAGTATGTCAGGAGTAGAGATGGGCTCAGGCGTGTTTGAGTTCCCTTGTGCCCGATTCCCCCAGGAAGCCGACACTGCACTCCGCTAATCACAGGCAAGTGAGACATTTCCCAATCTGTGCAACTACGGATCGGGAAATGTCTTACTGCCTGTGATTAGCGGTATGCAGTGTTGGCTTACTGGCGGGATCGGGCACGCGGGAATGCGAACACGCCCAAGCCCTTTTCTATTCAGGAGTATACATGGTTTACCTTGACTGCTTTTAATTACAGTGGCAGAACTTCTCTTTGGAAACATTTTTTTTACATACTGCAGGTCATACAATATTTTTGTAATATTTTAAGTTTTTATAAAAGGTTGCATCAAATTATATTAGGCATAAACCACATAATTTACAAACACCATTGTTGCATAAAAAACTAAACCTTCAAAAATGTTTCATTAGTACTATTAAAGGGCCCCCTAGAAATACAGAACCAAGCCAAAACACAGTAGAAAAAAATTATATGCTTCCTAATATTTGATTTCCTTTGATTAGGCTAAAATTTGAATCAAGCTGCAAGCATATTAATATAAGAATGAAGTACATAAAAGGAAACTGTTTTAACTGTCAACGGATTTTTATTTCTGTTCATCCAGCTCTGAGATTAAGAGCCTGTTCACACCAGGCTGCAATGCAGTAATGCATGCGACACAGTACATTTTATTGCAGTTCTGAGTGATAAATCAGTGCTTCTGGTTCATGCTCTGTGTAATGTACTGTATCTTCGGTTGCATGTGCACAAACAGGGCATTGACAGATACATTATATCAGCCTTTCTCAACCGTTTCAATACAGAGGAACCCTTGAAATAACTTTCCAGCCTCAGGGAACCCCTGATAAAAATGACTATATCTTCAACTCATGACACATTAGTGTGATGGTCATTGGTAAGAATGCTCCTTACATTTGTGGTCATTGGGAAGAATTAACCCCTTACAGATAGCTAAAGAGATCAATGGTATCCTGAAAAGCATAAATTGGTGCTCATTTCTCAAAGAAACCCCTAGCAACCTCTGGAGGAACCATAGAGCTGAATGGAACCCTGGTTGAGAAACCCTGCATTACATAAAGCCGATGCTCTGAGTGATCTTTTACTATTATGAATGAATATGCAGCAATGATGGTTCACCAGTGGGCAGGGCTCTGTGCTGGCTGAATCCCCCCCGAAACGCCCATAATTTGGTCTTCAAAAGGGGATGGAACTACAGCCAGCATTAAAAGGTGTGTGTTTGGGGACTATGGGGCCACCAGTCATTACAGAACCTAGTGCTAAATGCATTTCATCCTCTGGGAAATAAAATAAAATGGTAAAGAACAATCATAGTTCTTCTTTAAATCTAACTCTTCTCTGTTTCTATTTGTTTAAAACTTGAGCTGAACATGATAACTTCAATAAAAATACACAAAATGAAATACTTTGGATGTGTTAACAAATCATTAGGATTCTAGCCGACTTCATCCTAAAGTCGTATTAAAGCTTCATTTTTTTAAAAATAACAAACATATTATACTTACCAGCTCTGTGCAGTGGTATTGCACAAAGCAGCTAAAAAAAAAACATAATTTCGGGTCCCTGCTGGCGCTCCTGGCTCCTCCCCCTCGAGCAGTGCCCCCAGAGAAAGCCACTCACTCCTGAGCTGCTGCTCTATGCATCCATAAGACACATAGAGTCACAACTCGGCCCCGTCCCTGCTCTCTCCTTTTTGGCTCACTGTCTGTGACAGCAGTGGGAGCCAATGGGCCGAGGCTATCATGAATATCGCTGGATCGGAGGGAGCTCAGGTAAGGATTGGGGGCTTGGATGGGGGGGGGGGGTGCTGCACACAGAATGTTTTTTACCTTCATGCATAGAAGCATGCATAGAAGCAATGCATGAAGGTAAAATCCCTTAAGCCTTTAGAACCACTGCAAGATTAGCGATCAGTCTGGCGGATAAGTGATTAGCCAGGGAGTTGAGCAGATTCCTCCCTCCACACAAGCCAGGTGGATAAAGGAATCCCCCCCTACTTGGACATTGTATTCTGACAGAGGGACTCCTCCGCTAACAGAATACACTGATCAGTCACTGATCAACAAAAATGTTTTCAAACATTCCCATTTTACAGGAATCGATCTCACGATTGACTTCTGTCGAATGGGGACAGCCATACATCAATCAATTTTCGACTGGTCCCCGATGAGCCAGCTGAATTTCAATCTCTGGCCGGCTTTAATGTTTGGTGGATATAATATTGTGCCTCTCTTTTTACATGAAACTTTTTTTTTAAATTAACCATGAAGAGAAAATAATGTTTTTTAAGTGATATCTAATTGCATCACCATCCACTCCAAGTGGCTTTAAGTCAGGTCTAGTCCTTTGTCAAGATCCCCTGGAAACTAATAATTTTTATTAATTTTGCCATTGTCAGAAAGAAGTGAGATTGTTACCTGGTCCAGCTAAAAACTAAGAATTTAGGAAATAGTCACTTCATGTTTATGGCTAGTTTTAAAATTACAGACACAATAACGCTTGCCATATCTGTGCTGTCATGCTCAAGATCCTATCACAGAGAACCCTTTCCCAAAAAAAAAAAAGGTGCATGCCTGAATTTGCATTATACCCGATGACATTTTTCTCACTTACCTCTTTGTCAGAAGCTATGGGAAATGCAACTTTCATATAATGAAACTGTGCAGCGCGGATAGCATTAAACCAGCTAACAATTTCCTGCAAAAACAAAAATATATTAAATATAATATATATATTTAACTCCTCTTTTGTTAAGAAAGAAACAAACCCCTCTGGGCGATCTATGTACATTGCAACAACTTTAACAAAAAAAAAAAAAATGTATGCAGTCTTATGCATACAGTATGCAGTATGTTTTTAAGAAAAATCTCTATATTCAACTATGTCCTTGGAATGCTGTGTCCACTGGCTCCCCTGCCAGAAAATAGTGATCAGTGCTCGCAAAGAGCATTGATCCAAAGCTGGTTTTCCAGCATGCTTGTTTGACAGAAGCATGTTGTGAGCCGGTTCCTGCCGAATCTACGGTTTTCAGCCTGTGTGTACCCAACTTAAAACTTTTGTACAGTAGCTTACGTGCACAGGGACAGCCTTATTTGCTTATTACTTATGCAGGCTTTGGTTCCTGCAGAGCTGTGGAGTAGTTGTGCTTTATTGGTCCTTCTCATGATTCAAGTTAATGTGTCAGATGATTTATTGAAAACTATGCATGCTTTGTGCAAGGCATATGTTATCTCTACAGTTGCTAAGCAGGAATGCAAAGTCACTGCAGTAGCTAATGTACACAGTCTTTACTGAATAATTGAAAATCTTCAAAAATAAAAATGTTACCTGTCCATCATTGTGGTACACAAACATGTTTCTTGCCCTGTTATCCTTAATGTATGTGATCTGTAAGCCATGATTGTGTTTCATTTTTTCCGTCTGAAAAGTGGCATTAATACTGTCAATTTTAATGACAGCTTTTGGTTCCTTGGCCTAAAAATGAAGACCGATGAAAGTTAGAGGAATGCAGCACATTGGTATTTGTTAAGCAAGTTATTTTTTACATTTAATGCATTTTATACATTGTATCTAAAGAAAGTGAAGGTGCCAAATAACATTCAGTTGTTTTTGGCATCCCTATTTATACAGCTATTCTGCATTGTAGGAGTCATACCAGAGTAAGCTGACCAACTGGAATTTTTATTAGGAGGTTAACATTGGCAGCATCACTATTGCTTGTTGTACAGGTTTCCTTTAACAGGTGTCTTGCATGATAACTGGAAATATAGATATCTTTCTACAAATCCTTTTACTTTAGAGAACGTATATGTTATGGGTACTATATGTGGGTGTTGTGTGATGCCAATCACATTTCAGAATAAACACAGACATGTAAAGAACTTCTGGTATAAAGCTTAAGTTGAAGCTTTATTTAAGCAAGCATGAGTCTGTTATTTTAAGGTTGTGAAACCTCTGGTTCAAGTTGCAAATAAAGTCAAGCACTTTGACAAAGTCTTCCATCACAGCACTTATCCTGGGTAGTGACCATTCTGGTAGCCACCATTGAGGTTGCTGCACAGTGAAGCAGACCTACAGCTAACAGTAGATAATATAATTTGTTCATTGTTCTATTTTTCAGCCAGAATGATTATAATGCTAGTGACCATGATGATGAGAGAAATGTTGACATCAATAATGGGTGGATATTGAGAGAAATTAGGCTGTTGACAATGTACTGCAATAACTGTTCTGGAGATTTTTAACTAGGTAAGCAATAATTTTCATTTGTAAAGTAAATCAGTGAATAATTGTCACTGTTCATAACCACATTATGTGTCTATTTTAAAGACACCAGCTAAACATTGATGTGATGTGATTTCCATCAGTGATCTCAATTTTTTCTGATGTTTAGAAGTTTCTCACTTCTGCTTTTATGAAGTATTTTAAAGTGCCATCTAGCAGTGTAAGAACAAATCTTCTTGCAAAATACTGCCCGTTATCTCGTCCTCGCTTGAATAGGGTCCCCTCCTTTACTCCTGCAAGGAAACATAATAGTTCTGTTACCATCAAATGTCAGTTTGTCAAGCTATTTTAGGTTGGTAACATTCTACTGCAAGATATAAGACATTAACGCATCATGCTAGCAATATCCTGTTTCAGCATTTACATGTCATACTCAAAAATACAATTTTTGTCACAAACATGAGCATTTAAAACTGAGCAAAGGATGAAAACTTATATAAGCAGAGAATGTTGGAGCAATCAGATGATCCTAAGGTTGACCACTGGTCAGGTGACTATGGCTGCAATGATCTTCACCTGTAGCAGCCAGTATTTGGGGAAGACTTAATTGTTTTATTCATACTCAAATACCCCAAGGTTCTTGTGTGCTGGATTATCAAATCTGATTGTTAGAAGACAACAGGAGCTAGGGAAAGGCAGTCAACACAGGTAAAGTTCAAAACCCCCAAAAAGTACAGGTAAAGTCAAGCTGAAAGCTGAGATCCTGTTCCTATAAGGCAGATTAAACAGCACGGTGCTTGTGCTTTCTAATCCGTCCCTCTCTAAGCTGTAAAAAACATGGTTTATCCTGCCTGTTTCTGCGTCTTTCTTTTTGTGCTGACCACAGTAATCATGGCTGCTGATCCATAATTACTGTGGTCAGTTTACATGACTCCAACTCCGTCATCCCGTTGCTCCCCTCTCTCCCCCTCTTTCCCTGCCTGTCAGCTCCTGTGTGTGTGTGTGTGTGAGCTGTCTCACCCCCTCCTGCCGCTATTAGTAGCTGGCAGTAAAGGTAAAGAAATATTACTGCCAGGTCCTCTGTTCCATCAACCTTTCCTACACTGTGTAAATGTTTTTGTACGATGCCTGTAAATACTTTATCACACATCTTTTATGACCAGTCACGTCACCTCCCGCTGCGCTCCTCCCCCATCTAAGGGCTACAGTGGGGGGGTTAAGTGGTCAGCACAGTGGTCACGTGAATTTTCTGGCTGACGTCAGAGGAGGATCTCAGCCCCTCCCACTGTAGCCCTTAGATCAGAGAAGGAGCGTGGCTGAAGGTAGCTGGCAGATATTTTCCTTTACCTTTACAACCACTTTAAACCCAACACAAAGAAGTGGGGACAGGGTTGTTGATTTGCTACAGGCAAACAGACTGTTCACTTTGCAAGGGACTTTTTTAAGTGAGCGGAAGGTCTGCTAAATTCCATCATCCAATCATGTGCAAGCATGGGTATCCTTTGCAAAAGTAAAATTTCACTATATTCACTAAGCTCTGGGGATAAGTCTCTTGCAAAACGAACAGCCTATTTGCCTTTAGT
Source organism: Pelophylax lessonae (assembly GCF_965119305.1). Lineage (NCBI taxonomy): Eukaryota > Metazoa > Chordata > Amphibia > Anura > Ranidae > Pelophylax > Pelophylax lessonae. Next base: position 100,061,779 of record NC_138775.1, read on the forward strand.
AAATTGAAACCATTGACTCTGTGGCAGCAAACATCAGGACATACCGGGCCGCCAACAGAGAAAGGTGTCTGATCCCAGATATGACTGACCAATCACTGAGCACACTATTGTGTGCTGGAGCACTTGTGTGTGACGACACACCTAAGGGGATTTAGAAATGTATTCACAGACTTGCTAAGTCACATGTGAAGCAGCAGTACAGCAGGCACAGTCAAGGGGGCCTAAGATGAGTGATCAGGATGTGCAACCTGTGAACAACCTTCAATTAATTCTCCTGAGGAATAAGTGAATGAGAGGAAAGTTGTTTGCATAGACTGAGAAATACATACAGCTGAATTTATATTTACATCTTGATCTCATATAAAAATCAATCTTGTGTCCACACTGGGCCTCCCTACTAAACACTGAGCCATTTATTTACATAAAGGTCTCATTCACATTGGCTTACTACAGTATACATCTATGCTGGGGCTGAGTTTGCCAGCACAGAGATGCACAGATGTTCTGTACATCCCTGTGCAGGCAGTCCCATTAGTGTTTACTGGAACGCAGTAACTGCATGGACACAGCCGCTACTCCTGAATCCACAGCCATGCAGGTGTGTGGACCCAAACACAGATAGGAACAGGAAAGTGAGCAAAAAGGCAAGATTTGCATATAATACCCTTATAACCTGATAACCTGAGCTTCTGCATTTTTTTCATCAATGGCTTGAATTGCCTGTGCTTTGACAGGTTAATTTTAAAGTAAACCTGTGATGTGCCTGTGCAGGGCAAAGCAACATGTTCACTTAAACACAGACTTCCACAGATGCATATATTTCCCTAAATTTTACTCCCCTACAACTTCATTAGGTTCTCAGGAGCTGAATAAAGTAAATTACAGACTGGCAGAGTCAAAGCTTACACAGGAGCTTCAGACTCCCTGTGTGAAAGCAACAATTGGCTCAGTGATGTCACAGGGTGTGCATTCCTCTATGCATTGGATCTTGAGACTTCACCTAAACACTTAAATATAGAAAATTTACCAGTGGCATACTTTAATTTTTCTAAAGAAAAAAGAGGAAAGGAAATAGTGACAGTGCATGGGCTTTATCGTATTGTCAGGTAATTCTCATCGTGATCAGTTGAGAATTCCCTAAAGGATTAAAAATGGGTAGATGTCTGCCTACCTATATAAAGTGCAGAGATGTTATAGAACTGAGTAAGATAAATGAAATATACTGTAGGTGGCTAGTCCTAAATTATGTGATAAACATAAGAGTAAAACTGTCAGGGTGCCAGGAAACCACACGGGGATTCAGGTAAAATAAATCAGTTTATTGAAGCAAACAACAATAAATGCACAGCGAGAGTGAGGAAGTGGGAGCAGGAACAAGCTGGGATCAAGTCTAGAAGCGGGTAGTCATCCAAGCTTGGGTCGAGTCCAGAAGTGGGTAGTCTGCCGATGCCGGGTTGAGAGCCAGGAGAGTTGTTAGCCAAACCAGGTCATATACAGAGGTACACGGAGAACAGAAGACCACTAGCAGAGATGCACCTTGGAGCACAAACACAAGGGCAAGGACTGAAACCCGCCAGGTGATAGATATAGTCAGGTGTGCAGCATCATCACTGCTTGATGCCCAGGCAGCAGGCAAGGGATGATGCAATCAGAGTTTATAAGAGGCAGCAGTCTGCACATTTCCAAGATGGCTGCCAACAGGAGGGCAATGTAAGACCTTGACAGTACCCTCCCATCAATGACGCAGCAAAAAAAACAGTTTCTGAGGAAAGGGAACATGGAAAGCACGGAGAAGGGCTGGAATATGAACATCAGCAGAGGGAACCCAGGAGCGCTCCTCAGGACCATAACCGTTCCAGTGCACCAGGTATTGAACCTGACCTGGGAACAGAAAAGAATCCAAGATGCTGCTAATCTCATACTCCTCATGATTGCCCACAGGAATGGGATGAGGGCGAGGAAGTGAAGAAGTATAGCAATTGCAAACCAGTGGCTTCAAAAGTGACACGTAAAAGACATTGGAGATACGCATGCCAGGGGGAAGACCCAGGGGGTTCACCTTACAAAAGATGCGAAAAGGCCCAACAAAACAGGGTGCCAGTTTTGGAGTGGGCACCCTGAGGTTGAGATTATGGGTCGACAACTACACCCTCTCACTGACCTGGTGCGAAAGAGCAGATAAAGGTTTCTGGTCTGCCTGGAGCTTCTAAAGCTGTGCAGAGACCGGTAAAGACTCTAGAATCTGCACCAAAGAGGAACGGAGGGCATGAAGATGATCCTCCACAGCCGAGATGTCCTGTGGCGAGAACGGCTCGGGCAACACAGCGGGTTGGAACCCATAATTGGCCATGAATGGAGACATTCCGGAAGACGAGTTGATGCCAGAGTTCGTGGCAAACTCCGCCCAGGGAAGCATATCAACCCAATTGCCTTCATGGTCAGAGATATAGCAGCAAAGAAATTGCTCCAGAGCTTGGTTGGAACGCTCAGCGGCACCATTGGACTGCGAATAGTAGGCTGAGGAGAAGGAGCGTCAAATACCCAACTGGGAGCAAAAGGCCTGCCAGAACCTGGAGACAAACTGGCTCCCACGGTCTGAGACAATCTCGTTAGGCAACCCGTGTAAATGGAAGACATACAGGCAATCTCCTGAGCGGTAGGCAGCCGCTTAAATGGAACACAGTGGCACATTTTGGAGAACCAGTCCACAATCATGAGGATAACCGTGTAACCTTGAGATATGGGAAGTTCCACAATAAAATCCATGGCCAGGTGAGACAAGAGACTCTCCATATTGGGAATGGGATGCAGTAGGCCCAAGGGAAGGTGCTGAGGAGATTTGTTCTGGGCCAAGACCGAATAAGCAGCCACATACGCAGCAACATCAGTGCAGAGAGATGGCCACCAGAACTGACATGAAATAGCCCTCCCTGGACAACTCAGAATACTGGCGAGACAAGGCATCAGTCTTAACATTCTTGGACCTGGGCAAATAGGAGACCACATAGTTAAAACGAGACAAGAATAAGGCCCATCTGGCCTAACGGGGTGTGAGCCTCTTGGCGTATGAGAGATACGTCTGATTTTTATTATCGGTGAGAATGAGAATTGGAACCACAGAACCTTCAAGCAAGTGTCTCCACTCTTTGGGAGCCAGGATAATGGCCAAGAGCTCTCTGTCTCCAATCCTGTAATTGCATTCAGCTGGAGACAGCTTCTTGGAGTAGAACCCACAAGGAAGTAAGGGTCCATCGGGTGTTCGACGCTGAGACAGGAGGGCGCCTACTCCCGTCTCAGATGCATCCACCTCTAGGACAGAGGGCAAACCAGCATTGGGATGAGACAGAATGGGAGCCGAAGCGAAAGCAGACTTGTGGGCCTCAAAAGCTTGGATGGCAGCAGGCGTCCAGTTGTGGGAATCGCTGCCCTTCTTGGTCAGATCTGAGATAGGTTTGGCCAAAGAGGAAAAGTTCCTGATAAATTTCTGATAGTAGATGGTAAACCCAAAGGAACGCTAAATGGAACAGAGACCACTGGGGCGAGCCCACTGTAGAACAGCCGAAACCTTCTGAGGGTCCATGGAGAACCCTTCAGCAGAAATCATGTAGCCCAAGAAGGCAACCTGAGACAGGTGGAATTCCCATTTCTCAAGCTTACAGAAAAGCCCATTCTCACTTAACTGTTGCAGCACCCATCTGACATTCAGATAGTATGATTCAATGGAGTCTGAGTAAATCAAGATGTCATCCAAATAGACTACCACACATTGCTGCAACATATCACGAAAAACATCATTGATGAACTCCTGGAAGACAGTGGGCACATTGCACAAGCCCAAGGGCATCACCAGAGATTTGTAATGACCGGTTCTGGTATTAAATGCGGTCTTCCATTCGTCGCCCTCCTTGATCCTTACGAAGTTATACGCAGCCCCTAGGTCAAGGTTGGTAAAGACCGTTGTTCCCTTGAGGCAGTCGAATAATTCAGTAATCCACGGAATCGGTATGCATTCTTGACCGTAATGCGATTGAGACCTCTACAATCAATGCAAGGTCTCAACTCACCCCTCTTTTGTGCATCCGCAACGTACTCCTCCATGACCTTATTCTCCGCAAACGAGAGAGGATAAACCCTGCCACGAGGGGGAATGGCACCAAGTTGCAAGTCTATGGCACAATCGTATGGACAATGAGGAGGAAGAGTACCAGCGTGCACCTTGTCAAATACATCTTAAAACAATATTCAGTAGGCAGCACTGAATCTGAGGAGTTACAAAGAACCTTAACAGGCCTATGGATACAAACAGTGCCACACTGTGGAGACCAAGAGAGGATCTCGACCGACTGCCAATCAAAGGTCGGATTGTGTTTCTGAAGCCAAGGGTACCCCAAAACAACAGAGTAGTGTGGGGACGAAATAACCTGGAAATAGGTCGACTCCCTTTGAACAGCCCCATTTGACATATCAACCAGAACAGTCTCATGTGTAACCTGTGCCGGTTGCCATCAAATAGCCTCGATAACTAGTGAAGTAACACAAGGCTGCAAGGGTATGGAATTCGCAGTAGCAAACGTACTGTCAATAAAAATAACCTCCAGTGCCGGAGTCTAGCAACGCCTGAGTAAACACCAAACCCGCTGCCCAGGAGAGGACAACTGTGATTAGCAGTTTATCTTTACGGGGGACGAGGAAATTCCACCTAAGATCTGCACCCGACTGGACCTTAGGTGCCAGCGTTTCCCAGACGGGTCGGACAGGATTTCAGGAAGTGCCCAACAAGACCGCAATATGGGCACCGGCCCTCCCTCCTCCTAAGGCCCGCTCAGCCTCAGAAAGGCGAGTGAACCCCAGCTGCATGGGTACACAGCCAGACGCACCATCCCCAGGAAGTGTGGGGGGTGAGGCAAACGCACCATCCCCAGGAAGTGTGGGAGGTGAGGGAGGAATGGGTGGGAAAGAAAACGTAGGAGCCAATATGGTAGGAGGCCTCCGCAGGCTCTCCTTAAACAATGGTCTCTCAATGAGCCTGGTATTAATCAAAATCAGGAAGGAAATGGGAGCCTCTGGCTCATCAGGGAGATCCTTGGCTGCAATCTCATCCTTCAATGAATCGGAGAGACCTTGAGAGAAGACAGCCACCAGAGCCTCATTTTTCCAGCCCACCTCTGCTGCCAGGGTACGAAATTCGATGGCATACCTGGCAACGATTCGCGTACCCTGTTGAATGGACAGGAGCAGTTTAGCAGCAGGTGCAGAGTCAGCAGGCACATCGAAAACCCTACGAAAGGAGGCAAAAAAACTTTGGTAATCGTGTATCACAGGATTATCTTTCTCCCATAAGGGATTCGACCAGGCCAATGCCTCGTCTGAGAGCAATGAGATTAAGATACCCACCTAAGACCTGTCAAAAGGAAACGCCTGAGGAACCATTTCATAATAAATGGCCACTTGGTTTAGGAAGCCACGACACTGACTCAGTTCACCCCCATAGCGCTGCGGGAGGGTGGCTAAACCAATCATTCCTCTGGTAATAGCGACTCCAGCTGCAACTGCAGGAGCGGCAACAAGAGCAGCAGCAGGTACAAGAGGAGGAACCACCTGCCTTGCAGCACCAGGAGCAAGCTGCGCTGTATGTGAAAGCAACGTCTGCAACGCCTGAGTGAATTGACCCAAAAGGTGATCTTGTTGATCAAGCCTGGTAACCAGCAAGGGGAGTGTAGGAGCACCTGCATCGTCAGCATTCTTGGCCCTTGTGTACTGTCAGAGTGCCAGGAAACCAGACCACACGGGGATGTAGGTAAAATAAAGCAGTTAATTGGAGCAAACAACAAACGGACAGCATGAGTGTGGAAGTGGGAACAGGAACAAGCCGGGGTCAAGTCCAGAAGAGGGTAGTCATCCAAGCCAGAGTCAAATCCAGAAACGGGTAGTCTGCCGATGCCGGGTTGTCTGCCAATGCCGGGTCGAGAGCCAGGAGAGTCGTCAGGCAAGCCAGGTAATACATGGAGGAACACGGAGAACAGAAGACTGCTAGCAGAGATGCACCTCAGGACACAAACTCAAGGGCAAGGACTGAAACCCATCAGGTGACAGATATAGTCAGGTGTGCAGCATCATCACTGTGTGACGCCCAGGCAGCAGGCAAGTGATGATGCAATCAGAGTCTATATGAGGCAGCAGTCTGCACATGTCCAAGATGGCTGCCAACAGCAGGGCAAGGTAAGACCTTGATAAAAACAAAATAAAATGATCCTGGCATGTTAAATTCATGGCATTTCTGAAATATCATTCTCAGGTTTTGCTAATGATATTTTTGTTATCACACCTTCCAGGAGAAATACATAGTGTTCTTTAAAATCACAACAAACTTTAGTATCTTTTTGTATTTGCGGTTTATCCAACTCCACCCCCCTTCCCCCACATTCCTTCTCACCATTAAGAAGGTCATCTGAACTTTCCTTTTTAATGAATTCTTTACGTTCATATTTAGCTCGTATCCATTGCTCTCGCAACACGCTGTAAACAAGGAAAAGATAAAAAATGAAAAAAACATAATGTAACATGAGAATGATAACAGGAAAACCAAAGAGTATTAGAAGCCTAGAGAAAAAGTAGTGAGATGAGGAAAAGATATTGTAAATGTTCTGCTTGACAGCAAGTGGGACATTCATAAAGTGACAGGATCAGTTTGCTTACTGGCAGTCTAGATGTGTGGGTCTGTAGAAATACACAGGGATATACGCCTCATATATTGCTTTGGCTGCATCATTTCCGTGCTTTTGTAAAAACTGAAAACGTAAGAAGCAGGTAATTAAGCAAATTTAAACAAGTAAAAAAGGTGATAAAACATTTGGGGTTTGTTATTTGAATAAATGGAAACACAGCAATGATTGGAAATATTTAAGCTGGCCATACACAGTATAATCCCTGGAATTCAAAAAGACTTGCACAGCCAGACTTTGCGAAAGTGTCGCACGTGTTCTAAAAGTGATGCAGCATGTGCCAAAGAGTTCAATCTTTGTTTATTCAGACCAGAGAATTTTGTTTCTCATCATCTGAGAGTCCTTCAGGTGCCTTTTGGCTAACACCAGGCAGGCTGTCATGTGCCCTTTACTGAGGAGTGGCTTCTGTCTGGCCACTCTACTATACAGGCTTGATTGGTGGAGTATTGCAGAGATGGTTGGTTTTCTGGAAGGTTCTCCTCTCTCCACAGAGAAACGCTGGAGCTCTGTCAGAGTGACCACTGGGTTCTTGGTCCACTCTCTGACTAAGGCCCTTCTCCCCCGATTGCTCAGTTATGCCGGGCAGCCCACTCTAGGAAGAGTCCTGGTGGTTCAAAACATCTTCCATTTACAGATGATGGAAGCAACTGTGCTCATTGGGGCCTTCAATGCTGCAGAAATTTCTCTGTACCCTTCCCCAGATCCTGTCTTGGAGGTCTACAGACAATGTCTTGGACTTCCTGACTTGGTTTGTGCTCTGACATGCACTGTTAACTGTGGGACCTTATATAGACAGGTGTGTGTCTTTCCATAATCATGTCCAATCAACTGAATTTACCAGAAGTGGACACCAATCAAGTTGCAGAAACATCTCAAGGATGATCAATGGAAAGAGGATGCACCTGAGCTCAATTTTGTCATGACAAAGGCTGTGAATACTTGTGTACATGTGAGTTTTGTTCATAAATTTGCAAAGATTTAAAACAAACTTCTTTCACATTGTCATTATGGGGAATTGTTTGTAGAATTTTGAGGAAAATAATTAATTTATTCAATTTTGGAATAAGGTTGTAACATAACAAAATGTGGAAAAGGTAAAGTGCTGTGAATACTTTCGGATGCACTGTATACAGGTCTTGAGGCTTTGTCTTCACATACTACATATCTCAGCCAATTAGTAATGCTTAAACGGTAACACAATACAGGAAGAACACTTTGGCAACTCATCAGAGACCATAGGTTGAGCTGGAAGCAGCCCACCTGTGCCAATACTAGCTGCTAATACATACTGTCCTGGGAACCTGGGTAACTCTGTTTCTATCATCATGCTATATACTGCCAGATCTGTTTGCCATTTAATGTACCCTGTGAGGGACGATTTTCTGTTACTATTTGGAAGACTAAAAGTCCTTAAGAAATCCTTAAAAGGGTAAGTTCACCTTTACAGAAAATCTGTAAAGTGAACTTACAATGGACCCTTGATAAAGTCACGTTAATGCTGTGACGCAACACGTCGGGAGAAGCGTCTGACGTCACTTCCGGTCTTCGGCTGAGACCGGAAGTCCCTGGATTACATTGCCTGACCACTGCCACGCTACTTTATGCTGTTATACCACTTATTTAATGTGAGTTCATTACTTTTTACCTTATCAAATAAATGTTTTAAACATACTACACTATGAATTGCTCCCTCTCAAACCCTACCCAGGATATTCCCCCTTGATGTTTGAAGCTGGTTTTCCAAAGGATCTAAAGGGACCACCACTGGACCTCTATTCCTATATTGGAGACCCTATTACCTATTGGTACAAACGCTCATTAAGAGTGTTTTGGAGGTGAGCGGCCATTTCACTCATTTATGGATTTATGCTCACCACCACAGTGCTACTAGTTTCCCGCACCATAGGACTTTCCCGCATATCCAGCAATATCTCTTCACCAGCACCTTCTCTTATGAACTTTTTTTCTTGATGAACTTATGAACATTTTATTACATTTTTTATCTCCATTAACTTTTTGCTTTTTTACTATTTTACCCAAAAATATTTTTTGCGTCTTTTTTGGGTTTATAAATTTTATTCATTTTTGGCACTTTATATAATTGAATATATTTATAATGTGCACTATTATCACTTTTATTATGATCAGACCATTCTTTATTGGATCTGTTTTTCTTTATTAGCACGGTGCACTTTATAGTTCACTTTCACTATTTCCCCCTCAGTGATTTTTTATCACCTATGTCATTGTGGCTATATTATTTATGCACTTGTATGCACTGTGCACTTTACCACAGCTCTCTATAATTATTTAGCATTTATATTCAGTATTTATGACATTTGTTTTCATCTATTTGCTCTCATCAATTTATTTGTTGATTTTTATTGTGGTTTTAATTGGCACTATTGTCACGGTGCACATCACTGCATCACTTTTATTTATATTGATTTTGCTGCTACTTTGCTTAGTTATCTATTTAGATGTATTATGTATTTTTATGATTCCATTATTTATTGGGGTTGATTGAGCGCCGGTTCTATTTATATTTTCAATTTTCCTTTTGTATGTGGAGACACTACTAGGAATTCGCTGCTTATCACTTGGCCCCATCTTTTTAGTTTACTACATTCTTTATATATATTTTTTTTACTCTACATACCATATTATATATTTCTCTGGTCCCCCTATTACATCTGGTTGATGGTTAGCGCATAGGTTTATCCTATTTTTATGTTTGTCCCAAGTATGTCTGAATCCGCTTACTGTTGACTGACTCACTACCTCTGCTGGAAGTCTATTCCAAACATCAGCTACTCTTTCGGTAAATAAATACTTTCTAAGCTTAGTTTTGAACCTTCTTCCTGCTGGTTTAAGGTCATGTTCTGTGTTCTTGATCTTGATCCTGCCATCCTGAACCTTTTAGTAACCTCTCAATGTATTTAACGTAATGAAGCTCTGGAAGACATAAAACTTCACCTAATAATCTTTTGTGTTACAAACTGGGCAACTTAAAGTTTTATTTGTTGATCATTGATTGTAATTGAAGCCCTCTTGGACTCAACATGACTTCTTCACTTTTGGTAATTTTACACCCTTGCTTTCTGGTTTGAGTTCCTTTTTCTTTCTGTCAGTGGCGGCTGGTGAAAATTTTTTTTCTGGGGGCGCAAACTTACCTGCAAACGGACCCTCCAGCCTGGGTTGTCACGGCTCCCCTAATACCCAGCGACTTCCATGTTCCAAATCCAAAAGCGGCTCGATCCCCCGCTGAGAAAAACGGATTCCGTCCAATGGACGGAGTGTGTGAAAGAGCCCTAAAAGTTGAACTCTAGGTGACCTATTTGCTTCATATTGGTATTTTTTTTTAAGACAGTCATTGGTTTACTGGGCAAGAGTTTACTAGGATAGAATTCAGACAGTTCCAGACATTGTGTCTGCAAATGTAGATGTCCATTTTTTTTTATTTATGGTAAATACATTGACGTATGTTTTGACATCCAATCATATTGTACTACATGTAATTCTATGGTCAAACATTCTTTAAAAAATGAGCCTGCGAGCTCTATATTTCTGAGCAAATAATGACTTTGCTCCCAGCTGCAGCTAATATTATTAAACCTCCTGCTCTTTTGGAAATTCATTGCCTGGTTGTATGTTACTTTTCTACATCACCGCAGGAGATGTGTGCAGGTGCCATTAATCCAAATGACCTGCCGCATGCACTAAAAAAGGGGTGCAATTCCAAAATGATGAAAAAAACTAATAACCATCAAACAAGTAGAAATATAAAAATTTGATATACTGAAACTTATAATTGTCCACAGCAGCACAAAGTCTTCTATAACAAAACAAAATCAGTGATCCAAAAATCAAATCAATAGTGCAAACAGTGTCCAATGAAGTCCTCTCAAAGCATTTCCATGCAACACCGGTGATGTCTTATTAGAAATATGTCACCAAGAATTCCACCACTGCCATGAGTCAAATCCGACCCATTCCTATATGACAGCAACTCACCAGATCGTATTGCCCTCCATTCTCATGAGTGGACAAATACTCCTAAAAATCAATTGTTGATTATTTCCTCCCATAAGGAAGAAAAATATATTTCCAATATATTTAGGGAAAAATGTTTAGCAATATATTGAATATGGCCAAAATTGTAGCATTTCAAATATATTTCCAATATATTTGGGAAAAATAAATTAAAAATGTTTTTTTAAATATATTTTAAATATATTTTTCTTCCATGTGGGCTTGGTAAGCCACTGCACTTCTCCAACCTTCTCCAACCCTCTGCCCCGTGTCCGCTGTCTCCCCTGATCCGTGTCCCGCCGGAGGCGCCTGAGACGCAGCCGTTTCCTGGTTGTCTCAGCCAGGGACTGGCTTATTACATATGTAGAATAAAATACTTTGTGCTGCTACATTTTAAGTTATATCTCATTTTTATATTTTCAGTTATTTGATTTCTCAGTCTTCGTTGCAAATTAGAAGATGCACTAATCCACAATGCCTATAGCTACAGAGGTTTATGATGGCTAGTTTTAAAGTGCTTTCATTGCTTTTTCAGAACATTTTAATGTGCATAGTCTTAGCACAGGCTCACTTTAAAGTGATTGTACAGCTTAAATTTTTTTTTTTTTTTTTTTAATAACCAATATATTTACCTGTTCTGTGCAATGGTTTTGCACAGAGCAGCCCAGATCCTCCTCTTCTTGGGTTCCCGACGGTGTTTCTGACCCCCCCCCCCCCCCCCCCATGAGTGTCCCCATAAGAAGCTGCTTCCCATGGGGGCAGTCGTGCGTGCTGAGTTCCGAGTTGGGCTGTTTGCTTCTGTTCAGAAAAACAGTCCGGCCCAGTCCCCTCACACTCTTTAACAGCAGCAGGAGCCAATGGCTTCAGTTGCTCTCAGTAAAGCCTCTGAGAGTCGGGAGCGGGGAAAAGAGCTGCTGCAGACGTGCACAACTCTGGACCTAGATCAGGTTCAGGTAAGTATTTAGGGAGCAGCATTTCTTAGCTCTGAGGAAGGGGGTTAGCCCTCGAAACGTGTCAGCCTAGCCACAGCAGCTCCATGTGGTTCGCTGCATGCCATCCAGCATTACGCAGTGCCTGGCTATGTGGAGACTTTATATTGATTATGTCGATATGTGTATCATTCACACTTGTTTTGTGAGTATATTTTACACATTTTACTATTTTAATAAATGGTTTTAGTGGTAATGCACTAGGTCGGTGCACCCCTCTTTTTGTTATCTTTTCAAGTTTGTATCGGATACCCTTGGTCCTGAGGTGTCAGGCAGCAAGACCCTTAGTCATAGCCATCCAAACCCGTTGGTAACTTTCCTCTCTCTTCCCATATACTGCACTTGAGTGCAGGAGAATTGAACTACATTTTGGAGTATTTAGGGGGGCTGGGAGGCCAATATTAAAAGAGAATGCATTAAGGTAAAAAAGAAAAAAAATGTTTTACCTTCACAAGCAAGGTAATTTAAGTAGGGAAATTGTCAAAAAGACCAAAGCAAATCAGTATATAAGTAACTAACAAATCTCTCTCACCGGGTGCTAACTCTCTTTAAATGTAACTTGTAAAAGTAAAAAGATGAAAAGAGGTTAACGGAGAGTTGACCTAGTATATCATATAATATACAAAACTTTATTTAATCTTCATTTAAAACTACAAGTCCAAAACCTAAACATAAATGTTGAAAAAATATATTATCTCAAACCTAATTAAAGAAGCCAGACACTCTTCACCTACTATACCCAGCTAACTGACACCGTCGTATACAGTATCTCACAAAAGTGAGTACACCCCCCACATTTTTGTAAATATTTAATCTTTTCATGTGACAACACTGAAAAAATGACACTTTGCTACAATGTAAAGTAGTGAGTGTACAGCCTGTATAACAGTATACATTTGCTGTCCCCTCAAAATAACTCAACACACAGCCATTAATGTCTAAACTGCTGGCAACAAAAGTGAGTACACCCCTAAGTTAAAATGTCCAAATTGGGCCCAAAGTGTCAATATTTTGTGTGGCCACCATTATTTTCCAGCATTGCCTTATCCCTCTTGGGCATGGAGTTCACCAGAGCTTCACAGGTTGCCACTAGAGTCCTCTTTCACTTCTCCACGATGACATCACAGAGCTGGTGGATGTTAAAGACCGTGCGCTCTTCCACATTCCATTTGAGGATGCCCCACAGATGCTCAATAGGGTTTAGGTCTTGAGACATGCTTGGCCAGTCCATCACCTTTACCCTCAGCTTCTTTATTAAGGCAGTGGTCATCTTAAAGGTGTGTTTGGGGTTGTTATCATGTTGGAATACTGCCCTGCGGCCCAGTCTCCGAAAGGAGGGGATCATGCTCTTCTTCAGTATGTCACAGTACATGTTGTCATTCATGGTTCCCTCAATGAACTTTAGCTCCCATGTGCCAGCAGCACTCATGCAGCACCACACCATGACACCCCCACCACCATGCTTGACTGTAGGCAAGACACACTTGTCTTTGTACTCCTCACCTGGTTGCTGCCACACACGCTTGACACTATGGTATCTGAAACAAATACGTTTATCTTGGTCTCATCAGACCACAGGACTTGGTTCCAGTAATCCACGTCCTTAGTCTGCTTGTCTTAACCAAACTGTTTGCAGGCTTTCTTGTGCATCATCTTTAGAAGAGGCTTTCTTCTGGGACTACAGCCATGCAGACCAATTTAATGCAGTGTGCGTTGTAAGGTCTGAGCACTGACTGGCTGACCCCCCACCCCTTCAACCTTTGCAGCAATGCTGGCAGCAATCATGTGTCTATTTCCCAAAGACAACCTCTGGATATGACACTGAGCACGTGCACTCAACTTCTTTGGTCAACCATGGCGAGGCTGATCTGAGTGGAAGATGTCCTGTTAAACCGCTGTAAGGTCTTGGCCTCCATGCTGCAGCTCAGTTTCAGGGTATTGGCAATCTTCTTATAGCCTAGGCCATCGTTATGTTGAGCAAAAATTCTTTTTTCAGATCCTCAGAAAGTTCTTTGCCATGAGGTGCCGTGTTGAACTTCCAGTGACCAGTATGATAGAGTGAGAGCGATAACACCAAATTTAACACACCTACTCCCATTCACTGCTGAAACCTTGTAACACTAACGAGTCACATGACACCAGGGAGGAAAAATTACCAATTGGGTCCAATTTGGACATTTTCACTTAGGGGTGTACTCACTTTTGTTGCCAGCGGTTTAGATATTAATGGCTGTGTGTTGAGTTATTTTGAGGGGACAGTAAATTTACACTGTTATACCATCTGTACACTCACTACTTTACATTGTAGCAAAGTGTCATTTCTTCAGTGTTGTCACATGAAAAGATATAATAAAATATTTACAAAAATGTGAGTGGTGTACTCACTTTTGTGAGATACTGTATATCCAGGATATATATATATATATATATATATATATATATACACAGTATATATATATAATCAGAAAAAAAGTTGTTAAAGCACTTCCTCATAACATCATAATATGAAACAACAACATTACCAAGTCACATTTGAATCCCAATACTGGGGAAAATACTTGTTTTTTCACTTGCAAAATTTCCTTGAAGGGAAAACATGCATAAGAATTTTCCACTGGACAAGTCTGTCCTCAACAGGAACTTTATAGACAACATCAGCTTTGACAAAAATGTACTTGATCTTACATGACTAATAATATTTAAATCTTTGAAAAATTCAAGTAACAGATACTGTATGTGAGTTATGTTGAATTTGTGTCTGCTAATAATGATTTTATTGTAATTTTAGCTAAATATATTTTTAATCACTTCCGGACTGCCCGCCGCAGTTTTACGTCGGTACTTTTACGTTAACTACCATTTTTTTGGCAGCAGATAGCTGCCATAACCCCGGCATTTTTGTACAGGGCGGGTGGTCCTCTTTCACATAAAAGTGGTCCCAGCAAAAGATTCACCACAGGATCACTTTTATAGGCGGCGGGAGAGGTGCTCCCTCCCACTGCTTCCCAGTCGTTTTCCCCGCTTACCAGAGCCGTCGGTCCATCCATGTCCAAGACAGGAAGTAGAGTGAGGACAAGATGGCCCCCACTTGACTCTATGGCCTTGGAGAACCAGAACGACGTCATACGTCTCTTCCTCGCAACTGCCTTAAAGGGCCCCTTTTTTTTTTTTTGCTTTTAAGTGTAGATGTGAGATCTGAGGTCTTTTTGACCCCCAGATCTCACATTAAAGAGGACCTGTCCTGCTTATTTCTATTACAAGGGATGTTTACATTACTTGTAATAGGAATAAAAGTGATCAAAGCATTTTTTTTTAAGGGACACTGTAAAAATAAAAAATAAAAGGTAAAATAAATAATAAACAAAAATGTAATGCGTCAGTTCCTCCAAGCTCACGCACAGAGGCGAACGCATACGCAAGTTGCGCCCACATATGTAAACGGTGTTTAAACCACACATGAGGTATCACCATGATCCTTAGAGTGAGAGCAATAATTCTAGCTCTAGACCTCCTCTGTAACTCTAAACTGGTAACCTTTAGAAATTTTTAAAGCGTCGCCTATGGAGATTTTTAAGTACCAATGTTTGTTACCATTCCACGAGCGTGCGCAATTTTGAAGCACGACATTTTGGGTATCTATTTACTCAGCATAACATTGGTTCAGAGAAAATGGATGTTGGGCGCTTCTGACCAAACAAGAGGAGGGGGGAATCCACCGCAGTAAGGGGGGCGCAGGGGATGTCTCCAGATTCTTGGTGTGGACTGTCAGGGATGGCTGGGTACAAGGCAGCACTGGCAGGAAAAACTCAGAAAATTCCGCTGGCAGAAGTGAGAAGAGAAACAGGCGCCACTGTAACAAGCCAAAGGTTTTTTATTGCACAAAATTACATAGTATCTTACACAGTAGTAAGCTCCAGTCCATGTAGCAGCATCCCCTGCAGCACGATCCGGCCGTCCACCGTCCCGGAAATGACGTCACGGGAAGCTGGTCCAAGGAGCTGGTTACACCGGAAGCCGCAATGGAACGCAGGCTACCGGAAATTACGCAACGCGTTTCGGAGCATGCGCACTCGGCTCCTTCCTCAGGCGTGAGCGGCCGCCTAAGTAAGGCAGCCTACAATCGGTTGTCATGGAAATCAAGACAAAGCGGCGCAATACTCTGCGGGACCAGCTACGAGGCCAGCCATGTCCGGAGAGTACACACAGCGCTCCAGATAATACAAGGGGCTGTAGGAACTGGGGCTTCTTTTGTATGCAAACAGCAATTATTAAAAGACAATAACACACTTCAAACATATTATAATAACATGTATAAAAATATATGTCATTCAAGGCAGATGCGTTTTGACATATCTGTATCAAGGAAATTTTATCTATACAAAGAAAAAAGTTGAAAAAGAAAAAAATTATAAAAAAGAGAGAGAGAAAAAGAAAAAGCTACCTTATTACAATAAACAATAACTGGTACCATGGGCTCATGAATAAATTCACAGAATTTGTAAGATTTATACCATGCGCTCACAATAACAATTCATTTTCCCATGGTCCGTAGGGAATTGACACACATAATAGGGGGGACTTATTATATAATTATGAACATAAAAATCGCATAGAGGTGTGCAAGGTGCCTATGAAGAAACACCTACACTCAACATTTTTAAAAAAATAAAAAGCTATAAAAACTTATTCAATATTAAAAAGTATATATATATATATATATATATATATATATATATATATATATATATATATATATACATATATATATGTGCTCGTGTAGTATGTAAAGAAAGGGTAACAGGAATAAAAGAAGGGAAGGGGACAAGAATGGGGGTATTAAAAAAATGCACTGACTCATAGGATGGTATTGATATCTAACTCCTCATTCAGTCCCCCGGGCGCGAGGACATTCAGGGCGTATATCCAGTAGGTTTCCCTACTACACGGACGCCTGAACCTCTTGGCCTTAGAGGGACCTTTTGGAATAGCCTCAATCACCCAGACATATAATCCCTTGGTGGACTTGCCATGGTGATGGAGGAAATGTCTGGGGACGCTATGGTGGTCTTTGCCATCCTGAATATAGCGTCGATGCTGACCAAAACGTGCTCTAAGAGTCCGTATGGTCCTGCCAACATAGTGCAGGCCACACGGACATACCAAGCAGTATACCACAAATTCCGAGGAACAGGTATGGAATTCATTAATCCCATACCTGTTCCCCCCAACCACAAACTCCTTCTGTCCATGCTTCACATATTGACATGTCAAGCATTGTAGTTTACGGCACTGGTACATACCAGTGACGTTGAAGAAGGTTAGAGAGGGGGAAGCATATTTTTTGGATTTTAACTTGCTAGGTGCAATTTTTGTTTTTATATTAGGGGCCTTTCTATATGAGAAGCGGGGTTTGTCAGGAAGTACTGCTTTTAGGTGAGGGTCTTGGACCAGGAGTGGCCAATGTTTTTTGACCACCCGTTCCATTTGTCGATGGTGGTTATGGAATTGGGTTGTAAATCTCATCTGTGTACCTTCAGCTCCAGTCTTAGTACGCTTAGCAGTCTTTGGTGCTATGTATTGAGAGAACGCCTGCTCAACGATAGTGTCTGGGTACCCCTTTTCAAGGAACTTGGTTTTGAGGGCTGTACCCTGTACCTCATAGTCCGAAGTTTTAGTACAGTTATGTCTTAATCTACAAAATTGACTTTTCGGAATATTGTCTAGCCAACGAGGGTGGTGACAACTCTGATAATGCAACAAAGAATTCCCTGCAGTCGGTTTTATATAATTCTTAGCTAATATATTGTGATTATCGTGATGGAGATCCAAGTCAAGGAAAGCCAAATGGTCAGGATCGACCACAGAAGTGAACTTTAATCCCATGTCGTTGTTATTACAGTGGGAAACAAAATTCAAAACTTCTGAAGCCTCTCCATCCCAAATAATGACGATATCGTCAATATACCGTCCAAAGAACACTATATGAGGGGTGTAGGGATTGTTGTTGAGCACAGATCGGGTTTCCCAATGTCCCATGGTGAGATTCGCATACGATGGAGCGAAATTGGCTCCCATCGCTGTGCCCATAATCTGTAAATAATAGTCATCATTGAACAAAAAATAATTATGTGAGAGACAAAATAAAGTGGCTTGCATTATGAAGTCTGCCTGTTTTGGATGGATAGTATCATCCTGACTGAGATAGAACTCCAGAGCCCTCATGCCAAGAGCTTTCTCTCTCACATTGTTCGTTCAATGTTACCGCATGCTCACAAGCCTTGTCTTATGCTGCCGGAGCCTCCAGCTATTCTCTTTACCTGGAACAGACCGGAACCTCGCTACTGATCCCGTATCTCGCTACCGGATCACTCCCTCACTACCGGACCCCTCTACTTACTAACCTTACTAGTGATAAGTACCCCACAGGGGATTCCTCCATAACTAACTTACACTATCTATCTTCTGCACATTAAGGACTGTTACTATCTATGCATACTAATTCTATCATCTGCACTGTTACATAGATTGCTAGCTCTTGAGTCTACTACCATCTATCCTTGCACTGTGTTAGTCTATCCTGTATATGTCATCTACTGTCCTCACCACCTGTTACCATACATGATTACTAACCTATCTGCATTCTACCTATTACCATCTACTACTCTCCTGAACATTACTATCAAGTGCTTATCATTGCTGTCACTGCTCACACCTGTCCCTTCAGCACATCACCTCCATACTGTCATATACATCCCATCACTCCAGGAACATCTTATTGAGTGTGTGTATATCTGTATGCTGAAGCAGACAGGCCCACAGTGATGAGTCTGGAGAGTTGGATCTGGTATTTCAACACATCTCTACATGACTACTGAGTGGAGATTCTGCAGCTGCAACTCCAGCTTACTATAGAAACGCAGGAGCGTTACAGATTGAACGAACCTAAAAAATGGATTCAGCAGAATTACCCACTCAAGTGACACAATTAACACAAGTAAATGCATTAATACTTGCTCTTACTGAAGTAAAAGATGAAAATCAGACTCTGAGACAGCAGGTAACCCGTCTTTCACAGCTTACTGCTGCTCAGCCCCCTGAACCTAAAATAAACCCTCCTCTAGTGTTTACAGGTGATCGGAAAAAATTTTGTGAATTCAAAAACGCATGTCAATTGCTTTTTTTGCTAAACCCTCGTACTTACCCTACTGATCAAATTAAAGTTTGTACCGTTATTTCATACTTAACGGGTGATCCACGGGCCTGGGCAGACTCTCTCTTTGAGAAAGATGATCATCTTCTCAACTCCTATCCTTTATTCCTAGCGGAACTCGTTAGCTTATATGAAGACCCCAATAGGCAGTACTGCTGATATCCAATTGAGGGCTTTAAAACAAGGAAGGAGACCTGTTGAAGACTTTGTAGCAGAGTTCAAAAGATGGACCCTTGATTCAGGGTGGAATGATACATCTCTGCGAACTCAGTTCAGACTCGGGTTGTCAGAAGCCGTTAAAGACGAGCTCGCCCGAGCGGATTTACCTGGCACTTTGGATGCCTTAATACAACTCAGTATCAACATTGACAGGCGACTGCGAGAAAGAAAGGCTGAGAAAATGGGAATGCCATTATCTAGTCCTTCTCGGATTTCGGCCGTTGACCCTACTCCTATGGAGGTAGGAACCATACGCCCACCTTTATCAACTACTGAACAAGCCAGGAGAAGATCCAGAAACCTCTGCATGTACTGCGCATCCCCGGATCATTTGATAAGCGTCTGTCCCCTTGTCCGCAAAAAAGAGGGTGAGTGTTCACATGTCTTGCTAGGGGGATTAACGACTTCCTTTTCTAATCCCTATCTCTTTGTTCATTTAACATTACAGTGGGACCAGACTAGGATTACCACCAAGGCTATGATCGACACAGGATCTTGTGGGAACTATATCGATACACGTTTTGTTACTTTAAATAAAATACCTATTATTTCAAAACCTAAACCTGTCTCTGTTAGTTTCATTAACGGTATTCCGTTATCTTCTGGTCCAATCACCAATCAGACACAAGCACTCCTTGTCACTGCTAACGAGTCTCATATGGAGACCACCACTTTTGATGTACTATCTTCACCCCATTTTCCCATTATTTTGGGACTTCCCTGGTTACACACACATCAACCAACCATAGATTGGAAAACACGGACTCTAACTTTCCCTTCTCACTATTGCGAGATTACGTGTAACCTCCCATCTTATGGAAAGATCCTGTCTGTGGTGTCAGATGAGATTGCACCACTATGCTATCAGGATCTGTCTGAAGTCTTCCTTGAGAAAAATGCTCAAGTGTTGCCTCCCCATAGGGATTATGATTGCACTATCGATCTACTCCCTAACAGCAAATTGCCTTTCGGTCATGTTTATCCTCTTTCCCAGGATGAACTCTCTCATCTCAAGGAATACTTGGATGAGAATTTGACAAAAGGGTTCATCAGACCCTCTACTTCTTCCACAGCTGCAGGACTTTTCTTTGTCCGCAATAAGGATTCAAGTCTTAGGCCTATTATCGATTATAGGCAATTAAATACCATTACGATAAAGGATCGCTATCCTTTACCGCTCATCCCTGAACTCATTGAACAAGTGCGTGGGGCTACCTACTTCTCTAAATTGGACCTAAAAGGGGCATACAACCTAATCCGAATCCGTGACGGAGATGAGTGGAAGACAGCATTCAGAACCAGATACGGATTATTCGAATATCTTGTGATGCCATTCGGGTTGTGTAATGCTCCTGCAGCTTTTCAACGGTTCATAAACGACATCTTTAGAGACTTACTTGATGTCTGTGTTGTGGTATATCTGGACGATATACTTATCTATTCTCGATCTTTGTCTGAACATATAAAACATGTAAGACTTGTGTTATCCAGATTACTCGCACACAATCTATACGTGAAATTAAAAAAATGCCTATTTCATAAAGAAGAAATATTATTCCTAGGATACATCATATCCAAAACCGGAATCAAGATGGATATGAGCAAGATATCCTGTATTCTGGATTGGCCTATACCAACAACTCGTAAGGCATTACAGCGATTCCTTGGATTTTCAAACTTCTATAGGAAGTTCATCAAGAACTTCTCTGCTATTGTGAGACCTCTCACACAACTTACAAGTATAAAGAAACCATTCAAATGGTCAGAAGAAGGGGGGCGTGGCCTGGAGCGTGATGGGATAAGTCGCATGTGGTGAGAGCTCCGTCTACCCGATCTCCGCTATACTCATCCTGACCCGATATCCTGGACTATACTCACCTTTTCTCGTTCCCTGACTTCTCCTGACCCTCCGGGCACTATGTCTCCGCCTAAAAGAGGCACGATGGCCGGTTCCCAGCTTGAGAAGTTTCGCCGGCAGGATCCGGCCTCGCCGGCCCAAGATGGCGCCGGCTCCTCCACCCCGCCAAAGCCTACGACGGAGGAGACCTCCAGGGTGCTAGAGGCCATCTCCCTATGTCAAAGTACCCTTACCTCCAAGATCGAGGAGGTCAAGGTCGACATTTTGTTGATCAGGCAGGACATGTCCGCGCTGCGCGACCGGGTCACCAAGGCTGAGACGCGGATCAGTGCGGCTGAAGATATCCTGCATCCCCTGCAGCACTCCGCCGAGGACATCACACGGCAACTTCAGCAGCTCCACTCCAAGCAGGATGACAAGGAGAACCGGCTACGAAGGTGCAACCTTCGGTTCATTGGCCTGCCTGAACGTGCTGAAGGTACTGACTCGGCTGGATTCCTGGAAGATCTCCTTGTGCAGTGTTATGGCCGTGACTCTTTCTCTGTGATGTTTGCAGTGGAGAGAGCCCACCGCATCCCTGCACGTCCCCCTCCCCCTGGTGCCCCGGCCCGCACACTTATTGCCAAGTTCCTCAACTTTCGGGATAGGGACAAGATTCTTCGCTTATCCAGAGACAAGGGGAACATTCCCTTCCAGCAGGGCCATGTCGCTGTGTTTCCGGATTTCTCTGGGGAGGTTCAGCGCCAACGGGCCCGGTTCCTGGAGGTGAAACGCCGCATGAGAGCTCTACATTTAAAATATGCTATGCTATATCCAGCTCGCCTTCGGGTGGAAGTGGATGATCAAGTTCAATTCTTTGAAGACCCTGCCTTGGCCATGGACTGGCTGGACCGGCGTAATGTGGCCCCTGCCTGAGGCCCCTCAATACCCCTGCTGGAGGTCTTGGACCGTTTCCTTTCCCCTTTTGGATTTCCTGCTGAAGCGCCGAAGGATTCCGGATGGATGAGCCTGATGCCTGATCCGTTTGTCCTTTTGTGCTTCCCCCTATTTTTGTTTTTTTATATTTTTCTGGACTCTCTGGTACCCCGATTTGTTTTTCTGTCTCGTGCCCGGAGACCGATCATGCTGTTCGGAGGGGAGACTTTTCTTTTCTTTTTTCCCTCCCTCGCATTATGGGAACTGTACGTTTTTTTTTGTTACCGTTATCGCTGTTTGTTGGGTAGCACTGTTTGGCTCTACTGGACTTACTGTGCGATCCTGTTCCTTTTGGAATGGGGTTTGTTCTCTCTCCACGTTACTCAGTGAGAATTTCGCCCCTGATTACTGCTGTTGGATTTTTTATGTTTTTCCTATTTTTACTCCTGACTTTTTAGGTCCTCACCTGTCCCCTATTCTGGGGCTCGGGTGGGGCGCCGGCGAAATGACTTCTGTGCTGTTTTTTCTTTGTCTGTTCTGTTTGGGGATTATGCTCGCACATGTTGGGGGTGGTGCAGAGCCGGGTGGGTTAGGGGTTTCTGTTTTTTCTGTTTTTATGCTGCCATGGGGTCCCCACATGCTGTTTTTCTGTGCCTCTTGTCTAACCCTGCCCTTCGGGGCTTTCTATGCTGCCAGTGCGTACCGTGTCATATCCACCCTGCTAGCTTGGGGGGTCCCCCCCCCCCGCTGCTGACAGGGTCTGCTGCCACGGGTGTTTTGTTTTTTCAATGTCATCTTTAACTTTTTTGACGTGGAAAGTCAGAGGTCTTGGGGATAGAGTGAAGCGTACGGCTGTTTTTTCATACCTAAAACGTCAGCGCGCTGACGTGATTATACTAGTCGAGACTCACGCTGCTGGATCCATGCAACGCGCGTTGCGGCGCCCCTGGATCGGCTGGGCGTTTCACTCTACTCACACCACCTTCTCCAGGGGGGGTCTCGGTATTGGTGGCCAAGTCGGTTCAGTTCGCCGTTCATGAGGTTGAGCTGGACCCTCTGGGCCGATATGTCTTCTTACGGGCGGTTGTTGATAATTCACCTGTGTTGCTTCTGGCATGGTACATCCCGCCCCCCTATTGCTCGAGTGTCCTCACGGAGGGGTTCTCCTTCATGTCTCGACACCTGACTGTTCCAGCCATATGGCTTGGTGATTTTAATGCTGTGCTGAATCCGGGCCTAGATAGGCTTGGGTGACCCGGGAGTGACCCTCTTCCCCTTCATGATACCCGTTTTGCCCGTATGTTGTCAGATTTTGCTCTAGTGGACTCTTGGAGACACCTTTACCCCGCCCGCAGGACATATTCCTGTTTTTCGTCTACTCACTCGTCCATGTCCCGCATTGATCTCATTTTGGTTTCCCGTCAGCTCCTTCCCAGGCTGCAGGGTGCGTTTTTCTGCCCACGCATACTATCTGACCATGCCCCGTATTGTGTTACTCTCTGTAGGACGGTAGTACCCCCCGTAGTGACTTGGAAGCTTAACCCCTTCTGGCTGACTATCTTAACGAGTATTGCCAGGCTGGCGGGTGAGTGGCAGTTCTACTTTACCTCTAACGAACGCGGGCTCGGCCTCTCCCGTGCATGTCTGGGATATGTTCAAAACACACGCTAGGCGTTTGCTTAGCGAGCATATTAACAGGCATAAGCGGGGGGCCGAAGCTTCCTATGCTCAGGCCCTGACTCGGCTTAGCGAGTTGGAGGCTGACTATGTGGGGGCTCCCTCCCCTGCTGGCTTGGCTGATGTTAGACTGCAGACTCGAGTCACTGATCAGTTGTGTTATGAGAGGGCCAAGCGTCGCATGTTTTTTGCGAAGCAACGGTTTTTTGAGCAAGGGGAACGCCCGGGTAGATTATTAGCATATCTTGCACACCTTGACTCTCGTCCCCCTGTCGTGGTTTCGCTCCTTTCCCCTTCGGGGGATTTAGTGTCGGAACCGGCGGCAGTGGCGGAGGAGTTTGTCGCGTTTTTTTCGGACGTCTACAAGACTAGGGCGACATATTCTGATTTGGAGCTCCGGACGTTTCTTGACCGATTTTCTTTTCCTACACTGACCGATCAACAAATTAAAACTCTTGAGGCTCCCATTACAGAAACGGATATAGCTACTGCAATTTCCCTTTTTGCACGCTCTAAGGCCCCCGGATCAGATGGCCTGCCGGTAGAATTCTACCAAACCTTCTCTGAGGTCTTGGTCCCTAGGCTTCTCGAAAGTATATCAGGCGGCCTTTGAGGCAGATGCTCTCCCGGACTCTATGACTGAAGCACTTATTGTGCTTATTCCTAAACCAGGTAAGGATCCTCATCAGCCGGGCTCGTACAGACCGATCTCCTTGTTACAAATAGATGTCAAGATTTTAGCAAAAGTGTTGGCTCTGTGCCTGAACAAAGTGATCCTTTCGCTTGTTCACGCAGATCAAACTGGGTTTATGCCTGCGAAGAATACTGCGTTTAACACCAGGCGGTTGCATATGAACATCCAGGCATCCCATTCACAAGTTGGCACCAGGGTGATTGTATCGCTAGATGCAGCCAAGGCGTTCGATTCGGTGGAATGGCCTTACCTGTGGCAATGTCTACGTTGTTTCGGCTTCGGCCCTAATTTTTTTAAATGGCTTTCCATACTCTACACTTCCCCGAGAGCGCGGGTGGTGGTGAATGGATGGACCTCTGCTGCTTTCCCCCTCTCGAGGGGGACGCGTCAGGGGTGCCCCATTTCTCCCCTTCTATACGCCTTGGCTGTTGAACCGCTTGCTATGGCCTTGCGGGAACACCCTGGTGTCACTGGTCTGAGTTCAGGTGCTCTGGAGGAGAAGGTCGGGCTGTATGCTGATGACATGGTTCTGTACTTGGCTGATTCTGGATCCTCCCTGACTACTGCCCTCCGCCTTATCGAGGACTTTGGGACCTTCTCGGGGTTGAAAATCAACTGGGATAAGTCCCAGATACTACCTATTGACCTCTTTCCACCCCCGCTGGAACAGGCATCCTTGCCCTTGCAGAGGGTTAGCTCGCTCAAGTACTTGGGAATTTCAGGTGTCTCGTGACCTGTCGGATTATGTCCCTCTGAATGTTGAACCCCTGATCCCCTTGACCAAGAGTAAGACGCAGACTTGGTCTAAATTGCCCTTGGGCGTCATGGGTCGTATAGGTTTGGTGAAAATGGTGTTATTGCCCAAGATACTGTATATTCTCTGGCACTCACCGGTTTATATTCAATTGAAATATTTTCGGGTTCTAGAGTCTGTTCTTAAGTCTTTCATATGGGGTTCGTCCAGACACAAGTTGTCTTGGAGGGCACTGAAGTGCCCAACTAGACTGGGAGGTCTGGCGGTCCCCGATCTCGGATTGTACTATATTGCTGCGCAACTCTCTCATTTTTTCTATTTTGATAAGCTTGACAGGCTACGCTATGAATCTCTTGTATGCGTGCAATCCCCTGGCCATTTCCCGCACCCCTTCTGTGATATTCTCAGAGGACTTGGGGGAACGCCGGGGGGTTCTGGTAGGCATACCTTTAGGTTTCATGCCAAACGGATTTGGGATCTGGCGGTGGTGAAATTGGGGTGTCCTCTATTGTCCTCTATGTCCTCTATATACACCCCTGTGGTTCAACAGACACCTAAGGGAGCTGTTGCTGATCCCTGATCCGAGGATATGGACACAGCATGGCATTTACTTATTGTCCCATGTGCTTCACGATGGTCGCCTTAAATCGTTTGACAGGCTGAAGGCTGAGTTCCATTTACCGAACTCTATGTTTTTCCGATTTCTTCAGTTGCGCCACGCCTTCTCTGCACAGTTTGGTGATGCTTGTCCCCGTTTGCAGCCGTTGGATGTTCTGCTGGTCGCGAAGGGGGACAACCCGCGGCAACTGATTTCTATGTTTTATGATATGCTTCTTAACCCCTCGTCGACACAGTTGGCCTATGCTCTTAAGGCCCCCTGGGTGGACTGTGCTGGTGACATGGACGATGATGACTGGAGTGAGGTGCTGGAAGTGGGTAAATTGGTGTCTCCCAAGATGTCTGACAGGTTGACACAAACCTATATTTTACATAGATGCTATCTTACACCTGTCAGGATGGCGAAATTTGATCCTTCCCGTTCCCCTGATTGCCCCAAATGCCTCCTATCTCCCGGGACATTTGAGCATTTAATTTGGCATTGTCCTCGTATCAATGGCTTCTGGCAACAAATTGTTCAGTTTCTACATGACCAAATGGTCTCCCTGGTCTCTTTGGACCCTAGGCAATGCCTACTGGGTTTGTTCCCAGATTTGGAAGTTGACAAAAATTCTTTAAAATTAATTCACAAGACGTTGTTTAGTGCCCGTAAGTTGATAGCTCGCAGTTGGATGCAGTCCTCGCCTCCTACCCTGGCTGCGTGGATTGCTGACATCAATGCTACCCTCCCATATAAGAAGCTGATTTATGTTGGTAGGGGGTGTTCTGCTAAATACAATAAAATTTGGGATAGATGGCTACAGTCGTCACTGACATGTGCTACCTAAGAGTCCACTCTTCATATCGTGTGGATGGGGTTGTGCTTTACTATGTAGTGCGCACTGGCTGGCTGTTGAGTCACATGGTGAGGCTTGGATGGGCCCTTCTGGCCCGGGTGGGGGTCCCCATGGCAGTTTTTTCTTTTTGGGAGTTTGTTTGGGGGGGGGTTTTCTTTTCTTTTGTTATTTATGTCTATGCTACCCAGATATGGTCGATAATACTGCATTTGTCATCTGTTTTTTTATATTCGCTGTACAATTTTTTTTTCTGTTTTGGTTTAATAAACTTTGACTTTGATTAAAAAAAAATGGTCAGAAGAAGCAAATGGAGCTTTCCGCTTGTTAAAATCAAGCTTTACTTCTGCTCCCATACTACGCCATCCAGACCCATCCCTCCAATATATTCTGGAGGTAGATGCGTCAAACATGGCAGTAGGAGCAGTTCTCTCCCAACGACCAACAAATACTTCACCACTCCACCCAGTTGCTTTCTTCTCTAAATCACTAAGCAGCCCAGAGGTGAATTACCCAGTGGGTGAAAAGGAGTTGCTTGCCATAAAACTGGCACTGGAGAATTGGCGACATCTACTTGAAGGTACCCGATTACCAATACTCATATATACAGATCATAAAAACCTTCAATACCTCCAGACTAACAAAACTCTTTCCCACCGGCAGGTACGATGGTCATTATTCTTCCTAAGATTCAACTTCCTAGTGACCTACACGCCTGCAGACAAAAATAAAAAAGCGGATGCGCTATCACGATTAACCGAAGATAACTGCGCCGAAATCCCTTCTATTCCTATAATACCCTATGAACGTATTATTGGTGTTGTTCGCTCCCTGAAGGAAGAGATTTTGCACAGTATAGGATTGGATTCACCTCCACCACAACTAAGTACTGATGCAGAAGGCTTCCTCTATTACAACGACAAACTCTACATACCCCCTACTATGCGCACCAAGATCTTGGAATTATCACATGATGTGCCTATGGCAGGACATATGGGTATGACGAAAACCCTTAATTTGCTTACCAGGCAGTTTTGGTGGCCTGATATGAAGATGTCTGTACAAAAATTTGTTTCTTCATGTGACATCTGTGCAAGGTCCAAAATTGACACTACAAAACCATCTGGTCTACTCTGCAGTCTACCAATACCCCAGGTTCCATGGGAAGTTGTGTCCTTAGACTTTATAGTAGAACTACCACCTTCCAAAGGATTTAATACCATTCTAGTGTCGGTGGACCATCTGACAAAGATGGCACATTTCATTGCTATTCGCAGACTACCTTCATCTAAACAAACAGCGGAACTACTAATAAAACATGTGTTCAAGTTACATGGAATTCCAAAGACTCTTTTATCCGACCGTGGTTCACAGTTTATCTCCAAGTTTTGGCAAGCTCTATGTCAAATGCTACGGATTGAGCGAAAGCTCACTTCTCCTTACCACCCTCAGACCAACGGACAGACTGAAAGAGTCAACCAGTGTATAGAACAATATCTGCGTTGCTACACATCATACCTACAGGATGATTGGGTGGACCTCCTCCCTCTGGCGGAATTTGCTTATAACAACGCAAACCACAGTACTACTAAGCAAAGTCTGTTCTACTTGAACTATGGGTTTCATCCCACACTTCTCCCACCACGCATCCTACCATCAAGTAACCCAGTAGCCTCGGATTATCTTACCCAAATAAAAGACTCTCTGAGTTTACTTAATACCACCATCTCACACGCTCATAGTCAACAAAAAAGGTACTACGACCTTCGTAGAAGACCTTCTCCGCAATATGCTATTGGGGACCTCGTTTGGCTATCGACAAAAAATTTAAGGTTAAAGATCCCTAGCAAAAAGCTTGGACCTTTATTTCTGGGACCCTTCCCAATTAAGAAACTCATTGGAAAAGCTGCAGTGCAACTCACCTTACCGGCAGATCTCAAAATACATCCCATCTTTCATGTGTCGCTACTGAAACCACATGTTCCTAACCAAGGTATAAGGCCTACCATCTTGCCTCCACCTCCAGTACATGTTGAAGGCGGAGAAGAATATGAGATTAAGGAGATTTTGGATTCTCGTATCCACAGAGGAAGACTCCAATATCTCATAAGATGGAAGAACTATGGACCCCAAGACGACACCTGGTTGGATACTTCTGATGTTCACGCACCTAGGCTTATACGAAGATTTCACTCTAAATACCCAGAGAAACCAGTGCTATAGGCCTTCCGGAGCCGGCCTTAAGGGGGGGGTACTGTAAGATTCTGGTTCCTTTGGTACCCTTATTGCCCATTTTCCTTTTCATATGTCTCCGCCTAAAAGAGGCACGATGGCCGGTTCCCAGCTTGAGAAGTTTCGCCGGCAGGATCCGGCCTCGCCGGCCCAAGATGGCGCCGGCTCCTCCACCCCGCCAAAGCCTACGACGGAGGAGACCTCCAGGGTGCTAGAGGCCATCTCCCTATGTCAAAGTACCCTTACCTCCAAGATCGAGGAGGTCAAGGTCGACATTTTGTTGATCAGGCAGGACATGTCCGCGCTGCGCGACCGGGTCACCAAGGCTGAGACGCGGATCAGTGCGGCTGAAGATATCCTGCATCCCCTGCAGCACTCCGCCGAGGACATCACACGGCAACTTCAGCAGCTCCACTCCAAGCAGGATGACAAGGAGAACCGGCTACGAAGGTGCAACCTTCGGTTCATTGGCCTGCCTGAACGTGCTGAAGGTACTGACTCGGCTGGATTCCTGGAAGATCTCCTTGTGCAGTGTTATGGCCGTGACTCTTTCTCTGTGATGTTTGCAGTGGAGAGAGCCCACCGCATCCCTGCACGTCCCCCTCCCCCTGGTGCCCCGGCCCGCACACTTATTGCCAAGTTCCTCAACTTTCGGGATAGGGACAAGATTCTTCGCTTATCCAGAGACAAGGGGAACATTCCCTTCCAGCAGGGCCATGTCGCTGTGTTTCCGGATTTCTCTGGGGAGGTTCAGCGCCAACGGGCCCGGTTCCTGGAGGTGAAACGCCGCATGAGAGCTCTACATTTAAAATATGCTATGCTATATCCAGCTCGCCTTCGGGTGGAAGTGGATGATCAAGTTCAATTCTTTGAAGACCCTGCCTTGGCCATGGACTGGCTGGACCGGCGTAATGTGGCCCCTGCCTGAGGCCCCTCAATACCCCTGCTGGAGGTCTTGGACCGTTTCCTTTCCCCTTTTGGATTTCCTGCTGAAGCGCCGAAGGATTCCGGATGGATGAGCCTGATGCCTGATCCGTTTGTCCTTTTGTGCTTCCCCCTATTTTTGTTTTTTTATATTTTTCTGGACTCTCTGGTACCCCGATTTGTTTTTCTGTCTCGTGCCCGGAGACCGATCATGCTGTTCGGAGGGGAGACTTTTCTTTTCTTTTTTCCCTCCCTCGCATTATGGGAACTGTACGTTTTTTTTTGTTACCGTTATCGCTGTTTGTTGGGTAGCACTGTTTGGCTCTACTGGACTTACTGTGCGATCCTGTTCCTTTTGGAATGGGGTTTGTTCTCTCTCCACGTTACTCAGTGAGAATTTCGCCCCTGATTACTGCTGTTGGATTTTTTATGTTTTTCCTATTTTTACTCCTGACTTTTTAGGTCCTCACCTGTCCCCTATTCTGGGGCTCGGGTGGGGCGCCGGCGAAATGACTTCTGTGCTGTTTTTTCTTTGTCTGTTCTGTTTGGGGATTATGCTCGCACATGTTGGGGGTGGTGCAGAGCCGGGTGGGTTAGGGGTTTCTGTTTTTTCTGTTTTTATGCTGCCATGGGGTCCCCACATGCTGTTTTTCTGTGCCTCTTGTCTAACCCTGCCCTTCGGGGCTTTCTATGCTGCCAGTGCGTACCGTGTCATATCCACCCTGCTAGCTTGGGGGGTCCCCCCCCCCCGCTGCTGACAGGGTCTGCTGCCACGGGTGTTTTGTTTTTTCAATGTCATCTTTAACTTTTTTGACGTGGAAAGTCAGAGGTCTTGGGGATAGAGTGAAGCGTACGGCTGTTTTTTCATACCTAAAACGTCAGCGCGCTGACGTGATTATACTAGTCGAGACTCACGCTGCTGGATCCATGCAACGCGCGTTGCGGCGCCCCTGGATCGGCTGGGCGTTTCACTCTACTCACACCACCTTCTCCAGGGGGGGTCTCGGTATTGGTGGCCAAGTCGGTTCAGTTCGCCGTTCATGAGGTTGAGCTGGACCCTCTGGGCCGATATGTCTTCTTACGGGCGGTTGTTGATAATTCACCTGTGTTGCTTCTGGCATGGTACATCCCGCCCCCCTATTGCTCGAGTGTCCTCACGGAGGGGTTCTCCTTCATGTCTCGACACCTGACTGTTCCAGCCATATGGCTTGGTGATTTTAATGCTGTGCTGAATCCGGGCCTAGATAGGCTTGGGTGACCCGGGAGTGACCCTCTTCCCCTTCATGATACCCGTTTTGCCCGTATGTTGTCAGATTTTGCTCTAGTGGACTCTTGGAGACACCTTTACCCCGCCCGCAGGACATATTCCTGTTTTTCGTCTACTCACTCGTCCATGTCCCGCATTGATCTCATTTTGGTTTCCCGTCAGCTCCTTCCCAGGCTGCAGGGTGCGTTTTTCTGCCCACGCATACTATCTGACCATGCCCCGTATTGTGTTACTCTCTGTAGGACGGTAGTACCCCCCGTAGTGACTTGGAAGCTTAACCCCTTCTGGCTGACTATCTTAACGAGTATTGCCAGGCTGGCGGGTGAGTGGCAGTTCTACTTTACCTCTAACGAACGCGGGCTCGGCCTCTCCCGTGCATGTCTGGGATATGTTCAAAACACACGCTAGGCGTTTGCTTAGCGAGCATATTAACAGGCATAAGCGGGGGGCCGAAGCTTCCTATGCTCAGGCCCTGACTCGGCTTAGCGAGTTGGAGGCTGACTATGTGGGGGCTCCCTCCCCTGCTGGCTTGGCTGATGTTAGACTGCAGACTCGAGTCACTGATCAGTTGTGTTATGAGAGGGCCAAGCGTCGCATGTTTTTTGCGAAGCAACGGTTTTTTGAGCAAGGGGAACGCCCGGGTAGATTATTAGCATATCTTGCACACCTTGACTCTCGTCCCCCTGTCGTGGTTTCGCTCCTTTCCCCTTCGGGGGATTTAGTGTCGGAACCGGCGGCAGTGGCGGAGGAGTTTGTCGCGTTTTTTTCGGACGTCTACAAGACTAGGGCGACATATTCTGATTTGGAGCTCCGGACGTTTCTTGACCGATTTTCTTTTCCTACACTGACCGATCAACAAATTAAAACTCTTGAGGCTCCCATTACAGAAACGGATATAGCTACTGCAATTTCCCTTTTTGCACGCTCTAAGGCCCCCGGATCAGATGGCCTGCCGGTAGAATTCTACCAAACCTTCTCTGAGGTCTTGGTCCCTAGGCTTCTCGAAAGTATATCAGGCGGCCTTTGAGGCAGATGCTCTCCCGGACTCTATGACTGAAGCACTTATTGTGCTTATTCCTAAACCAGGTAAGGATCCTCATCAGCCGGGCTCGTACAGACCGATCTCCTTGTTACAAATAGATGTCAAGATTTTAGCAAAAGTGTTGGCTCTGTGCCTGAACAAAGTGATCCTTTCGCTTGTTCACGCAGATCAAACTGGGTTTATGCCTGCGAAGAATACTGCGTTTAACACCAGGCGGTTGCATATGAACATCCAGGCATCCCATTCACAAGTTGGCACCAGGGTGATTGTATCGCTAGATGCAGCCAAGGCGTTCGATTCGGTGGAATGGCCTTACCTGTGGCAATGTCTACGTTGTTTCGGCTTCGGCCCTAATTTTTTTAAATGGCTTTCCATACTCTACACTTCCCCGAGAGCGCGGGTGGTGGTGAATGGATGGACCTCTGCTGCTTTCCCCCTCTCGAGGGGGACGCGTCAGGGGTGCCCCATTTCTCCCCTTCTATACGCCTTGGCTGTTGAACCGCTTGCTATGGCCTTGCGGGAACACCCTGGTGTCACTGGTCTGAGTTCAGGTGCTCTGGAGGAGAAGGTCGGGCTGTATGCTGATGACATGGTTCTGTACTTGGCTGATTCTGGATCCTCCCTGACTACTGCCCTCCGCCTTATCGAGGACTTTGGGACCTTCTCGGGGTTGAAAATCAACTGGGATAAGTCCCAGATACTACCTATTGACCTCTTTCCACCCCCGCTGGAACAGGCATCCTTGCCCTTGCAGAGGGTTAGCTCGCTCAAGTACTTGGGAATTTCAGGTGTCTCGTGACCTGTCGGATTATGTCCCTCTGAATGTTGAACCCCTGATCCCCTTGACCAAGTGTAAGACGCAGACTTGGTCTAAATTGCCCTTGGGCGTCATGGGTCGTATAGGTTTGGTGAAAATGGTGTTATTGCCCAAGATACTGTATATTCTCTGGCACTCACCGGTTTATATTCAATTGAAATATTTTCGGGTTCTGGAGTCTGTTCTTAAGTCTTTCATATGGGGTTCGTCCAGACACAAGTTGTCTTGGAGGGCACTGAAGTGCCCAACTAGACTGGGAGGTCTGGCGGTCCCCGATCTCGGATTGTACTATATTGCTGCGCAACTCTCTCATTTTTTCTATTTTGATAAGCTTGACAGGCTACGCTATGAATCTCTTGTATGCGTGCAATCCCCTGGCCATTTCCCGCACCCCTTCTGTGATATTCTCAGAGGACTTGGGGGAACGCCGGGGGGTTCTGGTAGGCATACCTTTAGGTTTCATGCCAAACGGATTTGGGATCTGGCGGTGGTGAAATTGGGGTGTCCTCTATTGTCCTCTATGTCCTCTATATACACCCCTGTGGTTCAACAGACACCTAAGGGAGCTGTTGCTGATCCCTGATCCGAGGATATGGACACAGCATGGCATTTACTTATTGTCCCATGTGCTTCACGATGGTCGCCTTAAATCGTTTGACAGGCTGAAGGCTGAGTTCCATTTACCGAACTCTATGTTTTTCCGATTTCTTCAGTTGCGCCACGCCTTCTCTGCACAGTTTGGTGATGCTTGTCCCCGTTTGCAGCCGTTGGATGTTCTGCTGGTCGCGAAGGGGGACAACCCGCGGCAACTGATTTCTATGTTTTATGATATGCTTCTTAACCCCTCGTCGACACAGTTGGCCTATGCTCTTAAGGCCCCCTGGGTGGACTGTGCTGGTGACATGGACGATGATGACTGGAGTGAGGTGCTGGAAGTGGGTAAATTGGTGTCTCCCAAGATGTCTGACAGGTTGACACAAACCTATATTTTACATAGATGCTATCTTACACCTGTCAGGATGGCGAAATTTGATCCTTCCCGTTCCCCTGATTGCCCCAAATGCCTCCTATCTCCCGGGACATTTGAGCATTTAATTTGGCATTGTCCTCGTATCAATGGCTTCTGGCAACAAATTGTTCAGTTTCTACATGACCAAATGGTCTCCCTGGTCTCTTTGGACCCTAGGCAATGCCTACTGGGTTTGTTCCCAGATTTGGAAGTTGACAAAAATTCTTTAAAATTAATTCACAAGACGTTGTTTAGTGCCCGTAAGTTGATAGCTCGCAGTTGGATGCAGTCCTCGCCTCCTACCCTGGCTGCGTGGATTGCTGACATCAATGCTACCCTCCCATATAAGAAGCTGATTTATGTTGGTAGGGGGTGTTCTGCTAAATACAATAAAATTTGGGATAGATGGCTACAGTCGTCACTGACATGTGCTACCTAAGAGTCCACTCTTCATATCGTGTGGATGGGGTTGTGCTTTACTATGTAGTGCGCACTGGCTGGCTGTTGAGTCACATGGTGAGGCTTGGATGGGCCCTTCTGGCCCGGGTGGGGGTCCCCATGGCAGTTTTTTCTTTTTGGGAGTTTGTTTGGGGGGGGGTTTTCTTTTCTTTTGTTATTTATGTCTATGCTACCCAGATATGGTCGATAATACTGCATTTGTCATCTGTTTTTTTATATTCGCTGTACAATTTTTTTTTCTGTTTTGGTTTAATAAACTTTGACTTTGATTAAAAAAAAATGGTCAGAAGAAGCAAATGGAGCTTTCCGCTTGTTAAAATCAAGCTTTACTTCTGCTCCCATACTACGCCATCCAGACCCATCCCTCCAATATATTCTGGAGGTAGATGCGTCAAACATGGCAGTAGGAGCAGTTCTCTCCCAACGACCAACAAATACTTCACCACTCCACCCAGTTGCTTTCTTCTCTAAATCACTAAGCAGCCCAGAGGTGAATTACCCAGTGGGTGAAAAGGAGTTGCTTGCCATAAAACTGGCACTGGAGAATTGGCGACATCTACTTGAAGGTACCCGATTACCAATACTCATATATACAGATCATAAAAACCTTCAATACCTCCAGACTAACAAAACTCTTTCCCACCGGCAGGTACGATGGTCATTATTCTTCCTAAGATTCAACTTCCTAGTGACCTACACGCCTGCAGACAAAAATAAAAAAGCGGATGCGCTATCACGATTAACCGAAGATAACTGCGCCGAAATCCCTTCTATTCCTATAATACCCTATGAACGTATTATTGGTGTTGTTCGCTCCCTGAAGGAAGAGATTTTGCACAGTATAGGATTGGATTCACCTCCACCACAACTAAGTACTGATGCAGAAGGCTTCCTCTATTACAACGACAAACTCTACATACCCCCTACTATGCGCACCAAGATCTTGGAATTATCACATGATGTGCCTATGGCAGGACATATGGGTATGACGAAAACCCTTAATTTGCTTACCAGGCAGTTTTGGTGGCCTGATATGAAGATGTCTGTACAAAAATTTGTTTCTTCATGTGACATCTGTGCAAGGTCCAAAATTGACACTACAAAACCATCTGGTCTACTCTGCAGTCTACCAATACCCCAGGTTCCATGGGAAGTTGTGTCCTTAGACTTTATAGTAGAACTACCACCTTCCAAAGGATTTAATACCATTCTAGTGTCGGTGGACCATCTGACAAAGATGGCACATTTCATTGCTATTCGCAGACTACCTTCATCTAAACAAACAGCGGAACTACTAATAAAACATGTGTTCAAGTTACATGGAATTCCAAAGACTCTTTTATCCGACCGTGGTTCACAGTTTATCTCCAAGTTTTGGCAAGCTCTATGTCAAATGCTACGGATTGAGCGAAAGCTCACTTCTCCTTACCACCCTCAGACCAACGGACAGACTGAAAGAGTCAACCAGTGTATAGAACAATATCTGCGTTGCTACACATCATACCTACAGGATGATTGGGTGGACCTCCTCCCTCTGGCGGAATTTGCTTATAACAACGCAAACCACAGTACTACTAAGCAAAGTCTGTTCTACTTGAACTATGGGTTTCATCCCACACTTCTCCCACCACGCATCCTACCATCAAGTAACCCAGTAGCCTCGGATTATCTTACCCAAATAAAAGACTCTCTGAGTTTACTTAATACCACCATCTCACACGCTCATAGTCAACAAAAAAGGTACTACGACCTTCGTAGAAGACCTTCTCCGCAATATGCTATTGGGGACCTCGTTTGGCTATCGACAAAAAATTTAAGGTTAAAGATCCCTAGCAAAAAGCTTGGACCTTTATTTCTGGGACCCTTCCCAATTAAGAAACTCATTGGAAAAGCTGCAGTGCAACTCACCTTACCGGCAGATCTCAAAATACATCCCATCTTTCATGTGTCGCTACTGAAACCACATGTTCCTAACCAAGGTATAAGGCCTACCATCTTGCCTCCACCTCCAGTACATGTTGAAGGCGGAGAAGAATATGAGATTAAGGAGATTTTGGATTCTCGTATCCACAGAGGAAGACTCCAATATCTCATAAGATGGAAGAACTATGGACCCCAAGACGACACCTGGTTGGATACTTCTGATGTTCACGCACCTAGGCTTATACGAAGATTTCACTCTAAATACCCAGAGAAACCAGTGCTATAGGCCTTCCGGAGCCGGCCTTAAGGGGGGGGTACTGTAAGATTCTGGTACCTTTGGTACCCTTATTGCCCATTTTCCTTTTCATATTGCGTCCCACCTTTTTAGTTAGGTGGAACGCATATATCTTTAAGCCGGATGACATCATCGCTGAGCGCCGCTCTGAGCGGCTATTTCAATCGCCGGCTTTCTCTCTCACATTGTTCGTTCAATGTTACCGCATGCTCACAAGCCTTGTCTTATGCTGCCGGAGCCTCCAGCTATTCTCTTTACCTGGAACAGACCGGAACCTCGCTACTGATCCCCTATCTCGCTACCGGATCACTCCCTCACTACCGGACCCCTCTACTTACTAACCTTACTAGTGATAAGTACCCCACAGGGGATTCCTCCATAACTAACTTACACTATCTATCTTCTGCACATTAACCACTTCCATACAGAGCAGTTAGACCCCCTTCCTTCCCAGACCAATTTTCAGCTTTCAGCACTCTCACACTTTGAATGACAATTGCTCAGTCATGCTACACTGTAACCAAACAAAATTTTTATCATTTTTTTCACACAAATAGAGCTTTCTTTTGGTGGTATTTGATCACAACTAGGTTTTTTTTTCTTCGTGATATAAGCAAAAAAAGAGCAAAAATTTTGAAAAAAAAAACACTTTTTTTTAGTTTCTATTATACAATTTTGCAAAAAATTAATTTTTCTTCATACATTTGGGCCAAAATTTATACTGCTACATATCTCTGGTAAAATTAACCCAAATTAGTGTATATTATTTAGTCTGTGTGAAAGTTATTGAGTCTAGAAGCGATGGTACCAATTACTGAAAATTGATCACACCAGATGTACTGACGGCCTATCTCCTTTCTTGAGGCCCTGAAATGTCAGGACAGTACAAATACCCCCCAAATGACCCCTTTTTGTAAAGTAGACAGTCCAAGGTATTTAGTAAGAGGCATGGTGAGTTTTTTGAAGTTATAATTTTTTCCCACAATTCTTGGGAAAATGAAGAAAAAAATGTTTTTCTCTTTTTTTTCCCAAAACGTTGTCAATTTATAAGCTATTTCTAACACATAGCATGTACACAGCAAAAATGACACCCCAAAATTCATTCTGTTACTCCTTCTGAGTATGGTGATACCACATGTGTGAGCCTTTTACACAGCCTGGCCACAAAAAGAGACTCCACGTCCAAGTAGCACCATAAGGCGTTTTAGGAGCATAAATACACATAAAACTTTCTTACTACCTATCACACTTTTCAAGGCCCTAGAGCACCAATACAATGGAAAAGTCCACAAAATGACCCCATTTTGGAAAGCAAACACTCCAACGTATATTCTATGAGGCATTATGGGTCCTTTGAACATGTCATTTTTTTCCACAAGTTTTTGGAAAATGTGGGAAAAAAATAAAAACTTTTTTTTTTTACACAAAGTTGTCAATTTATAGGATATTCCTAACACATAGCATGTACACAGCAAAAATGACACCCCAAAATACATTCTGCCACTCCTCCTGAGTATGGCAATACCACACATGTGAGACTTTTTCACAGCCTAGCCATATAGAGTGGCCTAACATCCAAGGCGCATCATCATGCATCCTAGCCACTTGCCTAGGCCTATTTTTGACATTTGGTGTTTACAAGCTAAAATCAGTTGTTTTGCTAGAAAACTGCTTAGAACCCCCAAACATTATATATTTTTTTTTAGCAGAGACCCTAGAGATTAAAGTGGAGATTATTGCAATATTTTTTATCACACCGTATTTGCGCAGCGGTCTTCCAAACGCAATTTTTTTGGAAAAAATTCACTTTTTTTAATTAAAAAATAAGAAACCAGTAAAGTTAGCCCAATTTTTTTCCATAATGTGAAAGATAATGTTACGCCGAGTAAATAGATACCCAACATGTCATGTTTCAAAATTGCGCACGCTCACGGAATGGCGACAAACTTTGGTACTTAAAAATCCCCATAGGCGACAATTTAAAAATTTCTACAGGTTGCCATCTTTGAGTTACAGAGGAGGTCTAGGGCTCAAATTATTCCCCTTGCTCTAACGATCGCGGCGATACCTCACATGTGTGGTTTGAACACCGTTTACATATGTGGGCGGGGTTTCCATATGTGTCGCTTCTGCGCGCGAGCTAATGGGGACAGGGCGCTTTAATTTTTTTTTTTTTTTTTTTTTTACTATTTATTTTATTTATTATTTTTTATTTTTACACCGTGTAAAAAAAAAAAAAAAATTGATCATTTTTTATTTCTATTACAAGAAATGTAAACATTACTAGTAATAGAAAAAGGCACGACAGGACCTCTTTTTGTGAGATCTGGGGTCAAAAAGTCCTCAGATCTCACAAGTACACTAAAAGATATAAAAAAAAACAAAAAAATTATTATATAAAATGAAAAAAAAAAAAAAAAAGGACATTTAAACCGGTTGCTAGGCAACAACATTTTCCGTAGCTCCGGTCCTCCAAGACCATAGAGTCAAGTGAGGGCAAGCTTACCCTCACTCGACATCCTGTCTGTGAGGATCCGGGACCGGATCGTTTTCCCCGCTGTCGGCGGGTCCGGTAAGCGGGGAAAAGGACCAGACGCGGCGGGAGGGGGGGGGCACCTCTTCCGCCATCCCGGAAGGGTGAACCCACGGCGAATCCGCCGCTGGGACCACCCTTATCGGAAAGCCAACCGTTCACCGTTTAAAAAAATACCAGGGTTATGGCAGCTATCTGCTGCCATAACACCGGTATTTAGGTTTAAACGGAGGACGTATATAAACCTTTTTGGACTTGGACATGGTGGCTGTATGAAGGGTGACAGGTACTCGGGTACTTTGTTGGGCAGGTGACAGGCAGGTGACAGGCACTCTGGTACTGATGAGCAGGTGGCAGGTACTCGGGTACTCCGATAGGCAGGTGACAGGTACTCGGGTACTCTGATGGGCAGGTGACAGGCAGGTGATAGGTACTGATGAGTAGTACTGATACTGATAGGTGATACTGTACTGATGGGTACTGATGATCAGTACTGATACGTGATAGGTACTGATGAGTACTGATGAGTAGTGATGGGTACTGATGAGCAGGCGGCAAGTACTCGGGTACTTCAGGCGTCAGGTACT
This sequence comes from Pelophylax lessonae, assembly GCF_965119305.1. Lineage (NCBI taxonomy): Eukaryota > Metazoa > Chordata > Amphibia > Anura > Ranidae > Pelophylax > Pelophylax lessonae. The sequence continues at coordinate 100,101,388 of NC_138775.1, forward strand.
CTGATGAGCAGGTGGAAGGTACTCGGGTACTCTGATGGGTAGGTGACAGGTACTCGGGTACTCTGATGGGTAGGTGACAGGTACTCAGGTACTCTGATGACGGGTACTCCGTTGACAGGTAATCAAAGTATCCGAGTACCTGTCATCAGAGTACCTGAGTATCCGTCATCAGAGTACCCGAGTACCTGTCATCAGAGTACCCGAGTACCTGTCATCAGAGTACCTGCGTACCTGTCATCAGAGTACCCGAGTATCTGTCATCAGAGTACCCGAGTACCTGTCATCAGAGTACCCGAATACCTGTCATCAGAGTACCCGAGTACCTGTCATCAGAGTACCCGAGTACCTGTCATCAGAGTACCCAAGTACCTGTCACCAGCCCATCAGAGTACCCGAGTACCCGTCATCAGAGTACCCATCATCAGAGTACCCGAGTACCTGTCATCAGAGTACCTGAATACCTGTCATCAGAGTACCCAAGTACCTGTCACCAGCCCATCAGAGTACCCGAGTACCTGTCATCAGAGTACCTGATGGGCTGGTGACAGGTACTCGGGTACTTTGATGGGCTAGTGACAGGTACTCTTTATTGGGGGGGGGGGGCAATCAGTGTGTTTGGGGTGCACTGTATTTGGTAACTAGCTGTTACCACACTCTCTTCCTCACACAGGATCAGTGTGTGAGGAGGAGAACACGGTGACAGCTAGTTACCGTGTTCTCTGTTGACATTTGTGATCGGCTGTGATTGGACACAGCCGGTCACGTGGTAAAGAGCCAATTTCATTGGCTCTTTACCTAGATCGGGGATCGACTCTGTCCGAGGGACGAGCCTCGTCCCCGATCGCTGCTCTGCGCGCCCCCGGGGGCGCGCATTGCAGAGAGAACGAGCGGCTCGTGCTGGAGCCGCTCATGTGATCGGCTGTGACTGACACAGCCGATCACATGGTAAACAGCCAATTTCTATTGGCTGTTTACCTTGATCAGGGATGGGCTATGTCCGAGGGACGAGCCTCACCCCCGATCGCCGCGCTGCGCGCCCCCGGGGGCGCGCAGTAGCAGCTAGAGCGGGCGGACGTCATATGACGGCCGCCCGGAACGGTACAGCCATCCTGCCGGCGTCATATTACTATGCGCCGGTATGGATGTGGTTAAGGACTGTTACTATCTATGCATACTAATTCTATCATCTGCACTGTTACATCGATTGCTAGCTCTTGAGTCTACTACCATCTATCCTTGCACTGGGTTAGTCTATCCTGTATATGTCATCTACTGTCCTCACCACCTGTTACCATACATGATTACTAACCTATCTGCATTCTACCTATTACCATCTACTACTCTCCTGAACATTACTATCAAGTGCTTATTATTGCTGTCACTGCTCACACCTGTCCCTTCAGCACATCACCTCCATACTGTCATATACATCCCATCACTCCAGGAACATCTTATTGAGTGTGTGTATATCTGTATGCTGAAGCAGACAGGCCCACAGTGATGAGTCTGGAGAGTTGGATCTGGTATTTCAACACATCTCTACATGACTACTGAGTGGAGATTCTGCAGCTGCAAATCCAGCTTACTATAGAAACGCAGGAGCGTTACAGAGGGGAGCTCTTGGACTATAGGTTGTAAAAATATGTCTATATACTGAGAGAAGACACTTGTTATACTGTCCATCGTGGCAACGATAGGCCTACCAGGAGGATTTTTTGTGCACTTATGCACCTTTGGTAGGTGATAAAAGTATGGAGTATCAAAGTAGTCCCTGACAAGAAAAGACATCTCCGTTTTGGAGATGACTCCATTCCTTAAGGCCGTGCTAGCTAAAAGATTCGCCTCAGCGGTATATTCAGGTAACGGGTCTCTTCTGAGTTTCATATATGTATTACTATCGGATAATAACCGATTGGCCTCATTCACATAATCGTTTTTATTCTGAATGACAATACTTCCGCCTTTGTCAGCAGGCTTGATGACAATATTGGTATTGGACATTAATGTTTTTAGGGCCATATTTTCCACCTTACTCAAATTACAACCATATTTTCCATTATTACTTTTCTTGGCTTTATGGCACATATCCAACAGGTCAGAGTATACAATGCGATAAAAAGTTTCAATACAGGGGCCTTTAGAATGTGTCGGATAAAAGTTGGACTTGGGTTTTAAATGCGTATGCTTCATGGGGGGGGGGTAACTGAGAAGATGCTGAGTGAATAGGACCTCCTCACCATCAATCTCATTCTGTCCCTCCCAAGATACATTCCCCTCTGTATACAGCTCTTCCAGCATGGCCAAGGCCACTTCCGTGTCTACGCTGGGTAGCTGGCCTGGGGGTTGGGTGTCCGAGGCACACTCAGTATCGTTGTTAGGAGATACTTTGGATGATTTTAAGGAAAAGTGTCTCTTTAACGTAAGGTTACGGGTAAACTTATTCAAATCCTTAAATATTTGGAAAGGATTAGGCTTGATGGTAGGGGCGAAGGTAAGGCCACGACTAAGTATAGCATGATCATCAGTGGTAAGTTCATATGTAGATAAATTAAAAATCCTCACTGTTGACATCTTATTTTCCTGACTCGGGCATTTTGATCTATTTCCTCTTCCCCTATGTCCTCTGCCCCGAGTTTTCTTTTCCTTAGGCGTTTGGGAAGAGGTCCTGGCACTAAAAAAGGGACCGCAGTATTGGTTGTTGGTATGCCATCTATATGTATGGCAGAGGAATACTCTACAGGAGAATGACCAGGAGAAGGAGCCAAGGGCATGGATGATGATATAGGTATAGGGATATCCTGGTCAATTAGAACAGTTGGAAAGGGGGCATTGTCTCGTGTACCGGTGCATGCCGGAAAAAACACTGAGACCATTACCTTGGGGTTTGGACTGTATTGCACCAGATGCAGGGCATACTTTATTAGAAGATACTATGTAATTTTGTGCAATAAAAAACCTTTGGCTTGTTACAGTGGCGCCTGTTTCTCTTCTCACTTCAGCATAACATTGGGCTTTACCGTTTTCTTATTTTTTAATTTAAAAAAGTGTATTTTCTCCAAAAAAATTGCGTATGTAATATCGCTGTGCAAATACGGTGTGACAAAGTATTGCAACGATCTCCATTTTATTCTCTAGGGTCCCTGCTAAAAAAATATATAAATATATATATATATACATATATATATCTATAGATATCTATATACACATATATATATATACATATATATTGTTTGGGGAGTCTAAGTAATTTTCTAGCAAAAAAAACTGATTTTAACTTGTAAACAACAAGTGTCAGAAATGGTGGGGGCCCCGTCAGGTAGTCTGTACAGGGCCCAGCGATTTCTATCAGCAGCATTGGATAGGTCTGGCAAGAAAGATCCTTCATGAATCCATGCTGATTACTGCTAATAGGGTTTTAATTAGCAAAATCTTGAATATAGTCCCTTAATATCCCCTCCAATAGCTTACATAGTATTGATGTTAGACTGACTAGCCTGTAGTTTCCAGGGATATATCTCGGCCCTTTTTTAAATATCAGTACCGCATTGGCTTTCCTCCAGTAAGCTGGTACCATTCCAGTCAGTAAACTGTCCATAAAAATTTGGAACAATGGTCTAGCTATCACCTGACTGAGTTCCTTAAGGAGCCTCGGGTGTAAGCCATTTGGTCCTGGTCACTTATTTGTCTTATTTACTATTCCCCCCCCCTTTTCCTTTGTGAAAACTGAGGAGAAGACTGAGTTTAACCACCTCAATACTGGGCACTTTCACCCCCTTCCTTCCCAGACCAATTTTCAGCTTTGGGTGCTCTCACATTTTGAATGACAATTACTCAGTCATGCTACACTGTACCCAAATGAAAATTTTATCATTTTGTTTACACAAATAGAGCTTTCTTTTGGTGGTATTTATTCACTACTGGGCTTTTTATGTGATATAAGAGAAAAAATAATGGAAATTTTGTAAAAAAAACAATATTTTCTACATTTTGTTTTAAAAGAAATCGAATAAAATCAAAATTCGTCATAATTTTAGGCCAGGATGTATTCTGCTACATGTCTTTAGTAAAAAAAATCCTGTTAAGTGTATGATAATAGGTTTGCATGAAAGTTTTAGAGTCTACAAGCTAGGCTACGTATCATTGAAAATTGATCAATTCTGATGTACTGACTACCTTTCTCATTTCTTGAGGCCTTAAAATGTCAGGACAGTACAAATACCCCCCAAATGACCCCTTTTTGTAAAGGTGACAGTCCAAGGTATTTAGTAAGAGGCATAGTGAGTTTTTTGAAGTTGCAAAATTTTTTTGCCCACAATAGTTGAATGAAGTTGTAATGAAGATTTTTTTTTTTTCCCCCACAAAATTGTCATGTTAACAAGTTATTTCTTACACATGGCATAGATAAATTTGCAATTACACCCCAAAATATATTCTGCTACTCCACCTGAGTATGGCGATACCACATGTGTGGGACTTTTCCACAGCCTGGCCACATACAGAGGCCCAACATCCAAGTAGCACCATTAGGCATAAATTACACATTTCATTTCCTGAGTACCTATCACATTTTTGAAGGCTCTGGAGCACCAGGACAAAAGAATTACCCAAAAAATTACCCCATTTTGGAAACAAAACACCCCAATGTATATTCCACGAGGCACAATGAGTCTTTTGAAGTTTTTGTAAAATGTGTAAAGAAAATGAAAACGTATTTATTTTTACACCAAGTTGTCAATTTATACAATTTTTTTTAACACATAGCATGTACATAGCAAAAATGACACCCCAAAATATATTCTGCTATTCCTCCTGAGTATGGCGATACCACATGTGTGATACTTTTCCACAACCTGGTCTCATACAGAGGCCCAACATCCAAGTAGCACCGTCAGGCATTCTAGGAGCATAAATTATACATTTCATTTCCTGAGTACCTATCACATTTTTGAAGCCCCTGGATCATTTTTTAGCCATGTGGACAGATGTGCACTGATTCCTGGGACAGATGTGGGACAGATGTTGATCACTGGGATGTGTCAAATGTTCACTTTGACAGACGTGGCATATGATGTGCGCCAGATGACTACAGATGTGATAGATGATCATGGACAGATATGGTCGATGATGTGCGCCAGATGATCACAGACAGATTTTGAAAATGATGTGCGCCAGATGTGGCAGATAATGTGCGCCAGATGATCACAGACAGATGTGCGCCAGATGATCACAGACAGATGTGTGCCAGATGTGCGGCAAATGATAACAGACAGATGTGTGCCAGATGTGGCAGATGATGTGTGCCAGATTATCACGGACATATGTGGCAGTTGATGTGCACTAGATGTGGCAGATGTGCACCAGATGTGGCAGATAATCTGCGCCAGATGATCACGGACATATGTGGCAGGTGATGTGCTCCAGATGATCACAGACATATGTGGCAGTTGATGTGCACCAGATGTGGCAGATGTGCACCAGATGTGGCAGATAATCTGCACCAGATGTGCGCCAGATGATCACGTTCAGATGTGGCAGGATGATGTGCGCCAGATGCGGCAGATGATGTGTGCCAGATGTGCCCCAGATTATCACGGACATGTGTGGCAATTGATGTGCACCAGATGTTGCAGATGTGCGCCAGATGTGGCAGATAATCTGCGCCAGATGATAACGGACATATGTGGCAGATGATGTGCGCCAGATGATCACAGACGTATGTGGCAGTTGATGTGCACCAGATGTGGCAGATGTGCGCCAGATGTGCGCCAGATGATCACGGACATATGTGGTAGATGATGTGCGCCGGATGATCACAGACGTATGTGGCAGTTGATGTGCACCAGATGTGGCAGATGTGCATCAGATGTGGCAGATAATCTGCGCCAGATGTGTGCCAGATGATCACGGACAGATGTGGAAGATGTGCGCTAGATGATTTGCATAGAGCCTAGTTTAGAGAAGTTGGCTCTTTTGAAATTCAGTGTACTTGTATTTCCCTTATGTTTCCTTTTCTTGTGGTTTACACTGAATGTTTTAACCTGTGATTGCTGTTTGCTAAGTTGCCCCATATTTCCACATCCATGATAAGGTCTGTGTTACTTGTAATGAGAAAGTCTAGTAATGCATTGTCTAGTTCACCAACTGACTCATGAAATTATCCTGCAAGACATTTGGGAAATGTCTTGCAGGATCAGTGAGCAGTGCCTTAGATGACTGAGCAGTGCATTCTGCCTAGTCAATATCTGGATAATTGAAATATCTTATTATAATATCACTGCCCTGCCTTGCTGCCATTCCTAACTATGATAGGAAGTCAGACTCCTCCTCATCCCTCAGGTTAGGTGGCCTGTAGAATACACCCACTATTACTTTCCCATAAGTTTCCTCCCTTTGGAGCTCTAACAGGGTATCAACCTCTTCCCTTGCTTCATAGGAAATGTCACCCCTCACCTTCACTTGCAAACCATTCTCGATGTAAGGCATACTCTTCCCCCTTTCCTAACCTCACTGTCCCTACAATATAGGGAATACCCCTGGATGGTTGCCAGCTAGGTATGCAAGCTGTCAAAACAAGTTTCTGAAATTCCCATTAGCAGTTTCAGTTCTCCCATTTTATTAGCTAGACATCTAGCATTTGTGTACATGCCCCGTAATTCTTCAAGAACCCGAACCCCTTCCTTCTACACCAGTTTCTCAGCCGCTTATTAATTTGCCTAATCTCCTGCTGTCTCTCTAGTGTGGCTTGAGGTACAGGCAGTAATTCTGAGAAAAGTACCTTGGAGGTCCTTTTTTTTGCAATGTAGCGCCTAAGTCCCTGAAATCTATTTTTAGGACACTCCATTTTCCTCTAACTTTTTCATTAATACCAACGTGTACCATGACAGCTGGCTCCTCCCCAGCCCCACCCAATAATCTGTCCATCTGATGTGCCCTCTCTGTCCTTCTATTAATTGAATCCCCTACCACCAGAATCTGTCTTTCCTTACCCTTAGCCATGTCCTTGTCCTGGCTGGCAGAGTTATTCTCCTGAAAGCTAGGGGAGTCGCTCTGCTCCAGCAATGCCACTCCTTGACTGGTCTCTCCAACATCGCGCAACAGGGCGTACTTATTGGGATTTGCCAGTTCGGGACTGGCCTCCCAAAAGCTTTTCCCTCTACCCCGCCTAACTTTCACCCAACCTTTCTGCTCTTGTGCCTGTGTGCCTGCACCCCTGTATCTCGACCTACCTGTAAGACGGTATGTTTCAAACTCGCTTTCAGGTTGGTGATGCTTTGTAGTGTTGCCAGCTGTTTCCCTAGATTCAGGACCTGGGCTTTCAAGGAAGCAACCTGCTCACTTGTGAAGCAGTATTTGCTCTTAATCGGATGCTCAAGGAATGCATACAAGTCACAAGATGTGCACCGAGTCGCATTACCATACCTGTTGGACATCGTACCCACTAATTTAATGGGGATAATCCTAGAAGAGTAGGAAATATACTCTGCCCAATTTAATGTTGAACTCACTTCCTGACTCTAATTTATTCTATTCCTAATTTACACAGCCCTCAGCGTCTTACCATCCTGGTCCTTTATCTTATGGCCCTCCGCGTCCTCATACTCCCAGTTACACTTCAAACTCACAGTCCTCCCACTTACACTCGGTACTCACAGTCCTCCCACTTACACTCGTTACTGACAGTCCTCCCACTTACACTCGTTACTGACAGTCCTCCTATCTACACTCGGTTCTCACAGTGCTCCTCCTTAAATTGGGTACTCTAAGTACTCCTAGTTACTCTAAGTACTCCCAGTTAATCTAGGTACTCCTAGTACTCCCCAGTTACTATAGGTACTCCCACGTACTCTAGGTACTCTCAGTACCCTCAGTTAATCTAGTAACTCTCAGTACCCTCAGCTACTCTAGGTACTCCCAATACTCTCAGTTATAACAATCTAGCTGGGATGCCCTTATTGGATTGTGCATATTTTCTGACAAAGGCTGTAGACAGTTCAGCTTCTTTCTTTTCCAAACATAAATCTTTCACACCAAACCTTAATTTTTTGTAATATTCCATTCCTTTTACTGCAGTTCTTATGGGGCTTCTTGTTCAGGATGTTGTCAGAAGGCGCTGACTGTTTTTCAGTCAGCTTTTGACACATACAGTAGGTGTTTCATTATTAATTACACTCTTGCTAGTTGTTACTGTATTGCTGTCTGGATGCAGAACTATGTAATTCTTTTGATAACATTTCCCAAAATACCTTCCTTAGAAAAAGGTTCCTATTTTGTACACTTTTCTTTAGGAACATGGATGTATGCTTTGCTTCCAAAGATTTTAGGTCAGCCTTCTTTTCATTCTATAGCTCATATGAAGTTTCGTCTGTTGCTTTTCCAGGTAAGTGGTTTTGGAGATAGGTTATCATAATTTCTTCTCCCTAATAAGTTATTGGCATATCTGCATCAAAAAGCCGGTTCACACATATGCGATGCGGTAACCCTGCAAATCCACTGCGGTTTCCCGCATCGCACTCAACTCGCAGGCAGTTCACTATGCCATATGCGAATGGCTGAGGGTGTCAATACAAAGTTAATGACACCCCAAGATCAGTTTGCATTTCGTAGTGCAAACTGTCAGTTCAGAAATTAATTAGATTGCCTAGGTGTGAACACCCATGCGATCAGATTCTGGTGCGGACCAAAAAAAGGGTCCTGTGTGACTTTTGTCTGAATGCATTGCGAATTCAGCCATACAATCTGTATGGCTGAATTCGCTATGCACAGACATCTCCTGTGATTTTCAAAGCAGTGCGCTGCGAACCACATGGGATGTCTGACATTGCATATGTGTGAACCGGGACTCACAAACTTCATTCTATCTGCAACATCATTTGGTTCTGGATTATATGGAATAATAGTGTGGAACATTGTTTCATCAGAATACATTGTGTTTTATCACTTATATACTCTGTGACATTATCTGTTTGGAGTATTTTTGCCATTTTACCAAAGTTGTTGTTTACTGGGGCAAGTTTGTCTGGAATTTAAAGTGGAACTTCAGCCAAAAGGGGAAGTAGGAGTGGGTACCTGGTTGTGAAAGGTACCCGCTCCCACTTCCGGTCAGATGCACCATGGCGATCTGAGGCAGTTGTTCAGCCCCCCTCCTTCCACAGCAGCCTTCTGGGACACATCCCAGGTCTCAGAAGAATGCAAGACCATTCACAAAGTGTGGCTCGCTTCACACATGCACAGTAGGAAACCAGTTGTGAAGCTGCAAGGCTTCACTGAAGGTTTCCCTTACTTAAGATGCCGGTGCCTGCACCTGAAGCCGATTTAAAAATCGGCTCGGGTGAGGACATCGCTGGATTTCTAGACAGGTAAGTGCCCTTTTATTGAAAGTCAACAACTACAGCATTTGTAGCTGCTGACGTTTAACTTTTTGGGGGGAGCCTGGAGCTCCTCTTTAATCTTTCCTGTTTAAAAAGTAGAGCACCGTATACCTTGAGTAATCATCAATGAGCTTTCATGGGACCATACTGATCTGAGCACATTAAGTACAGGCGCTATCGGGCTCAGCTGTTGCCACTTTTTGGAAAACATTCTTTGGTCATTTTGCCCCTTATGCAACTGGTACACTTCATTGGTTTCCTGTGTGGGTCCGTTTTTATGCTACTGACATGCTGATGTTCAGCTAGTTTCTTGCCAGGGTGATAGTGCCAGATGTGAATACAGTTCAAATGTTCTCCTTTTTTGACAGTGTTAACCACTTCACTGCACCTCAGCTGGTGCTATTTATCTTTCAGCTAATGTGTGGCTTCCTTTTGCAATAATACAACTGTAACTGCTCAATGCCACTACATATCCTTGCTTAGTGAGCTTCTCTGCTGACAATAAATTACTTTTAGGTGTAGGAACATAAAGGACATCTTTGATAGGTATCTTTCTGGTGAAAGCCTGCACCCAGTTTCTTTACACTTTGATGTCTTAGGTACCCTACAAACTTGTCCTCTGAGCCCAGTATCCCAGTGCTACAAGACATTTCTTACTATTACTCTTAGTGATCAGAGCACCCCAGTGCTGTATTAGACTCATCCTGGTATATCTGTACTTTGTTTCTTGTAGCTGTCTGGTTGGGTGAGTCTAAGGGCCACAACTTGGGAGTCATCAGAAACAAAACCCATCAGGCCTTGTGGTGTTTTCTGGTGAAGACCAGCCAGTTTATTAGACTCTGCATCTTGGCACTTCTAAGGCCTCTTAGTTACGCTGACCCCAGCACGCCAACCGTATTCCCTTCAGTTCCATCAGGTATCCATACTCTGCAGTGTCCTTTGCCTCTCAGTGTCCCTGCAAGGCTGTCTCTCCTCTGTGGCCTACACCACCACCTAGCCCCTGCTGCTACTACTAAGTTCTTCTCAGCCAGTAAGCCCATAGTGGGAACTGATTCCCCACTCATGACAATTGGTCATTTGACTGTCGCTCTAAAGTCAATACACCAGTTGAAAAATGGAGAGGCCTCTTTGAAGAGAAAGTTACACGCAGTATTGGAAGTTCCTTCTATATTTTCATTACCACTTTTGACATTTTGTTATTTAACTTTTCCCTTTTGCTTATTCATTCTAGCTTTTAAAATTCTGCAGTATGCTTTTAAGTGACCTGTCTATTTACACTCAAAACGTTCACATGTTTCATACTGCATACGTCTATTACTTTGGTTGCTGGTTCTAAGAGCAGATTCTGCTGTAACAGTATTTTTACCGTTTTATCTGGGCAAGCATCAAGTGCTGTAACAAGTGTCATTTAGGTGTCTGGCAGACCACTAAAGAGGAGTGCTGCTATATGAAAGTCCTTTATTTTTTCTTAAATAGTTTGCAGGAGTTCTACCATTTCCTTCACATGCTGGCCTTTCATTAGCATGGTCTGGTATAACTTTCTAATTAAAGCAGAACACCAGGTTTACTTTTCACTTTAAATATTTTATTTGGGCCGGGGTTGAGATTGTGACATCATCTGCTAGACTCTCCACCTCAGCCAATTAGAGATTGCCTTGTATTAGTTGATACAAATAAAAGGCTATTTCTGAATTGCGGAAATGCTGAATGACTGACTCTCTTTTCTGGCACAGAAAGGGATGTCTTATAGTCATTAAGGAAGACAGCACAGCTCACTGTTTGTAGCACAAGCTAGACAGTTAATACAGCTGAAGTTTCTACTTTAGATGGGTTTTTTTTGATAGCTGCACCTAATTGTCCTTAATGATTGTTTTTTTTTTTTTTTTACTGTGTAATATAGTACCTCCAGTGGCCAGACTGTACTGCAATGTTAAGAATTCATTTGATCCAAGCTGGCCCAAACAAACTATTTAAATTCAAAGTAAACCAGTGCCATTTATTGCTAAGATTAGCACTCTAAGGTACTTTCTGTAGGGCCTCCCTCATGTTTTTTGCAGTTTTCCACTTATATATTTACAGTCTATACTCAGGCTAATAGTACTTTGAGCTTTCTCTGTTGCTGGACACATGGTTATGCCATTCTTGTTTTATTGGGAAACAACAGGAACTCAGAGAGACAAGAAATTACATCACAACTATGTAGTTCCACAAGAAGGAAAATCATATTTAAAAATAAAGAACACTATCACCTGTTGGCAGAACTATCAGTGAGAATGCTTGTTGTACAAACTATATGTCTGTATAAAAAGCATGCTAACACATGGAGGCATCAACAGAAAAGGAGTCACTTAAACAATGGTTTAATGAGTCGTATCATATACTAACGCTATATCAGTAAATGATGAAACTCTCTTTTAACCACTTTCATACCGTGCCTATTGTGGTACTCCTCTCCTACATGTAAAAACCATAATTTTTTTTGCTAGAAAATTACTCAGTTAGCCCACTTTTTTGTATAATGTGAAAGATGATGTTACACAGAGTAAATAGATAAACAGATACCTAACATGTCACGCTTTAAAATTGCACACACTTGTGGAATAGTGCCAAATTTCCGTACTTACAAATCTCCATAGGCGACGCTTTAAACATTTTTACAGGTTCCTAGTTTAGATCTTGGGCTAGGATTGTTGCTCTAATGTTCACGGTGATACCTCACATGTGTGGTTTGAATGCCGTTTACATATGTGGGCGTGACGTACGTATGCATTTGCTTCTGCTTGCGAGCACGCCGGGACGGGGGTGCTTTACAATTTTTTTTTTTTCATTGTTTATTTTATTTTTACACTTTCCCTTTTTAGTTTTTTTTTTTTTTTTTTGTAAACATCCCTTGTAATAGGAATAGGTCATGACAGGTCCTCTATAAGACCCCACATTTTTCCTCTAGGCAGGAAAGACTGAGATAAAAAAAAAGGCTCTCGGCAATTCCAGCCGAGTACACGGCAGTGTTTACATCTGTCGGCCGGACGTGGCATCATAACGTCACGCCTAGGCCTCCGAAGGTCATAGAGATAGACAGGGACCAGTATTCTGTATGTCGAATATCCGTCGCCGGCGGATTCCTTTTCCTGTGCGATCAGCGAGCCAGTAGAAGCACCGGAGGGTGGCTGGGGGTCGTTCCCACATGCCACCTATAAAAACAATCAAGCGGTTGAACTCAAAGTCCAGTCGTCTTATGACAGCCTTGGGCGAAAAGTGGTTGAATATGCTTATTCCAAAGACACAGTTCTAAAGGATAAGTTCACCTTTTATAACATGTTACACAGGTATTCAGGGAGTACAACGTAACTTGTTACTGTTGCAGCAGCTCCCGCAACCCCCGCCCCCCCCCCCGATTCATCGTTGTGACAGCAAGCCAGGGATCCCCTTCCCACACCCACTGTAACAATTTTGAAATATGGCTGTGAGAGGCTCCGCCCACCTGGCTGTGTAAGTAATTCACAGAGTTCTGTCAATGGGTGGACTACAAGTACCAACATTCTTTGCGGTCAATGAACTACCAGGGTGCAGATGAGAGCTCTAGGTGTCTCATTGTGTAACTGCCTGACCGTACAAGCAGACAGCATACAACGACAGCCCTCAGGAGACTTGCATTGCACCCACCATCTGCTGATGGTGGGTGCAAAGCTTTTCAGGCTCCTAGTGAAAAAATAAATGATAATATTTTTTCCCTGCAAAAAGATGTGCATTTATTAATTTTTTACAAAAGTGAACTGATCTTTTAAAGCAGAACTCCAGGCAAACAGCCCTCAGATCATGGCAATGGCATTTCCCTACCTGACAGCAAATCTAGGGGGGGGGGGGGGGAGAAGCTTCCTTACCTCCTTCAGCCCCTAACTAGAAAATGAAAGAGAGTAATTATGAGGCAATCTTTGTACTCTATCATCCTGTAAACACGCTTATTGTTATGCTGAGGAGCAATGTGCAAAGTATAAAAACCTGGTTGGCTCAGGATGCCAAATCTCCCTGTCCCAGTCTTGGAGTGTTTATGTCAAGTGGATTACAGGAGGTTTATATATAAGGATATACTGTGGTATGCATGCTAGGTGTGTCTACAAATATATTTAATAATTTGTTATCAATACCTAAACACTGGATGAAAATAAACATTTTTTTTTTTAAATAACAATAATGATGGCTAATAAGGCTCATCACTACAAATTAAATTTTGACTTAATTCTACTAAATAAATAAATCCATGGAAAAGTCTATTCTAATAATGACATTGTGTATTTTCTGACATGGACCAGATAAAAGAAATGAAGGGCATGTTACCTCTATTTGGTCCTCCTCCCACTTGGCCATACACAGTGATTTCACTTTACTGATGTCTGAAAGATTTCTGTGTATACCACAACAAGTCACACACAAGAAGACACCGAGTGTACTGGATGCCCACTGAGGATCTAAAAAGAAAACAAATGAATTATGATAACCGAGGTTTCTACAACTTGTTAATGTACTCATTAAACACATGTCTACTGATAACTGACCATAAACATTACCCGAAGCTGATGCCTGAGCTTAGTATCGCATGTAGTAGCTATAACACCCAACCACAAGGAAAAATTAGGTTCCAGACACAAAGGTTCCCTGCTAACTGAACAGGATGTTGAGCAATAGTGGCTTCCTAAAAACTCACAGCAACCAATGTATATTGCAAGTAGGGGTTGACCACCTCAGGCCCTTAAGGGATTGTTAAGCAATCAAATAATATTTTGCCTAATTACCTAAACACATTACTGACCCTAAAGCAATGAGAGACACCTGAGCATCAAGGAGTTGAACAGCATGTTCTAAGCAAACCTTTTGGCAAGACAATTCGATGCATAACACTCCTATACTTACAAGCTGAGTGGTATTATTTCATGTTCCTCACCTTAGATAGAGGAGTGAATATGTACACAATCACTTTGAGTTGTGTGGCTTTCTTAACTTAATACTATTTATTGCAACAATTACCTTCCTTCACTGCAAGCTCTAGTAGGTGCTCTGGCCAGTGCTAGTATGTGCACTATCTGTGAAAAAAGGAATCTATAGAAAAATATACCCAATCTCTAGGTTTATATAATGTAATGGGAAGCTGTGCCAATGTTGGTGATATCACAGTTTGTGTGCTGGTGCTTAACTAAACTACATTTGCCTAAACAACTAAACACTCACTTCCTCTTCAGTGTGTTCTCACCTGGCTCTCCGCAGTCCGCACATTTTGTATTTCCTTCCTTTTTTGCCAAAATCCTGACAGATTTCTTGTTCCAGTCCTGATCTTCAGACATTCCAGTTTAAGGTATAAAACAAGAAAAATACTATTGAAAAATGTCAACACTCTTGTGATACGTAGGTTCTTCTCTGTCAGATGTGACACTCATGCAAAAGCAGAGCAAATGAGGAAGATAAAAGGTATAAACACGTTGTTACTATCACCTTTACCTGCCTCCTCTCTGGGCGAGGCCAGTAGTGCTGTCTGCCAAGCAAACTCTTATGCAGGCTCCTTAAAGGGGGAGGGAAATGTTAATAAGTAAACCTGTTTTTCAACATTTTAGTCTCACAAGACTTCCTTCAGAGAAGCTAAAAGGTATTCGCCAGGACTTGTACATACCAGCACACACACATCTAATGTGACAAATCTCTTTACCAATTATCAATTTTTGCAGTCACATATGCTCTTTGTTAAAGGAGCTCAACAAATACATTTTTGTTTGTTGTTTTCTTTATTTGTGATACTGTGGTTGACTGATCTGCATACCACCAATCAATTCCTCGTGTTTGGCCCCCTCTGTGTGGAATATCCGTTACAGACACACCTATTTGGTATAATATACTTTTTTCTATCTAATACTATCATTATTGCCATTGATCCCCCTTCATTCCTCCCCATGCCCCCTCCTTTCCTTCCCCTTCCTCCCCTTTCCCCTTTTTTATATTTTTGATACTGGTTCTGTTATGTGTGCATGCAACCTAGGGACAATGAGCAATGGTTGTTGTCTCTGATTTGTAGCATGTCCTGGAATACATCTGTTATTGTAATCTGCATACAGAGATAAAAGTTTAACAAAAAGAAGAAAAGTCTTAAAATACCTTTTTTCTCTCAGTGGCAGTCAGCCTTCCCACACTTTTTCTCTATACGGGCATAGATGAGTACCAACCAAACTCTAATCATGTGTCCTCAGGCACCATGTCTGACCAGGTCTGTTAGGTTACAGAGTACACTGGTTAGCGTGGTCAAACTCTAGTGTCTACTCGACTGCACTGTCATATTTATACATGCTTTGCAACCCCTATAGCAGAAAAATACACTATATTTTCTGTGTCATCAAAGTGGGACTACAATTTTTGACAAGATTAGTTGCATAGTCATTAAATACTGACCAGTTGGGTAGCATGGTAACTTTGGGTAGGCATTCTTACCATTAAAAAAATAATAGGAAACTCTACATGAAGAATGATGATTCGATTTTGGAATGCACTGCAGCCTAATCTCCCCTCACTTCCCCAAAATGTATCTTTCTTAGTGTTAGCCGTTGATGTTAACCCTTGCCGGAAGACATTTGGAACTTTTTGGGGGGAAGATGAAATCTGGTTTTGACAGGTACCAACTCACTCTTCTGGTCAGATCACTGCGACGATCTGAGGGGGAAGTTCAACCTCCCTCCTTCCTTACACAGTCTTCTGGAACTCATCACAGGTCCCAGAAGACTGTGGGACCATTCACAAAGAGCAGCACAGCTAGCACATGCGCAGTAGAAAACTGGCTGTGAAGGTTTCCCTTGCTTAAGATGCTGGAGCCTGGACCCGAAGCTGATTCTTTATTAAGGACATCTCTGGATCACTGGACAGGTGAGTGTCCTTATATTAAAAGTCAGCGGCTACAGTATTGTTATCTGCTGACTTTTAATTTATAGGGGAGACTGGAGCTCCTCTTTAACACCAGAAAAGTGGTGCAGCAGATTTATTGAATTCTCCCCATTGTGTTTTGGTAAGAAAGACCGCTCAGACCGCCATGATCTTTTCAACTTGCCTACTGGTCTCCAGCAGCCACCTGCTTTTTTGGGGAAGTAATGTACTGTACTTTAGCATGAACAGTATAATCACAATAATAAAGAGACGGTATGTAGAGGCTGCCTAAGGGCCTATGTCAAATGGATTTTATTTCTTTTAGATGGGTTTTTCATTCCCATTCAAGTCTATAGGAATGCAAAACCTGCTTAAAGTAGGTCAAAGGCAGGTCAGGAGGTCAACTGCAAATCACCTCTCATGAATTTCTAATGATCTCAGAAGCATTGTAAACTGATGCCAAACTGTTGCCACTGACACAAGTTCAGATCTTGTCAAGACAGGATCAAAAGCAGCAGAGGGTCCAAGCTAAGTTCACACTTTATATTTAAATAAATGGAGGTCTAGACATTCATGCACAGGAGGACCCAGGGCTGATAAGATTTCTTAAGAAAGTGCTGTGTGACACCCAACAGTCCACACAGGGAAGATATTGGTAGATAAGGAACAGTCAAGTACAGAGTTGTATAAAGTACTCGAAACCCATACTTGAGTAAAAGTACAAGTGCTCGATCAAAAAGTGACTTGAGTAGAAGTACTAAAGTATTCAACATTTTTTGTACTTAAGTATTGCAAGTAGTTTTTTTAAAAAATTTTGCTACTCAAGTACTGAAAGTAAAAGTACCAGTAGTTTTGAAAAAAAAATTGCTACTCAAGTACTGAAAGTAAAAGTACAAGTACTGTGTTATGTAGTTATTAAAGAAAGAAGTCAAAAGTTTGAACATCATATTGTTTTTTATTATTTCAAATGCAGCTTTTATTTATAAAAACAGTAGCATTTATTTTCGTATGCGCTGATAATACACATGTTTTGAGCTTCATGAAACCTGTCATCTACTGTTCTGGCAGTGGTAATTTGTATAATTGTAACGAGTAACTATGCAGCACAAAAAAAAAAATATCGGAGTAGAAGTATTGAAATCATTGAAAAAATGTAGTGAAGTAAAAGTGGAAGTAGGAGAAAAAAATTCTACTCTAGGAAAGTACAGATACCGCCTTTCCGTACTTAAGTACAGTAGTGAAGTAGTTCCACTTAGTTACTATACATCTCTGGTCAAGTATATGGCTTTTGAGGACTTGTGGGGACAGGAATTGGAACACACTAATGATAAGTGTTTTCTGAGTTAAGGACCTGGCACAAGAATGTAGATCAGGTGTTTAGACTTCATTTGCTGGAAGCCTGTAAAGGCTCAATAATTTAGAAATTAGTGTTGCCAGAGAAAGCACAGTAGCTTGTTTTATCATGAATCTTATTCACTGCCCAAGTTTCCTTGGACAATACAAGACAACTGGTCCCCCCTCAACTTACTGGGCAGGCATGATTTGTCCTAAGACTATCATGGGAAAAATGTAGGGACCTGAATATTTAAATACAACATAAATTTGAAATGTAAAGGGTTAGTTCACCTTTACCAATAAACTGCCTAGGCAGATAATGCTGTAGATAAAAACAAACTGCAGCTTTGACTAAAGATGAATAATGCCTTTGCTAAAGGTGTAGGCCGTTTATGTACCTCATGAACCCTGACCTGTGAACTCCCAGGATGTTGCTAAGAACATTGCTAAGAAAGGCCCAGCTATTACTCTTCACCTTCATCATCACAGTTTTGAGATCTCAGACTCTACGCTCAGAGCTACTGTATCGGGGGAGAGAAAGCACATGTGAGGGGATTTGAATCAAAGAAAGAGGTCACTTTTGTGACAGTGAATGAAAACAGTAATAGCTGGGACTCTCTTAGCAATGGCTTAGTAATATCTTAGAAGTTTTCCAGTTAGGTTTAATGAAATACAGTGGATATAAAAAGTCCACACATCCCTTGTAAAATGTCAGGTTTTTGTGATGTAAAAAAATGAGACAAAGATAAATAATTTGAGAACTAGATACAGATTGGGAGCTACCCCTTAAGTGCCATAATCCTAATATTACATAACAAAAAGAGAATGGATGGTACAACATAGGTTGTCCAAACATATATTGTGGCGGACTTTCAAGGCACACGCTGAGTAAGCGCACTCATTATTTAAAATAATTACTTTTATTAAGAAAATTTAAAAAACACAAAGAAAATTATTTTGGTGAACATTGACATGAATATTATTTCCTATACATTCAAAAAATAGTATACAGACATTGTTGACGGTTGGTGAGGGTTACAGTTGATATACAAATCTGATAAGGTCAACGCGTTTCGCATTTACGCTTCCTCAGGACCTCAGATAGTTGGGTAACCTCTCCTCACACAACAGTGTATCATACTGTTCGACCGGGGGCTAGACTCGATGGAAGGGGCCACCTTGGACCATAACCACCTTTTAGAAAATATTGATGGATATGGGGAGAGATAGGACGGCTGGGTAGAGGATAGTATGTAGGTCAATTGAGCTTGTTACACACTTTTACTTGTATTCTTATGCTTAGAGGTGTCCTAGTAATGGACTATCTCAAATGGTTTGTTATTAGAAGAGATTTAGGCAGACCCGCATCCAGCTGGTAAACAGTGACATGATCCCCTCATGGTGTAGCTCTGTCCTCGACTCATATCCCAGCCGCCATAATAATTTGAGAACTTTTTCCACCTTTAATGTGACCTATAAACTGTACAACTCAATTGAAAAACAAACTTTTTAGGAAGGGGGTAAAATAAAAATGTGATGGCATAAGTGTTCACACCCCCTTACAAACTGGGGATGTAGCTGTGTTCAGAATTAAGCAGTCACATTCAATCTCATGTTAAATGGGAGTCAGTACACACCTGCCATATTTTAAAGTGCCTCTGATTAACCCCAAATAAAGTTCAGCTGTTCTAGTAGGTCTTTCCTGACATTTTCTTAGTCGCATTCTACAGCAAAAGCAGTGGCCCACAGAGAGCTTCCAAACATCAGAGATCCCATTGTTACAAGGTAACAGTCAGGAGAAGGGTACAAAAGAATTTCCAAGGCATTAGCTATACCATGGAACATAGTGAAGACAGTGTCATGTAACTAGGTGTCCTTGAACCAGGAGGTTCCCAGTTTCACAGCCTGCAGCCTTGCCTGTTGTGTTACAGAGAAGCTCTGGAGTCTCTGCAGTGATTTTCCAGCCTGATGCTTTGCCTTGGACTCACTACCCCCACCCGCTGCCAGCTGCGAACAATGTACAATTTAACCAGCCCATAAATAGCAGCATTTCCTGTTTCTCAGTGCACATTTGTTTGGATTATCCCCCTGGGTGTGCTGTATGCTCTTTGACTGATTATCATGTGAAAACTTTTGCCTGAATTCTTGACTCCTCTTCAGCCTGCCGATTCCGTACTTCACCGCCAGCTTGGGTACGACCTCTGCCTGCCGGGCCATTCTTTGGATTTAGTTTGAATGCCGCTTTGCCCGATCTGTTGCCAGCCCGATCTCTCTGACTACGTTTTCGCCTGAATCCTCAGAACTCAAGCTCCACTTTGGACTTTACCTCACAGGTACCTAACATAACAAATGGGCCATGATGACAGTGGACCCTGCTGAGATTGTTAAGGCGCTTACATGTCAGGGACAATTGATTGGAGCTCATGAACAGCATATTTCTTCTCTGGATGCTAAACTAGATGAACTTCGTGCTATGCTAAAGTCTTGTTTGCCTGGCTCCTCTGTATCTGTCCAGACTCCTGCTCCAATCCAACCCACCTCTTCTGTGCCACTCAAACTTCCGTTACCTGAAAAGTTTGGTGGTGATACCAAGGACTGCAGAGGTTTTTTAAACGTTTGTCGTTTGCACTTCCGCAACAACCCTGTGGGGCTTTCAGTACTTCTTCTGCCAAAGTGACATTTGTAATTTCATTGTTAAAAGGGAAAGCCCTGGCATGGGTCTCTCCTCACCTGGAACGCAATGATCCTGTGCTGCAAGACGCTGATAGATTTGTGGCTTTTCTTCAGACTGTATTTGACACATTAGATAGAGCTTCTGCAGCTGAGTGCTCACTTTTGGACATACAACAAAGTACCAGGACTGTGGCACAGTATGCTATTGAGTTCTGTACCCTTGCGGCTGAGACCAAATGGGATTTAGGGGCATTACGTGCAGCTTTTCGTAAAGGTCTGGAAGATCGCATTAAGGATAAATTGGTCTATCAGGACTCCCCAGAAGATCTTGAAAAATTCATAGAGTTGTGTGTTTGTCTGGATCTCCGATATCATGAAAGGTGCCAGGAGAGACTCAGAACTCGTAAGCCTCCAAGGCCGGTATATTGCTTGGCCCCTAACTTCCAAGCACCACCTCAGCCTGAATCTGACATTTCTGTTGAATCCAAGTCTCCTGTGGAACCCATGGAAGTCAGCCAGCTCCATCTCTCAGAGTTGGAGAGACAAAGGAGGCGTGCATTGGGCTTATGCTTGTACTGTGGACTTAAAGGACATTTGCTATCTGGTTGCCCAGCCATCCAGTAAAAGGCAGGGTCTAACCAGTGTCGCAGGAGCTAGGTTAGACCTTACAAGTACTTCCTCCAAAATCAAGATTACTGTACCCGGAATCTTCCACTTAGCCTCTAAACTTTAGATTCTGGAGCCGCTGGTATATTCCTGGATTACACTTTTGCTAAAGAAAATAACATCCCATTTGTTCCAAAGTCCAGACCCTTGAGCATTACCACCCTGAATGGACAGCTGTTGGGAGATGGCCTTGTAAAGTTTGAGACCACCACAATCACCCTTCAGGTAGGCGCAATCCATAAAGAGGAAATCATCCTGTCTCTTATTGATTTCCCACTTCTGCCTGTTATCCTTGGCTACCCTTGGTTGAAACAACACAACCCTTCCTTTGATTTGGTAAAGGGAGAATTAACCTCTTGGGGGGTCTTCCTGTTATTTGAACTTATTATCTCGACCCACAAGACTTTCTGGTTGTCTGTTGGCTTCCGCGGCCATCCCTCCTACCCTCCATTCATCTATACCATGAATTTGCAGATGTGTTTTGCAAGAAAAAGGCGGAGGTTTTACCTCCACATCGTTCTTTTGACTGTGCAATTATTCTGATCCCTGGAGCACCTCTTCCCAAAGGAAGGACCTATCCCCTGTCTCTGCCTGAACAAAAGTCCATTGAGGAATATGTCAAGAACAACTTGGAAAGAGGTTTTTTTCTACCCTCTTCTTCTTCGGTAGGGGCAAGTTTCTTAGTCGAAAAAGGTTGCCTCTTATTCTAGAATTATTTGATGTGTTTAAGGGAGCCGTTATCTTCACTAAGCTTGACCTCCGAGGGGCTTATAATCTGGTTTCAATTAGAGAGGGACACGAGTGGAAGACAGCTTTCAACGTCCGCAATGGACACTATGAGTATCTGGTTATGCCATTTGGACTCTGTAATGCCCCTGCTGTCTTCCAACGTTTCATAAATGACATTTTTCATGACTTCAGCAACAGTTTTGTGATAATTTACCTGGATGATATTTTAATTTTTTCCAAGACTCACCTTAAGCACTGCTAACATATAAGGCAAGTATTACAGCAACTAAGAGAAAACCACCTTTATGCAAAGATTGAGAAGTGCAGTTTTCATCAAAACCAGATATCTTTTCTTGGATACATCATAAATAGTGTCGGTTTCCAAATGGACCCACAGAAATTCTCTGCTGTCTTGCAATGGCCCCAACCGACCACTTTGAAGGGACTCCAAAGCTTTCTAGGGTTCACAAATTACTACAGGCGCTTCATCAAGGGTTTTGCCTGTATAGCTGCCCCCCTTACTGCTATGACTAGGAAATACATCAATTGCAAACTGTGGCCCTCAGAGGCAGAATCAGCTTTCCAGCTTTTAAAGGGTATGTTAAACAAGGCTCCAATTCTTTAGCATCCAAACCTTGATCTCCAGTACATAGTTGAGGTCGATGCCTCTGAGGTAGGAGCAGGTGCCGTGCTGTCTCAGAGACAACCTAAGACCGGTAAAATTCATCCAGTGGCATTTTTTTTCTAAAAAAGTTTTATCCAGCGGAGATGAATTACGTTGTTGGGAATCGAGAACTACTGGCTATAAAACTTGCATGTCCCTGGGCATAAGAACAGGAAGGCCAATGCTCTTTCCAGACAGTTTGTTACTTCTGAAGAAGATCAATCTAAGGAGCAATATATTATTCCACCTTACAAGAATGTCGCACTGATCTCTACAGCTCTTTTCCAACAGTTACAGGAAACCCAGAATCGTGTTCCTCAAGGGCTGAAGGTACCACCAGGTCGCCTGTTTGAAGCCCCCAGCCTCAGGAAACTTGTACTCCTCTAGGCACATGATGGAGTGTTATCTGGTCATCCTGGTGTCACAATCACCTTGCAGCATTATGTTTGGTGGCCTCACATGAAAAGAGATGTTACAGACTGTGGCTGCCTGTCCAACCTGTGCTGCTAATAAAGTACCTCGCACATTGCCTGCTGGGCTATTACAACCGCTTCCTGCACCTTGCCAGCCTTGGACCCATTTAACTATGGACTTCATTACAGAGTTACCCAAATCTGATGGCATGACTGCTATATGGGTCATAGTGGATCGCTTTTCAAAGATGTCTCATTTTGTACCACTTTCTGGATTACGTACAGCGGAAGCTCTGTCTACCCTCTTTCTTTCTCGTATTGTGAAACATCATGGTATACCTACTAATATTGTCTCAGACCACGGATCTCACTTTATTTTCCGATTCTGGAAAGCGTTTTGTAAGAAACTGGAAGTAAGGCTCTCACTCTTGACCTCACATCACCCGCAAACAGATGGTCAAACCGAATGCATGAACCAAACCCTTGAAACCTATCTTCGGCATTACATGAACTTGTTACACTCCAATTGGTCTAAGTATTTGCCTTTGGCTGAATTGGCCATTAACTCCCATTGGCACAGTGCCCTGCATACCACGCCATTCTACGCAGCCCTAGGCTATCACCCTCAGACCTTTCCACTACTTCAGCTTTCATCCGTGTACCAGCAGCAGATCAACGGGTGAAAAATATCTTGCTACACTGGAAAAAGATTTGCTTATTGCTATGGAAGTCAGCAGGCAGATATGAACTTTTCTCCAACAGATGAAGATGCCATATGCCTCCATCTGCGGTGGGGGACAGAGTTTGGCTGTCTACCAAATACGTGAGACTTAAGCAACCGTCTACCAAATTGGGCCCTCGATTCATTGGTCCTTATAGAGTAATTGCTAGAGTTGGACCAGTCTCCTATCGGTTGAAATTGCCCTCCTCTCTCTGGATACACCCTGTGTTCCATGGTTCTCTCCTTAAAAGGACAATCTTCAATCATTACTCCAGAACTCAATTACTACCGCTTCCTGTTCTTGTTGATGGACAACATGAGTTTGAAGTCTCTAAGATTCTGGATTCTAGAAGGCGGGGTCGTGGCCTACAATATCTGGTTCATTGGAAAGGATATCCCATCACAGACCGTTCCTGGGTTCCAGCTAAAAATTTGCATGCCCCTGCTCTCATTCAAGACTTTCATGCCTCCTTTCCCACTAAGCCTGGCTAGGCCCCCAGAGGGGTCCATTGAAGAGGGGGCCCCATCATGTACCTGGGAGTCCTTGAACCGGGAGGTTCCCAGTTTCGCAGCCTGCAGCCTTGCCTGTTGTGCCACAGAGAAGCTCTGGAGTCTTTGCAGTGATTTTTCAGCCTGATGCTTTGCCTTGGACTCACTAGCCCCATCTGCTGCCAGCTGCGAACAATGTACAATTTAACCAGCCCATAAATAGCAGCACTTCCTGTTTCTCAGTGCCCGTTTGTTTGGATTATCTCCCTGGGTTTGCTGTATGCTCTTTGACTGATTATCGTGTATGAACTTTTGTCTGAATTCTTGATTCCCCTTCAGCCTGTCGATTCCATACTTCACTGCCAGCTTGTGTATGACCTCTGCCTGCCTGACCATTCTTTGGATTTTCTTTGCATACCGCTTTGCCCGATCACGACCCACCATGCAGGTGGGTGTGACCGTAGCCTTAGTTCTTTTGGCACAGCGGCATTGTGATGCTGTAGTTTATGTCACAACCTGCTGTGTTGGGGGAAACAAAATTGCACACGGGAACAAGAACAGCTCCTGAAATCACATTAAGCCCAGGTTCACACTGAGGACGGGTTTGAAATCGTGCGAGTTCAGCTGGACTTGCATAATTTCAAAATGGAATTTTCAGTCCGACTTTGGGGCGATTTGTGTCATGGTCTTACCTTCTTGCTGTTCTCCTTCGTTTGACATGTGCTGGCGGCCATCTTGGTTTCTGGGTTTCTTGTAGCCTCCCACCCTGCGGCTCCTCCTTCCCACTGGGAGGAGCTGGATGCCTAGCTCATATATATAGGAGGTCTGTGGCTTCAGTTCCTTGCTTGGTCCTCCTGTGTTCACATGCTTCTAAGACTGCTGCTGCTTCTGGTTCCTGATCCTGGCTTCGTCTGACTACCCTGCTGGTTCCTGATCCTGGCTTCGTCTGACTACCCTGCTGGGTCCTGATCCTGGCTTCGTCTGACTACCCTGCTGGTTCCTGATCCCGCTTCGTCTGACTACCCTCCTGGTTCCTGACCTCTGGCTTCGCAAGGACTCTGCTTCGGTTTCGCCATCTGTTTGGACTTTTGCTTTACAGCTTGATTTTCAATAAAGCCTTCTTATTTTCACTTATCTGTTGTTGTACGTTTGGTTCATGGTTCCGTGACATTAGGACCAAGCCATGAATTTTGACGGTACAGGGCCATCCTCGCTACTCACGCTGGTTGCCAGACTTGATCAGCAGGATTACCTGTTGGGTCAGTTCGCCGTGGCGTTGCAAACCCTGCTTGAACGCACGGCTCATTTCGCTCCCGTTGCCGATGGGTCGGTTGTCGCTCCTGGGCCCGCTCCTACTGCCGCTCCGGTTGTTGCGCCAGAGTCTACCCCGACACCTGTTGTTGCGCCTGCGGTGTTTCGGGGTATGACTGGTTCTGCCCCCCTTCCACAGCGCTTTGGGGGAGAGCCAACTCAGTGCCGAGGTTTCCTTAACCAGGTGGGCATTTATTTCGAGTTGCTGCCACATGCCTTTCCTACTGAGAGATCAAAGGTGGGCTTCTTAATTTCGCTGCTCTCGGACAAGGCCTTGGCCTGGGCCAGCCCATTATGGGAGAACAACAATCCGGTGGTTGCCGAGTTTTCCGGTTTTGTTGCTTCTCTTCGGAGGGTATTCGATGTGCCGGCTCGTGCTGCCTCTGCTGCGAAGCCATCAGGCAGGGTTCACGATCCGTAGCTGAATACGCCATTGAGTTTCGTACCCTGGCAGCAGAGGTGGGCTGGAATAATGAGGCTCTGGTCGCTGCTTTCTCTCATGGTCTCTCGGATGCCTTGAAGGATGAGGTTGCAGCTAAGGACCTACCAGTGGAGCTCGAGTCTCTTATTTCTTTCCTGATTTTGATTGACACCAGACTCAGGGAGAGACCTTCCTTTAAGGAGAGTCTGTGGAGGCCTCCTAACAGATTGGCGCCTACCTTTGATGTCCCACCTGTGCCTCCCTCTCCTCCCACGCCTCCTGGGGATGACTTGGCTGGGGGTGAACCCATGCAGCTGGGGTTTGCTCGCCTGTCCGAGGGGGAGAGGGTACTCCGGAGACGCGAGGGCCGATGCATGTACTGTGGTCTCGGTGGGCATTTTCGGTTGGCATGTCCGAACCGTCCGGGAAACGCTCGCACCTGAGATCCTGTCGGGGGCAGATCTTGGGTGAAGTCTCCTCGTCCCCGGTTTCCCGTGTTGACAAACCACTGATCACTGTTGTCCTCTCCTGGGTCGGGGGCTCGGTGACGACCCAGGCGTTGGTGGACTCTGGTGCTGGTGGTTTGTTCATTGATAGTGTGTTCACTGCCGCCAATTCCATTCCTCTGCAGGCTCGAGGTTCTCCACTGGCTCTTGAGGCGATAGACGGCAGACCCCTTCTGCCGCCACACGTGACTCATGAGACCCTTCCAGTGGGGATAGCCATTGGTGCCGTTCACAGAGAGTCGGTCTGCTTCCAGGTTATTTCGTCTCCACACTACTCGGTGGTCTTGGGGTACCCCTGGCTCCAGAAGCATAATCCGACTTTCGATTGGAGATCGGCCGAGATCCTCTCGTGGTCACCGCAGTGTGGGGCTAGTTGCATCCATGGGCCTGTCAAGTTGCTGTGTACTTCCTCTGACTCTCTGTTGCCTCCTGAATACGAGGAGTACCGGGATGTATTCGATAAGGTGCGCGCGGTTGCCCTACCTCCGCACCGCCCATACGATTGTGCCATCGAGTTACAACCTGGTGCCGTTCCTCCACGTGGCAAAGTCTATCCACTGTCGGTAGCGGAGAATGAGGCCATGGAGGAGTACGTGAAGGAGGCGCTTTCACGCGGACACATTCGCAAATCCTCGTCCCCGACAGGGGCTGGATTTTTCTTTGTGAAAAAGAAGGGCGGTGAGTTGAGGCCTTGCATCGATTACAGGGGTCTCAATCGCATCACGATCAAGAACGCTTACCCGATACCCTTGATTTCCGAGCTGTTCGATCGCCTTAAAGGGGCCACGGTCTTTACCAAACTCGACCTGAGGGCGGCATATAACCTCGTAAGGATCAAGGCGGGCGATGAGTGGAAGACCGCGTTTAACACCAGGACCGGTCATTATGAATCCTTGGTTATGCCCTTTGGGTTGTGCAATGCGCCCGCAGTCTTTCAGGAATTCATCAACGATGTTTTCCGTGACCTGTTGCAGCAGTGTGTGGTGGTCTATTTGGATGACATCTTGGTATATTCTGAATCCATGGAGACCCACATTCTGGATGTCAGACGAGTGTTGCAACGGTTACGAGAGAACAAGCTGTTCGGTAAGCTTGAGAAATGCGAATTTCACCGATCCCAGGTAACCTTCTTAGGTTACATCATTTCCGCTGAGGGGTTCTCCATGGATCCTGAGAAGGTTTCGGCTATCTTACAGTGGCCCCAGCCCAGTGGTCTTCGCTCCCTGCAGCGCTTTTTGGGCTTCGCCAATTATTATCGGAAGTTCATCAGGGACTTTTCCATGCTAGCCAAGCCTCTCACGGATCTGACCAGGAAGGGCAGTAATTCCCAGGTCTGGCCGCTCGAGGCCATCCGAGCTTTTGAGGCTCTAAAGTCCGCCTTTGTGTCGGCTCCGATTCTGTCGCATCCCAACCCTGGGTTGCCCTTTGTCCTCGAGGTGGACGCGTCTGAGACGGGAGTAGGCGCCCTTCTGTCTCAGCGTAGAACACCAGAGGGTCCTCTGCTTCCTTGTGGGTTTTACTCCCGGAAACTGTCTTCCGCGGAATGCAACTATCAGATTGGTGACAGGGAGTTATTGGCCATCGTGCAGGCCCTTAAAGAATGGAGGCACTTGCTTGAGGGTTCGGTGGTTCCGGTCCTCATCCTGACGGACCACAAGAATCTGACCTACCTTTCTGAGGCCAAGAGATTGACACCACGTCAGGCCAGATGGGCTCTGTTCTTGTCACGTTTTAATTACGTGGTCTCCTACCTACCCGGTTCCAAGAACATCAGGGCGGATGCCTTATCACGGCAGTACTCCGACCTGTCCAGGGAGGAGTCAATTCCGACTTCGGTCATACCTCCGAATCAGATCCTGGCCGCCATTCGCACCAGCCTGACCTCTCCCCTGGGTGAGCAGATTTTGGCGGCTCAATCTTGTGCTCCCTCTGGGAGACCCAACGGCAGATGTTTTGTGCCTGAGGAGTTGCGCACTCGGTTGCTGCGAACCTACCATAACTCCAAGACCGCGGGGCATCCTGGAAAGAATCAGCTGTCCTGGGCTGTTTCACGTCTGTTCTGGTGGCCTTCCCTACGTTCTGACATCGCCGCATATGTAGCAGCATGCTCCGTTTGTGCCCAGAGTAAGTCCCCTCGGCACCTTCCGTTGGGCCTTCTGCAACCCATAGCCACCAGGGAGCGCCCATGGTCACACCTGGGGATGGATTTCATTGTGGACCTCCCTGCATCCCGAGGCCATACGGTCATTCTCATGATTGTGGATCGGTTTTCCAAAATGTGCCACTGTGTTCCTCTCAAGAAGTTACCCTCTGCACAGGAGTTGGCCACGATTTTTGCCAGGGAGGTCTTCCGGTTGCACGGTTTGCCCAAGGAGATTGTGTCGGATCGGGGGAGTCAGTTTGTGTCCAGGTTCTGGCGCGCCTTTTGCTCCCAGTTGGGGATTCATCTCTCCTTCTCCTCGGCCTACCACCCTCAGTCTAATGGGGCCGCAGAACGATCCAATCAGGCCTTGGAGCAATTCCTTCGTTGCTATGTCTCCGATCACCAAGACAATTGGGTTGACCTCCTGCCTTGGGCTGAGTTTGCCAGGAACACGGCGGTGAACTCTTCCTCTGGGACGTCTCCCTTCATGGCCAATTATGGGTTCCAACCTGCCGTGTTACCGGAGGTATTCTCTCCCCAGGATATTCCGGCTGTGGAGGATCACCTTTCTGTCCTACGTGCTTCTTGGGTTCAGATCCAGAAGTCCCTTGAGGTCTCTGCGCAGCGCCAGAGACTCCAGGCTGATCGCAGACGAGCGCCTGCTCCTTCCTACCAGGCCGGAGACCGTGTATGGTTGTCCACCCGCAACCTCAACCTTCAAGTGCCCACTCCCAAGCTGGCGCCTCGCTTTGTTGGTCCCTTCCGAGTGCTTCGCAGGGTAAACCCGGTAGCCTATGCCCTTGCGCTTCCTCCTGGCATGCGGATCTCCAACGTGTTTCATGTCTCCCTGTTGAAGCCACTGGTGTGTAATCGTTTCACTTCCTCGGTTCCTCGGCCTCGTCCGGTCCAAGTGGGCAATCGTGAGGAGTATGAGGTGAGCAATATCCTGGACTCACGCCTGGTCCGCGGTCGGGTGCAGTTTTTGGTTCATTGGCGTGGTTATGGTCCAGAGGAGCGTTCCTGGGTTCCCTCCGCAGATGTCCATGCTCCTGCCTTGCTCCGAGCCTTCCACGCACGCTTCCCTCAGAAACCGTTCTTTACTCCGCGGAGGAGGGGCCCTTGAGGGGGAGGTACTGTCATGGTCTTACCTTCTTGCTGTTCTCCTTCGTTTGACATGTGCTGGCGGCCATCTTGGTTTCTGGGTTTCTTGTAGCCTCCCACCCTGCGGCTCCTCCTTCCCACTGGGAGGAGCTGGATGCCTAGCTCATATATATAGGAGGTCTGTGGCTTCAGTTCCTTGCTTGGTCCTCCTGTGTTCACATGCTTCTAAGACTGCTGCTGCTTCTGGTTCCTGATCCTGGCTTCGTCTGACTACCCTGCTGGTTCCTGATCCTGGCTTCGTCTGACTACCCTGCTGGGTCCTGATCCTGGCTTCGTCTGACTACCCTGCTGGTTCCTGATCCCGCTTCGTCTGACTACCCTCCTGGTTCCTGACCTCTGGCTTCGCAAGGACTCTGCTTCGGTTTCGCCATCTGTTTGGACTTTTGCTTTACAGCTTGATTTTCAATAAAGCCTTCTTATTTTCACTTATCTGTTGTTGTACGTTTGGTTCATGGTTCCGTGACAGATTTGACAGACATCTGTGTGGGTTCCTGCACAGATGTCTATGAAATCGCCCCTAAAGTCGCCAAAAGTAGTGCAGAAACTACTTTTGGAAATCGGTGCGGCACGGCAAAGTCGGCATCGCACTGATTCGGACGGTGCTATTGCTGGCAATAGGCTCCAATTTGACATGTCAAAATAGTCCAATGTGAATTAAAGTACATCAATAAAGAAAAAACTTTTCTTTAGTTTTTTGTATAGAGTGGAGAGGGATTGGAAAACCTGTCAGGTTTTTATTGCTGGCTGTGCCCCTATTATAGTGAAATCATCCTCCATTTGACCTGTTTACAGTTACCACCGAAAATTAAAGTGAAGGAAAATTCCAAATTGTGGGTTGTCATCAGAACAGGAAGAGAGAAAATCTTTCAGTGGGTACACTGATGCCTCGTACACACGCATCGATTATTGGCCGGGAATTTTCAGCCAACGTCCGATCGGCCGATTTTCGGCTTGTTAGTATGATGCTTTCGACAACCGACTCCGGCTTTTCGGCCGAATAAAATCTGGTGTGCAGGCTATAAAATTTTTGTTGGCCGTCAACACAACGGCCGATTTTCCCTGAGTCAGTACAGATTTCGGCAGACAAAAATCTGATGAGCAAGACTGGGCATGCTCAGAGAAGAAAAAACACACGGAAAGTAAACCAGCACATGACATCACTTCTGAAGTTGATTTTTGTTGGCCAAGAAAATTTGTGTGCAGTCTAGGCACATTCCAACCAACAAAACACAACTTGGACAAAAGTCAGACGATCGGTCGGCCGATAATCGTTGCGTGTGTACGAGGCATAAGGCTGGCCATACATGTTCAACTTTTGTTGTACAATTTTCTGGTAGATCTACCACAAACCACATAATGTGAGGTCAAAGCTAAACAACACATTCACTTGTATCTAATTAGGCAGGCCTTCGTACTACATACTTGAAGGTAAATTTCAAGAAAATTGTATCATGTATGGCCAGCCTAAGTCCCGGGTTCACACACACATACGATGCAGGAACCCTGTGAATCCACTGCGGGTTTCCGCATTGCACTCAACACGCAGTCAGTTCACAATGCCATATGCAAATCGCTGGGGGTGTCAATACAAAGATAACAACACCCCCAGATCAGTTCGCATATCGCAGTGTGAACTGTCAGTTCGACATGAATCAGATCGCATAGGTGTGAACTCCAAAGTGATCCGATTCTGGTACCAACCCAAAAAAGGGTCCTGTGCAAGTTTTGTCCGAATGCGATGCAAATTCAGTCATACAATCTGTATGGCTTAATTCGCATCGCACAGACATCGCATGTGATTTGCAGAGCAGTGTGCTGCGAATCACATGCAATGTCTATCATCGTATATGTGTGAACCGGTGTAACGTTAGAAAACCATACCTCGTGAAAATTCCATACCCACGTCACTTCCTGTCAGAAACGTAATGGAACAGCTGAGCAGCGTAGCAGTGCGCATGCTCACAGCTCCGGATATGTCATTGAACAGCTGAGCTTACAAGTGCACATGCTCGGAGGGTATGGAATTTTCACGGTAGTGTGTGTAACGTTACACCGCATCAGCTTTTGCGGCGGTTACATTAAAACAGCTCGGCTGCAATATGAATCATCTCCGCTCCTACCCCTGTCACTTCCCTGATCTCGGCTACTAAATGTAAAAGTGGCGGCGGGTGTATGAAATCTAAATCACTGAGATCTCGGCTCCGTGATTTATATTTTCATAGACCCGCCGCCGCTTTTATATTTATTAGCCGAGATCAGGGAAGTGACAGGGATAGGAGCGGTGATGACTCATGTTGCAGGGGAGCTGTTTTAACCACTTGCCGACTGCCTAACGACTATCTACGTCGGCAGTCAGCCCCTCACAGGCATAGTGACGTAGGGCTACGTCACTAGCTTGTGAGGGTCTAGGGAGCGAGCGCGCGCCCCCGGAGGCACGCTCCCGCTGCCGCGTGGTCACGGACCCCCCCGCGCGTGTGACCGGCGGACCCGATGTCCGCCGGTCACTCTGCGATCGGCGGGGGAGAGGGAGAAAGTCAGGCGGCTTGTGTAAACAAGCTGCCTGTCATTCTCCCCTGTGTATGAAGGATGATCATACGGTAGAACCGTATGATCATCCTTCATATGATCATATGTAGAACCGTTGATCACTCTTCATACATCTGAAGCCACAGCCAATCACAGTAGAAAGCACGCCCCTAGGGACACACATAGCCCCTCCCTTTCAAAAGAAGTTAACCCCTTCACTGCCAGTCTATTTTTACAGTAACAGTGCATATGTATAGCACTGATTACTGTAGAAATGTCACTGGTAACCCCAAAAGTGTCAAAAATGTCAGTCAAGGGTCCGATCTGTCCGCCGCAATGTCGCAGTACCGCAAAAAAAATCGCAGATCGCCGCCATTACGCGTTAAAAAAAAAACAACAAAAATGACAAAAATCTTTCCCTTTGTTAGTAAACGCGATAACTTTTGCGCAAACCAATCAAAATACGCTTTTTGCGATTTTTTTTACCAAACATAGGTAGCATAAAACAAATTGGCCGAAAATGTTAAAAAATTTTGATTTTTACATTTTTTTGGGGGGAATTTCATATAAAAAAATGTGAAAAATATTGCTATTTTTGCAAAATTTACGCTCTTTTTTTGTTTATAGCGCATGATCAAAAAATCGCACAGGTGATCAAATACCACCAAAAGAAAGCTCTGTTTGTGGGAAAAAAAGGACGTCAAATTTGTTTAGATACAGCGTCGCACGACCGCGCAATTGTCCGTTAAAGTCACGCAGTGCCGAATCGCAAAATACCCCCTGGTCGTTTAGCAGCCAAATCCTCCGGGGCTTAAGTGGTTAATGTAACCGCCGCAAATGTAACGTTACACACACTACCGTGATAAATCCATACCCTCCGAGCATGCGCACTTGTCAGTTCCTCTGCTGTTCAATGACGTATCCGGGGC
Source organism: Pelophylax lessonae (assembly GCF_965119305.1). Taxonomy (NCBI): domain Eukaryota; kingdom Metazoa; phylum Chordata; class Amphibia; order Anura; family Ranidae; genus Pelophylax; species Pelophylax lessonae. The sequence continues at coordinate 100,134,337 of NC_138775.1, forward strand.
TGTGAGCATGCGCATTGCTAGGCTGCTCAGATGTTCCTGACAGGAAGTGACGAGGGTATGGTTTTCTCACGGGGTAGGTTATTCTCACGAAACACCGGTGTTCCGTGAGAATTACCTACCCGTGAGAAAAACCTACCCCTCGTCACTTCCGGTGCTCTGCACTGTATGTAACGCAGCGGTTACATTAAAACAGCTGTGCTGAAATACGAGTCATCTCCGCTCCTGTGCCTGCCACTTCCTTGCTCTCAACAGAGCCGAGAGCCGCTTTTATATTTACTAGCCGAGAGCAGGGTAGTGACCGGGACAGGAGCAGGGATGACTCGTATTTCAGCACAGCTGTTTTATGTAACCGCCACGTCGGTAGGTTTTTTTCACGGTACACCGTGATCGTTTCATACTAGTGCGCATGCGCACTAGTAAGCTCCTCAGTTCTTCCATTATGTTTCCTGGGCTCTGAGCATGCGCACTGCTCAGCTATTTCTGGCCGGAAGTGACGAGGTGGGTTTTTCTCACGGGGTAGGTAATTCTCACGTTACATCGGGTCTCTGGTGACAACTAGGAATTCCCTCACTGTGCACAGATTTCCTCTCACTTCCTGGTTTGGTTATGGGGCAGGAAGTGAGAAGATGGTGAAAAACTATTTGACAGGGGTGGTAACTTTCTATTACTGTACCCAGAATGAAAAGAAAAGAACAAACTTTGCCTTTCGTTGTACTTTAACGTGTTGAAGCCTACATGAGATTTCAGTGGTTGTGGCAAGATCTGTAGAATAATGATTACGTGCAAAAAAAACAGCATTGCTCTCTGCTCTCCTTTTAGAAAGGCGTTTGTGTGTTGAAGTGGAGCGCATCACCGGTGTTCTGCCGAAAACTCCAACTCGGATCAAATCTGTAATAACGCCGCTATGGCCGCCCCCCTCACTCTCTCACTGCTCGGCGCGCTCTAGTGACGTCATCGTCGTAAAGCAGGAAGTGGGTAGCAGGCGCGTGTGTAGATGGAACCTTGTATATGAGTGAGTGGAACTCTGTGCTCGGTGATGGGGGCTAATGACTTGCATAGTTGGGCAGGCTGAGCCTCTCCAGGGGTATAGGGGGTACACAGCCGATTGGGGTGTTTTGTTAGTCATGTTATCTGTAAAGAATGTTCCTTCTCCATGAACATCAACTTAGTAAATTGAATTACATGGCAGGTATTTGCATGGCTGGTGCAGAGTTACTGTTCTCAGGTGCTCCAAGTCTGCTTTGAAATGTGATTTGTACAGATACATAGTGTTTTATCCTCTGTAATCAGTCTAGGTGCCTGCATTGGAGGAATGCATCACCATATGTGTTATCCTTTACAAAGTTGCCATGAATGGGGAGGAGTATGGAGTCCCTGGGACCAGGGGTGAGCTCAGGTGTGTTCAGGTACAGTCCAAACCCATCTGAGCTATCCCACAAGAAAGCTGTCACTGCACTACCAAACATAAGCGACCGAGGCATTCCCCATCCCACACACCACATGTATATGTGTTGGTGGGGAATGTCTTGGCCGCAGTGATCGCTTCCTGGTGGGATAGCTCAGACAGGCTTAGGCTGAGCTCATCCCTACGGGAGACTTGTGTGAAATGTCTACTTGCTCTTTCATTCTTGTGCAGTTGGATGTATCGGGGTGATGCCTGCAACTAGAGGCATCATCCCTGTACCGGCTTTCTGGAGATAACAACCGATGCGGCTTAGCAGCCGCTCGGCTGTTATCCTAGTGAGCGGGAGGGGAATGTCCCTTCCTTGGCTCTGCCTGGATCTCTCCAAGACCCGAGCAAACAGCCACCACGTCCGCCGACTGGTTGTAGCCCAGAACTAAGTTGGATCCTGCTTCGATTGGGTCTCCGATCATGTTACCCGGAAGCAACGTCAAGGCGTCCCTTCCGGTTTATTCGGCTGCCAATGGCGCAGATTTAAAAAAAACTGACAGTATTCAAAAATGTGGATTTCAGTGTTTTGAATACTTTGAAGTGCAGTGGAGGGGTATGGGGTCTTTTAGACCCCAGATCCCTCCATAAAGAGTTACCTGTCACTGTCTATTGCTGTCACAAATGTTTACATTCCTTGTGACCGCAATCAAAGTGATCAGATTTTTTTTTTAAACTTAAAAAAAAAAGAATTTTAAAGTTCTCAAAGCTCTGCGAGCAGAGAGCTGGTGACTGCTCTGTTCCCCACACTTAATGGAGTGCTGGGCTGTAGAGGGGGCAGGAATGGCTGGTTTAGGCTCTCTAAGAGGCTGAGCCAGGTGACGGTCCAGGGTTGTGGGCGGATCCTGGCCGTATTGTCGCAATCTTTCCCCAGCCTGGACCGCCTCTGTGTCGTCAGCTGACCGCATGCTTCAGCAGAATGAACTGCACTCCTGTGACCCACAGGCGAAGTACAGCCAAACGAGCTTTGGCTGTAATTCTCCTTTTAATTTGGTTTTGAAATGAATGTAACTTCTCAAATAAAAACCACATGCACAGTTAGAAATTAGTTTGCTTAAGAAAAGTTTTCTGTCCCTCTCCTTCGGACAGATGCCTGAGAAATCTCTCACAGGTGCTGGCATTGTCTCCCAAACCTTTTCCTGGTTCTGATCTTTGGCTATCTTGATTAACCAGCACAGAATGATGTCACTCCCGTGTATTCTCAGGAGTGTAGTTATCCCGGCACACATGCAGTGTGCTGGAATGTAAACTGAGCTGTACATGCACAGTGCTGGAATGTAAACTGAGCTGTACATGCACAGCTTAGCGTATATTCTACAGGGAATTGCAAACAAGGAGTAGAGACATTGCATGTGCAGTAAAGAGCCTGCCTGTGTGACCCGGGATTTAGATCCTATTTCGGTTTTCATTGTCCGATAAAATGACTCCCCTCCCCCCCCCCCCCCCCCTAGCTTTCTGTCTTTGGGACACAAGTGGAAGCAAGAAAAAAATCTATCTCCCCAAAATGAAGGAAAGCAAATGACACAGGATGTATTTCCCCCAGCAGCAACAAAAACCTAACAGAGGTATTACCCTTCCCGCTAGCCAAATCTTAAGAAAAAAATGTTACCACTGGTATTTTCACTCTATGGATTTTTATTATTTTTTTTTTGTTTTTGTTATAGCCATCCTACCCGGAAAGGAAGTATTTTTCTGAAATTTCTGCTATTTTCTGTTAAGAAAAATGGGTAAAAGAAAACATAAGAAAGTTCCTTCTAGCCGGCGAGAGCTGGTTTTTGATGAGGAGAAAAGAAGGTGAGTGATGAACTTGTATATATCACAAGAAGTCTACATAAACAACATTCTTACTCCATCAGAAGACCAGAAATGCCTATTGAAAGCATGATTGAGGTTTTTTAGTTAATTTAATCTTTTCATGCATAAAGCCCTTCTCCAGGGAAAGGAAAAATGCTAATTTGCAGAGGAGCGGTCTGATCTGCAAAGGTTAAATGTGCGCGTAGGTCTAGGGGGATGCAAACAGGTTTACTTGCTCCTTTGCTCCTACAGGCTTCCTACAGGCTCTAAAACAGGTCTCTTTAGCCTCTTCTCCCCTTCTCTCCTGCTCTGGGGGGTCGCAGGTCTTTTGACATCATCAAGTCCAATGCAGAGCCCATAGTCCTGAATTGGATATGATAACGATGAGGGACAGTCAATAGCTGGAAGGAAAGGAGAGCTCCAGCTGCAGGGGGAGTGCATAACCAGGTCGGTAAAACTGCTTTTTGCTCCTCCCTAGACCTAAACATGCCTTTAACCCTTCAGTGTGGGGCATTTTCTTTTCCCTGGAGATGGCCTGTATAGATGCATTACAAAGCCTATTTAAAGAGGATCTATACTGTGGAAGCTGTGCTCCAAATGTCAAACAAAGGGACTAGTCGCCTGCATTGCCAGTAAACTACCTGCAGCTGATCATTTTCCCAGGATCAGCTTAACATGCTCTGTTGTCTCGAGGTGTGCCTCTGGGTGATGGCAGCCATCTTGGTAGAGGTGGATTGCTTTGCATTCTCATGTCAGATCTACCTCCTTGATAACTGGTGTTCTTATGATTTGATGAATAATGAACTGATGCCTGGTGCAGGGACTAATCAGTAGAGTGTAGAAGAGGTGAGGAAGCATAGATCCACAGAATGAATGAAGCTGGTCAGGTCAGTATATGGTAACTTACATCTGGGGCACTTTCTGCCTTCTGCTATATGCCATGAACTTATACCAGAAGTGTTCCCCTTACCGCTGGTGTGTAAAATAATCAGTGACCCCCCGCTTTGTACCTTCTGGGGTTGCTGCTGCACACTAGAACACTCCTCAAATCAGCAATCTGAGCCCTGCTTTGTCCAAGATTTCCATCTGCAATGTTTTGTTTTTTCTTTTTTCATGTGGTGGTTAGGCTGCATAGGTGGTGGTCACGGGAGAACTAATTCACTGTATCTACTATTTTATCCTGTCTTGTGCGCTGTGACAGATCCAATCTGGACAGGGGATTTTTGAGAGGACTAGGGGCAAGCCTCCTACCCACTGAAAATGGCCCAGGGAGAAAGCAGATCAATCTATAATGATGGACAACCACTTAATGGATGCTGAGAGTGTGGTTTGGATTACTTCTCTTTTTTTTTTTTTTAATCCAAACAAAAAATGTTTTTTTTTAAAGTTATAGCACCAATACATTGCCAGCTGTACATAAAAATACACAATTGAATCTTGTCACCTACACAGATAAAAGAAAAGCCATCTTTCAATACACCTCTTCATAATCAACATGCAACGATTTTAAGAATTGTATTGCATGTTACATATTAGAACCTGCAGTTGTACTTGGGCATTGAGGCCAAGTAGCCTATCCATCAGTAGATCCACCGGGGCAAGCCATGGGGTATCCAACCATGATGCCCAAAGTCTTTCGAATTTGGATGCATTACCCCTATGCTGGTATATGACTTTCTCCATTCTCCTCACACTGCCCACTGTGTTGATCAATTCTTTTAATGTTGGAGGATCTTCCGATTTCCAGTGTACCATAATCAACCTTCTTGCCTGAAACAAGACTCTATGAACATCCCAGTCATACTGTCCCAGCAGGCACTCCACCAAAGCTAGCCCTAGAGTCACTTGGAACACTGCGATAATTGTCTGTACCACTCCCGTCCAATAGGGATGTAGCTTTGGGCATCTCCACAGTAGGTGAACTAGGTCTCCATGATCACTCTGACATCTCATGCAAACAGGGTCAGTTTGGAGCCCCATCAAATGTAGTCTATAGGGAGTGTAATATACCCTCAATATTAGTATAGTTGGGTCAATCTTTGAGTTACATTTAGTGAGCAAGTAACTACTGCCTGGAAAGCCTCTTCCCATTGCTCAGCATCCGTTAGACCAATATCCCTTTCCCATCTTTCCATCACTCTCAGGGGGTGCTGCTTTAAATAGAATTGCAAAAGCATTGCATAGCTTTGTGATATGAAAACCTTGGACACTAGTGTCTCTAACTAGCCCGAAGATTGGGGTCCGGGACATAATCCATTTCGAAGATTTACTTTGAGCTTAGACTGAGTGCTGCAGCTGCATGTACAGGAATTGCGTAGATGATAGTAAGCTATATCTGCCCTGCAGGTCTGAAAATGTCAGGAGTATCCCATTTTGAAAAATTTGCTTGAGATGTGTCATGCCATATTCCCTCCACCTAGCCCCTGATTGCAGCTTGGCTAGCTCCAAATAGGTATCATTCAGCCATATAGGACTGAACTCAGTATAACCCCCCCTCCCCCTGCAGATATTTGATTCCATATTTTTTAGACAAAATTATATGTCTGGTAAGTTTTATGTGGCATTCCGAAAGCTTGTTCCTCCAATGCTTGAGGGACAGGACCTCTGCGGATAGTATGCCTCCTCACCACCAAAGGTGAGCTGACCTCTGTACCATCTATTCTTTCCTCTGTACCCATAGTCCCTATCAGGCTGCAATTGAGCTGCCAGGTAATACAGCCATGGGTTGGACAGAGAAAGCCCTCCCTCATCCTTGGGCCTCTGTAAATGCTCTAGTTTAGTTTTATTCTGGGAGTAAGATTTTTCCAGATCAAAGTGCGAAAAAGAGAATTATCCTGAAACTTTAGGGGGATTTCCATAGGGGTGTTATGAAGCATGTAGAGCAACTGTGCTATGATTCACCCTACCCGCTACTGACAAATACAGAGAATTCCATATCTTCATCCGGTCCCTGAACCTCTGAAGGAGAGGGTTAACGTTCAGTCTACAGAAATCTCTAGGGGGGGACAAACAAATGTGTAGCACTATCAAGAATAATAGTTATACTGGAGGGAAGTATATTGATGCAATATAAATATTGGTAGCAGAATAACAATTAAGGTACTCAGCCAAAAGCTTATATATAAACACACTGTGAATTTGTCATAACAGTGAATCAAAATAAGTGTGAGTAGAAAAAAAATCAAAAAATGTATTTCATATTTATCGAAACATATATATATATATGTATATATCCATTTAAATTACTCCATCTAGTGGTCAAATAATGTATAGTCACTTCCTCATACTTATAGTCCTGGAAAGTTGGTAAATTAAATCACCATGGTGCAACATTCCAGAATCAATATAAAAATTTATACCGAATATCTTTTGGTATATGCACATAAAAATTATCTCATAAATTATATCCAAAAGACAATAAAACATAATATTAATAAAATATACCCAAAAGGAAACTTTGTAGGAAAAGGGAGGAAATCAGCTATTGTTAATAAAGCAATTTACGTCCCATTCTACATTTTAACCAAAAGGAACATAAGTTTTTAAACAATAAATTCACCGTTTGTTTTTTCTCAAGATTGATCTTTTGGTGTATGGACTTTGGACTTGAGATATAGATATATATATATATATATATATATATATATATATATATATATATATATAATGAATTTTTTGATTTTTTTTTTTTTTTTTTTTTCTACTCACATTTATTTTGATTCACTGTTATGACAAATTCACAGTGTGTTCTATATATAAGCTTTTGGCTGAGTACCTTAATTGTTATTCTGCTACCAATATTTATATTGCATCAATATACTTCCCTCCAGTATATCATTTATTATTCTTGATAGCGCTACACTTATTTGTTTTACTATTTTTTGTGATTTTTCTATAGGTCCATGTGTGCTGCTTTCACAATTTTATCACTAGATATATAACACCAGTCTAATTTTATAGCGCAGAAACTCCCCATTTACATTTAAATTCATTGGTGATAGAAATAGGGCATGAAGGCGTCACAGGCTGGGTCCGATCCCCATCTAGCAACATTAAAGCTGATTTTGACCAATTAATTTCCAAATTCTATGACCATGGTCATGGCTTCCTTTAGGGTGGCATCTGTGTCGCCCAGCATAAGCAATGTGTTATCAGTATATAACATCACCTTCTCCTGTATATTTCCATAACGAAAACCCTCTGTCTGGATGGGACCGCTTTTTAATCGCCAATGTGAAAAGGAGGGACGATAAGAGACACACCTGCCTCGTTTCCCTCCCCAACTCAAAGTAATGTGACCGGTTACCAAACGCCCTAATAGCCGCCTGTGGTTTAGCATAGAGAAGACACACCCAGGATATATATATATATATGTTGATCCAAACCTAAATTTCTCCATTACCGCTCATAAGTATTCCCAATCTATGCCTTTGCGGCGTCTAATGAGAGCAATGCCCTATAACCTGTATTATCTGCCGGGGATTGCATATTTAAAAATAATCTCCTAAAATTGACAGCAGTAGATTTATGGGGCATAAAGCCGGCTTGGTCAGAATGTATTAAGGACGTAACTACCCCATTCAATCTAATATACCTTCGCTAGGATCTTCACGTTGCTTTTCAGCAGTGAAATTGGCCTATATGATCCCGGGTCTACCGCATCTTTACCCGGCTTCAGTAGCAAAACCATGTTCGCCTTGTACATAGAAGGGGGCAAGGCACCCCTATCTAGTGACTCGTTAAAGACTTTCAGCAACCTCGGGCGCGCTACTGCGGAGTATTGTTTGTAAACTTCCATAGGGATACTGTCCTCCCCGGGTGCCTTACAATTGGGAAAAGAACATACTGCCTCCTGAAGTTCCTCTATAGTGAGTGGTGTATATAGCTTCTGCCTTTGGGTATCCGTGAGTCTGGGGAATGGTATGCTTAACAAGTATTGTCTCCACTCCCCAGGCATATCACTATGCAGACCCTGAGGGAGTTTGGTGGGTTTCTGAATTACCAGAAGTCTGCTCTGATTCTATCCAGAAAATTGGATTATCTGGGTCTGACTCTGGATTCAGCTCTAGCTAGAGTGTTCCTTCCTCTGGACAAATTCCTGAAGTTGCATGCTGCAATTCAACTCCTGCTGTCCCTGAATATTCTCATCCCTCCGAAATTGCATGCGGCTGCTGGGCCTGATGGTATCTACCTTCAAAGTAGTTCCGTTTCCACCGTTCCCTATGAAGTCCCTGTAAAGGGAGATCTTAGTCAAATAGGACAAGTGTCCGAAATCTCTGGACAATCCGATCTGGCTGAGCCAGGAAACCAAAGCGTCTCTGGTCTGGTGGCTTCTCTCTCCGGCTCTTTGACAGGGCAAATCTTTTCTCCTCTTATATTGGACAGGGGTCACCACGGATGCCAGTCTGTCCGGATGGGGAGGTATCCTGGGTCTGAGCTCTGCTCAGGGTGTTTGGACACTGGAAAAATCCAGACTGTCAATCAATGTCTTAGAACTCTGGGCGATCAGACTGTACCTGGATCACTGGCCGGATTAAATCCGGGGGTTTCCAGTGCGGATTCAGTCAGACGATGCCTGGTGATTGGCTTATGTCAATCACCAGGGCGGAACGAAAAACTATTTATTGGCAACCCTGCAGATAGCCGTCATTCTCCGGTGTGCAGAATGGTTCGTTCCAGCCCTCTCCGCCGTACACAGGAGTGGAAAACTGTCAGGGGGACTATCCTCAGTCGGCAGGCGTTGGACCAAGGTGAGTGGTCCCTTCATCTGGACGGGTTTCATCAGATAAGTCTCTGGTGGAGCACCCCCGAGGTGAATCTGTTGGCATCCTGGCTCAACAGGTTCTGATGTTTTTGGCTCAGGATCTTCTGGTAGATGCCACAGATGCTCTGGTGGCCCCGTGGGGCCAGTATTGTATGATCTAGGCTTTCCCTCCTCTCAAGCTTCTGCCTCGGCTCTTGTGCAGAATTGAGGCAGAGGGAATTCTGGTAATTCTGTTGGCCCCAGGCTTGCCTTAAGGGCCAATCTTCCATCCTGCTTTACATTTGCTGGCTTTGACAGCTTGGCTGTGAAAGACAGGTGCTGAAGTATAGAGGTTTGCCTGGGTCAAGTGATTCCGACTCTGCTGAAGGCTAGCAAGTCTACCTGTAGGAAGATCTACCATCATACGTGGAAAGTGTACATTTCGTGGTGTGAGTCGAATGAGGTTCACCCTCGTTCTTTTTCGGTGGCTCCGATTTTGACCTTCCTTCAACGGGGGGTTGAGCAGAAATTTGGCCTGGAGTACCATCAAGGGCCAGGTGTTGGCCTAGGAGGTCTTCTTTTAGCGACCGGTGCGGTCTCCTCTACCACCCTGGGATCTGAACTTGGTGCTTTCCATTCTCCAGAAGCCTCCCTTTGAAAATATTCAGGAGATTCTCCTGTTCACGCTGTCCCAGAAGGTGGCTAGCACCTCTGCTCGCAGGGTGTCTGAACTGGCGGCGTTATCTTGTCGTACTCCTTACTTGGTGATCCACAAAGATTGCTCCTTCCTAATGTAGTCGCTGATTTCAATTTGAATGAGGACATTGTGTTGTCTTCCCTGTGTCCCAGGCCCAAACATCTTAATGAATTTGCGTTGCATGCCCTGGATGTTCTTTGGGCGATTCGGGTGTATCTGACAGCTACTGAGTCCTTTCAGGTGTCAGACTCACTGTTTGTGCTCATGGATGGGCCAAGAAAAGGGCTGTCTACTTCTTCTGTGACCATTTCAAGATGGATCAGACAGACTGTACCTCAGGCCTATTGGGTCAGGGGTCAGGTTCCTCCTTTCCCTGTCACGGCACACTCTACTCAGGCCCTTTAGTGCTTCCTGGGCCTTTCGTCATCAAGCGTCCGTGGCACGGGGTTGCAAGGCGGCCGTCGGTGCACACTTTTGCAAAATTCTACAAAGTGGTTGTGTTGGCATCTGCGGATGCTTCCTTTTGGCTGCAAAGTTTTACAGGCTACTGGGGGTGTATTGTTCAGGTTGGGCTCAGGTTGTTGAGCTCCCGTTACCTGGTTGGCTATTTTCTAGCCTTAAGATTTTTTTGTTGTCCCACCCCTCATGTTTGGCACTGCTTTGGGACATCCCAATGGTTCCAGAATCCTGGAGAGCTGTGTCCATCAATGAATGAAAGAGAAAATGGGATTTTTGACTTACCGTAAAATCCATTCTCTGTGTTCTTTGACAGACAAAGCACCCACACCTCTATGGAGTTGTAATACTTCTGACACTACTTGTTACAAAACGAAGGACCTATAGCTGAGAGGGGGAGTATACCACCAGGGTCTGCCCATAGGTGTAGTTAAGCTCTTCTTTTTTTTGCCTAGTGCTCCTGTAGGGGGGCAGTAATAACTCAATGGTTCCAGAATCCTGGAGAGCTGTGTCCGTCAATGAACGCAGAGAAATGGATTTTATGGTAAATCAAAAATCCCATTTTTTTTTTTTTTTTTTTTGCTAGAAAATTTAGAACCCCCAAACATATAATTTGAAGCGGAGGTCCTAAAGAATAAAATGGTGGGCATTGCAATTTTTTGTCTCACAGTATTTGAGCAGTGTTTTTCACACGCAGAATTGTTTGGGAAAAAATACACTTTAATGAATTTTAATCAACACAAGCACAATATAAAACCCGATTTTTGGTGACTTATAAAAGATTTTGTTACACAGAGTAAATGGATACCTAACATGTCATGCTTTTAAAATTGGCTATGCCTGTACTACGGCGCCAAACTATAGTACATAAAAATCCCTATAAGCAATGCTTTTAAAAGCCTTTACAGGTTACAAGTTTAGAGTTACACGGGTGGTCTGGTGTTAGAATTATTGCTCCTGCCCTGGTGTTTGCGATACCTCACGTGTGGTGCAGTCACCACTTACATATGCATGCGGGACTTGCATATATGTGAGCATGGGGGACGGGGCACTGTTTTTTTTTTTTTGTCACAAGAGATAAACCACATCTCTTGTGATAGTATGGACTGTGACAGGTCCTCTTTATAGAGAGGTTTGGGGGTCTATTAGACCCCAGATCTTTCCTCTGGCCTCCAATGCAGCCGATCAGACGCAGATCCGTCTGACTGCTTCACTGGCCAGTAAGCAAAGAACCAAAACCAGAAGTGACTAAATCCTCATCGCTTCAATTTTCTGACATCACACAGAGGGGAACAACGTCCGCTCCTCTCTCTGTTCACTCCACAGGATGCAGTGAAAAGGCGGGGGGCACCCCTTACTGCCACCTGTAGAAGTGGATTCAGTGGCTGTATAGTCACTCAAATCACTTCTATGTGAAACCGCATCTCCAGTTAAATATTTTGATACCGGCATGATGCCTGTAGCTGAAAACCTCTTAAACCCCAGGACGTCATATGACATCCACTCAGAGGTAAGTAGTTAAGAGATAAAAATGAGGGATCACATTCATCACTTAAAATTTACAAGGAGTGTAACAAAAGAAGAAAAAGGAAATCAAGTCTGCAAAAATTCAAAATGAAGGACCGGTTGGAAAAGAGTAAGGCTAATAACCCCTTTTTAAATACCATCTTCAGATTTATGTACACAAAGGAAGATGGTGGAGCTCAAATCCATAATGAGGATGCTATTGCCAAATCACTCAAAATTGATATGGTTCAGAAAACTGTGAATAAAGCAACTGAACCAGTAGACTTACAACGGTGTCTGTCTGAAAACAGCTGAGCTCTGTTTTTTTTAAAGCCCTTGTTTCTGATTGTAGAGACACTTAAATGACTGAATTAGTACCATTGGATTGGGACAAGTCCAATGTGGTGCCTTTTATTTAAAAGATATCAAAAGGGGGGGGGGGCATGGCCGGCACCCGAGGCGCATGGACGCGGTCTGAGTGAGCTCCTGGAGAAAGATCAGCATTCAGGCTAATCGCAGCGACCCCCGAGCAGCGGTGAACCCAACTTTGGACCAGAGAGGGACCGGACGGTGTGGAGAAGAGGAGACTGCAGAAGGGGCCCTGAAGTGAACTGACTTTTTTCAGAGTGTCTGCTCTCTGGCTGACCAAGATGGTGCCTGCTTTCCTCACTCAGCTACATCATCGACCCACCGCTCCACTCACAAACAGAGGCAGAGAGCTGATTCCCAGTCTCTTCTCCTTCTGCATGGGACTTGGATTCCCTACGCCCGCAGGGTCCTAACCCCAGGCCCTGCCACATCTATCACTAGGCCTGCAAAGGGGGGGACACAGTTGAACCACCTATTAAAAATGTATCCCACCTCAGGGCAACCTATCCTTGACACTACTCTGAAGGACATGATCTCTCTGAGGGGCACCCTACATAGAGACATGTCAGATATGGGAGACAGGATAGACTACGTGGAGAATAAAATGAGGGAATTTGCTGCAGCTCATAATGAGCTTGTAGATTCCCATAATGATCAAGAAGAGGAATTGCAAAAGCTACGGATGAAGATAGCCGACCTAGAGGATAGGTCAAGGAGAAATAATCTTAAATTAAGGGGGGTTCCGGAGTCCATTTCTCCTGCGTAACTTGAACAATTTTTGCAAAAATTGCTAAAGGCCCTCTTGCCAGACACTACACCTGAGGAGTTTATCGATGTGGCACATCGCCTTCCAAAACCCCCTCACCTCCCGGACAAGATACCGCGTGACGTGCTTATCAGAATACATTTTTTCCATGTGAAGGAACATTTAATGCAAGTTTCCCCGCCAATGCTCCCCGCTGCCTGATCCTTTCTCAAGGATATCCGTTTACGCGGACCTCTCACAGTTTATTATCATGGCCCGCATACAATTGGTGCCTATTACCAAACTACTTCTCAATCACTCAGTGATTTACAGATGGGGTTACCCAGCCAAACTGTCTTATTACTAAAGATGATTCTACCTATATCGTGACATCTGTGAAGGAAGGCCTTAAACTGGCTCGGAAGTGGGGCCTACTCCCGCCAGACTCAGATGGTACGCTCATGAGAAACTGTTTCCCCCCCTAATACATCTGCGGCACCGAAGTCCTCCATCAAACAGAATGTGGGATGAGTTCCATGCTTCCCTACAGTTTCACCTGCCTTTCCTAATTGCGGCCCTTCACTTACAATACCTGTCTTGGATGCTTCTCTCCGAGGAACTCGACCCTGATGTGTTATAGTAGCATCATGCTATCCTTAGCGTATTTACGCTCAATTCTTATTCCTTTTTCCCTTCTTTTTTTTTTTTTTTTTTTTTTTTTTTTTTTAGTTTCCTCACCAGTACAACATCATTGTATTCATTCCACTTTAAATCTTCGTACTCGCAGTGACGTGCATCTGGATGCTTGGTATGTGTTCCTTACTTCACTGTTGACTAGTGCGGTTTTGACTCAGCTGACTGCCAACCTACGCCACATGAAGGTACTGTACTAACAATCTAGCATTTGTTTCTCTCCTTCACCAAGTTGCTCTCCTTTAAATGCTAAGGGGCTGAACAGCCCTTATAAGCGTAGAGCCCTATGGACTGATGCCCGCAGACTCAGTGGAGATATCATATGTGTTCAGGAGACACACTTTCACGCAGTAATCTGTAAGATTAGTAAAGGTTATCTAATTTTGGCGGGAGATTTCAACTCGGTGGTAGATAAGTCTGTGGATACTTCAAACGCTGGTCCTGCTTATAGGCATGCCCTACAGTCTGTCCTTCATTCAAAGCATCTGTATGATGCTTGGAGATTCCTCCATCCGTCTGAATGGGACTACACCTTTTTCTCAAATTCACATGCCACCTATTCTAGAATAGACCTAACTATGTGGATCTCCATTTTATTTCTGTCATTTACACTTTCAAAATAACAAGACAAAAAAATGGCGTCTGCAATAGTTTGGGCACCCTGCAGAGTTAATATCTTGTACTGCCCCCTTTGGCAAGTATCACAGCTTGTAAACGCTTTTTGTAGCCAGCCAAGAGCCTTTCAATTCTTGTTTGAGGTATCTTTGCTCATTCTTCCTTACAAAAGTCTTCCAGTTCTTTGAGATTTCTGAGCGGTCTGTCACACACTGCTCTTTTAAGGTCTATCCATAGATTTTCAATTATGTTGAGGTCAGGAGATTGTGAAGGCCATGGCAAAACCTTCAGTTTATGCCTCTTGATGTAATCCCCCATGTGTTTAGGATCATTATCCATTTGTAGAAGCCATCCGCTCTTTAACTTCAGCTTTTTCACAGATGGCATCAAGTTACCATCCAAAATTTGCTGAAATTTGAATCCATTTTTCCTTCTACTCGTGAGATGTTCCCTGTGCCACTGGCTGCAATGAAACCCCAAAGCATGATTGATCCACCCCCATGCTTAACCGGTTGCCGACCGACGCACGACTATATACTGCGGCGGTCAGCCCCGGCCAGGCAGAGTGACGTATCGGTACGTCACTCGCCTGTCACTGACTTGCGAGCCTATCGCGGGCGCGCGCCCGCCGTGGCTCGTTCACAGACAAGTCAGTGCGTGTGACCGGCGGACTCGATGTCCGCCAGTCACACTGCGATCGCTCCTGTGAAGGGAGAAAGACAGAGCGGCTTGTGTAAACAAGCTGCCTGTCAGTTCTCCCTGTGTAAAAGTGAAGATCTGACCGTTCTACTATGTAGAACGGTTGATCTTTGCTTTTACACCAATAGGAATGTCCCTACACAGTTAGAAACACGCCCCTAGGACACACTTAACCCCTCCCTGCTAGTGTCATTTTTGCAGTAACAGTGCATATGTATAGCACTGATTACTGCAGTAATGTCACTGGTACCCCCAAAAGTGTCAAAAATGTCAGTCAAGGGTCCGATCTGTCCGCCGCAATGTCGCAGTACCAAAAAAAAAATGCAGATCGCCGCCATTATGCGTTAAAAAAAAAACACCAAAAATGACAAAAATCTTTCCCTTTGTTAGTAAACGCGATAACTTTTGCGCAAACCAATCAAAATACGCTTTTTGCGATTTTTTTTTTTTTTTTTACCAAACATAGGTAGCATAAAACAAATTGGCCGAAAAATGTTAAAAAATTTAGATTTTTACTTTTTTTTTGGGGAATTTCATATAAAAAAATGTGAAAAATATTGTTATTTTTGCAAAATTTACGCTCTTTTTTTGTTTTATAGCGCGTGATCAAAAAATCGCACAGGTGATCAAATACCACCAAAAGAAAGCTCTGTTTGTGGGAAAAAAAGGACGTCAAATTAGTTTAGGTACAGCGTCGCACGACCGCGCAATTGTCCGTTAAAGTCACGCAGTAAAAAATCGCAAAAAAACCCCTGGTCCTTTAGCAGCCAAATCCTCCGGGGCTTAAGTGGTTAACAGTTGGACAGAGGTTCTTTTCATTAAATTCTGTGCCCCTTCTTCTCCAAACGTACCTTTGCTCATTCCGGCCAAAAAGTTCAATTTTAACCTCATTGGTCCACAGAACTTGTTTCCAAAATGCATCAGGCTTGTCTATATGTTCATTCGCAAAGTTCAAATGCTGATTTTTGTGGTGAGGACGTAGGTTTTCTTCTGATGACTCTTCCATGAAGACCATATTTGTACAAGTATCTCTTTATAGTGGAATAGTGTACAACAACTCCAGTGTCTGCCAGATCTTTCTGGAGGGATCGTGCAGTCAAACGTGGGTTTTGAATTGTTCTCACAATCCTGCGAGCTGTTCTGTCTGATATTTTTCTTGGTCTTCCAGATCTTGCTTTAACTTCCACTGTTCCTGATGACTGCCATTTCTTAATTACATTCCGAACACAGGATATTGACATCTGAAAACACTTTGCTATCTTCTTATAGCCTTCTCCAGCTTTGTGAGCGTCAACTATTTTCAGTTTCAGTTTTCTAGACAACTGCTTAGAAGATCCTATAGTGCTGATTGTTGGGGCAAGGTCAGAAAAGTCTGGGCATTTAAAACCTTTGAGATTGACATCACCTGGTCTTCCCAGACGATGATTGAGAACAATCCATGACTCTGGCAGGTCTCAGCCTTGCAAAGGGGGCAGTGCATGCTATAAATTCTGTAGGGTGCCCAAACTTTTGCAGACGCCATTTTTTTTTTTTTGGTTTTCTGTAATTTTGAAAGTGTCAATGATGGAAATAAAATCTAACTTTTGTTGACATATTATAAGAATGCCTTTTGGAGATTTTTCCATCTTTCCTTGGCTTCTTTATGCACATTAATACAAATTTTTACCTAGGGTGCCCAAACTTTCGATCACCACTGTAATGTGACACCTTTTGGCACTTTGGAGCAATAATTCTTTTCTATTATGAAGCAAGTCCGAGAGAAGTTGACCGCCGATCTTAAAAACTATTTCCTGGTAAATAATACACATGACTCTAACCCTATATATGTATGGTGTGCACATAAGGCATTTATGCGGGGCCTACTAATTCAGATTTCCTCTGTGGAAAGGAGGAAGAGACTATCTAGGGTTCAGTGGGTGCTCGCACGCATCGCCCAACTAGAATCATTGCACAAGAGACTTGTAACACCCAAACTAACCTCTGAGCTCCTGAATTATCGAAACAAATTACGTCAGCTATTACCTTTAGAGCAAGAGAAGAGTCTTAAACACTTGAAAGCACCTTACCATTTGCAGGGCAATAAGGCGGGTAAATTCCTATCTAGACAGCTGAAATCTCGTCAATCTAAAACTAAAATCCCATATCTCCTACACCCTAAAGATAAAAGTAAATTTCATCCCAAAGACATTGCTAACTCTAAAGACATTAACTCGCTTATGGAATACTATTAGTTCCTGTATAACTTACACCAGGATGACTCCTACTCCCCAACCCACCCCAGAACTGATAATCTCCTTTCTGGCATCACTTAATCTCCCTACAATAAATGGACCCACGCTGGAAAAACGTAATACCCCTATCGCGAGAGAGGAAATACACAGTAATCACCTCTTTAATAAACAACAAGTTGCCAGGGGCGAATGGATTTTAGAATACTACAAGACTTTTAAAGATATTTTAATTCCCAATCTCCTGGAGGTCTTTAATTCAGCAGCATCCTCAGGAACGTTTCCGAAAGAAATGCTGCAGGCTATTGTGGTGACTTTGACCAAAACAGGTAATGATTTAAACTGCCCTCAAAACTTTCACCCTATCTTGTTCCTTTTAATACGGACTTAAAATTGTATGCGAAAATTCTCGCTAATGTGATCCCCTCCTTAATCAATTTAGATCAGGTCGGTTTTGTTAAGGGGCGACCAGCCTCTGATGGCACCAGACACATGCTAAACTTGATAAAAATTGTTAAATCGTAAAACCCCCCCACGACTCTATTGACGCTTGATGCAGAGAAGGCGTTTGATAGACTCCACTGGAGATTTCTAAGAGCTGTCCTGCTTAAGTTCGGACTGGGGGGTTCTATTCTGACGGTGATCATGGCACTGTACTCTGCCCCATCAGCTTGAGTCTATACATCTTCGGTGCTGTCGGAGAGCTTCATTATATCCAATGGAACTCGCCAGGGCTGCCCTCTGTCCCCGCTCATTTTTGCATTGGTAATGGAACCCTTTGCAAAGGCCATAAGAACAAACCCTTGCATATCTGGCATTGATGTTGACAAAGTCTCTTATAAAATAGGACTATTTGCCGACGATGTTGTGCTTTCTCTCACGGAGGTTTCCACCTTGCTGGGGGAAGTTAAATCAGTCATAGAAAATTTTGGTAGGGTATCTTGCTATAAAGTGAATGTTCCCAAATGCTCCATCCTTCCTATCAATATTCTGTGCAGGTCCATACAACCCCTGAAAGCAATATTCCAATGCCGTTGGGAATCAAGTTCCATCTCTTACTTAGGCACTCAATTAACAACCCCTATATCTAAACTATATCATGTTAACTATGTCCCTTTACTTAACCACTTGCACTTGCCGACCGCCGCAAGTAGATTTACTGCGGCGGTCAGCCCCTCACAGGCAAAGTGACGTAAATATACGTCACTAGCCTGTGAGGCTCTGGGGAGCGAGCGCGCGCCGCCGGCGCGGTCACGGACCCCCCCCCCCTGCGCGTGTGACCGGCGGACCCGATGTCCGCCGCTCACTCTGCGATCGGCGGGGGAGAGGGAGAAAGTCGGGCAGCTTGTGTAAACAAGCTGCCTGTCATTCTCCCCTGTGTAGAGACACCGATCATACGGTTCTACTATGTAGGACCGTTGATCAGTGTAACTACAGCTCAACAGACAGCCGATCACAGTTAGAATCACGCCCCTAGGGACACACACAGCCCCTCCCTCTCAAATAAAGTTAACCCCTTCACTGCCAGTGTATTTTTTCAGTAACAGTGCATATATATTATATATATATAGCACTGATTACTGTAGAAATGTCACTGGTAACCCCAAAAGTGTCAAAAATGTCAGTCAAGGGTCCGATCGTCCCGCCGCTATGTCGCAGTACCGCAAAAAAAATCGCAGATCGCCACCATTACGCATTAAAAAAAAAACAACAAAAATGACAAATCTTTCCCTTAGTAAACGCAATAACTTTTGCGCAAACCAATCAAAATACGCTTTTTGCGATTTTTTTTTTTTTTTTTTTTTTTACCAAACATAGGTAGCATAAAACAAATTGGCCGAAAATGTTAAAAAATTTTGATTTTTACTTTTTTTTTTTTGGGGATTTCATATAAAAAAAATGTGGAAAATATTGTTATTTTTGCAAAATTTACGCTCTTTTTTTGTTTATAGCGCGTGATCAAAAAATCGCACAGGTGATCAAATACCACCAAAAGAAAGCTCTGTTTGTGGGGAAAAAAAGGAGGTCAAATTCGTTTAGGTACAGCATTGCACGACCGCGCAATTGTCCGTTAAAGTCACGCAGTGCCGAATTGCAAAATACCCCCTGGTCAGGAAGGGGGTAAAATCTTCCGGGGCTTAAGTGGTTAAACACGTAATGTTGGAAATGACCCAAATTACAAACCATGTAATATCTTGGATGGGGCAACTAGCCGCTTTCAAGATGCTACTCAAGATACCAAAGATTTTATACTTCTTCCGCATTATTCCTATCATACTCCCTGACACCTTTTTCACACAGCTGAATAAGGCCATCTCTGGGTTTACTCGGAAGGGGAAAAGAGCTAGACTCCAATTCTCACTTTTGATGCATTCCAAATGGGGTGGAGTGGGACTATCTAACTTGAAAGACTACTATAGAGCGTCTCTCCTGGCTCGAATTGCAGACTGGGTACAAAGCCCACCAACCAAACCTTGGGCTGCACTGGAGAGGTCTTTACTAGCGGGTAGGGATCTCATGGCACTTCTCTTAGCTAAAACCGCTGGTCAGTCGGTGCACCTCCCTTCCCACCCGGTCATAGAGGCTTCTGTGAAGGCCTGGGAACACTGTCTTAATACCCGGGACCCTGGGGCACCAGTCAAAACTCTGGAAATACCACTTTACATGTATGAATTTGTTATCCCCTCTTTCTCAGCAGCCCCCTGGATTAGAAGACATTTCCTGCTTACAGATGTGATAACGGACATGTCCATTCAAGGCTCATTTCGCTATATTCAAAAAAGCCATTTCCACCATAAGCACAACAAGTGGAAGTTAACATTAGATAACGAAATATGGGACTACCTTACTTGCTCTTGCAGGGGAGGTATGGCTTGATTCTACAATAGGTTATGAAACCCCTCCTCCAATTGTAAAATCCCAGCTTTCACCAAATGGGAACGAGACATCGGTCAAGAATTTCCATTAGAAACATGGATTTCTAACAAATTCGTAAATGTACACATTGCGTCTCCCACAAAGGAAATGCTTTGCATATCATATACAGATGGTATCTTTTATGCCCCACTGATTGTCCAAGATCTACTCAAACGTGTCTAACAGGTGCTGGAGGAAGTGTGGTCAGGTCGGTAATCTATTCCATACCCTGTAGCACTGTAAATCACTAACGAACTTCTGGAACTCGGGTTTTCTCAATTTCTCAAATTACTGGGAGTTTCATTAAGTCATCTCCATATTTAGCCTTATTGGGCATTCCCATAGACCCTATCCCCACTCAATTTCGCACAATAATCTTTTATATTCAAATAGCTGCACGGCTTACCATTACCAGTAAATGAAACAGACGTCAGCACCCAATATATATCTGAAGTTATCTATAGGTTACACCGTCAATGCAACATGTATGAATATACATTTTCGCATGCCCAGAATAGGGGTTCCAAGTTCCGTATGGAATGGCAGACATGGTTACAAAGGTTCAAGGTTGAAAATGTTAATTGAATACTCTATACAACACAAGTACTCTTGGAGTCACTAAGTTATATGTAGCACTCTAAAGTGACGTTTATTGAGGAAACACAATTGTTTGTTTTATTTTCTCTTTCCTTTACCTCTCCACATTTCATCCCTTCTCCCCTTTCTTTTCCCTTCTATTTGTGCTATTCTTCTTCCGAAATGTCCTACTTCTTAACATGTTCAGGTACACTCCAATATTTGCTACTACGGACATGACAGTCCGATAATGTGGTTTTTCTTTTTTACTGTTAGAAATGGACCCTGTAGGCAAGTTCCACTACTACTACATCGTGGGTACTTGTATCCTGCTCCTGCAGCCCTAGAAGATTCGGAGGCACTGCCTTGCGCCACTGGGCACAGTTGGAACCCATTAGGGGTGCCCGGGTGAGGGGGCTGTGCGTCCGACAACAATAACAATCTTATGCTTGTAGGAATGTTTAGACTCAACGACAATGTGGTATATTTTACAACACTGGTCTAAAGAATTCATATCCTTATTACTATGTATGTGTTTTATTCCATTACTAATACAGTATTATAACGGTGTATCATTCATACTATATTTTTTGTCACTGTATCTGTATATGTATATGAAAAACGAATAAAAGGATTGGAAAATAAAAAGGTATCAGTCTTTACCGTGTAACTGCAGAAATGCAAGTTCAACTAATATGGTTGGATGGTTAAGTCTGATTAAAAAAAAAAAAAAAGAGCTTGGTCACATGACAGATGTATATCAGTTAGGAAAAGGGTATTTAGATTTTTTTTTTTCAATTGCAGTGCTATCATCCATATACAGAAAGCAGAGATGCTGTAAATAAAACTGTGTGCTTAGTATCACTGGTTTGGCTGTGAAGTCTACATGGACTCTGCAGGAGTCTGCCCTGTTTTCCTGGCTCGGGGTGGCTCTTTTTTTTTTTTTTTTTCGCATTTATAAAAAAACAAAGAACATTTCTCCGATTGGCTGAGGGTGGAGATCGTAACATCTCCCACCCACCTCTCCACCTCAACCAATCAGAGAGAGAGTTGTATTCCAAAAAAAGTGTTGTGGTGTTTGAGAAATGGGACAGGAAGTCCCCCACATTGCTGCTGGAACAGAGTTGTATAATGTATGTAGCTGATGCTAAAAACAGTTAATACAGCACTCACAGTAGGTGAATGTAGTTGAGGAAATAGGCCAATGTATTCAAGGAAATAGAAGGCTTGGTTCAAACGCACTGTTTAATGTTCAAAGAAAACTGGACAAGGGAGCACTCTTTGCATACAAAAGAAGGGGGTTAACCTTTGTATATGAAAAAGCTTTTTTAAGAGCAAAAGCACTGAAAATGTGAAATGGACTTCTTTGAATCTAGCAGTTCAGGATGCGTTCCTAAATGCACAGAAGATAACTGGCTATTCAAAGTTAATTAATACCACCAGTGATTGTTGATCTAGGGCGGGAGTCTGCAACCCATTCATCACAGGTGACTGGTAGATCATGAACATGTCACCCCATTGCCAACCATTTGTTTTCCCCAACAGCTGCATAAGCACTCCTATGGGGCAGTCCCTGGGGGTATACTCTCACTTCCTGCTATAGGTATTAAGTTTTTCTCTGCCTAGTCAGGAGTAAGGGACCTAGTTCCTTGCTGGGATCTCTGGTCCCAGCTATTTTTTCGTTTTTAAATTGAATTTTTAAGCCAGCCAGCAAGCGCATGCAGACTCCACGCTTGGTCGGCCGCCACATAGCCCCACTGGACAGGGGCTGACCTGCGATTTAATCGTCTCGGGAGGGCGCATACGAACTGGCTAAAGCCTTAATCGCATTGTTTCCTCCTGGCCAACAGCACCCACATTACGATAGAGCAGTGTCCTGTCTGGAGCGGTGCCCACCCTGTTCCTGGTGTGGTAAGTAGATGCCCCCCCTCTACCCCTGGTGGGTATTGGGGCGGATGTGGGACCCTCCCTAGGATGGTTGGACCCCCAGGTTCCCCTTCTTCCCAATCACGTCCCCTCAGCTCGATGGTCTCTGTGGCCCCCATCTGCTCACCCCTCCATCATGGAGTCACTGAAACATGTTTCACTACCTCATCCACTCTCAGATGATGGAGGGACCCACAACTGGCTGCACTGACAGCGGTCCTGGAGTCCTTGGTGTCCAAAGTGGATTTGGTCCTGGGCAAACAGGCTACCAAAGACCCAGGGTCTGAATCGCCGCAGCGGATGCCAGTTACCCTTCGGGGTCTGCGTCCACGCCCCCCGCGTGCTCAGATAGTGAGGACGATTTCTCTGTTCCTCTAGCCACACATGAAAAAGCGCTAGTGGATGCACTGATTGTATCAGTGCGGGAAACCTTACATTTGGAAGATGCGACTGATGCAGCATCAGAGACGTGGGTCACCTTTTGGCATTCACAAATTCTTCAAAGCGACAAGGGGGTTCCCCTTTCACGCCTTCTTTGATGATATTGTCTCAAAACAGTGGGGGTCCCCAAAACGCACCTTTGCAATCCCTAAGCGTTTGGCAATGCGGTACCCTTATGAGGAGTCCCTCCTTAAAAAATGAACAGTACCTCCTGTAGTAAATTCCCTGGTTTCCAGGTTGAATAAAGTCAGTTATACCAGTAGAGTCTCCAGTCTTCTCTGATCCGGCTGATAGGAGGTTGTAGGCCTTGACCCTCCATATGTTCACTGCAGCTGGGTCAGCACTTAGACCTGTGTTTACCATCACCCTGGTGTCACAAGCTATAACTGAATGGGCTAAAGTTTTTTTGTGCTGGGACCTGGAGGAGAAACTGCTCCCTCCTGAGTTTGTGGAGTTGGCGGATCAATTGGTCCAAGGACTACAGTTCGTCTGTGACCCCTCTTCGGATGCCGTTCCCATGATTTCTAGACTGTCTGTCTCTGCAGTGGTCCTGCGGTGCATTATCTGGCTGAAATGCTGGTCTGCGGACCAGGCTTCTAAGAAGGCCTTTTCCGATCTTCCGTTCGTGGGAGATCGCCTGTTTGGAGCTTCCTTGGATGACATCATCAAAGACCTTACAGGGGGAAAGAATACTCTTCTTCTTCAGGCTTCCAAGGGTAAGGAGTGTCCCGTCGCAGACGTAGATCCTCCTTTTCTGCTCACAAGTGGCCTTTTCGTTCCTCTGGTTCTCAGGACAAGGGATCAAAACCCTTCAGGGCCTCTATGGGGGTTCCAAGAAATCTTGGTCGGGCAAACCTAGTGCAGGATCTGCCAGGCCATCGGACAAAACCTCCTCCGCATGAAGGGGCACCCTCCCCTGTGCAACCATATAAAAAAAACCGAGGGTGCACCGACCTAGTGCATTATCCTGAGACAAATTTATTGTATAGAAACATGGTAAGTATCATACTCACAAAGTTGCAATTGCTAAAAGCGCATTGCAGATCTCAGCATGTTCCATCCAATTGTATCATCATATACAACAAACTAAAGACCCAGTGGGCTGACGCGTTTCAAGGATTTATTCTTCAGCCACCTGAAGAGGAAATCCTTGAAACGCATCAGCCGACTAGGTTGCAGTGGTTTAGACTTCTCCAAGTCTTTGAGGGCAGCCAGATCGTGGTCATCTGCTTCCCAGTGTAATGGAGATCTAAACATACCTACCTGGAGGGGCCATTTTCCTAAGCGCAGGAGACGTGTTTGTGGCCCTCTCAAGGAGTGATTCCGATGTCGGAACGCTTTTAAGGTTTCTAGTCAAACCTGTTTACGGTTCCCAGGAAGGAGGGCAAGTTGCATCCAATTCTGAAACTCAAGGCACTGAACTGCTTTGTGCGGGTACAGAAGTTTCGAATGGGAGTCTATTCGCACAGTGGTAGCATCCCTACATCAGGGGGACTTTCTGGCATCCATCGACTTTAAGGACGCTTACCTTCACATCCCCATTTGTATCGCCCATCAGCGCTTCCTCCGCATTGCTGTGGGCAAGGAGCATTATCAATTTTTGGCGTAACCCTTTGGTCTCGCCTCGGCTCCTCGGGTCTTCACAAAATTGTTGGCCCTGGTTCTGGCATTACTGCGTCAACGGGGGGTTGCGATATAGGGGTACCTGGATGATCTGCTTTTGTGGGCAGAGTCTTCAACTGCCCTGTTGACCAACTTGGAGATCACTCTGCAAACGCTGAGGGAGCTCGGTTGGATTCTGAATCTCCAGAAGTCTGCTCTGGTTCCCTCCATGAGCCTGGAATATTTGGGACTGACTCTGGACTCAGCCTTGACCAGAGTGTTTCTCCATCTAGCAAAGCTTCAAAAGTTGCAGGAGGCGGTTCGGCTTCTGCTGTCCAGCAGATGGTCATCTCTTCGGACTTGTATGCGGATGCTGGGCCTGATGGCGTCTGCTGCGACCATTTCCAGATGGATCAGGCAGACTGTGGTTCAGGCTTATTCTGTTAAGGGTCAGGTTCCTCCTTTTTCCTGTCAGGGCGCATTCTACTCAGGGGCTTAGTTTCTCCTGGGCCTTCCGTCATCAGGCGTCAGTGGTGCACGTTTGCAAAGCGGCCACCTGGTCGTCTTTGCACACAATCACAAAGTTTTATAAAGTGGATTTGTTGGCATCTGCGGATGCTTCTTTTGGCCGCAAAGTTTTGCAGGCTGCTGTTTGGAGGATTGTCCTTTTTGAGGGCGTGTTTTTTTTTTTCAGGCGAGCTGCAGTTTTTCTCAGTAGAGCTCCATGTTACCTGGTTGGCTATGTTTAGCCTTTGGGAAGTTTTTTTCTGTTGTTCCCACCTCTCATATTTGACACTGTTTGGGACGTCCCTACGGTCATGACGATGAAGAGAAAATGGGATTTTTTACTTGCTATAAAATCCATTTCTCTGATGTTCATTGACGGACACAGCACCTTGCCCCTCTTTTGGAGTTGGTTTTTTTTCTTCTGACACTGCTTGTTACAAAACTGAATACCTATAGCAGGAAAGGGGAGTAGAATCCCAGGGACTGCCCCATAGGCATGCGTGTGCTTTTCTCTGCCTAGTGTCCTACTCCTGTAGGGGACAACATAACCCTACTGTCATGAAGAGGAAGTGCTATGTCCCTCAATGAACATCAGAGAAATAGATTTTACAGTAAGTCAAATTTTATTTTTATTTTTTTTTCATCATTTTGATGGCTGTGTGCGTCACATAGGAAGAAGGCAAGCCAGCGGAGGTATTGTGATGCTTCAGGAAATGCTCTGCTGGTAAACTTTGGGTTCTGCGATTTATGTGGATGTTACTTGACACATGCCACTTACTAAGCATTGTTGCTGATTAAGTACACACCTTCATGGAAGTTGTATTCCCTGATGGCAGTGGTCTTTTTCAGCAGTATAATGCACCCTGCCATGCTGCAAAAAATGCTTTAAGAATGGTTTGAGGAACACAACAATCTTGAGGTGTTGACTTGGCCTCCAAATTTTCCAGGTCTCAGTGCAATTGAGAATCTGTGGTATGTGCTGGAAAAACAAGTCAAATCCATGGAGGCCCACCTTGCAACTTACAGAGCCTAAAGGATCTGCTACAGACAGCTTGGTGCCATATACCAGTGGTCCTCAACCCACAGGCCAGGTTTGCAAGATAACTGAAATACATCACAGGTGATATAATTTGCTGCTCAGTGATTGCAGTATTCTAGTCTGCATCTCCCCAAGGTAATACTTAAAATCTGGCCTGTTAGTGGGCCCTGAGGACTGGAGTTGAGGACCACTGCCATATACCACCACAGCATGCCTTCAGGGATGTGGTGTAGTCAATGCTCATGCCCATGCTAAGTAATGGGTAGACAGGTGTACATTTTTCTAAGCCCTGGTTCACACTGAATGCGGCTTTGAAATCTCGCTACATTTATCATGATTTTAAAGCCACCGGTCAATGCGATTTCACATGCGACTTACCAACATCTGTGCAAGTCTCATGTAAAATAGCCAAAAATAGTGCAGGAATCTTTTCAAAATCGGTGCAACTCAGTCCCACTGATTTGAACTGTCCCATAGGCACAAATAGAGACTGTCCCATAGGCACAAATAGAGACTGTCCCATAGGCACAAATAGAGTGCAACTTGTCGTGCGATTTTAAACAGTCAAGTCGCACCTGTGTGAATGGGAGTCAAGGCAGAATAGTTAACACCGATGTCTTATTTATGCACATTTGTGAACATTTTATAAATACTAACATATATGATTAAAAATGTCAGCAACCACAGATAACTTTTTGCAGAATCTTTGCTTCATTTACCATACCATTGAACTATTAATATTCTTGACTATGTTCTCTTTCGGAGAGAGAGGGTAAAACGTAAAGTTGTCTGTGGCTGTCTCTATGAGAAGTGATCTCCCACTGAGTGTGAACGAAGATGTTGATGGTTCTGAAGAAATATGGATTAAACTGCACATGGGCTGCATAGGATGAAACAGTAATGATAATGGGGGATTTTAACTAACCTGAAACTGGCAGGAGTAATGGCACTGCTGGAATAGAAAAAGGCTTTTCAATTTATAAAACTATTTCAAGGCATTTTTATAGTATGATTCATAGAAGCCCAAACTAAAAATTATGCTCTACACCAGTGGTCTCCAAACTGTGGACAGGGGGCCGGATGCGACCCTTTGCTTGCCTTTATCCACCCCTTGGGGAACTTTTCCACCCACTGATGCAAAGCAGCATTCCTCCAACTGACTCCAACAATGATGTCATTCCTGTTAATGACATCAACAACAAGGTACTATTCCTCCCATTGAAAACAAGGAAGGGGCGCTATTTCTCCCACTGACACCAACAATAGTTGTCACTTGTCACTGGAAGGAATTCCACCATCTAACACCAAAGATGCACTGTTTACTCCCACTGTCTCCAAGACCATATCTACTCCCAATGGCCACAGTCCGGCCCCCCATAAGTCGGAGGTACAGTAAACTGGCCCTTTGTTTTAGAAAGTTTGGAGACCCCTTCTCTACACCAGCGATTCTTTGATATCTCTGATCTCTGACCCAGTATATGGATACATTAGTACATCTTGTCTGTCTGTATTTTTTGTGTGTACTTAACACCGCCACAACCCTGTTTACCCCTAGCTGCCACAGACGTCAAGGAATGATAAACACAGAGCACTTTATTGCTTGAAATGCTTTTACTGTTTTTCCTGGTACAAACAATGTTAGGATGTTCTTTCGCCTTTTCAGATTTATACACGTTATGCTTTGTTTAACTGGGGAATTTTATGTTGTCTGCTCACATTTTTGTCAGATAACCAGGTGATACTTTATGCACGTTTTTCTTGTATATGCATTGAAGCCTGTTTTGCTCTTCTACAAGGTTAACCATCTGTAATATCTCCTGTGGAATTGCATAACTCTGTACTTGAGATTGACAGCATTTTTGCATGTGTACCCATTTTAGACGTTGTAACGGAACCTCAACCCACACTGTACTTGTGGATTTCCATCAGTATACAGCTTCCTACAGTCTTGGAACATGTATACCAGATTTTCCCAGCCACCCTACATACAAAGCTAGCCAACAACTTAGCTTGTACTGGAATCTTCTAATTTATTGAACAGTTTCACACTCAATTTATGCACACATGAGCACATCCCCCTCCTGATCAAATTACCCCATCAGGTCAGGGGTTGACTGATTACATTCCTATGCAGATGAAATTGTATACAGAAATATAATTACCATATCTAAAGAACAACCAACAGAAACAGTATACTATTTCCACTCAGCAACTAACAGATGGCAATTATTCAATCAACCTGAGCCAATTAGGTAGCAGACGGCCGTCGAGCTCCTGGGATACAATACACATTATCTCCATACACATCTAAGCATTGCTTTGAATATTTAGGAGTCACAGACTTCATGGCAAAAGGCTATAGGTCTCAGTTTAATGTGGGATCAAATCTTCATTTCTCTTACGTCCTCCGACAGTCGCCGCCTCTTCATATTCGTCACAATGGGGTAATTGACCTTTCTCCGTAGGAGTAGCTAGGCAACAGAATATGTCAATATTAAAGCTTTTAACATTTCCCACCCCCAGGGGGTGGTCCCCTCAGTCAATACCCTCCTGCTTCCTGTTCCATACCTCAGTTTCATTGACTAGCTGTTAGGAGTTAGCTGGCTGTTTCTGTGCTGGGGCATTTTGTCTCTGCCTTTATCTTCTTTTTGATTTTGAGTTTTTTTTCTCTCTTTACTTAGCTGTTACTTTTGTCAGCATTAGTTAGTTCTTCTGATGAAGAGGATCGTGCGGGCTGGGTCTCGGGCTGGCCCCCCTGATCGCAGGTTGTGGGCCAGTGGCTTCCCAGCCTGCCATCGAGGGTTCAGTCAGGTATTTTTCCTGGCACTGGTGAACGACCCATCCCTGTTCGCTGCAGGGATGCTGTGGTGAGGTGGCTACCTCACTGGACGCCATGCGGTTTCGCACCGCAGTTCTACTGCGTCCTGGCTGTGACTTTCCCTGTCACATGTGCAGTGGCCTGATCGCTTGTGCAGGTTCCCCACGCCATTCAGAAGGTAAGTGTACTCTGTGTGGGGACCTGTCTGTTTAGTGGGTGTCAGTCTGGGACTGTGTAACCCTGCATGTCTGTTCACACTGTGGGGCTCACTGTCTGGATGCTGCTGTGGGCTGCAAGGAGGGGGGCTGTGATACACTGTTCTGTGTTACCAACTGTGTGATTTCTCTGGGTGACATGCTATATGTTGTAGGGCATGCTGTGGTACATGTTTGTGCAACATGCGGCGGCCGCTGCTGCGGTCCGCCATTTTAATGTTAACTACAGGCTTATGACGGCTTCTTCTATAAGCTGGGAGCGGCGGTTTTGGCGCCAAAACGCGGCCATTTTGGCGGCGATCGCTCCGGCCTCATGTAGCACTGCATTTACCTCCTCCCCCGGCGGCCATTTTCTTGTAGCCTTCCATAGGCTTTATAGGAGCGGCTTCTGGTACATCACTTCCTTTTCCCTGGGCACACCGATCGATACAGCAGCAGCAGTGATCTCTCCAGGTTTTTATCCTCCTTAGTCCTGTGTCCTTGCCTAAGTTTGTAGTTTTCCCTATGGGGGTCGACTTGTGCAGGTGTGTGTGAGCGGTGGGCAGCGCTCGCCGTGCTTTTAAAGGGGCAGTTACCCCTTTTTCTCCTACACACTTCTGGGGGCATGGATTCTCAGGAAAGCAAATTTCCTCCCCCTTTACTGGGTGGACAAGGGGCTGCTGCTGTTTCCCCTGAGGGGGGCGATTTGGCCACAGTTGTGGCTAACCTGGCTGCTCAGGTGCAAATGCTTGTGGCTGCTCAATCCACTAAACGGCCCAGAGTTTCTATATCCTCTGATTCAGAGGGCGAAGGTGATGGGGCTGCTATGGCTGGGGTCCCCTTATCGGGGTCCCGTTCGTCCCTGGACTTTGCAGGGTCGGAGGGGGATGCAGAGGTTGAGGGGGTTGATGATTCTCCCCCTGGCTCGTCTGAAGAGCTTGCAATCATGGATGAATTGGTTGCTTCTATCAAACGCTGCATTTACAGGATGAACCGTGTCCACCTGCCGTTCTGGCTTCTTATGGGACACAGCGGAGGCGCAAAACGTCGCAGGTTTTTCCTTGTACTGAGGATTTTCAGCGCGCTGTTAGTGAACAATGGCGCAATCTAAAGAAACCTTTTGCTGTGCCAAGTAGGTTCAAGCTGCGTTATCCCTTCACACCCGCCACTGATGAACGTTGGTGTGTGCCGCCTCCGGTGGATCACGCGCTGGCGGCTTTGAATAAATCTACGGCGATTCCGGCAGAGGATACCCCGGTGTTCCGGGACCCTACGGACAGGAGACTGGAGTCTCTTGCCCGTCATACGTACTCGGTTACCGGTTCCATGCTGAAAGCTATTTTTGCTTCCCTTATGGCAGCTCAGGCTGTCGCGGATTGGACGCAAGTACTCAGGCGCGTCCTGGTGGCTGATTCTGCCCCGCCGACGACTTTGGCAATGGTGGATCAGATCCATCAGGGGGTCATGTATTTGTGTGATGCCGAATTGGATGTGATTCCTTTGGCTGCACGTGTGCACAGCGTGGCGGTGTTGACACGCCGTTTGATTTGGCTAAAATGTTGGTCTGTGGACCAATCGTCTCGCAAGACTTTGGCTAATTTGCCCTATTCGGGATCTCGTCTTTTTGGCGACTCACTGGATACGCTGATTAAGGGGATCTCTGGGGGTAAGAGCACGCTCTTACCCCAATCTCACAAGGCTAAGGGCGCTCAAGGTAAGAAGCACGCTTCGTTTAGGCCCCCTCAGGGGTCCTTTCGTGCCTTTCGGTCGCACTATAAGGGCAAACCCTTCAAGGGTCAGGGCTCCCAAAAGAAACTGTGGGCAGGTAAGCAGAAGTCCGGCCAGTCCGGATACGCTACCCATAACAACGCGGCCTGAAGGGACGCCCTCACCCAGTTCTGGGGTGGGGGGACGTTTGCTTGGTTTTCTTCAACCCTGGCTGGCCCGCATTCGGTACAGGTGGGTTCAGGAGATCGTTCGATCCGGGTACCAGATCGAGTTCCTGTCTCGGCCGGCGAACAGGTTTTTTCCCTCAAACCTTCAACTGTCTCCGGAGCGTTTGCGGGACCTGCACCTGGCGGTGCAGGACCTGCGGGCTCAGGGAGTGGTGGTTCCGGTGCCTCATCGGGACAGATTTCGGGGGTTTTATTCAAATCTGTTCACTGTGCCCAGAAAGGAGGGCAAGGTGCGTCCAATTCTGGACTTGAAAGCTCTGAACCGCTTTGTGCGGGTTCGCAAGTTCCGCATGGAATCCCTGCGCTCGGTGGTGGCTGCTCTAGTTCCAGGAGAATTCATGGCCTCCATCGACTTGAAGGATGCGTACCTACACATCCCCATTTTCGAGGGTCACCAAAGGTACCTTCGTTTTGCCATTGCGGAGGATCATTATCAATTCGTGGCGTTACCCTTCGGTCTCGATTCGGCTCCGCGGGTTTTCACCAAGGTGCTTGCACCGGTTCTGGCCTTACTGAGAGCCCAGGGTATCTCAATCCTGGGGTATCTGGACGACATTCTGGTTCGGTCTGCGACCAGTCAGGGTCTGGTGAAGGACCTGTCCGTCACGATGCAAATTCTGCAGGAGTTTGGTTGGACGATAAACTTCCCAAAATCAGCGCTTTGCCCGTCGGTTCGTCTTACCTATCTGGGTATGATTCTGGATTCGGTCTTGGTACTTGTTTCTAATCCCAGGTGGAGATTCACTGGATCTGTCCTGGTAAAAACATCCTCTGCATTTTAAAGATGGGGAGCCAAGGGGCCCAGGTCCCACCAGTAAACACCGACGCTAGTCTCTGGAGTTGGAATGCCCACTCCAGATTGGCATTCTCAGGGGACTTGGCGACAGATTGAAGCAGCTCAGTCATCAAATTTCACAGAGCTAGAAGCCTTAGAACCAAAAGTCTGAGCGAAGGAGGTTCTGGTCTTAACAGACAACGCCACGGTGGTGGCAGGTCTCAACAAGCAGGGTGGCACCCACTCAGACGGCCTCTTCTCTCTGTCATATCTATTAATGTGTTGGGCTGAGAAGTCCAATACTTTGGTCGCCGCGGTTCATATCAAGGGCACAGCGAATGTGCTAGAGGAATGTTTGAGCTGTGTATGAGTTTACAGCAACAAGTTTACAGCAACAATTGGGAACTGAACATGGAGGTCTTCAAGGAATTTACCATGAAATGGGGCATTACTGTAGTAGTATTATTTTCCTGGAAAGGGAAACAGGCACTGAGAACAGAAACTCTATCAAATCCATGGAAGTTCAGCTTGGTAAATGTGATTGATAGCTCCCTGGTGGCACAGGAGGAGCTGGTTCTTGGCGCTGTCTGTGGCTCCTCTTTGGGTACGCCCAGAATGAAAGAATCTTCTGTTTCAGGGACCAGTTTGGCACCCAAGCCCTCAGATTTTCCAATTGACAGCTTGGAAGCTGAACAGCACATCCTTAAGGGTTTTCTGATAAAGAGATTTAAACTCTTCTTACAAGTCGTAAGTTAGTCACTAGAAAGATTTGCACAAACCTTTGTATAAACATTTAAGACCTGACAGTGAAAGAAGGGGGTTGACTTTTTTTTTTTTTATTTCTTTCTTTCTCTGCCTTGCGTTTTTGAATTTTACTTCAGGATGGGGTGGACAGAGGTCTGCCCAGAGGTACCCTTAAAGTGCATAAAGCAGCCCATTAGTGTTCTTGAATTTAAGGTTGGCTGAAAATCCTTTAGTTAAGAGATTTATCATGGCCAGGGTCGGGTGTAAATTCAGGTCAATGAAGGGTTCCTCCTTGGGATCTATCTCTTATTTCCAATGCCTTTAGCTAAGAACCCATTGAACACCCGAGTGAGGCTAATCTGAAATGGTTTACACTTGAGATTATTTTTTTTTTTTTTAATTGGCTGTTACTTCGTGTAGAAGGATCCCTATCCTGGACCAGTTTTTGACAATCTTAGAGGATAGGGTTATCGTAGGACCAGATCCCCTATACCTAAAGTTTTCTACAGAATTTCAGATTCCAGGAGGTAGTTTTGGCAAGATTTTCAAATTCCCCAAATAATAGGGAGGAATAAAAGTTCATTTTTTTTATGTCAGGAGGTGCTTGTTTTTACTATTTGAAGGTCACAGGTTTTTTTTAGTGGACCTAATGAGTTCTAATGCATCTAAGAGTTCCATCATCAGAGGTACGATTCTCTAGGGTTACAAATTTTCAGGTCTCGAACCCCCTACTAAGGTTAAAGCCCACTCTACAAGGTCACTGGCCAAATCATGGACAGAAGAAGCAGGTGCTTCATTGGAACTAATTTAGAAGTCTGCAATCAGGTCCTCTTCCACGCATTTATCAAGCACTATTGTGTTCAAATGCTCTTCAACCAGGATATATCCTTGGGAAGGAAAGTTATACAGGCTGTGGCCCTCCTCTGAGGTATTGAATTTTGTTTATACTTTAAATAAGCTGTCGTGGGAGATGATTAGAGAAAACCTATGTTTAGACTTGCCAGTAATGGTATTTCCATGAATCTTCCAGGACAGTGCCCATATTCCTACCCTTATTTGTGTT
Source organism: Pelophylax lessonae (assembly GCF_965119305.1). Taxonomy (NCBI): domain Eukaryota; kingdom Metazoa; phylum Chordata; class Amphibia; order Anura; family Ranidae; genus Pelophylax; species Pelophylax lessonae. Next base: position 100,167,888 of record NC_138775.1, read on the forward strand.
TTGTTGATTAAAGTGCATGATGGTGTAAAGTGATGATTTTGGTTATTTGGAGCATAGATCTTTCCCTCATGTATATTGGTGGAGGTTTCTTTTCTCTTCGAACAACTGAGGTACAAGGATGGGGGGGGGGGTTAAAATAGGTCTAACGCAGATCTAGGTATTGCAGCGGGCACAGCACTCTCTCTCATAGAAAATGGAATGAAATAAATAGTGCCACGCAATACAATAGGGTAAGTAAGTGATATGCAAAATATAATATGTTCAGTGATTACCAAAAAATGTGTACATAAATAAATCAATGTACACAAGTGCATAAGTGTTCCACAATACAGTGAGTGTAAACCAATAAACACGTATATAATGTAAACTATATTTACAATAATAAACGTATTCTATAAAGTGCGAATCGTGCAAGTGTGATCAACCGACAAAACTGTATAAAATGTGAATTGGTAATGATTATGGCAATGAAATTAAATTCCACACAATCCACTAAATAAAGTGAATTATATTGTAAACAATATCCACTCTGTAAGAAAGTATACAAAGTGCAGGCGTGATCACAAACAAATACAGCTGTTTGGAACTGAGTGAATAAGTATCGATTTGTGACAATCGGATTGTATACGACATTCGCTAAATAAAGTGATCGAAATAGTGCTAATGGCGTTTTTTTCCCATGATGAGAGAAGTATTGCACTTCCCCAAGGTGCTGTCTATAGAGTCCACTTTAAGTGATCTAATGGTATCCTTCGTAGTGAAACGTGTCTTCACCACTACACCCTATGTGACTGGGTCCTCACCTCCGCTCCTGCGACCTAGCGATTAAGCATAGGTGTAAAAGCACAATTTGCCCTTCAAGGGCCACCTTTCCTGGAGCCATGGAATGTGTCGGCCCCTCAGTAGAGCGTCACCCTCTGGATAACTCCCCTCATGGAAATCGGTTGGTGTAACATGAAAAGGGGGGACTCCAATAGTTCTTATACCTTTTTTTAAATTCATTAAATCAAAACGACAGACAGGTACTCGCATTTAAAAGGTGCTATAGTGCACCAAGCATGAATCAACCTTTTAGTATGCGTGTGTGATGGCAACAGGGCAGGAGTGGAAAATCTGTCTGAGCTGCTCCTGTACTTTCTGGATTCAGCAAAGCACCGTCCAGGCCCCTCCCCTACGCGTGGCGACACAGGGTCACGTGTCTTCCTCAGGGGGAAATATGATTGGACAGTGCTACTAGACGTCCTTGTATACAATTCGTCACTATGGGAACAAAAGCTGCCTCCTTTTGTCATGCTGCGTGCAAGCCGACTGCATCAGCGCGCTGGATGCGGACACTTCCCCCCCACCCCCCCCCCCCCTTTGATCTCGGGAGGAGGCAGTTGAGGATGTTTATGCTGGTTGCTACGAGACCGGAAACTGACAGTATCAGCGTACTGAATGCAGATGCAGGCACTCCCCCCCCCCCCCCCCCTCTGATCTCGGGAGGAGGCAGCTGGGGATGTTTTTACTGGTTGCTATGAGACTGGAAGGAAGGGGGGGCCTTTTAAACTTTTGGATTTTGTCTTTCCTGTAAAGGGCGGAGGCAAAAATCTCTCAAGTAAGCTGTCCTGAAAGATTTATGGAAATACGATTACTAGTAAGTCTGAGGTTTTCTAATTTTTAGAGACTCTTAATCATTGGCATGAGACCCATGTGGTGCCATTTCTAGAAAATATTTTAAGCAATAGCATGGATTCATGGAAGACCGAAGTTGTCAAATTAATCTGATTTCTTTTTTATGAGGAGGTAAGCAAAAACTTAGACAAAGGATTGGCTGTGGACATAGTATACTTAGGTTTTGCAAAACCATTTGACAGAGTTCCCCATGCACTCCTAACGTGTAAAATAAAGAATAAAGGCTTAGAAAATTAAGTTTGTAAATGGATAGTAAACTGGCTAAAAGTTCAAATTCAGAGAATTGATTTATGATTCATACTCTAAATGGTCTGTCTAGTGTTATTAGTGGTGTACCCCAAGGTTCAGTGTAGGGACCTGTTACTTTGTAATATATTTATAAATGATAGTCTGGGATTAAAAGTACAATCTCAGTCTTTGCAGATCGCATCAAGCTATGTAGTGGATTTATGTCCCTATAGGATGTCTCCAATTCACAAGCCAACCTTAATATACTATTTATTTGGGCAAGTATGTGGCAAATGAGGTTTAATGTTGATAAATGTAAAGTTATTCACTTGGGAGCTTAAAACATGCATGCATCATACACATTAGGACGACAACAGCTGTGGGAGTCAATGGTGGAGAAGGATCTGGGTGTTCTGGTAGATCATACACCAAATATTAGCATGCAAAGGCAAACTGCGGTTTTTAAAGCTAGCAAAATACTTTTTTTGTTTTAAGAGGTATAGACTCCGTCCAGAGAGGGAGATAAATTTTGCCCCTGTGCAAATCTTTAGCAAGATCTCATCTGGAATATGCAGTTAAATTTTGGGCACCAGTTCACAAAGAGTATCTGCAATCTAGAGGTTGCAGAGAAGGGCAACCAAACCGAGAAGTGGCCGTGAGGAAAGTGCTGAACTGAATTTGTCTCTTGAGAAGAGGTAAACAAAGCTGAATTCCAGGAATTCAGCTACTGTTTACAAAGGGTAGTCACACTGAGTTAAGTCCAAGGAGCTGCATTACAACTCCTGGGCTTATCTCTATTACTTACATTTAACAATTTTATTACACTCCCCGGAAAAGGCTAGAGTTGTATTTTCAGGAGTCTGACGCTAATGCTTCAGGTCTAAGCATCTTCAATCAAACCACACAGGAAAAGCCGCTCAGGTGAGGCACGAATACCCAGGTGCTGGTCGGATCCGCCATCCAGTAATCAAGTATCCAAGGAGAAAAAGTGACCGCACTCAGAGGTAGATGAACTTGAAGTGTTTATTCCCATTCATGAAAAACAACGGTGCATCAAACAGACATGGACACGGTTAACGCGTTTCACGACTCTGTGGGTCGCTTACTCATAACGATATGAGTAAGCGACCCACAGAGTCGTGAAACGCGTTAACTGTGTCCATGTCTGTTTGATGCACCGTTGTTTTTCATGAATGGGAATAAACACTTCAAGTTCATGTACCTCTGAGTGCGGTCACTTTTTCTCCTTGGATACTCTAAGCATCTTCAACATTAGTCGGTGCAGCTGCTGTGCTCGCTCCCCCCCCCCCCCCTTTCTGCCCACAAAAATCACAGAAGCCTTTGTATTATGTGAACTCATTCACAAAATACAAAGCTTTCTCTGAATGGGGGCAGCAGAGGGAGGGATAGACCTAATTTCTCTGTGTGCCTCTCTCAGCCCTGAGTGTCAATATATGCTAAGAGCGATAAGCAGCAATATGTATAAGTGCGGAAGTGGTCCACATGCTGAAATTGCTGTAGAATTTTTCACAATTGGGTCATTAGAGGACAAGGACTGTTTACATCTGGAGAAAAAGGGATTTACCCTTCACAGGAAGAGCTGTAAAAATGCAAAATGGACTCCCTCAAGAAATTCTATGCAATATTAAGGTGCTATAATACATAAATCTGTGCAGTATTAAAGTGCCATAGTACAAAAAACTGCGCAATATTAAGGTGCTATAATAGAAATAAAGTGCTTGTAATCAAATTCATATAATATATAAATAAATGATGGATCCAAAGAGTCCAGTGGTCTTGTGCTAGAATTGGTGCAAAATTAGCTTGATGACGATAATCCAGCCAGTGTTTTACAAGTGAATCTGTGTGTCTTCCAACACCTAGGATAATTGGCGTCTCACCTGAAGTTTTGACCTGTGTTTCACCACAAGGTCAAAATAAGCAAATAATCACCAGCAGGGATTAGCAGGCTCTCTCACAGACTCTCAGTAGACACACTGCTGCCCGAAGATAGCCAAACATAGGGACACGGATCTCATCATGGATATCACATGAAAAATAAAAGGCACAGGATCTAATGCTCTCAGTATGAACAGAGGTTTTTATTCAGGACAAAAAATGCTAAAAAAACTCACATGTACAGGCACTACTGATAGTGCATGGAAACCGCAATTCTAGAGCAGCAAACTAGCTGTAAGCTTCCAGGTTGCCGGTGAAGACTCCGCCCCCTATACGCATTATGTCATCTGTCAATCAGACGCTCGACTTCCTCAGTAGGGGGTGGGGTTAAACCAGCAACCGACCGGGCTAAATGCCATCACGCCACGATGGGGCGTGGGTATCGTCATGTCCCCTGGCTCCTAATGTAGATAACTTCCTGCCCGCTTGCGCGGACCGCAGCAAAAAATGGTAAACATAGTTAATCCCAAATAACACTAAATGAATAGGGAGCATTCGGACAACCTGGATGCTCAACAGCCAGCCCTTCAAATCTCTCATCATTTGACAATACATGTATGACATACTAAATGCTATTAAAATACATTTAAAACATAAATTTATATATGATACAGAACAAATATACACCATAGATACTAAATGCCTGCTTACATAAAATATAAAATAAAAAAAATAAAAATAAAAAATAAAATATTAAAAAATTATCATACATTTAAAATACATATAAAAGTATTAAAATGGAAAATGGCACCTTTATCTGTTACTTATAAAACAATTGACATCCAATTCAATGTTCAATCCTCTTGGCACCAGAACCTTAGTTTAGTATATCCACGCTGTTTCCCTCTTACTAAGGGCCCTAATGTAAGCGCTGTACTGTTGTTTTGGATTATTGAATTGCTTTGTAGTGGTAAACTCAGTTGGTATAGCAGCTTATTTTAGCACCTTTAGTTGATTGCATACAGCCAATTGTTTGCGCCGATATATTCACTTTTGCATTTTCCCTCAAGAAATTATTCTGGCCAGCTCAGTAGAATTTTTAAAAAAAGAGCTGAATGCATTCCTAAATGCACAAAATATAACTGGATATTGATATTTCAAGGTAATGCTGCTGGGTTATTATTCCAGGGAATATCTGATTGCCTCATGGGGGATGAGGAAGGATTTTTTTTATTTTTTTTTTTTTATTCCCCCCCCCCCCCCACTGAAGTTTTTGCCTTTCTCTGTATCAGCGGTGGTTATAGCATATGGTGTTTATGGGGAGTTTCTATTTGTGGGTTTTTTCTTTTTTTTTTTTTTTTGGGGGGGGTTCAACTAGATAGACTAGTGTCTTTTTTTTCCAACCTAACTATGTAACTAAATTACTGGTTTTTGGTTAGGTTAATTTAAAAGATCCAGCATGGAATGCCCAGGTGTCTTATGTACGTTTCTCTGTCTTGTTATAGAGAATATTTGACTGGTTTCCATAAAAGAAAATTACAAAGAAGAAAGGCTGCTGTGGAAGAAATCAAACAGAAAATAAAGGAGGAGCAAAAGAGGATGAAGGAAGAGGTAAGATGTGTGTGTGTGTGTGTGTGTGTGTGTGTGTGTGTGTGTGTTCATACCAGCATTCCACTGATTTTTTTTTTTTTGCTGTTTAAAATAAAATCATCATAAACACTTAACACAAGTTAAAAGGTATTCAGCCTATCAAAAAAAAAAGCTGTTATTAGGATGGTTTGTGTGTGTGGGTATGTTTATATATCGGGGGGGGGGGGTCCAACTCCTCTAGGATGGCACATCAATACGATTGGCATTTGCCATTGAACACCAGAATTTGGCAGGTCCGCCACTGGTGCCCTGTGCTATTCATAGATAAGAGCAGATTCACGCTGAGCACCTGTGACAGACGTGAAAGGGTCTGAAGAAGCCGTGGAGACCGTTATGGTACCTGTAACATTGTTCAGCATGACCGGTTTGATGGTGGGTCAGTGATGGTTCAGGGAGACATACCCATAGAGGGACGCACAGACCTCTACAGGCTTGACAATGGCACCCTGACTGCCATTAGGTATTAGTGCAGTGGGTCCTGGGTTTCTCCTGGTGCACGACAATGCCCGGCCTCATGGCAAAAGCATGCACCCAATTCCTGGAGGATGAATGAATTAATACCATTGAATGGCCTCCACGCTAGCCTGACCTAAATCCAATAGAACACCTCTGGGACATTGTTTTGGTCCATCTGATGCCACCAGCTTGCACCTTAGTCTGTTCAGGAGCACAGTGATGGTCTGGTACAGATCTGGGAGGAAATACCCCAGGACACCATCCGTTGTCTCAATAGGAGCATGCCCCGACATACAAGCACGTGGGGGCCATACAAAGTACTGAGTACCATTTTGAGTTGCTGCAATGAAATTTCAGCAAAATGGAATAGCCTGCAGCAACATTTTTTCACTTTGATTTTCGGGGTGCCTTTGACTTCAGCCCTCTGTAGAATAATTTTAATTTCCATTTAAATGATGTGGCATCCTTTCCTTCCTAACACATTACCTAGTCCATATCAGTATATGCAACCAGCCTAAAATGTTTCCCCATTGAGATTGGATGTGTTTTCAAAGTGTTCCTTTAATTTTTTGAGCCGTGTGTGTATATATTATGTATGTGTATATATGTAGGGGTGTGTACTTCTTCTTTTTTTTTTTTTTTTTTTTATCATGTGGGTACTCTGGTGGTGAGAGGAATTTACTAGAACTGGATCAGCTGTGCATAGTAGCCAATCCACTTCAAACCTTTGCCTGTTCAGTAAGGACCACACTAGTGTCAAATTGGGACCCCTGGCTGTGTCCCAATAGACATGAACAGGACTGCTGCATATGGCTGTATGGAACAGTTGCACATCAATTGCAGGAAAGATGGCCTTTCGCACAGATGTACACATAGGTACGCCTGTGTAAAAGAGGCCTTAAGCTTAGAAAATGAAAGCTAGAATCTAGAAAAAGAAACTAAATGCCCAAAATCAGCAACTTAGGTGTGAGAGAGAGATACAATAAACTTACAATAGAAAATAGAGATGCGCTAGCATACATTGAATACATCCATGGACCATGCATTAAATTCCATAATTTATAAAAGTCCATCCAAATACACCATTGCAAAATGGTGAAAATAAACAAATATATACTGTGTGCAAGTCCAAAAGTGATAGGTCAGGTTCTGTCCCGTGATAATAGCACCCGAAGTGTAATATATCCTCCACCATAAAAATTGCCTGCTTACCAACTTTTAGAGACCTCTCAGGGTCAAACACGCCTGTGGCCTAAACCCAGCCAGGGCCTTGATCCATCCACAGAGAAAGATTTGCAAATCCCACCAAACACATGCGATCACAGATGTAGACCACCTCGGAACTCAAATCACAATTTAGGATGTCACACTCATTGCCGTTCCCCAAAAGATATAAACATTCGCCATAGTGTAATATTGTACAGAACTTTAGTAGTAATATAAAAGATTGAACTTACAGTAAAAATAACATTCACCACATGTAGAAACAAATAGCCGGCCGGCTGTACATAAACACCCATCTTTCCAGGATCCCAGATGTGCGGTGACGTCACCCCATCGCTCAATCCAACGCGCTTCGCCACAATCTGACATCATCCCGGGGCCCCAGGACGTCAGATTGTTACGGAACGCGTCGGATTAAGTGAAGTGCTGAAGTCACCATGCATCGATGATCCCTGAAGGATGGGATTTTATGTACAGCTGGCCAAGCTATTTGTTTCTACATGTGGTTTATGCTATTTTCACTGTAAGTGCATCCTTTTATATCACTTCTAAAGTTCCATACGATATTACACTATAGCGAATTTTTACATCTTTTAGGGAACGGCAATGTGTGACATCCTGAGTTGTGATTTGAGTTCCAAGGAGGTCTACATCTGTGATCGCATACTGCTTGCTGATCCTATGTTAGTGCTGCCTGTGCTTGGTGGGATTTGCAAAAGATAGAATCAAATTGGCTGCCATGCACACCTGCAGGTTCTGGCTGCGCCTGTCTAAGTAAATTCGCCTCCTGGATAGAATGCTACAGAATTAGAAACAAGTTGGATTGGATGTTCCAGGTTTGTAGTGAGTAATACAGCTCAAGATTTGGGAAATGACAGCTTCTATCCGAAGTTTCTCACATGTAATTTTTTTTTTTTTTTTTTTTTTTAAAGCCATTCCTATACAAGTATCATCCCTCAGGAAACAGTGTGGATTGAACATTAATTTGTATTACTAAGTGGCAGGGTCTGAAGCAAAATTCCATGTACTGGAATTTGTAAAAGAAAACTGTTTTTGTTAACACTGTACAGTAGATAAATCGAATATAAAGTGATTGTAAAGTCCCTTTTTTTTTTTTTTTTCCGTAACAACCTCCCACCTGGCCAATGCATATAAATGGCTGGGTGGGAGCTTCCTCCTTCTGAGTGGAGGTTCAGGAACAGTGCTCTGTGATTGGCCCTCCTTATCACATGACTGCTGTATACAATAACAGCCGTCATGTAATGTCAATACAGTCGGCGTAACAGCGATCGGCTCTTCTCCTCACAGTGAGAGAAGGAGAGTGGATCGGTGCTGCCAGCTTGGTCATCAGTGAGCATTGAGCTGTTTTACTGCTTTTTACTCAGATCACCCAGCTAGTGTCCCCAACACAGTGTCCCCCATCAGTGAAAACACCTGTCACACATCTGTCCCAGTAAAATAATCTGTTACAGTGATCATGCGCCGCATCTGTCCATGATCATCCGGCACACATCTGCCACATCCCAGTGATCAACATCTGTCACAGGGCCTTCAAAAATGTGATCGGTACTTAGGAAATGTGTAATTTTATGCCTTTAGAACGCCTGACGCTGCTACTTGGATGTTGGGCCTCTGTATGTGGCCAGGCTGTGAAAAAGTCTCACACATGGGGTATCGCCATACTCAGGATGAGTAGCAGAATGTATTTTTGGCGTGCAATTTTTGCTATGTACATGCTATGTGTTAGAAATATCTTATAAATTGACAGCTTTTGTAAAAAAAAATTTTCATTATGCCTCGTAGAATATACATTGGGGTGTTTGCTTTCCATTTTGTGGGTAATTCTATTGCCCTGGTGCTCCAGAGCCGTCAGAAATGTGATATGTACAATTTATACCTTTTAGAACGCCTGACGGTGCTACTTGGATGTTGGGCCTCTGTATGTGGCCAGGCTGTGAAAAAGTCTCACATATGTGGTATTACCTTACTCAGGAGGAGTAGTAGAATATATTTTTGGGTGTAATTGCAAGTTTATATATGCCATGTGTAAGAATTAACTTTTTTCGCTCTTTTTTTTTTTTTTTCACGTATTTCGCAAAAAATAAACCCAGTGGTGAATAAATACCTTCAAAAGAAACCTCTGTTTGTGTAAACAAAATGATAAAATAGTCATTTGGGTACAATGTAGCACGACTGAGTAACTGTCATTCAGAATGCGAGAGCACTGTAAGCTGAAAATTGGTCTGGGAAGGAAGGGGGAAAAGTGCGCAGTATTGAGGTGGTTAAATAACAAACATTTTATCCTTGCCTCCTCTGTGCAGTTGGTTTTACACAGAGCAGCCCGGATCCTCCTCCGCGGGTCCCTCGTTCCTGCTCCCTCCTATTGAGTGCCCCCACAGCAAGCCGCTTGCTGTAGAGCCACCTGAGCGGAGTTGCAGCATCATGTGTCCATTCAGACACGGAGCTGCCGTTCCGCCCCGCCCTCTCTCTCTCCTGATTGGTTCACTGACTTTGACAACCGTGGGAGCCAATGGTGCTGCGGCTGTATCTCAGCCAATCAGGAGGGAGAGTCCCAGGATGGCCCAGGGACTCATGGACATCGCTGGACAGAGAGGGGGCACAGGTAAGTATTAGGGGATGCATTAAGATAAAAAAAAACTTCCTGACTTTACAACTCCTTTTAAATGTTCAACCAGTCCCATATTTTTTTTTTGTGACAAGCAAGTCCACAGAACCGTCCAGTTTCCTTTTCTGCAACTGTTGCTCCAGATATTTTTCTTTCCCAACAGAGACACAAAGAATACATGAGGATGCTTAAGGAAAGAGAAGAAGCTTTAGGTAAGACAAATACACTCTATAGATCGCTCGAAGAACTATAGACATTGCTGGTAAATTATTTTCAGTATGACTAACTACTACTAACTAAAGGCCCATGATGTGTAAGGAGGAATGGGGCTGTGCTAGGGAATTGACTCTTTTGGATTCATAGTCTAGCAATTTCAAAGACCTATTGCAAGCAAATGAAAAATAATTAATGGAAAGGAAAAACTCTGCAAGTAAGCAATGAAAATACTTACACTCCTACCAGACTCAGAGCTATCACTCAAGTGACACTATATGATATTCCCTCACTCCTTCCCTGGAAGCTACATTTTACCCTGGAACCCTGGAGGTACCATGGAAGCTACCGTTCATGTAGGGAGGGAGGGGTAGGATACTGGGCCAGCACAGAGAGTAATTACACTCTCAGAAGAGGAGAGGTAGATAACATGCCAGGGCTGTGCTAAGTAAATACTTGTTCCATAATATTCAGATTTTCTAGTTTGAAGGCATATTTTTATTGAATGAAAAATGTAGGGAAAGGAAACGCAACTGCTGTCAGCCACTGGTATTTGAACATTCATCCTCTTGCGTCTACTATAATTGACGCTGTCTATGTACCTTTTATTTCCATGTATGTGTGGCTACTATGCGCATGTACTCACTGATTCCCTCTTTAAATCAGATTTGGGCCCAAGCTGATCTGATCTCTTCAACAATTTAAAGATATCTGCCTTGACCACATAGGAAGAAATTCTGTCAGATAATGGGCAATTACATTTTTTTGGCCCAAAGCAAATCTCCAGGCACAGAGATATTTGGAAGTTCTGATGTGTAAACAAATGTTACATCTCACCCTAAATATTGGCTTAACGTTTTTGTAAAGGTAGAGATTTTTTAAATATCTTGTTATACTTACCTGCTCTGTGCAATGGTTTTGCACAGAGCAGCCCCAATCCTCCTTTTCTTGGGTCCCCCACCAGTTCTCCTGGCGCCTCCCCCCTACAGATGCCCCCATAACAAGTTGCGTGTTACCTTCTGAGCCACCTCTGTGTCTCTGTTCTCGGCCCCGCCACCTGCTCCCTACACACTGGCAGTGATTGATAGCAGCGGCAGCCAATGGAGGGAGAGACGCAGGAGCGCTGCTGCTCTCATGCACATTGCTGGATCAGGCTCTGGTGAGTATAAGGGGAAGCTGCACGCTGAAGGTGTTTTTTACCTTCATGCATAGAACCTTCAGCCTTTAGAACTACTTTAATACAGTAGACAAAGAAAATAATTGCCCCCCTTTTTAAAATATTCACATTTTATTGGTTTGCACCCTGAAATTAAGACACACATAAGAAACCTATAACATCCAAGTAAAAGATATAACATCAACATGTCAGAAAAAAATAAAATAAATGAAAAATAGAATCAATGAGTTAGAAAAAAGATCACCCCCCCATCCTCCTAAAAATTACTTGCAAACTCAACCAGGTGTAGCTAATCGCCCTCTCTGTAGAACAGTCATTTGACTTTCAACTGTGATCAGCTGTGGCCATTTTGATTAGCTAGGCATAAAAGCTTTCCTAGAGCATTTCAGTCTCTGATAGTGCAACTGAAGCAAACAACCAACTATGGATGGCGAGGCACTGTCAAAAAATCTCCAGGATAAAATTGTGGACAGGCACAAGTCAGGAGATGGATATAAAATAATTTCAGAGGCTTTATCAATGCCTAGAAGCACAGTGAAATCTTTTAGGAAGTGAAAGGTATTTGGTTCAACACAGACCCTCCCTGGATCAGGACATCACTCCAGACTGGATGAAAAAGCCAGGAGGAAACTGATCAGAGAGGCTACCAAGAGACCCTGATCAACTGAAACCGTTGCAGGAATTTATGATAAAGAGTGGTCATTGTGTTTATGTGACTATAATATCACAAATTATCCAGAAATGTCACTTGTATGCAATAGAAAAGTCACTCCTCAAAGGCCACAGGCAGTCATTACTGAACTTTGCCAAAACGCACCTTCAAGATTCTGAGGCCTCATGGAAAAAGGTTATCCTCAGATGAGACTAAAATTTAAATTATTTTGATATGTCTGGCGGAAATCCAATACAGCTCACCATCCAAACAGCACCATTCCTACAGTAAAGGTGGTAATATCCTGTTATGGGGGTGTTTCTCTGCAGCAGGGACTGGAGCACTTGTCAGGATAAAAGGAAAAATGAATGGGGCAAAATACAGTCAAATTCTTGAGGAAAATCTGCTGCTCTCTGCCAGAAAGTTGTCAATGGGAAGAAGGTTAACCTTCCAACATGACAATGACCCAAAGCACACATCAGAAATGACCACACAGTGGTTTAAGGAGAAAAAGGAGAATGTCCTTGCATGCCCTAGTCAGAGCCAAGACTTAAACCCCACATTGAAACCCCCAGCAATGACTTGAAGACTGCAGTCCACAAACGGTCACCATTTAATTGAACTTAATCAGCTCTGCAAAGAGGAGTGGCCAAATATTACAAAGTCTAGATGCGCAAAGTTGTTAGAGACCTCTGAACAGACTAAAGGCTGTAATTAAAGGAAAATATGGACTCAAGGGGGGGATCCTTTTTCCAACTCTGTGATTCTGTTATTGAATTTTTATTTTTTACATGTTGGTGTTCTAGCTTTCCCTTAGATGTTATAGGTTGCACTAAGTAAATACAGCTAAAGGGGGATGATTCTTTTCTAAACCCACTGTATGTGACCTGGTCCAAAAGATGGAGTTGGCCTTTAAAAAGCTTGTTTTTCCTTTCAGACACCAACATATATTGCTGGTACTGAAAATCTGTTTGTGATTTTTGTTTTTCAGAGGAAGCTGATGAAGTAGAGAGGCTGGTGACTGCTAAAACAGAGTCTGTTCTTTATGACCATCCCAATCACACAGTAACCGTGACAACTATTAGTGATCTGGACCTGTCCGGAGTGGGCCTTCTGCCTCCTGGCAGCATAGAGGTATGTTTTTTTTTATATTTCAGTAAAACTGTGCCTGCCTCGTGAACGACTAACTCAGGGCTTGACAAATTTGCTTGAAATCTAGGAGCCAGCTAAAAAAATTGGGAGCCATTTTTTTTTCCGTGCATGCCGAATGGCCGGCTTCTGTCGGACCAGCTGCCATACACACAGGCCCAATGGCAGCCAGTTTTTAATAAACCAGTTGATGTTGCCCAGAATTTGACCTGTGTGTACTTTGTTTACTTCTTCTGAGAGATATTAAAGGAACACTCCAACCACCATGACCACACCTAGCACACTGCTGGTGGGTACCCCTTGCGGTACTGCTGCTGGTACCCCTTGCGGGTACTGCTACTGGTACCCCTTGCGGGTCCTGCTGTGGGTACCCCTTGCGGGTCCTGCTGTGGGTACCCCTTGCGGGTCCTGCTGTGGGTACCCCTTGCGGGTCCTGCTGTGGGTACTGCTGGCGGGTCCTGCTGTGGGTACTGCTGGCGGGTCCTGCTGTGGGTACTGCTGGCGGGTCCTGCTGTGGGTACTGCTGGCGGGTCCTGCTGTGTGTACTCCTGGCGCGTCCTGCTGTGTGTACTCCTGGCGCGTCCTGCTGTGTGTACTCCTGGCGCGTCCTGCTGTGTGTACTCCTGGCGGCTCCTGCTGTGGGTACTCCTGGCGGCTCCTGCTGTGGGTACTCCTGGTGGGTCCTATTTTTGGTACTCCTGCTGTGGGAACTGCTGGTGGATAATGCTGGCAGGTACTGCTGGTGGATAATGCTGGCAGGTACTGCTGGTGGATAATGCTGGCAGGTACTGCTGGTGGGAACTGCTAGCTGGTACTGCTGGTGGGTATTACTGTGGGGTACTGCTGGCTGGTACTGCTGGCGGAGATCACGGAGCAGCACAGTAGGAAGCATGCAGAGCCGATGCTTCCTGTATCTCTCCTGTCACAGGTGGAGTGCATTTGATATCACTCCGCCTGTGACAGGACGGAGCAGGAATACACAGGAAGTATCGCCTCCGTTCTGTCACAGCTGACAGACACCGTTCTTTCACTAGACATCCCAAGTCTCCCGCATGCGGGCGCGGCACTTGTGGGTGTCAAAGAGCCGCAGCCAGCATGCGGGAGACTCCTGCACCTCGCAGGAGACTTGGGATGTCTGGCGACGACATCTGCCACAGGGTAACCCAGGCGCCAGACCGTTAATTCTTGTTGCCAATGCAACCTGGCACCTGGGGTTTGTCGAGCCCTGGTCTTCAGTACTAAAAATGATGAGCAATCCAACATTTATGAGCAGTCACACTGAAAACTTTCCAAATAAGAGGGGCTCACTTTGAAGAGTTAGTGCAAACTGAAGCATTGGGGCTATATAGTCTTGTTTTAAAACTGCATTAGGCAGACTAAATACACTGTTGAAATGCATATATATTTACTAAATTATCTGCCAAACCTGTGATTTACAACCAGGTAAGTGCCACCTATTTCTGGACTCATCAATGTAGCTTTCAGTTAGTGAGCTCTCTACCTCTGCTGTGCTATTTGGAAAACGAGCAACCACCATTATCTATGTACAATATGCAGGTGGCTGACACTGAAAGCAGCAATCGTCAAGAAGTGGAAAAACATCATTTTAACTGGCAGAGGTGTGTGTATTACATAATATGCTGGCTAAATGTGCAACTTGTTTGGCAGGTAACCAGAAGGGTCCTTTCACACAGGCTTTCTGCCCGGCGGACTCTGTTTTGCTCATTGGGATCGATCCCCGCTGAGCAGGTGGATGACAGGTCCATCTCCGCTTACTTTGCAGAGACAGACTGTCAGATCCCTGCTCTCCTCTATGGGAGATCGGATGAAAATGGGCCGCCTGTCCGTTTTCATCTGATCCTCCAGACGGATGAAAAATAGGGTTTCCATCCGTCTGGATTTTACGGACAGTATCAGATTGGATAGCCGCGGGTGTCAGCGGACGTGTCACTGCTGACATCCGCCGCTCCATAGGGGTGAATGGAGTGTCCGATCAGGCTCCGCCTGAAAAACTGACAGGCGGACCTGATTGGGAAGCCCGTTTGAAAGGGCCCTAACGGTAAAACCATATGGTAAATTATTTTTTACACACACAGGTTAATCTGGATGGACTGTTGTCTTCATTCAACCTTACTAACTATGTAACTATAGAACATACTGATTTATAGCGTTCATAGTGTTTTGTTTTTGCCTGGAGTTTTGTTTTAAAAAAATGTGTGACTATAGAGTATATACACTGTGTGTGTATTTATTTACAGTATCTCACAAAGTAGTGAGTGTACAGCTTGTATAACAGTGTAAATTTGCTGTCCCCTAAAAAAACAACTAAACACACAGCCATTGATGTCTAAACCACTGGCGACCTAAGTTAGTACACCCCTAAGTGGAAATGTCCAAATTAGGCCCAAAGCGTCAATATTTTGTGTGGCCACCATTATTTTCTAGCACTGCCTTAACCCTCTTGGGCATGGAGTTCACGAGAGCTTCACAGGTTGCCACTGGAGTCTTCTTCCACTCCTCCATGATGGATTTATATTGTAAGATAGGACAGGGCTTGAAATCTAGGAGCCAGCTAAAAAGTTAGCAGCCAGGGAGGGGATCATGCTCTGCTTCAGTATGTCACAGTACATGTTGGCATTCATGGTTCCCTCAATGAACTGTAGCTCCCCAGTGCCGCCAGCACTCATGCAGCCCCAGACAATGACACTCCCACCACCATGCTTGACTGTAGGCAAGACACACTTGTCTTTGTGCTCCTCACCTGGTTGCCGCGACACACGCTTGACACCATCTGAACCAAATAAGTTTATATTGGAAGTTTATATTGGTCTCATCAGACCACAGGATATGGTTCCAGTAATCCATGTTCTTAGTCTGCGGACTTTCTTGTGCATGATCTTTAAAAGAGGCTTCCTTGTGGGACAATAGCAATGCAGACCAATTTGATGCAGTGTGCGGCGTATGGTCTGAGCCCGGACAGGCTGACCCCCCCCCCCACAACATCCAGTAATCAGTATGAGAGAGTGAGAGCGATAACACCAAATGTAACACCCCTGCTCCCCATTCACACCTGAGACCTTGTAACACTAACGAGTCACATGACACCAGGGAGGGAACAATTGCTAATTGGAACCAATTTGGACATTTTTACTTAGGGGTGTACTCATTTTGTTGCCAGCGGGTTAGACATTAATGGCTGTGTGTTGCGTTATTTTGATGGGACAGCAAATTTACACTGTTATACAAGCTGAACACTCCCTACTTTACATTGTATCAAAGTGTAATTTCTTCAGTGTTGTCACATGAAAAGATATAATAAAATATTTACAAAAATGTGAGGGGTCTACTCACTTTTGTGAGATACTGTGTGTGTTTGTATTTATATATCACACACAGTGCATATAAAAAGTCTACACACCCCTGTTAAAATGTCAGGCTTCTGTGATGTAAAAAAAAATTAGACAAAGATAAATCATTTCAGAACTTTTTCCACCTTTAATATGACCTATAAACTGTACAACTCCGTTAAACAACAAACCAAAATATTTTAGGTGGAGGGAAGTAAAAATAAAAAACTAAAATATTATTGTTGCAATGGTGTGCACACCCTTAGGCCCCGTTCACACTGGGGCGACGCTACTTTGCCGGGCGACCTCATAGGTCGCGGCGCGCTGCTCGCCCCTCGACCTCGGAGCGGCCGGCACGGAATTCATAACATTGAAGTCTATGCAGGTCGCTCCGGGTCGCCCCAAAAAAGCTCCGGACCCTTTTTTCTAAGTCGGAGCGACTTGTGTCACTCCTATTAGAACGGGTCCGCAGCTTCTCTATAGAAGGCGACCCGTCAGGCGACCAGGTCGCCTGACAGGTCGCCCCAGTGTGAACGGGGGCTAAAACTAATACTTTGTTGAAGCACCTTTTGATTTTATTAAAGCACTCAGTCGAAGCACCTTTTGATTTTATTAAAGCACTCAGTCTTTTTGGGTATGAGTCTATCAGCATGGCACATCTTGACTAGGCAATATTTGCCCACTCTTCTTTGCAAAAACACTCTAAATCTGTCAGACTACGAGGTCATCTCCTGTGCTGAGCCCTCTTCAGATCACCCCACAGATTTTCAATCGGTTTCAGGTCTGGGCTCTGGCTGGACCTTTCCAAAACTTTAATCATGTTTTGGTGAAGCCATTCCTTTGTTGATTTGGATGTATGCTTTGGGTCTTTGTCATGCTGAAAGATGAAGTTCCTCTTCATGTTTAGCTTTCTAGCAGAAAAAAAAACAGCTCCAAAGCATGATTCTGCCACCACCATGCTTCGCTGAGGGTGTTCCTTTGGTGATGTGCAGTGTTGTTTTTGCGCCAAACATATCTTTTGAAATTCTGGCCAAAAATTTCCACCTTGGTTTCATGAGATCAGAACACATTTTCCCACATGCTTTTGGGAGACTTCAGATGTGTTTTTGCTAAATTTAGCCAGGCTTGGATGTTTTTTCTTGGTAAGAGCCTAGTCATATGAAGAATACAGGAGATTGTTTTCACATGTACCACACAGCCAGTACTTGCCAGATATTCCTACAGCTCCTTAATGTTGCTGTAGGCCTTTTAGCAGCCTCCCTGACCAGTTTCTCGTCTTCATCAATTTTTGAGGGAAGTCCAGTTCTTGGTAATGTCACTGTTGTGCCAAACTTTCTCCATTTGATTATGACTGTCTTCACTGTGTTCCATGGTATATCTATTTCCTTGGAAATTCCTTTGTACCCTTCTGCTGACTGATACCTTTTTTAACAATGATATCCCTCTGATGCTTTGGAAGCTCTCTGCGGACCATGGCTTTTGCCATTGTGGCGAAGAAAATGTCAGGAAAGACCTACTAGAGCAGCTGAACTTTATTTGGGGTTAATCAGAGGCACTTTAAATGATGACAGGTGTGTACTGACTCCTATTTAACAGGAGTTTGAATGTGATTGCTTAATTCTGAACACAGCTACATCCCCAGTTATAAGACCGTGTGCACATTCATACAACCAAATTATTTTAGTTTTAGTATTTTTACTTCCCTTCCCAAAAAGATTTAAATTTTTTAATTCAGTTGTACAGTTTTTAGGTCACATTAAAAGTTGGAAAATATCTTAACCACTTAAGCCCCGGAAGATTTTACCCCCTTCCTGACCAGGGGGTATTTTGCGATTCGGCACTGCGTGACTTTAGCGGACCATTGTGCGGTCGTGCGACGCTGTACCTAAACAAATTTGAAGTCCTTTTTTTTCCCCACAAACAGAGCTTTCTTTTGATCACCTGTGCGATTTTTTTTTTTTTTTGATCATGCGCTATAAACAAAAAAAGAGCGACAATTTTGCAAAAATAACTATTTTTCACATTTTTTTATATGAAATTCCCCCCAAAAAAATGTAAAAATCAAAATGTTTTAACATTTTCTGCCAATGTTTTATGCTACATATGTTTGGTAAAAAAAATCGCAAAAAGCGTATTTTGATTGGTTTGTGCAAAAGTTATCGCGTTTACTAACAAAGGGAAAGATTTTTGTCGGGTTTTTTTAGCGCGTAATGGCGGCGATCTGCGATTTTTTTTTTTTTTGCGGTACTGCCACATTGCGGCGGACAGATCGGACCCTTGACTGACATTTTTGACACTTTTGGGGTTACCAGTGACCTTTCTACAGTAATCAGTGCTATACATTGCACTGTTACTGTAAAAATACACTGGCAGTGAAGGGGTTAACTTTTTTTTGAGAGGGAGGGGTGGTGTGTGTCCCTAGGGGCGTGTTTATAATGAAGCCTGTGATTAGCTGTGGCTTCAGGGGTAGGAACAGTGATCAACGGTCCTACATATTAGAACCGTATAATCACGATTCCTACATCGGGGAGAATGACAGGCGGCTTGTTTACATCAGCCGCCTGCCTTTCTCCCTCTCCACCGACGATCGCCGAGTGACCGGCAGACATCGGGTCCGCCGGTCACACGCGCGCGGGGGGGTCTGTGACCACGCGGGAGCGCGCCTCCGGCGGCGCGCGCTCGCTCCCCAGAGCCTCACAGGCTAGCGACGTAGACCTACGTCGCTCTGCCTGTGAGGGGCTGACTGCCGCAGTAAATATACTGTGAGCAGTCGGCAAGCGGTTAAATGATTTATCGTTGTCTATTTTTTTTTTTTTTTTTTTTTTACATCACCGAAACCTGCCAAAATTTTTACAGGGGTGTGTAGACTTTTTTTATATCCACTGTGTGTATGTGTGTGTATATTATATACATACAGGGGTGTACTCACTTTTGTGAGCTACTGTATATACTGCACTTTTTTTTAATCAGAGTATAGCATCAAGTCAATTAAACTCCTCGGTTATTGGTCTGGTCAGTTAAGTAGCAGAGGGGGTTGTTAATCAATTTCAGTTGCTTTGGTTTTAATGAAATTAACAGATGCACTAGATGGGCAACAATGAGACAACCTTCAAAACCGGAATGATTTTACAGGTCGAGGCCACTGACCTTTTTTTTTTTTTTTTTCCCTTCTCATCTTTTCTGACTTTTTTTCACTTGTTTTGCATTTGGCTAGGATCAGTGTTACTACTGGTAGCATGAGGCGATACCTGGACCCTACAGAGGTTGCACAGGCAGTCCAACTCCTCCAGGATGTCACATCAATATATGCCATTGCCAGAAGGTTTACTGTGTCTCCCAGCACAGTCTCAAGAGCATGGAGGAGATTCCAGGAGACAGGCAGTTACTCTAGGAGAGCTGGACAGGGTCATAGAAGGTTCTTAACCCATCAGTAGGACCGGTATCTGCTCCTTTCTGCATGGAGTAACCGGATGAGCACTGCCAGAGCCTTATAAAATTACCTCCAGCAGGCCACTTGTGTAAAGATCTCGGACCAAACAGTCAGAAACCGAGTTAATGAGGGTGGCCTAAGGGCCCAACATCCACTAATGGGCCCTTTGCTCACTACTTGGCACCGTGAAGCTCAATTGACATTTGCCATTAAACACCAGAATTTTCAGGTCCACCACTGGCACCCTGTGCTTTTCACAGATGAAAGCAGGTTCACCCTGAGCACACGTGACTGATGTGAAAGGGTCCGCAGAAGCCGTAGAGAAGGTTATGCTGCCTGTAACATTGTTCAGCAAGACGGTTTGGTGGTGGGTCCGTGATGGTCTGGGGAGGCATATCCATAGAGGGATGCACAGACCTACAGGCTGGACAGTGGCACCCTAACTGCCATTGGGTATCGGGATGAAATCCTTGGACCCATTGTCAGACCCTACGCTGGTGCAGTGGGTCCTGGGTTCCTCTTGGTGCACGACCTGGCTTGGACTCATGTGGTAAGAGCATGCAGCTAATTCCTGGAGGCTGAAGGAATTGATACCATTGAATGTCCCTCGCGCTCGCCTGACCTAAATCCAATTGAACACATCTGGGACATTGTTTTCGGTCCATCCGACGCTGCCAGGTTACACCTTGGTCTGTTAAGGAGTTCAGTGATGCCCTGGTCCGTTGTCTCATTAGGAGCATGCCCCGATGTTGTCAGGCATGCATACAAGTGCGTTGGGGCCATACAAACTACTGAGTACCATTTTGAGTTACTGCAAATACATTTCGGCAAAATGGAATAGCCTGCTGCATAATTTTTTCACTTTGATTTTTGGGGGTGTCTTTGAATTCAGCCATCTGTAGGTTGTTCATTTACATTTCCATCAATCGATATGGCCTCCTTTCATTCCTAACGCATTACCCAGTGTATATCAGTATAGATATCCAGCATAATATTTTTCCCCATTGAGATCTGATGTGATTTCAAAAGTGTTACGTTAATTTTTTTGCGCAGATGAGTGTGTGGGGTGTGTATGTATGTATGTAAATGTGTGTGTGGAGATAGAGCTCTGTCTGTCTATCATTTTATTTTTTATCTATAACCCAAACATTATAGAGAGGTCACCGTTTCATTTGCAAAAACAGTGTAAAACGCATATGCATTTTTACCTCATTTGCCACGTTTCTGGTGCATTTTTCACCTGTGAAAGCAAGGCGTGGCTCAAAAAAACTTGTTTTTGATGCAGGTTCAATTCATTTCAATAGGGAGGTGCATTTTTTTTTTTAAGCACACCTTAATTGCTTTTACAAAACACAGTGGACCTTCAACTGATCAGTGTGAATCATTTTATGGGATGTCATGGTCGTGCATTTTTCTTCCACTTTCGTGCGGAAGAAAAACAGATCATTGTGAAAGCAGCCCTACTGCAGCCATATCATAAAAACGCGTTACTTTGATAATCAAAATAAAAAAAGAGTTCATCCTACTTGGCAGTGTGGTGAGACAAATAGATCATGGTGAAAGTAGGAGATAAATCTCCAGCAGAGTGATACAGCTTGGAGCGTTAAGCATATCTGTAGTCAAAATGAATTATTATGTATTCACTTCTCAATGGATTTCCATGATTTCTAGCCTACTCCTAATAATCTGAACGAATTTAAAATTGTGAACTTTGTGAAGAGCACCACACATTTACTTCTTTGAAGTCTATGGCAAGTATTTACTATGTTTTGTGTGTAGGCACTGTTGTCACACATTTCAGAGCCTGCCCTCTGAACTACAGAGGTGCTGAGGAGTTTCAGGAGCTGGAATCAGCACAGGAATTGCTGCTTGAAGGTAGAAATATCTATTAAGTTATTACAGTGCTTCTGTGATAAAGTGGAAGTGTACTGTAGACTGTGACCATAGAATTTATTTAAGGGTAACAGTCTTTCAGACTTTGAACATTGTTTTACATTACATAGCTACACTATTATATTATATTTTATAAAGTTCCATCGTATTAAACTATGTTTTACATTAGATGACAAAAGGTTGCAAAACCGATTTCTAACCATACTAGTACAGGAGCATGACCTGTATGGCAATTGAAATGTGCTTCAATTTCTGGGTGGGACATGGAACTTTTTAGATATCGCAGATAACATTGCATATGCAGCTGTGGCCAAATTTCTCTTTCGTTCATTGACGGACACAGCTTCTGATATTCTTGACCATTTGGTTATACTGCCCCCTACAGGAGTAGGACGCAAGACAGAAAAAGACTGACTACGTCTATGGGCAGTCCTGGGAAGTATACTGCCCCTCTCTGCTATAGGTACTCAGTTTTTTTTTTTCTGCCTAGTCAGTAGTCAGAGTAAGGACCTAGTTCCTTGCTCGGATCTCTGGTCCTGGCAATTTTTCTCTTTTTAATTAGATTTTTCTCCTGGCTTTTGTCCTGTGAGATCTACAATCAACTGCCAGACTGGACGACGGGCTGGATAATCTACAGTGCCTTGCAAAAGTATTTGGCCCCCTTGAACTTTGTGACCTTTTGCCACATTTCAGGCTTCAAACATAGATATAAAACTGTGATTTTTTGTGAAGAATCAACAACAAGTGGGACACAATCATGAAGTGGAACGAAATTTATTGGATATTTCAAACTTTAACAAATAAAAAACTAAAAAATTGGGCGTGCAAAATTAATCGGCCCCTTTACGTTCAGTGCAGCAAACTCTTTCCAGAAGTTCAGTGAGGATCTCTGAATGATCCAATGTTGACCTAAATGACTAATGATGATAAATAGAATCCACCTGTGTGTAATCAAGTCTCCGTATAAATGCACCTGCACTGTGATAGTCTCAGAGGTCCGTTTAAAGCGCGGAGAGCATCATGAAGAACTAGGAACACACCAGGCAGGTCCAAGATACTTTTGTGGAGAAGTTTAAAGCCGGATTTGGATACAAGAAGATTTCCCAAGCTTTAAACATCCCAAGGAGCGCTGTGCAAGTGATAATATTGAAATGGAAGGAGTATCAGACCACTACAAATCTACGAAGACCTGGCCGTCCCTCTAAACTTTCAGCTCATACAAGGAGAAGACTGATCAGAGATGCAGCCAAGAGGCCCATGATCACTCTGGATGAACTGCAGAGATCTACAGCTGAGGTGGGAGACTAGGTTTTAGTTTGTATCTTCTGATTCCTGATTCTGATCTCAAGATCCAAGAAATTTATACATGGTTTACTAATCTCCCATGTTAATTTGATATTGTGCTTATTGACATTCATGCTCGATAATAATGTCTCTAGATCTTCTTCTTCCCCATTCCTTATAATCAGCAGATCATCAATAAAGCGTCTGTATAATATTATTTTCGGATCTTGGCATAAAGATATATCCTTTCCTCCTCCCATTTGGCCATATATAAGTTGGCTACACTTGGTGCAAAATTTTGCACCCATCACAACACCTTTTATTTGTAGATAGTAGGTCTCCTCATACCAAAAATATTTATGATTTAAGCAAAAGTCCAAGCATTTCAAGATAAACATACTATGTTTTCTGCTTAACTTCCCATTTTTATTTAGCGCCCATTTTACTGACATATTTGCTCCTTCATGGTTGATATTGGTATAAAGAGGCAACATCAGCTGAGAGGGGACATGATAGCAATTTATAAATACCTCAATGGTGATCTCGGCATAGAAAAAAAGCTATTCAGTCGCAAGGATTGCATGAGGACTCGAGGGCATACAATGCAATTTAAAGGAGAAGCATTTTAACCTCAGGCAACGTGGGGGGTTCTTTACTGTTAGGGCTACAAGATTGTGGAATTCTCTACCACAAGAAGTGGTTTCTGCGGGAAGTATGGTGGCTTTCAAAAGACTCTTAGACGTACATCTCAAGGATCAGAACATTCAGGGGTATGCGAGATGATTACGGCCACACACACCTACACAGGTTGAACTGGATGGACTATTGTCTTTATTCAACTTCACCTACTATGTAACTATGCAACGCCTTCAGGGGTGTTCAATGCGGATCGAATTGAACAACTTCACGGCCGTGACTTATGTCAACCACCAGGGTGGAACAAGAAGTGTGTTGGCAGCTCCTGATGTATCCAGCATTCTCCTGTGGGCAAAATGTTTTGTACCCGCCCTCTCCACCATACACATTCCAGGGGTGGAGAATTGGCAGGCGGATTATCTCTCGGCAGGCGTTGGAAGGGAAGTGGCCCCTTCATCCGGAGGTGTTTCATCAGCTGTCTCTCCGGTGGGGCACTCCCGAGGTGGACCTGTTGGCGTCTCGGTTCAACAGAAAGGTGCAAAGGTTTGTGGCACGGTCACGGGTCCATTAGCGGATGCCACGAACGCGCTGGTGACTCCCTGGGGCCAGTATCGTCTGATTTACGCCTTCCCTCCTCTCAAGCAATTCCTTCTCGATCCTGAGCAAAAATCTCGGCAGAAGGAATTCCGGTCATTCTAGTGGCTCCGGATTGGCCTCGCTGGTCTTGGTACGCACGACCTGGTGTGGCTGGTCAAGGACGCTCCTTGGAGACTACCTCTCAGGGAGGATCTGCTGTCCCAAGGGCCAATCTTCCATCCTGCTTTATAGTCGCTGGCTTTGACGACTTGGCTATTGAAAGCCAGGTGCTGAAGGATAGAGGTTTGTCTGTGTCAGTGATTCCTACACTATTAAAAGCTAGGAAGTCTACCTCTAGGAAAAGCTATCATCGTACGTGGAAAGCGTACATTTCATGGTGTGAGTTGCTTGGTGTTCACCCTCGCTCTTTTTTCGGTGGCTCGGGTCATGACCTTCCTTCCAACGGGAGGGTTGAGCAGAAAGTGACTTAAGTACAATTTAAGGGCCAGGTGTCGGCCATGACGGTCTTTTTTTTTTTTTTTTTTTAACGACCCTTGGCCATGAACTCCCTGTTTCATACCTTTTTTTTTTTACCTTTTTTATTCAAGGGGTTTGACATTTGACTCTACCAGTGCAGTCCCTACTACCGCCTTGGGATCTCAACTTGGTGCTTTCAGCTCTCCAGAAGCCTCCCTTTAAAAATATTCGGGAGTGTCCCCTGCTTACGCTGTCCTAGAAGGTGGCCTTTTTGGGGGCTATCACTTCTGTACGCAGTGTCTGAATTGGCGGCGTTGTCTTGTCGCACCCCTTACTTGGTGCTCCATAAATATAAGGTGGTTCTTCGCCTCTGTTCGTCGTTCCTTGTCTCTGATTTCCATTTGAATGAAGACATTGTGTTGCCTTCCCTGTGTACCAGGCCAAATCACTCTAAGGAAATTGTGTTCCATTCCTTTGAGCTATTCCGGTGTATCTAAAAGCTACGGAGTCTTTTAGGAAGTCAGACTCACTATTTGTGCTCACGGATGGGCCTCGAAAAGGACAGTCCACTTTGTCTGCAACCATTTCCAGATGGATCAGACAGTGAACTCAAGCCTATTCAATTTAACAGTCCGGTTCCTCCTTTCCCTGTGAAGGCGCACTCTACATGGGTGCTCAGTACTTCTTGGGCCTTCCATCATCAATGACACAGGTGTGCAAGACGGCTACTTGGTCGACGGTGCACACTTTCAAAAGTTTTATAAAGTGGATGTGTTGGCATCTATGGATGCCTCTTTTGGCCGCAAGGTTTTGCAGGCTGCTGTTTGGAGGGCCTGTTCCCTCCTTTGGGGGATGTAATGTTTTCAGGTGGGCTCCAGTTGTTTTTGGTTGAGCTCTTGTTACCTGGTTGGCTACGGTTTAGCCTTGGGAATTTTCTTGCTTTTCCTACCCCTCATGTTTGACACTGCCTTGGGACTTCCCAGTGGTTACGAAGATCAGGAGCTGTGTCCATCAATGAAAGAAAGAGAAAATGGGATTTTTGACTTAACGTAAAATCCATTTCTCTGATGTTCATTGACGAACACTGCACCCACCCCTCTGTGGAGTTGGTTTTCTGCTGACACTGCTTGTAACAAAACTGAGTACTTCTAGCAGAGGGGGGGGAGTATACCTCCTGGGATTGTCCATAGGCTTAATCAGTTGGTTTTTCTGCCTCATGCCCTACTCCTGTAGGGGCAGTATAACCCAATGGTCAAGAAGATCAGAAGCTGTGTTCGTCAATGAACATCAGAGAAATGGATTTTCCGGTAAGTCAAAAATCCCATTTTTTACAAAGTCTGCTGCTTCAGTGTTTTTTTTAGATCTTTTTGTCAGTTACTATGGTATACTGAAGTATAATTGCAAGCATTTCAGAAGTGTCAAAGGCTTTTATTGACAATTAACATTGTTTATGCAAAGAGTCAATATTTGCAGTGTTAACCCTTCTTTTTCAAGACTTCTGCAATTCACCCTGGCATGCTGTCAACTTCTGGGCCACATCCTGTCTGATGGCAGCCCATTCTTGCATAATCAATGCTTGGAGTTTGTCAGAATTTGTGGGTTTTTTTGTTTTTTTACCCACCTGTAGAGGATTGACCTCAAGTTCTCAATGGGATTAAGGTCTGAGGAGTTTCCTGGCCATGGACCTGAAATTTAGATGTTTTGTTCCCCCCAATCACCCTTATCACTTTTGCCTTATGGCAAGGTGCTCCATCATGCTGGAAAAGGCATTGTCCTTCACCAAACTGTAATTTGATGGTTGGAAGAGGTTGCTCTCGGAGGATGTTTTTGTATCATTCTTTACTCATGGCTGTGTTTGCAGGCAAAATTATGAGTAGGTCCACTCCCTTTGGCTGGGACAGATGAATGGTCTCAGAATGCTTTACTTTTGGCATGACACAGGACTGATGGTAGCGCTCACCTTTTCTTCTCCGGACAAGGTTGTTTCTCGATGCCCGAAACAATCTGAAAGCGGATTAATCAGAGAAAATTACTTTTACCCCAGTCCTCAGCAGTCCAGTCCCTGTACCTTTTTGCAGAAAATCCGTCTGTCCCTGATGTTTTTCCTGGAGAGAAGTGACTTCTTTTCTGCCCTTCTTGACACCACACCAGCCTCCAAAAGTCTTGCATGCCGATGCACTCACACCTGCCTGCTACCATTCCTGAGCAAGTTCTGCCCTGGTGGTGCCCCGATCCTGCAGCTGAATCAACTGTAGGAGGTGGTCCTGGCTCCTTGAAGCCTTATTCACAAATGCAGTGGAAATGTTTTTTATGGGATTAACTTCCTTTTTATGGCAAAGGGGGACTTTGCAATTGCAATTCATCTGATCACTCTTCTCAACCTTATGGAGTATATGCAATTTGCCATAATAAAAACTAAGGCAGCAGACTTTGTGAATATTATTTGTTTAATTCTCAAAACTTTTGGCTACTGCTGTAGAAAAATGATCCTGGGAGATGAGGCCTGAAAAAAAATATATATAGATTTACACAAATCTAAAGTTGTATCTGTTAGAAAACAAAAAAAAACCTGAAGTTGTAACTGCCATATTTCCAAAAATGTCCTCTCTGATCCAAATGAAAATGTTCACATCTTTGTCATTGGAATTTGACAATAGGTAATGCTAAATGGAGGAAACATTCAGCACTTGGGCATTTGTGGAAGTGCCCATAATTGAGTTCCATTATGCAGGACAGCAATTCAGACCTCCTTTGTAGAAGCACTTCGAATACTTCACTTCTCCTATTTTAAATATTTGTAGCAATTGCTCTTTATGCAAAACATTGGCGCAACATTGCCCTCCAGTGGACAGCTGTGGAACAGTATTTTTAGTCGAGTCAATCTGACAATGACTTGAAATCCTGTATTTCAAGCAACTGTGCATCTCTCAGGCTTCAGAGTACCCCAGAACTACAAAGATTTATTAAAAACAATAGTTAAACATGAATGCCTTGAAACATTCTTAGCAGAAGAGGGGTGTGTGGTTAACAGTTATTAAATGACAAACCTGGACACCTGCCAAATATTTTTAATTTAATAATTAATAAATAATAATTTAATAAGTAGAATTTGTCAGAACTGGCCAAACCACTACTTTAAAGTTTAAACATGAGGAGCAAAATATGGGAGCTGCCATTGCTGAATTCTTTTTTAAATCCGCAGTCTCCAGGGCAGACCAAACATAAAGAGAACAAAAATAGTATGGAAGTTCAAACGTTTTTAAACTTCATTTTCTCTAGGCTTGTTTCAGGTCAGGTCCCTTTCAAAGGGTAGTAAAGGCAAAAGCAGGATATGGTTCTTTTGAATCTGCCCTTTTAAAATAGCCATTAGCATTTTATGCGTGTTTGTTAGGTAGATTCATAAGCCAGACTTTAGAGGGTGAATATATGCCACTGTACCACATGTGAATACAAATCTGAAAGGAGCCCATTGGCAATGATATTTTTGCTATACTGCTCTTTTTGTCTGAAAAGAGGCAGCAAGAGATCAGCAGCACCGAGATGCAACAAGGGATTGAAAAGTAGAATACATTTTTTTTTTCCCAGTCTCAAAAATGATCCAATATTTATTATACACAGTGCTTAGCAAGCTAAATGTCATTCAGTTAGGGTTAACCCCTTGCTGTTCATGTAACCCATATGTTTGGCAGCTAACATTTTAATTGAGGAAACCATGAATGCCAAGATGAACTGTGACTTACTGAAGCAGAGCATTATCCTTCCCTTTGGAGACTGGACCGCAGGGCAGTATTCCAACCCAACGACCCCAAACACACCTCCAAGACGACCACTGCCTTGTTAAATAAGCTGAGGGTAAAGGTGATGGACTGGCCAAGCATTTCTCCAGACCTAAACCCTATTGAGCATCTGTGGGACATCCCCAAATGGAAGGTGGAGGAGCTCAAGGTCTCGAACATCCACCAGCTCCGTGATGTCATCATGGACGAGTAGAAGAGGACTCCAGTGGCAACCTGTGAAGCTCTGGTGAACCCCATGCCCAAGAGGGTTAAGACAGTGCTGCAAATAATGGTGGTTCACACAAAATAGACACTTTGGGTCCAGTTTGGACATTTTCACTTGGGGTGTACTCACTTTTGTTGCCAGCAGTTTAGATAATAATGGCTGTGTGTTGAGTTATTTTGAGGGGACAGCAAATTTACACTATTATACAAGCTGTACACTCACTACTTTACATTGTAGCCAAGTGTCATTTCTTCAGTGTTGTCACATGAAAAGATATAATATTTACAAAAATGTGAGGGGTGTACACCACTTTTTTGTGAGATACTGTATATTAAATTTTCTTTTGAACAATTCATTAATACAGCTTTGAAAACAAGAATGTAATTTTGACGTGTCTATACCGGACAGGTTATGTATCTCTTAGCTAGAGTTTCCGGTGTATGGAGATGTATAAGAAATCCATACCACGAAATAAACATTTCCTGATGACCTCACTGGGTTATTTCTAATATCCACAACGCAGTGTGCATAACATTGTTCCTTTATGGCCAGTGTCTTGGAATGTAACACTTTTTTAAAGAATGACTTCTGATGTAGGAAGGAAGTCTTCCTGTTGGAATGAAATGGAATACCTTTCATATATAGACACAAAGAGAGCTCAGTAGACAGAGCACCTCAAGTGCTGGAATATCTTCAATTAACCATTAGGTTAAAGTGTATATAAACCCTAAAGAGCAACATCGCTTATTTGCTCATTTTTGGTGTGTTTAATATACCATTGGAAGCATTTTATTCTACTTACTTGAGAAGTTGAAACTTCCTGTGTTATCTTGGAGTAGGGGGACCATACGTCCCTGGTTTCCGATGACAGTCCTCGGACTGAGGACACTGTCCCCGGGTGTCCCCAATTTTGTCCCTAGGTGGATTGCAAGCATTTGCCCTGTGGCCCGGGGCCACCATGACCAACTTCAGGCCACTTCAGGTCATTGCTTTTCTCCCCTGCAGTGCCGATCCAGCCCCAATCCCCCCCTCCCCCCCCTCGAGCGGCACACAGTGATTGCACACACAGCTGTGTTGGATGTTCTGCAGAAGGGAAGGAAGGAGCGGGGAAGGGGCAGGACCCAGACTGACATTTGGGGAGGAGCTTCAGGGGCCACACCATGACCGACTATTGGCTGCAGCCTGCAAAGAGACTACACGTGACCGGCAGAGAGCCAGAACCACATTGTAGAGGTACAGAGAGAGCCTACAGGTCCCAAGAAAGAGATTTACTATATAGAGAGAGGGATATACAGTATATAGAGAATGGAATGCAATATATAGAGAGAGGGAGATACAGTATATAGAGAAATGCATTGAAAAGTTTTTTTTTTTTTTTTTTTCTCTGTTATCTTAACATTTGGTAGTCCTATCCCCAAATATTCCAAGAAATATCCTTTTTTTAATCTCGTGGGCGAAATGTGAGACATATAACATACACCATACAATCATTGCATTAACACATACATATATAATTTGAGGAAAATCTGCTTATAAAATAATTTGCCAATAAAAATAAAAAAAATGTCCCCAGTTTTAATTTTAAAAATCTGGTCACCTTATCTTAGAGCCCTCCTAGTTCTTATTTGGGAACCACAGAATAATTTGCCTTTATGTTGTGGAGATATGAGCAAGAGGTTGAGTAGTTCAAGAAAAACTACTGGGCAGGGTTGACAACCCTCGGTCAACATTGCTTTGTGTGTTGTCAGGCCACCGCAGGGCTTAGGAGCTGAGTACATTTCTGGCAGATCAAATATTTTCTGTACTTGCCTTTCAAAAGGGATAAAAAAAGGGGGTTTGTGAATGTACTGAAAATGCTTTTTAACTTTTTTTAACTTTTGCCTTGACATATACTTTTAATTTATAGTTTCCACCATTTTAATTAAGTTTACCCACGTAGTAATGTGGTAACAGCTACTTAGGCGAAATACAATTTACTAAAAGAGCGCTCTGCATTTTTCTTTTTCTATTTTTTTTGTATGCAAAAACCACTTGTAAGGGGAATCAATCTTTTTAAACTGAGGGTATTTTTTGCCATCATCCCATAGACCTAATTAACACATTTTTTTTATCCTCTATTTTGTGGGACTTTAAAGGCAACTAATAATTTTAATGCTAGAATTATTTAAAAGAGAATGGCCATAGCAGCATGTGTTCGCTGCTTCAGGTCTCTTTGCACCTTTTTAGATGTCCTCCTTTTTATACCTGCAGTAGTTTTTCTGTTTTTGTCCTTGAGATAGAGGGATTGTAGCACTAACAGCAGATTCTGTTTTACCTAGCGAAGTGAATGTTTATTAAATAAGGCAAACCTTTTTTTCACTTTAAATACCCAGTCATTGGTAAGAGAATTTAAAGGCATTTCACACATTTTGTTTTAACCAAGTATTAGTTTAGTTATATTACTTGTGTCATTTGTTTGCCTTACCTTGTAATGATTTGCTCAAATTATGTGGCTTCAGTTTGTAGTGCCATGACTTTGTCCATGTGTTCATTCACGTAGCTTGTACCTATTCTTTAAAGAGACAAGCAATTTGTTCCTGGTCACATGATGTTCAAGCCATGTCTTGCTATTTAATTGTGTTGCATCAGAAATCTGGAAATGTTAATGTGATAAAAGTATGCATGGTGAACTCTTTTTATTGCTCTGCTTGTTTGTGTCTGTATCAGATCGAATTACGTTTTTAGCTCTCACCTGTAGAGCACTAGACTGAAAGACCCATAGATTGTGGGGTATGTAGTTTCTTCAGTGTTCTTCAGACTACAGACAGAGGTCATGTATTAACCCATGCAGTGCCATGCCACATGTCTCATTTTTGAACGCAAACCGAAATGGGCTGTGTGTACAGGCAAACAAATGACACGATTAACCTACATGATCAACGCATATCTTATGCAGGTGAAAAACACCGGGTTTAGGTAGGAAGGTGTATAATGCCGATTAAAGAAAAAATATTTTTGTGTTAAGTGAACTTTTGCTTCATCCCTATAATAAATATACATATATATATATATATATATATATATATATATATATATATATATATATATATACATACATATACACATACACATACACATACACATACACACACACACACACACACACAAACTTTAATGGCATCTTAGTCTGTAGGGTTCAATATTGAATTGGCCCACCCTTTTCTGCTAGAACAGCTTCAACTCAACTCTTCTGGGAAGGCTGTCCACAAGGTTTAGGAGTGTCTATGGGAATGTTTGACCATTTTTCCAGAAGCGTATTTGAGAGATCACTCACTGATATAAATATGAGAGCCTGGCTGGCAGTATCTGCTCCAATTCATCCCAAAGGTGTTCTATCAGATTGAGGTCAGGACTCCCTGCAGGCCAGTCAAGTTCCTCCACCCCAAACTCGCTCATCCAGGTCTTTATGGTCCTTGCTTTGTGCACTGGTCCAAATCATTTGGTGGAGGGGGGATTATGGTGTGGGGTTGTTTTTCAGGGGTTGGGCTTAGCCCCTTCGCTCCAGTGAAGGGAACTCTTAAGGCATCGGCATACCAAGACATTTTGGACAATTTCATGCTCCCAACTTTGTGGGAACATTTTGTGGATTGCCTTTTCTGTTCCAACATGCGCACCAGTGCACAAATCAAGGTCCATAAAGACATAGACGAGTTTGGGGTGGGGGAACTTGACTGGCCTGCACAGAGCCCTGACCTCAACCTGATAGAACACCTATGGGATGAATTAGAGCGGAGACTGCGAGCCAGGCCTAAACCTTGTGGACAGGAGATAAAAAAAAAAAAAAAAACCTAGTGGACGGTCTTCCCAGAAAAGTTGAAAATGTTATAGCTGTAATAGGTGGGCCAATTCCATATTGAACCATACGGACTAAGACTGGGATGACATTAAAGTTCATGTGTGTAAAGGCAGGCATCCCAATACTTTTTGGTAATATTGTGTGTGTGTGTGTAATATATATATATATATATAATGTGTGTGTGTATATATATATATATATATATATATATATATATATATATATATATATATATATATATATTATATATATATATATACATACAGTTGTGCTCAGAAATGTACATACCCTCGCAGAATTTGATTTCTTGGCCATTTTTCAGAGAATGTGAATGATAACCCAAAAACTTTTTTCACTCATGGTTAGTGTTTGACTGAAGCCATTTATTATCAATCAACTGTGTTTGCTCTTTTTAAATAATGACAACAGAAACTACCCAAATGACCCTGATCAAAAGTTTATACCCCAGTTCTTAATACCATGTATTGCCCTCTTTAACATCAATGGCAGCTTGAAGTATTGTGTGGTATTTGTGGATGAGGCTCTTTATCTTAGATGGTAAAGCTTCCCATTCTTCCTGGCAAAAAGCCTCCAGTTCCTGTAAATTCTTGGGCTGTCTTGCATGAACTGCACGTGTTGAGATCTCCCCAGAGTGGCTCAATGATATTGAGGTCAGGAGATTGAGATGGCCACTCCAGGAACCTTCACTTTATTCTGCTGTACCCAATGACAGGTAGACTTGGCCTTGTGTGTAGGATCATTGTCCTGTTGGAATGTCCGAGTACTTCCCATGCGCAGCTTCCGGACTGATGAATGCAAATTTTCCTCCAGTATTTTTTGATTACATACTGCATTCACCTTGCCATCAATTCTGACCAAATTTCCTATGCCTTTTTTGTAGCTCATGCATCCCTAAAACAGCGATCCACCTCAGTGTTTCACAGCAGGAATGGTGTACCTTTCATCATAGGCCTTGTTGACGCCACTCCAAATGTAGCGTTTATGGTTGTGGCCAAAAAACTAAATTTTGGTCTCATTACTCCAAATGACTTTGTGCCAGAAGGTTTGAGGTTTGTCTCTCTGCTGTTTGGTGTACTGTAAGCGGGATACTTTGTGGCATTTGCATAGTAATGGCTTTCTTCTGGCGACTCGACCATGCAGCCCATCTTTCTTCAAGTGCCTCCTTATTGTGCATCTTGAAACAGCCACTCCACATGTTTTCAGAGAGTCCTGTATTTCACCTGAAGTTATTTGTGGGTTTTTCTTTGCATCCCGAACAATTTTCCTGGCAGTTGTGGCTGAAATGTTAGTTGGTCTACCTGACCTTGGTTTGGTTTCAACAGAACCCTGCATTTTCCACTTCTTGATTAGAGTTTGAACACTGCTGATTGGCATTCTCAGTTCCTTGGATATCTTTTTATATTCCTTTCCTATTTTATACAGTTCAACTACCTTTTCCCACAGATCCTTTGAGAACTCTCTTGCTTTCCCCATGACTCAGAATACAGAAACGTCAGTGCAGCACTGAATGAAAAGATGCAAGGGTCTGTCAGGAGTCCAGAACCTCATTGACCTTTTATACACACACACTAATTACAAGCAAACGGATCACAGGTGAGGATGGTTACCTTTTTAATAGTCATTCAAACCCCTTTGTGTCAACTTGTATGCAGGTTATCAGACCAAAATCACCAGGGTATGTGAACTTTTGATCAGGGTCATTTGGGTAGTTTCTGTTGTCATTATGATTTAAAAAGAGTGAACACAGTTGATTGACAATAAATGGCTTCAGTCAAACACTAACTACGAGTGAAAGAAAAGTTTTTGTGTTATTCATATTCTCGGAAAAATGGCCAAGAAATCATAAACTCTGCCAGGGTATGTAAACTTATGAGCACAACTGTGTGTGTATGTATGTATGTATATATATATATATATATATATATATATATATATATATATATATATATATATATATATATATATATTTATTAATATAGAGATAGATGGATAGATATATTGGTGTGTATACAGTATCTCACAAATGTGAGTACACCCCTCACATTTTTGTAAATATTTTATTATATCTTTTCATGTGACCACACTGAAGAAATGACACGTTGCTACAATGTAAAGTAGTGAGTGTACAGCTTGTTTAAGAGTGTAAATCTGCTGTCCCCTCAAAATAACTCAACACTCAGCCATTAATGTCTAAACCGCTGGCAACAAAAGTGAGTACACCCCTTAGTCAAATGTCCAAATTGGGCCCAAAGTGTCAATATTTTGTGTGGCCACCATTATTTTCCAGCACTGCCTTAACCCTCTTGGGCATGGTGTTCACCAGAGCTTCACAGGTTTCCACTGGCGTCCTTTTCCACTCCTCCACGACGACATCATGGAGCTGGTGGATGTTGGAGACCTTGCGCTTCTCCACCTTCCGTTTGAGAATGCTCAATAGGATTTAGGTCTGGAGACATGCTTGGCCAGTCCATCACTTTTACCCTCCGCTTCTTTAGCAAGGCAGTGGTCTCCCTGAAGGTGTTTTTGGGGTCATTCTCATGTTGGAATACTGCCCTGCTACCCAGTCTCTGAAAGGCGGGGATCATGCTCTGCTTCAGTATGTCACAGTATATGTTGGTATTCATGGTTCCCTCAATGAACTGTAGCTCCCCAGTGCTGGCATCACTCATGCGGCCCCAGACCATGACACTCCCACCACCATGCTTGACTGTAGGCAAGACACACTTGTCTTTTGTACTCCTCACCTGGTTGCCACCACACAAGCTTGACACCATCTGGACCAAATACGTTTATCTTGGTCTCATCAGACCACAGGACATGGTTCCAGTAATCCATTTCCTTAGTCTGCTTGTCTTCAGCAAACTGTTTTCAAGCTTTCTTGTGCATCATCTTTAAAAGAGGCTTCCTTCTGGGATGACAGCCATGCAGACCAATTTGATGCAGTGTGCAGCATATGGTCTGAGCACTGACAGGCTGACCCCCCACCCCTTCAACTTCTGCAGCAATGCTGGCAGCACTCATATGTCTGTTTCCCAAAGACAACCTCTGGATATGACACGGAGCATGGGCACTTAACTTCTTTGGTCGACCATGGCGAGGCCTGTTCTGAGTGGAACCTGACCTGTTAAGCTGTTGTATGGTCTTGGCCAACATGCTGCAGCTCAGTTTCAGGGTCTTGGCAATCTTCTTATAGCCTAGGCTATCTTTATGTAGAGCAACAATTCTTTTTTTCAGATACTCAGTTCTTTGCCACAAGGTGCCATGTTGAACTTCCAGTGACCAGTGTGAGAGAGAGAGAGCGATAACACCAATTTTAACACACCTGCTCCCCATTCACACCTGAGCCCTTGTAACACTTACGAGTCAAATGGCTAATTGGGCCCAATTTGAACATTTTCACTTAGGAGTGTACTCACTTTTGTTGCCAGCGGTTTAGACATTTATGGCTGTGTGTTGTTATTTTGAGGGGACAGCCACTGTTTACGCTGTTATACAAGCTGTACACTCACTACTTTACATTGGAGCAGACTGTTATTTCTTCAGTGTTGTCACATGAAAAGATATAATAGAATATTTACAAAAATGTGAGGGGTGTACTCTTGTGAGATACTGTATGTATATGTATGTGTGTGTGTATGTACAGTCAGGTCCATAAATATTGGGACATCGACACAATTCTAATATTTTTGGCTCTATAAACCACCACAATGGATTTGAAATGAAACAAACAAAATGTGCTTTAACTGTAGACTTTCAGCTTTAATGTGAGGGTATTTACATCCAAATAAGGTGAAATGTGTAGGAATTACAACAGTTTGTATATGTGCCTCCCACTTTTTAAGGGACCAAAAGTAATGGGACAATTGGCTGCTCAGCTGTTCCATGGCCATGTGTGTGTGTTATTCCCTCAATATCCCATTTACAAGGAGCAGATAAAAGGTCCAGAGTTCATTTCAAGTGTGCTATTTGCATTTGGAATCTTGCTGTCAACTCTCAATGTGAGATCCAAAGAGCTGTCACTATCAGTGAAGCAAGCCATCATAAGGCTGAAAAAACAAAACAAACCCATCAGAGAGATAGCAAAAACATTAGGTGTGGCCAAATCAACTGTTTGGAACATCCTTAAAAAGAAAGAACGCACCGGTGAGCTCAGCAACACCAAAAGACCCAGAAGACCATGGAAAACAACTGTGGTGGATGACCGAAGAATTCTTTGCCTGGTGAAGAAAACGCCCTTCACAACAGTTGGCCAGATCAAGAACACTCTCCAGGAGGTAGGTGTATGTGTGTCAAAGTCCATAATCAAGAGAAGATTTCACCAGAGTGAATACAGAGGGTTCACCACAAGATGTAAACCATTGGTGAGCTTTAAAAACGGGAAGGCCAGATTACAGTTTGCCAAACAACATCTAAAAAAGCCTTCACAGTTCTAGAACAACATCTTATGGAAAGATGAGACCAAGATCAACTTGTACCAGAGTGATGGGAAGAGAAGAGTATGGAGAAGGAAAGGAACTGCTCATGATCCAAAGCAATACCACCTCATCAGTGAAGCATGGTGGTGGTAGTGTCATGGTGTGGGCATGTATGGCTGCCAATGGAACTGGTTCTCTTGTATTTATTGATGATATGACTGCTGACAAAAGCAGCAGGATGAATTCTGAAGTGTTTCGGGCAATATTATCTGCTCATATTCAGCGAAATATTTCAGAACTCATTGGACAGTGCTTCACAGTGCAGATGGACAATGACCCGAAGCATACTGCGAAAGCAACCAAAGAGTTTTGTAAGGGAAAGAAGTGGAATGTTATGCAATGGCCAAGTCAATCACCTGACCTGAATCCGATTGAGCATGCATTTCACTTGCTGAAGACAAAACTGAAGGGAAAATGCCCCAAGAACAAGCAGGAACTGAAGACAGTTGCAGTAGAGGCCTGGCAGAGCAGCACCAGGGATGAAACCCAGCGTCTGGTGATGTCTATGCGTTCCAGACTTCAGGCTGTAATTGACTGCAAAGGATTTGCAACCAAGTATTAAAAAGTGAAAGTTTGATTTATGATTGTAAATCTGTCCCATTACTTTTGGTCCCTTTAAAAAGTGGGAGGCACATATACAAACTGTTGTAATTCCTACACTGATTTGGATGTGTGTGTGTGTATATGTGTATATATATATATATATATATATATATATATATATATATATATATATATATAATGTGTGTGTGTGTATATACATATATATGTATGTATGTATATATACACAGTGGGTACGAAAAGTATTCAGACCCCCTTAAATTTTTCACTCTTTGTTATATTGCAGCCATTTGCTAAAATCATTTAAGTTCATTCTTCTTCCTCATGAATGTACACATAGCACCCCATACTGACAGAAAAACACAGAATTGTTGACATTGTTGCAGATTTATTAAAAAAGAAAAACTGAAATATCACATGCTCCTAAGTATTCAGACCCTTTGCTGTGACACTCATATATTTAACTCAGGTGCTTTCCATTTCTTCTGATCATCCTTGAGATGGTTCTACACCTTCATTTGAGTCCAGCTGTGTTTGATTATACTGATTGGACTTGATTAGGAAAGCCACACACCTGTCTATATAAGACCTTCCAGATCACAATGCATGTCAGAGCAAATGAGAATCATGAGGTCAAAGGAACTGCCTGAAGAGCTCAGAGACAGAATTGTGGCAAGGCACGGATCTGGCCAAGGTTACAAAAAGATTTCTGCTGCACTTAAGGTTCCTAAGAGCACAGTGGCCTCCATAATCCTCAACTGGAAGACGTTTGGGACGACCAGAACCCTTCCTAGAGCTGGCCGTCCGGCCAAACTGAGCTATCGGGGGAGAAGAGCCTTGGTGAGAGAGGTAAAGAAGAGCCCAAAGATCACTGTGGCTGAGCTCCAGAGATGCAGTCAGGAGATGGGAGAAAGTTGTAGAAAGTCAACCATCACTGCAGCCCTCCACCAGTCGGGGCTTTATGGCAGATTGGCCCGACGGAAGCCTCTCCTCAGTGTAAGACAAATGAAAGCCCGCATGGAGTTTGCTAAAAAACACCTGAAGGACTCCAAGATTGTGAGAAATAAGATTCTCTGGTCTGATGAGACCAAAATAGAACTTTTTGGCCTTAATTCTAAGCGGTATGTGTGGAGAAAACCAGGCACTGCTCATCACCTGTCCAATACAGTCCCAACAGTGAAGCATGGTGGTGGCAGCATCATGCTGTGGGGGTGTTTTTTCAGCTGCAGGGACAGGACGACTGGTTGCAATCGAGGGAAAGATGAATGCGGCCAAGTACAGGGATATCCTGGACAAAAACCTTCTCCAGAGTGCTCTGGACCTCAGACTGGGCCACTCCTTCGTTATTTTAGCACACAGCTAAAATAACGAAGGAGTGGCTTCACAACAACTCCGTGACTGTTCTTGAATGGCCCAGCCAGAGCCCTGACTTAAACCCAATTGAGCATCTCTGGAGAGACCTAAAAATGGCTGTCCACCAACGTTTACCATCCAACCTGACAGAACTGGAGAGGATCTGCAAGGAGCAATGGCAGAGGATCCCCAAATCCAGGTGTGAAAGACTTGTTGCATCTTTCCCAAAAAGACTCCTGGCTGTATTAGATCAAAAGGGGGCTTCTACTAAATACTGAGCAAAGGGTCTGAATACTTAGGAGCATGTGATATTTCAGTTTTTCTTTTTTAATAAATCTGCAACAATGTCAACAATTCTGTGTTTTTCTGTCAGTATGGGGTGCTATGTGTACATTCATGAGGAAGAAGAATGAACTTAAATGATTTTAGCAAATGGCTGCAATATAAAAAAGTGTGAAAAATTTAAGGGGGTCTGAATACTTTCCGTACCCACTGTGTGTATGTATGTGTATATATATATATATATATATATATATATATATATATATATATATATATATATATATATATATATATATATATATGTATATATGTATGTGTGTGTATATTAGGACTGAACGATAGTCAATATGATATCGACTATCGTTCTGTGGCCGTAGGCATAGGCAGGGGGATATTTTGCATAGGCAGGGGGAAGGGACTCAAAGGAGGACTCAGACTTCCGTTAGGCAGGGACTCGGAGGAGAACTCACACATCCATCCCACTGCAGCCTGCCCCACATGTTCAGTGAGTCTCACTCTCCGCCCTAGTTTTCTCACTGGCACATTCAGGGAACCAATCACGCCGTGAGCAGCTGCACAGCTAACCAATCACGCGTGCCTGCACACCTGATTGGTTCGCTGTGCCGCTACTCACGGCGTGATTGGTTCCCTGAATGTGCCATTGAGAAAACTAGGGTGGAGAGTGAGACTCACTGAACGTGTGGGGCGGGCTGCAGTGCACGAGGGAGTAAGTGTATGCGGCTGTGCTGTGATCCTTTCCGGGCTCCTAGTCCACCGCTCCAGCCTCCTACCACCACTGTGAGAAAGACTGAATAATCCGATCGATTCCACACTGTCACTGAGACTGAGTAATTGATTTGAGTACCATTATTAACCCTGACCTGCCCAGTGCCCTGTATCTGCAATTAAAATTTAGAAGGCTGCCTGCATGCTTCATGATTTCCATTCCCAGCATCCTTCCCAATCCCTTGTTGACTTTAGCCTGGATTGACGGGTCCCTCAATATAGCAATATATATCATTGAAAAAAAAATATTGCAATATATTTTTTTTCCAATATCGTGCAGGCCTAATATATATATAGATAGATATATCTCTCTCCACCTTTTTAATGTTCTGTTATATAGTTTGGGCCAAGCTGGCCCGAGCAAATTATATACTGCTCTACATGCGCGCTGTATTAACTGTATGTAGCTCAGCTACATACAGTTTACAGCTATGTGTTCCGGCAGTGAGTTGGAGACTTCTCACTGCCTTCACAAAATAGTGTTGGGCTGAGCAGCAGCTCAGCCATTAAATGGGAAGCTTTGTATTCTGTGAATGAATACAAAGCTTCCTCTGATTGGCTGAGGCAGGCGGGTGGATAATGTCACAATTTCAGATTAAGCTTTTGTATTCTTTCATAGAATACAAAGCCTCCTCTGATTGGCTGAACAGGGCTCAGCCTGATTCTTACATATATATATTTACATAGTAGGTGAGGTTGAATAAAGACAATAGTCCATCCAGTTCAACCTGTGTAGGTGTGTGTGGCTGTAATCATCTAACATAGCCCTTAATGTCCTGATCCTTGAGATGTAAGTCTAATGCCCCGTACACACGTGCAGATTATCTGAAGACTTTTGTCTGCAGACTTACCTTTTCTATGTAGTGCAAGGGCCTGCCAGATTGCATACAAATTGAAAGTGTTTAGGTTTGACCTCATATTATATGGTTTTGGTAAGTCTGCAGACAAAAGTCTTCAGATAATCTGCACGTGTGTACGGGGCATTAGTCTTTTGAAAGCCAACATACTACCCGCAGAAACCACCTCTTGTGGTAGATAATTCCACAAGCTTGTAGCCCTAACAGTAAAGAACCCTCCTCGTTGCCTGAGGTTAAAACGCTTCTCCTCTAATCGCATTGTATGTCCTCGAGTCCTCATGCAATTCCTTCGAATGAACAGTTTTTTTTTCTAAGCTGAGATCCCCATTAAGATATTTGTAAATTGCTATCATGTCCCCCCCTCAGACGTCTCTTCTCCAGGGAGAATAAATCGAGCGATTGCAGCCGCTCTTCATAGTTAAGGTCCTCCAACCCCCTAATCAGTTTAGTTGCCCTTCTCTGGACTCTCTCCAGCTCCAACACATCCCTCCTGAGGACTGGCGACCAGAACTGGACAGAATACTCCAGATGCGGTCGGACCAGAGTTTTATAAAGTGGAAGGATTATAGTCTTATCTCTGGAATACATCCCTTTCTTTATGCATGCTAATAATCTGCTGGCTTTGGCAGCTGCCGCTTGACATTGCATGCTGTTGCCTAATCTATCAACCAAGACTCCCAGATCTTTCTCCATTTTTGATTCCCCCAAGGGTTCCCCTCCTAACGTGTATTGTGTTTTTATGTTTTTAGTCCCCAAGTGCAAAACCTTATACTTCTCCATGTTAAACCTCATTTGCCATGTCGTTGCCCACTCCGTAATTTTGTCCAGGTCATTCTGTAGGATATGTGCTTCATGCTGTGCAGTTATTGCCCTGGCCAATTTTGTGTCATCTGCAAAAACTGATAACGAACTGCTGATCCCTTCCTCAATGCTGTTTATGAATAAATTGAATAAGGTTGGTCCCAGGACTGAGCCCTGGGGCACCCCGCTTACTACCTCAGACCAGTCTGAGTATGCGCTGTTTATTACCACCTTTTGGACACAGCCTTTTAGCCAGTTTCATATCCAAGAGCAAACCCTGCTGTCGATACCTGCAGACCTTATTTTATAAATTAAGCGCTTGTGGGGAACTGTATCAAACGCCTTAGCGAAATCCAAGTACACCACATCCACTGGTCTGCCCCTATCTAGCTCACAGCTCACCTCCTCGTAGAATGCCAAGAGATTGGTTTGACAAGAACGCCCATTTGTAAACCCGTGCTGGTTACTGCTGATGATGTTGTTGTCTTTAGCAAACTCTACGATATAGTCCCTTATCATCCCCTCCAGAAGTTTACATATTGATGTCAAACTGACAGGCCTATAATTTCCCGGGATATGCCTCTGGCCCTTTTTCAAAATCGGAATCGCGTTAGCCTTCCTCCAATCCCCTGGTACATCTCCTGTCCTAATACTGTCAGCAAAGATCAGGAACAGTGGTCTAGATATAACCTTACTGAGTTCCTTGAGTACTCTCAGATGTACGCCATCCGGGCCTGGTGATTTGTTTTCATTTTATCCAGCCTTTCCCTGATTTCACCCTCTGTTAGCCATAGTGGCAAGTCCTGTGTATTACTACTAACCATACAGTCATGGTCAGTGTACCCCTCCGTTTCCTGTGTAAAGACTGACGAGAAAAAAGCATTCAGCACGGTTGCTTTTTCAGTGTCCTCTGTAACCATCCTCCCATCATCGTTAATTATGTGTGCAATATGCTCTGCCCTAGTTTTTTTGCTGTTGATATATTTAAAGAATTTCTTTGGGGGTTTTTTTTACTAGCCTCCGCTATTTGTCTCTCAAAGTTGATTTTAGCCATCTTGATTTCTTGTTTACTTTTCTTATTTGCCTCCTTGTATTTCTCGAAAGCCGATACTGTGCCCTCTGATTTATA
This sequence comes from Pelophylax lessonae, assembly GCF_965119305.1. NCBI lineage: Eukaryota > Metazoa > Chordata > Amphibia > Anura > Ranidae > Pelophylax > Pelophylax lessonae. Next base: position 100,210,581 of record NC_138775.1, read on the forward strand.
TTTCATGAAGGCCAATTTTTTTCCCCTAATAAGTTTTTTAACGCTACGGTTTAGCCAGCCAGGTTTGGCTTTGTCTCTTCTAAATTTATTTCCCATAGGAATGCACTGCAAGATGCATTTGCTTAATATGTTCCTAAAGCATTCCCATTTTTCCTCTGTGGTCAGTGATCCCAGGGTTTGGTCCCAGTTTACCCTTTCCATCAATGAGTACAATTTTGGAAAGTTTGCCCTTCTGAAATTTAGGGTTCTTATGTTCCCCACTTGCCTTTTTATATTGTTATTTATACTAAATGTGATCATCCTGTGATCGCTAGAGCCCAGGTTGTCCTGGACTCCTACCTCCGAGATTGTCGGGGTCATTAGTGATCAATAGATCCAGGACTGCGTTTTCTCTGGTAGGGGAATCCACCAACTGTGACATGTAGTTGTCTTGTAAGGTTTCTGTGAATAGACGGGCCTTCTGTGAGTGTGCAGTCCCCTCTTCCCAGTCAATGTCTGGATAATTGAAGTCCCCCAATATGATGACTGATCCCAATCTTGCCACTTTACCCATTAGTGCTAAAAATTCCAGCTCTGCCTCCTCCCATTGGTTAGGTGGCCTATAGCAAACCCCCACAACTACTTTTCCCTTTTCTCCTTCCCTATGGAGTTCAACCCACACAGATTCTAAATCCATGCTCATCCCATCCGTAATGTCACTCCTTTCTATCACCTTTATATTGTTCTTGACATAGAGACATACCCCTCCCCCTCTTTTTCCTACCCTGTCCTTCCGGTACACCGAATACCCTTGGATATTGGCCAGCCAGTCATGTGAGGGGTCGAACCACGTCTCTGTTATTCCCACCAGGTCTATGTTATCCTCATGTACTAACATTTCCAACTCATCCATTTTATTAGCTAGGCTCCTGGCATTAGCATATACCCCTCTTAGTTTTACGGAAGTTAAACGTGATTGGCGGTTATGTTTATTCCTGTTTGGTCTGAGGTTCTCCCGCACAGACCTGCCAATTGACGTTGTGGACCTACTATCGCTGCTGACCCTACAACTGCCTTCAGTCCTTTACTCCCTCCTGACTGATACTACTTCTGAGCCCTCCCCCCCGTCTCCTAGTTTAAAAGCCCCTCCAACTTGGTGGCCATCTTTCTCCCCAAAAGAGCTGTACCGTCCCCATTAAGCTGCAGCCCATCCTTACTAAAAAGAGCCGGTAGCCGACTGAGAAGTCAGCCCAGTTCTCCAGGAACCCAAACCCCTCCTTCCTACACCAGTTCCTCAGCCACTTGTTAAGTTCCCTAATCTCCTTCTGCCTCTCTTGTGTGGTTCGAGGTACAGGCAGTATTTCAGAGAAAACCACCTTGGAGGTCCTTTTCCTCAATCTATTACCGAAGTCCTGAAATCGTGCCGAACGCGGGCGCCCGGTAAACAACATACTGTTCGGTTACCGAGATCTTTTTTACAGATTGCCCTCTCTGTCCTTTTGATAATTGAGTCCCCAACTACCACAACCTGTCTAACCTTTCCTGAGTTACGGCCCCCCTTCTTTCTGGAGCCGCCCCTCCCCTGGCAGCTGGGGGAGGGTGCATGCTCCAGCTCTGCCACCCCTGAGCTGATATCCCCCTCAACCTGCAACTCGGCAAATATGTTAGGGTGTACCAACTCTTGTACAAGTAGTGAGAAGTTCCCATCCCACTGCTGGAACACTATACTGTATGTAGCTGAGGCAACATACAGTTCATACCGTGTGCCCAGCAAGCACACCTGTTGCTGAAGTAAATCGTTTTTCATTTTGTTTTTTTCTTTTTTCTGTCTGTCCCTGCTGGGTTAAAGTACACTTTTTTTTTTTGTACTTGTAACCATTGTTTCTGGTTTAGAAAGGGAAGGGAATCTGAGGGGAATTTTTCCAGTTGGAGGGAGCCTGTTTTGTGACAAATGTCAAAGGAACGATTTCACTTCATGCTTTGTTCTGTTCCTGAGAAAGGAAGAGATGGGAAATCTCCCCAATGGGGGATGCAAATGGCAAAAAACACACCATTCTCTTCTCTATTTAACACAAAAAAAGTAAAAAAAAAAAAAGTTTTGGCCTTTCATATGTTTGTGCTGGTCTGTGACTGAATTTGTCAGTTAAGAAGCAGACAATCTAGTGGTACTTACATTGCATGCGGAAAGTACTCATAGTGCTTCACTTTTTCCACATTTGTCATGTTAGTCTTATTCCAAAATGGATTAAATTATTTTCCTCAATATTTTAGAAACCATACCCCAGAATAACAATGTGAAAGAAGTTTGGAATCTTTACAAATTTATAAAAAATAAAAACAAAAAAAATCACATTTACATACAGTGTGGGGAAAAATTATTTGATCGCTTGCAGATTTTGTAAGTTTGCCCACTTACAGAGAGATGACGGGTCTATAATTTTTATCATGGGTGTATTTTTAATGATAGTGACAGAATATCAACCAAAATCCAGAAGAAACACATAATACAAATGTTCTAAATTGAGTTGCAGTTCAGTAAGTAAAATAAGTATTTGATCCCCAAGAATAACATGACTTAGTATTTGGTGGAGAAACCCTTGTTGGCAAGCACAGAGGTAAGACATTTCTTGTAGTTGGTTACCAGGTTTGCACACCTCTCAGGAAGGATTTTGGTCCACTCTTCTTTACAGATCTTCTCTAAATCCGTAAGGCTTCTTGGCTGTCACTTGGCAACTCGAAGTTTTAGCTCCCTCCATAAATTTTCTATAGGATTAAGGTCTGAAGACTGGCTAGGCCACTCCATAACCTTAATGTGCTTCTTAAGCCACTCCTTTGTTGCCTTGGAGGTATGTTTTGGGTCATTGTCATGCTTGAAGACCCATCCATGACCCATCTTCAGTATTCTGGCTGAAGGAAGAAGGTTCTCATCCCAGATTTGAAAATACGCGGCCCTGTCCATTAGCTCTTCAATGCGCCAGTCTGTCTATACCTTGTTGAGGAAATTAATGGGGTTTGGAGCATAGAAATTCGCTCAGTGCGCTGAAAACTTTGCTGTGCTGAAAAGCGCACTTGTGGGTATTAATACGTGCCATTAATCCCTTGTACTGAAAAGTACAATGTACAGCTATTTTGTACATTACAGAGAACAAAAGGGGTTTACAGGGTTGGTGGCGTCAACACAACTATTCAGACATGTATACTTTCAAAAGTGCAATAGGAAAGGGGAGTGTATGTTTATGGAGGAATACAGTCATGTGCATAAGATTCCAACGGTCATGTGAAAGCGAAACAAAGCACCATTACTAAACATTGCTGCCAAAAACTATCGTGGATTCTCATGGACTCGACCATGCCAATTCATAAGCATGCACTCCCGTCATAACCTGTTAAGAGTGAATCCTATATAATATAGTTCATAAAAACCATTTTTGATAGTGATTATGCTACTATTCCAGTGAATGAGACTTTATCTGCTAAGGACAATAGCAGCAGTATTTCAATAATGCGGATCAAGCATAATGGAAAGCTACCAGCCATTAAACCTGGCAAAAGGGCAGACATTATAAAAACGATTAAAAAAATTCCAAATCACAAACCTATCTGTGAATACCGGGGCCCCGGCTCGCTGATAAACATTTGTGCGGTGCAGTTCGCCTTGCACTGCCATAGATCCGGACTGGCACCGCCGATGGGGATGATCAGGCTACAAGTAGCGTGCAGTCTCCATTTAATAGAAGGTTTACACAATTACAGGTCTTTCCTCAATGCCAGTTAAAGCCATATTCGCTGTGCATAGCGATTACCAGTAAACTGACACTGGGAGACAAAATGGCAATTTAACTAAAAACACATCCTAGAAAAATGTCCACAAAAATATTAAAATTTCAACAACAACCTTTAGCAGAGAAACAACCCCAAAGCATAATCTTTCCACCTCCATGCTTGACTTTAGGGATGGTGTTCTTTGGGTCATAGTCAGCATTTTTCTTCCTCCAAACACAGCGAGTCCCCCTCCTAAAGAAGGCACACGTACAGCCATGCCAATGATCATCTATATGATTCAGAGAAGGGTTAAATAATTTCTTCTCTTCAGTGTTCACAAAAGAATCGGGGGGGCTACACTAACCAAGCTTGTAAGGCCAAACTAAATAATACACCTCAGGAAGTACCGCCATGGCTAACAGAAGATAGACTTGGAACTAAACTAGAGAAACTTAACATAAATAAATCACTGGGACCGGATGGCTTGCACCCGAGGGTTCTTAAAGAGCTCAGCCAGGTGATTGCCAGACCATTATTCATGATTTTTAACGATAGTTTACAGACTGGTATGGTGCCAGCTGATTGGAAAAAAGCCAACGTGGTCCCAATATTTAAAAAAGGGCCGAGATATATCCCGGGTTACTATAGGCCGGTCAGCCTAACATCAGTAGTCTGCAAGATTTTTTGGGGGGGATGTTAAGGGACCACATACAAGCCATTAGTAATGAAAATGGTATTAGCAATCAGCATGGATTCATGAAAAATCGTTCTTGCCAAACCCAATCTATTAACCTTCTACGATGAAGTGAGCTGCCACCTAGATAAAGGTAAGCCTGTGTATGTGGTGTATCTGGACTTTGCAAAGGCCTTTGACACCGTTCCCCACAAACGCTTACTGTTCAAATTAAGGGAGGTAGGTATGGACCATAAGGTGAGTATCTGGATAGAGAACTGGCTCCAGGGGAGAGTGCAAAGGGTGGTGTTTAATGGGGAGTACTCTGATTGGGCAGGTGTGAAAGTGGGGTCCCCCAGGGTTCTGTCCTGAGGCCAATCCTGTTTAATTTATTCATAAATGATCTAGAGGAGGGGATATCTAGTACAATCTCAGTATTTGCGGATGATACTAAACTCAGCACGCCCACTCTACAAGACTCTGGTCTGGCCACATCTGGAGTATTCTGTCCAGTTCTGGGCACTGGTCCTCAGGAAGGATGTGCTGGAACTGGAAAGAGTCCAGAGAAGGGCAACAAAAATAATTAGCGGAATGGAGGACATCAGCTATGAGAAAAGACTACAAGCACTGAACTTATTCTCTCTGGAGAAGAGACGATTGAGGGGGGATATGGTATCAATGTACAAATACTGTACTGGCGACCCTAGCATAAGGAACAAATTATTCAGAGAAAGGGAATAAAATAAGACACGTGGACACTCACTAAAACTAGAGGAAAGGTGGTTTTACCTTAAAGTATGTAGGGGGTTCTTTACTGTCAGAGCAGTAAGGATGTGGAATTCTCTTCCGCAAACAGTCGTATCAGCAGGGAGCATGAATAGTTTCAAAAAACGATTCGATGGGCACCTTAAAGACTCCAACATACAGGGGTATACAATGTACGGTTAACAACAAACACACATCATAGGTTGAACTTAATGGACTGATGTCTTCTTTCAACCTCACTAACTATGTTGGTAGAAAGTGCTGTGGTCCGATGAGACCAAAATTGAACTTTTTGGCATTAACTCGACTCTCCGTGTTTGAAGGAAGAAAAATGCTGACCTTGACCCTTAAAACACCATCCCTACAGTCAAGCACAGAGATGGAAATTTGATGATTTTAGGCTGTTTCTCTGCCAAAGGTACAGACCGACTTTGCCGCATTGAGGGGCCAATGGACGGGGCCATGCATTGTAAAATCTTGGATGAGAACCTTCTTCCCTCAGCCAGAACACTGAAGATGGGTCTTCCAGCATGACAATGATCCAAAACATACCACCAAGGCAACAAAGTGGCTCAAGAAGCACATTAAGGTCATGGAGTGGCCTAGTCAGTCTCCAGACCTTAATCCTATAGAAAATTTATGGAGGGAGCTGAAGTTTTGATTTGCCAAGAGACAGCTAACTGAAACCTTAAGGATTTAAAGAAGCCCTCTAAAGAAGGGTGGACCAAAATCACTTCTGAGATGTGTGCAAACCTGGTCACCAACTACAAGAAACCTCTTGCGTCCTGTGCTTGCCAACAAAGGTTTCTCTTCCAAGTACTAAGTCATGTTTTGCTTGGGGATCAAATACTTATTTTACTCGCTGAACTGCAACTTCATTTATAGCACTTGTTTTTATGTTTTTTCTGGATTTTTGGTTGTTATTCTGTCTCTATCATTTCAAATAAACCTATGATAAAAATTATAGACCATGAATTTCTTTCTAAGTGGACTAACTTACAAAATCTGCAAGGGAAAAAATAATTTTCCCCACTGTAAGGATTTACAGCCTTTGCCATGACACTTAAAATTGAGCTCAGGTGCATACTAATCGCCCTTGAGATGTTTTTACAACTTGATTGGAGTCCACATGTGGTAAATTCAGTTGATTGGACATGACTTGGAAAGGCACACACCTGTCTATGTTAACAGTACATTTTAGAGCACAATCCAAGCCATGAAGTCCAAGGAACTGTCTGTAGACCTCCGAGACAGGATTGTATCCAGGCACAGATCTGGAGAAGGGTACAGAAAAAATTCTGCAGCATTGAAGGTCCCAATGAGTACAGCGGCCGCCATCATCCATAAATGGAAGTAGGGAACCACCTGGACTCTTCCTAGAGCGGGTCGCCCAGCCAAACTGAGCAATTGGGGGAGAAGGGTCTTAGTCAGGGAGGTGACCAGGAACCCGAGTTTGAGCGTTTCCCTGTGGAGAGAGGAGAACCTTTCAGAAGAACAACCATCTCTGCAGCACTCCACCAATTATGCCTGTATGGTAGAGTGGCTAGACGGAAGCCACTCCTAAGTAAAAGGCACATGACAGCCTGCCTGGAGTTTTTCAAAAGGCACCTGAAGGACTCTCAGACCATGAAAAACAAAATTCTCTGGTCTGACGAAACAATGATTGAATCCTTTGCCCTGAATGGCAAGCATTCTGTCTGGAGGAAACCAGGCACCACTCATCACCTGACCAATACCATCCTTACAGTGAAGTATGCTGGTGGCAGCATCATGTTGTGGGATGTTTTTCAGTGGCAGGAGCTGGGAGAGTAGTCAGGATCAAGGGAAAGATCAATGAAGCAATGTACAGAGACATCCTGATGAAAACCTGCTCCAGAGCGCTCTGGACCTCAGAATGGGGCGATGGTTATTCTTCCAGCAGGACGACGACCCCTAAGCAAGGAGTAGCATAGGAGTGGCTATGGGACAACTCTGTGAGTGGCCCAGCCAGAGCCCAGACTTGGCTGTGCACCGACGCGCCCCATCCAACCTGATGGAGCTTGAGAGGTCCTGCAAAAAAGAATGGGAAAAACTGCCCAAAAATAGGTGTGCCAAGCTTGTAGCATCATACTCAAAGACTTGAAGCTGTAATTGGTGCCAAAGGTGCTTTAACAAAGTATTGAGCAAAGGCTGTAACTACTTATGTACATGTGATTATTATTTATTTTATTTTTTACACATTTGCAAAGATTTAAAAAAACGTTTTTCACATTGTCATTATGGGGTATTGTTTTTAGAATTGGGAATGAGGGAAATTATTTGAATCCATTTTGGAATAAAGCTGTAACATAAAATGTGGAAAAAGTGAAGCACTGTAAATACTTTCTGGATGCACTGTAAGCTTGTTGGTGTCTTGTCTTGGACATAAGAGATTAGGCATATTTCTTCTTTTGATTTAATCAAAATTTTTGGTTTTATCTTTAAAGTTTAGTTGATATTTTTCAAGAATGGGAACAGTGACTTGTACACAAGTTTGCACAGGTTAGCCGCTTGCCCTCTATGTGTGTAAATGTACAGGAGTGTTGTCTTGAAATATTGGGATTTTCTTTTACTTTCAATGATAATGGTAAACGGGACAAATTTGGGAGGGTGGATCTCCTTAACAGGGACACAGACCGCAATAAAAACTGATTTGTGCTTTAATCCATCTTGGCTCCATCCAAAACTAAATTGAAAGTTTTGCCTTTAGTTATACTTTAAAATGTAACTGCAGACATGTTGTTTTTTAAATTTTAGTTTTATATAGAACATGGAATAGTTAGGTGATCCATTAGGCTTTTATTGCTACATGTATCTAAATTAAAAAATGTCTTGCCTTGGTGACCACTATCGCCAGGATGGGTAGGGAAGGAAAATGTACCCAATGGGGACGCAGAAGATCTGACACAAGTTCTGTTTCCCTATTCTATTAAAAAACAAAAAACAATGTTTTTAGGCTTCTGACTTACTTTAAAGGAGATGTAAAGTTCAGTGTTAATTTCGTCGACTAAAACCGACTAAAACGTTTTAGTCGACTAAATTAACACAACTTTAGTGGACTAAAATACGACTAAAACTAAAATAATTCAGATGACTAAAATACGACTAAAACTAAAATGGCATTTTAGTCTTACGACTAAAATACGACTAAAACTAAAATGGCATCTTAGTCAAAAGACTATAACTAAAACTAAATCGAAATTTGCTGCCAAAATTAACACTGGTGCATGCTCAAAGCTTAATACCATAAATAATAACACATTACATTTTTCACTCCAGGACCAGCAGTAGTATATAATGAGTTTGGAAATTGTAGAGAAATGCTTAAATAATGCATTACAAATTACAATTGAACTACACCCATTCAATTATAGATGACTAAAATGTTGGACGTTTTAGTCGACTAAAATGTTGGACGTTTTAGTCGACTAAAATGTTGGACGTTTTAGTCGACTAAAATGTTGGACGTTTTAGTCGACTAAAATGTTGGACGTTTTAGTCGACTAAAATGTTGGACGTTTTAGTCGACTAAAATGTTGGACGTTTTAGTCGACTAAAATGTTGGACGTTTTAGTCGACTAAAATGTTGGACGTTTTAGTCGACTAAAATGTTGGACGTTTTAGTCGACTAAAATGTTGGACGTTTTAGTCGACTAAAATGTTGGACGTTTTAGTCGACTAAAATGTTGGACGTTTTAGTCGACTAAAATGTTGGACGTTTTAGTCGACTAAAATGTTGGACGTTTTAGTCGACTAAAATGTTGGACGTTTTAGTCGACTAAAATGTTGGACGTTTTAGTCGACTAAAATGTTGGACGTTTTAGTCGACTAAATACGACTAAAACTAAAACACTTGCAGAAGACTAAAATTGGACTAAAACTAAAATGCCATTTTAGTCCTAAGACTAAAACTAAATTGAAATTTGCTGCCAAAATTAACACTGGTAAAGTTACAGCTGGTTTGGCTGTACATCTCCTATGGATCACAGGAGTTCAGTTCGTTTTGCACTCCTGTGACCCTGAAGTCTGCTCTCTGCTGACATCACAGAAGTCAGTCCAGGCATCACGACAATGGAAGTCGGGATCCGCCGGGTGCCTGGACAGACACCCGACTCAGCCTCTCAGCAATCCGGCCTCTCCACCTCCCCCATAGCCCAGCGCTCCAGTGAGCGAGGAGGGGGCAGAGCAGAGAGCTGTAACTGAGAGCAGCTCTGTGCTTGGGAAGCTATCAGAACCGAGCGACTGGTGGTGTTCAATTGCTCGACTCTCAGTATAGAGGCGCCAGGGGACAGATGCAGCATCGGATTGATGCTGCAATCCACCTAGGTAAGTATAATTCTGGGGGGAAAAAAAAACAAACTTCTTTTAACAAAGAATGCATAACCTTCTGTTAACTTTTTCCTTCTTTATTTTGTGTGGGAACTAATGCTGAATCATTTATTTTGTTAAAACTCAGGAGAATGATGAGATCCAGGAAGAATCTGCCAAACTCACAGCTCCCCTGCCCAAGAAAGCTGGAGACCCACTTTTATCAAAGAGGTATTTTGGTATTTAGAGTTTAGTGTTGGGCTGTAGCTCTGTTTTGGGGAAGTTATGGGTATTACAGGTGCTCATACTATACATTTTAGTTTTATTATTAATACTTTACATGTACCAGTATCAATGCCATACATCTCATTTGCTTTTTTTAATTAGTATGTATAAATATATTTAAAAAAAAAAATGTCATACAATGGAAATTGGGTGGAGAGTAATTATCTATCAAAGAAAAATGCCGCCACAGTCCCCTGAGAATAAAATGGCAAAAGTAAGTCTTACAGGTGGACCCTGTGGATGAGGTGGATGGGTATTTTAGTGTGCCCATCTGTATCAATTAGATAAAATACAGATTATAAAAATATAAATTTTATTGAAGGCAAGATAGTAAAAACATCATATGAGAATACAGTATCTAGATGGATCGACGCATTTCACCCACTTTGGGCTTCCTCAGGATCCAGATATGTGTCACAGGCTTTCTCAAAGTATATATATATATATATATATATATATATACACACACACACACACACACACACACACACACACACACACACACACACACACACACACACACACACACCAATAGACCATAGGCACAAGACACACAAGGTTCAAAAAACACACATAGCTACCAAGAATCAGGATGTCAGCATCCATGCTGACAGCAAGCTGGCTGGAAACAGTGCATTTCCTTTATATCAGGGGTGTCCAAACTTTTTTCAACGAGGGCCAGATTTGATGAAGTGAACATGAGTGAGGGCCGACCATTTTACCTGACATTCTTTGGACAATTCAAATTAAATACAAACTAACTATTTTATGCAAAGTTTATTGCAAATGGCATACTTTTGCTTTCATCACATGGATGACAAATCTAAACGAATGTTAAATCGCTCTGAAGGCTAGATGAAAAAAAAATCCAGGAAGCTGAAATATGTCAGGAACATTGTAAAGTACATTACATATTATTGGTAATAAAGGTTGTCTGTCAACTTTTAAGTAAAAAAAAAAATATGAACAGGAACATAACACATATAAGTACACATATAAGTGTACATGTTGTGTTCAACGTTAACTGAGATTTTACAATGTATTCATCTCAATCCGGAGCATGCGTGCTCCCTAATCAGTCACACAAAGGGTTAACCACATATAAGCGCTATATGAACCCACCGATGATGATTAATGATGGCAGCAAAAAAAGTCATGAATGATACCAATGTAATTTTCCAAATGACCTGTGGGGCCGTATTAAAGCAGCCCGGGGGCTGCATTTGGCCCGCGGGCCGGACTTTGGACATGCCTGCTTTATATGAACATATTAGAAGGAATATGTGTTTTTTGAATCTTGTGTGTCTTGCACTTATGGTCTATTAGTAATTAATTTTATTCGGGTGTTAGATAGATAGATAGAGATATATATATTACACACACATACTTTGAGAGAGCCTGTGACACATCTGGATCCTGAGGAAGCCCACAGGCTGTGGCGCAATACACTTTCTAGATACTGTATTCTCGTATGTTTTTACTATCTTGCCTTCAATAAAATTTATATTTTTATAATCTATATTTTATCCTGTTGATATTCTTGGGCACACTAAAATCCCCATCCACCTCATCCACAGGGTCCACCTGTAAGACTTTGTTTACTTTTGCCAAACTTCATACAATATGGCTCATGCACACAGGCGTAAATAGGGGCATCAGGCCATACAGAGTAAAATATACTTGTAGGTGCTCTGGAGCCACAGCTGTGTAATTCTTCCCACAGATGTGCATTACAGAATACGCTATTTATGCATAAACCCAAGTACTTGTGTTTTACATGAGCATGCATATGGACATTTCTCCGAACACATAAATTTGCATGTGCAAGTGTTAACGTGCATATAGCATATTCTTCAAAGTGATTGTAAAGTCTTGTTTTGTTTTTTTTTTGTTAAATTAAAAACATGTCATACTTACCTGCTCTGTGCATTGGTTTTGCACAGAGCAGTCCAGATCCCCCTCTTCTCGGGTCCCTCTTCGGTGCTCCTGGCCCCTCCCTCCTGTGAATGCCTCCCACAAAAAGCAGCTTGCTATTGAAAGCCAATGGCGTTGCTGTCTCAGCCAATGAGAAGGTGAATCCCTGGCAGCCTATACACTCCTGCAACATTGCCGGATACAGGTGGACCTCAGGTAAGTATTGGGGGGGCTGCTGCACACAGAAGATTTTTTATCTTGATGCATTAAATGCATTAAGATAAACCTGTTCTCTATCGTTTGACAGATACAGCTTCATATCTTCTTGACCATTGGGTTTTACTACCCCCTTCAGGAGTAGGACTATAGGCTTTACCACGCCCATGGGGCTGTCCCTGCAGGCACAACCCCACACACTCTGCTATAGCCCTCAGCTTGTTTCTGCCTAGATCCCTGCTGGGACTTCGGTCTTAGCTGTCTATTTTTGGGAACCTTTTTTATGATTTTCTTTTGGTTAGAATTCCTGGAGTCTATAGATATCAAGGACGCATATCTAGATATCAAGGACGCATATCTACACATCCCTATCTACGCTGGACACCAGCGTCTTCTTCGCTGTAGGAGAGGAGCATTATCAATTTGTGTCGTTACCCTTTGGTCTCGCCTCCGCCCCCAGGGTCTTTACCAGTGTGCTGGCTCCGGTGTTGGCATTACTGCGCCAACGAGGGCTTTCGGTACTGGGATACCTGGACAATCTACTATTGTGAGCGGACTCTCATTCAGCCTCTGTCGGGTGACTTGATGATCACAGTACGGACTCGGCAAGAGTTCGGTTGGAACATCAATTTAAAAAAATATGCCCTGATACCTGCATTAAGACGGGATTATCTGGGCCTGACTCTGGATTCCACCTTGGTGAGGGTCTTTCTTTTTCCAGAGGAAGATCCATTTACTGTTGGCAAACAATGTGGTTCATCTTTGCGGACTTGCATGCAGGTCTTGGGTCTGATGGTGTCAACCTTCGAGCCGGTTCCGTTTGCTTAGTTCCACTCGAGACCCTTACAAAGGGAGATTCACGTCAAATGGAACAAAGGTCCAAAGTCTTTGGACACTTTGATTCGGTTGAGTCACAACACGAAGACTGCTCTTCTATGGTGGCTTTGCTCATTAGCACTACGCCAGGGCAAGTCCTTCCTTCCGTTGTATTGGTCGGTGGTATCCACGGACGCCAGTCTGTCAGGCTGGGGTGGAGTGCTGGGAAAGCTCTGCGCCCAGGGGTCCTGGACGGTGAAAGAGTCAAAACTTCCGATAAATTTCTTGGAGCTCAGGGTGATAAAGCTTTGCCTGAGACACTGGACAACTCGTCAGCAGGATTGCCCAATCCAAATACAATCAGACAATGCCATGGCCGTGGCTTACATCAATCATCAAGGGGGCACAAAAAGTGTCTTGGTAGCCCAGGAGGTGGCCGACTTCCTGGATTGGGCGGAAAGTTTGTTCCAGCCCTCTCTGCTGTGCACATCCCAGGTGTGGAGAGCTAGGAGGCTGATTACCTAAGTCGTCGGGTGTTGTATCAGGGGGAGTGGTCCCTACATCCAGGTGTGTTTCATCTCCGGTGTGTCCGGTGGGGGACACCCGACGTCGACCTGTTTGCTTCTCGACTCAACAAGAAGGTTCATAGCCAGGTCTCAGGATCCTCTTGCCAACGCCACAGACGTGCTGGTGTCTCCTTGGAGTCTGTATTGGCTTATTTATGCATTCCGTCCGCTAAAAACTTCTACCAAGGCTTTTTCGCAGGGTAGAAGTGGAAGGGATTCCGGTCATTGTGATGGCCTCAGATTGGCCTCGCCGGTCTTGGTACGCAGACCTGATAAGGTTGGTCGCCGATGCTCTCTGGAGACTCCCTCTAAGGGAAGATCTGCTGTCTCAAGGACCAATCCTGAGACAAGCATGTTGCAGTCATGTGAAACGCGTCTACTGTCCTACCTTGCTGTACTTTTTACCACTTATGTGAATAAAGAACTTTTCTTCATTGGACTCATGTGGCATGTGACAATTTTCTTCTTTCATGCTTCTCCTGGTGGCGAGCCGAGGTTCAGCACCCTCCTTGAATCGTGGAATTTGACTAGCCTGAGTGGTGTTATCTCTCGATTTGTAATCAACATGCCGAGTGGAGAATGGCGCATGAAAAACTCCCCGGCAAGTTGGGCTCACACAGATGCACTGTTGAATCTCCAAACATCGGGCAATTGGGACTTTTGGTGCCATAGGACTATACATACCCAAATAGAGTATAGACACATGTAAAATTAAAACATAATTTTATTACAAAAAGGCAAACAATTTATTTAAAACAGCAATTTCCATACATGTATGTCCATGACATGTAAGCATGTATAACATCCACCAATTACAGTATAAATAATATCTAATGGGCTACGGACTGGTAAGTATAGTACTCAAGGAGAGCTGCCTGACTGGATTCATTTGCAGCTATAAAGATGCATGGTCCGCGCCCATCCGTTACAACTTGACATGTTTCGCGGATGTATTCCGCTTCTTCAGAAGTTTGTGTTTATAATATACACTGTAATGTTGATGTCTGGAACAGACTCAAAATGGAATAAAGCTCTTAACTAGGTTAATCAATATAACCATGATATAAAATAAGAGCTACACGTATCTGCTCCCTGGATCTACAAGGTTCAGCTCTCTTGCAGATTTCCAAAAAGATGGATAAATGATACTGGCGGTCAGGTATGCTATATATCCACACTATCCCAAAGCCAAATTTATAGGGATAGGGCAATAAGACAGTATCAGATTGATATACTGTTTAGCAGGAAGATCCCCAAGCCGTATACCGCTCTAGGTTTCCACAGACAGAGGGCAAAAATCCATAATTCCCATCATTGTCTCCCGATGAGTATCACCATCAAGACCGCCAAGACTCGGCATGTTGATGGTTTCCCAGGGTTGCCCTGTAGAATACTTTTTTTTGTTTCCTTTCACGTTATTTCGGACATAGGTGCCTTTGTTCGAATACTAAATGTTATAGCCCTATGCAAAAAAATCTTTCTCTTCATTCTTTCTCTTTCTTCTTTCTCTTGTCAAGGACTGATCCTCCATCCTGCTTTACAGTCGCTGGCTTTAACGGCGGGGCTGTTGAAAGCCAGGTATTGAAGGATAGAGGTCTTTCTGATTCATTGATTCCTACACTGCTGAAGGCCAGGAAGTCTACTTCCAGGAAGATCTATCATCATACGTGGAAATCGTACATTTCATGGTGTGAATCTTTGAGGGTGCACCCTCGCTTGTTCTCGGTGGCTAGGGTTTTGGCTTTTCCTCAAAAAGGTGTTGAACAGCGATTGGCCTTGGGCACTATCAAAGGCCAAGTGTCACCCTTGGCTGTGTTTTTCCAAATTTCCTTTAGCTATGCATGCCCTGATTCACACTTTTATTTAGGGGGCTCCCCCGAGGCGATCCCCCGCCACCTCCGTGGGATCTGAATTTGGTACTATCTGTTCTTTAGAAACCTCAGTTTGAGAACATTAGGGAGATTCCTCTGCTTAGCTTGTCTCAGAAGGTTGCCTTTTTGGTGGCTATTACTTTTGCCCGCAGAGTATCTGAGTTGGCTGCGTCCTACTGCTCACCCTATCTGGTAGTCCACAAAGATAAAGTGGTACTCCCACCTAATCAGTCTTTTCTTCCTAAAGTGGTTTCTGATTTTCATTTGAATGAAGACATTGTGCTGCCTTCACTTTGTCCTAAGCCCAAGCATTCCAAGGAAATTGCATTGCATTCTTTGGATGTGGTGCGAGCAATTAGTCTACCTGGCGTCTAATGAGTCGTTCAGAAAATCAGATGCTCTATTTGTCCTTACCAAAGGATCTCGTAAAGCATTGGCTGCGTCTGCTGCGACCATATCTAGATGGATCAGACCGATGGTAGTTCAGGCTTATTCGCTGAAGGGTCGGGTTCCTCCTTTCCCTGTGAAGACGCACTCTACAAGGGCGCTGAGTGCTTCCTGGGCTTTTTGCTATTAGGCGTCAGTGATGCAAGTTTGCAAGGCGGCAAGTTAGTCGACAGTGCATACGCTCACAAAATTCTACAAAGTAGATGTGTTGGCATCTTTGGATGCCTCTTTTGGCCGCAAGGTTTTCAAGCTGCTGTCTAAAAGAGAATTGTTTTCTCTTAAGGGTGAATGCTTTTTTTCTGGTTGAGCTCCATGTTACCTGGTTGGCTGCGTTTGGCCTTGGGAAATTATGTTATTTTTTGTGTTTTTTTTTTTTCCCACCCCTCATGCAAATACTGCTTTGGGACATCCCAATGGTTAGGAAGATATGCGGCTGCGACGATAGAGAAAACGGGATTTTTGACTTACCGTAAAATCCTTTTCTCTGACGTTCATTGACAGACGCAGCACCCGCCCCTCTGAGTGGAATGGGGTTGCGGTCTTCTAAAACACTGCTTGCAACAAAACTGAGGGCTATAGCAGTGTGTGTGAGGTTATGCCTGCAGGGACAGCCCCATAGGCGTGGTAAAGCTTTTTCCTGCCTAGTGTCCTACTCCTGTAGGGGGCAGTATAACCCAATGGTCAAGAAGATATGAAGCTGCGTCTGTCAATGAACTTCAGAGAAAAGGATTTTACGGTAAGTCAAAAATCAATTTTTTGCCTTTACAACCACTTTAAATGCATGTTTATGGGAAGAATTACGCAATATCTCTGGCTCCCAGGCACTGCAGATACAGGCATATTTTACTCTATATTAAAAAAGAATAGCGCGTAAATGCAAAAGAAATAACTACCAAATCTGAAGACAATCCATAAATAAAAATGGGGGTTTGGTCCCACCATATGGCCATATCGTGCTCAAGCCCACTACTGCGTCAAAGTACCCCATTATCAGCGGGTCCTACACTATCCATGAAAAAGAGATGAATCCAGCCTTTCTAACCCTTGGAGATAATACTCCTTGCTGGGAAGGATGTGCAAATGCACTACAGGGGACTCCTCCTATATCCACTTGATGGTGGACACTGATTGAGTACAGGTGTGTGTGGGGGGGTGCGGAGGGTTGCTCAACCTCGATAGTCTGGTCAGACCGAATACATAATAAACAGGCAAGAAATTTGGGGGAGCATACCCATGTATTTCTAAAGCTGCTGCAGCTATGAACCAAAAGACATGTATATTAAAAAAGAATAGCGCGCAAATGCAAAAGAAATAACTACCAAATCTGAAGACAATCCATAAATAAAAATGGGGGTTTGGTCCCACCATATGGCCATATTTTACTCTATGTAAACATGTCCCTGTATACGCATGTGTGTAAGAGCCCTAACATGGTATATAGTTTGGTTGAATCATATTGGTTGTTTTGGAAATTTATGAAAATTGAGGCTGTACTGAAATATGCCTTGTGTCCTTAGAATCTCCAACCTCACAAAGTCATTGCATGCCCGCAGTCAGCGTAAGACTCATAAACGGCCTTCTAAGAACATGGATGTCAAAAAGCAACCAATCCGACAAACCGGACGTACAAGCAAAGCCCAGCGAAGACGACAGACTGGCAAAACAGGAAGGAACAGAGAATAGGGATTTTGAGACCAAAATATTTTTCAAGTTCCAGAAATCTGTAGAGTTTTCACCAGCTGTGCCAACCAATGTAAAAACATTTTACAGTGCACTTGGCACTATCCAGCTTACAACTGTAATGGTGGAAACAAGGACACAACTGTTATGGATTTTTTTTTTTCTGTTTACAAGGAGAAAATCATCTGCATTTTATACAGTGCCTAATGCTTTCTTTTTGTTATATTTGAATGTAGCATATGTGATTCACATTGTACAGTTTGTTATAGCACCAGGTTGCTGATGCTGTGCAAGCTCCCTTTCTCTTCATACAACCAATGGGGCATAAGGGGTGGTAACCTCTTGCTTAAAAGGCCCCCACCCTGTGTGTGTATGAAAGAGAAGCTTCTCCAGCATCATGATGCAGGTAATTGAGGAGCGTGAAGTGCCGTTGTTAATATGATCTGAACAAGCTTGTGGTATCTATAAACCATGACAAAAGAAATTGTTTTCTAAGTTCATTTTGTCAAACCTTTTTATTTTTACTGATAGAATATAGTGCAGACTTGTTTTCATCCTGCAAAATTTGTATATACTCTACATGTTAAATGATATAACAGATGGCAGTGGAGCAGGTGTTTTAGGTTGTGTGTTTGAGTGCCTTTATTCTAGTCCTCTTCAGTAGGTTTAATAATTTAAACTGTTGCATTTCAGGACTTACACATATAAAATGTTCTCTGTTAAACAACATGTAACCTGTTTGTAAAATAATGACAATAATTGTAACCAATCCCACGTTCCCTTTGCTTTTTAACCTATGTTAGAAAATTGGTCTGTTTAGTTGTGGACAGCTTAAAGTGTATCTATACCCAAGACTTATTTTTATACTTGGATACAATGAGGAAAGGTTATAACCCCTGTTTGGTTTTCCTATTATGCATAGCTCTGTTAGCAAGATTTCCTATCACTTAATGATCTGGGGACACTTTTGCCAGATCAAAAAAAAAGCAAATCTACAATTAAAAGCTGACAGGGGTAATATCGTTCCACTAAATCTTAAAAAAAAAAAAAAAAAAAAAAATGTTCACGTATGTGTTGCTGTTCGGGAGATTCCCCTCACTTCCTGTACTTGTGACAACCTTTTTACTGGAAAGGAAAGGAGGGAATCCAATCAAGTCTTTGACAGCAGTAAAACCTGACAGAACTAATAATGCTTTCCCATCATCATCCAAAAAAACAAAAACAAAACATGGATATATATAAACAATTGTTTCTCAGTTGTCATTCTTTTTAATGTGTTCAGCAAATAAATATTGTTTTGTAATAAAATGCTGCTTTTATTTTTTGCCACTTTGAGGGCTTGTTTACCCCTGAATCACACAAGAACGTGGCCTGTGTTCCTTTGTGATTCCCCATGCGGTGTGGTTTTGCAGCTCATTCATTTAAATGGGCTGCAAATCGCACCAGACTGTTCAAAAAGTATCGCATGTACTACTTTTAATAACCGCACTGTACCAAATCGCATGGTATCCGTGCTTAGGGTATCTTTAAGAATATATTGCAACCTGCAGCAGATCGGTAAACCAACTAGAATATCCAGGCTAATTTTGTTGCCTGGCCTTGTATTGTCTTCTTTATATCTACACATTTGTAGGAAGAAACAGAAGTATCTTTATTTGTTAAATATCTGTTTACATTTTTATACACACCCATTTTTTTGTCTTAGAAAAGGATTTGTCCTTAATATAAAAGAAACCTATAATATGTAGGCTACCATTGTTCACCCTCTTCTGAAATAAACAGTACCTGAATGCCTTTGCCGTTTTCGGAGTCACAGACCTGGAACAAGCATGTAGCAAGTGAAGTCATATCTCCTGATCTGAATACTTGTTTTGAGTCAGTTACTCAGATGGTAACTAGACACATAACAGCCAGGCCACTTGCATTTTTAAAGGAGATCAGCAATGGCTGCCTATGTGTTTCCCTCAGTACAATTTTTTCTTAGGAAGCAGTGTACTTGCCAACTCCTTTCAATTAGTAATTTTGTGCTGTTAAATTATAATTACATCACATTTTTTTTAGTTAACAACTTGGGTCAAGCCTCTAAATGCACAGTTTATTATGTTTTACTTTTTACCTGTACATCCAATTTTATGATTTATGCACCTCTACCAAACTGCACTGTCCGGAAGGTAACAAGCTTATTTACTGCTTCAGTAAAAAGTCACTTCTCTGTCTCCAGGCTGCTTATTGAGCCTAAAATCGGCATCATCAAATCTGCTACATGTGCAGGCTGATGACCTGGTAATGATAAACTGGGAAGTAGTTCATCTGTGTTGTCTTGTATTGGTGTGGGAACCTTAAAGCGGTTTTAAACCCAAAAGCAAGCATTTATTTTATTGCAGTTTACCAATTCTTAGTTGCAGTCAGCATCCATTTTCTTTTTTAGGCTTTCCTTTATTTTTACTCGGTTATCTAACCAGTAAATCTGTTTTTCAAAAGAAAAAAACAGTCCTGAAGATTTAGCAGTTAGAGAGTTGAAACAAACCATTTGCCATTGACCGGGGTCAAAAACCTTTTTCCCAAAAGGGAAAAAAACCTTTTGCTATAACTGCTTAAAAAGTGTTAGCTGGAGCTCAGCTTCAGTTAGTGTATCTAAAACTGCTAGTGCCTCCCCCTAGACTGCTGTCCATATGTGCCTCTGTTGCTCCTTCATGCAGAGTGCAGGCACCCTAATATAGGATCACCAGGTAAACACGGGCGGTGGGGGCTGCCTAAAATAGAAAACGAATGCAGCAACATCATCTAAGGATTGCCAAGATGCAATATATTATTTTTGGTTTTAATACTGGTTTAACCACTTTAACCCCTTCCGTACCGCGTCATGTCAAATAACGTCGGCACAAATCCTTTCTCGATCCGGGCGGACGTCATATGACGGCGCCCGGATCTCCCCGCTACTGCGCGCCCCCGGGGGCGCGCAGCGCGGCGATCGGGGGTGAGGCTCGTCCCTCGGACTGAGCCCAACCCCGATCAAGGTAAACAGCCAATGAAATTGGCTGTTTACCACGTGATCGGCTGTGTCAATCACAGCCGATCACATGAGCGGCTCCAGCGCGAGCCGCTCGTTCCTTCCTTAATGCGCGCCCCCGGGGGCGCGCAGCGCCGGCGATCGGGGACGAGGCTCGTCCCTCGGACAGAGTCGATCCCCGATCTAGGTAAAGAGCCAATGAAATTGGCTCTTTACCACGTGACCGGCTGTGTCCAATCACAGCCGGTCACAAATGTCATCAGAGAACACGGTAACTAGCTGTCACCGTGTTCTCCTCCTCACACACTGATCCTGTGTGAGGAGGAGATTGTGGTAACAGCAAGTTACCAAGTACAGTGCACCCTAAACACACTGATTGCCCCCCCCCCCCCAATAAAGAGCACCTGTCACTAGCCCATCAAAGTACCCGAGTACCTGTCACCAGCCCATCAGGTACTCTGATGACAGGTACTCGGGTACTCTGATGGGCTGATGACAGGTACTCGGGTACTCTGATGACAGGTACTCGGGTACTCTGATGACAGGTACTCGGGTACTCTGATGACAGGTACTCGGGTACTCTGATGACAGGTACTCGGGTACTCTGATGACAGGTACTCTGATGGGCTGGTGACAGGTACTCGGGTACGCTGATGACGGGTACTCGGATACTCTGATGACAGGTACTCGGGTACTCTGATGACAGGTACTCGGGTACTCTGATGACAGGTACTCGGGTACTCTGATGACAGGTACTCGGATACTCTGATGACAGGTACTCGGGTACTCTGATGACGGGTACTCGGATACTCTGATGACGGGTACTCGGATACTCTGATGACGGGTACTCGGGTACTCTGATGACGGGTACTCGGGTACTCTGACGACAGGTACTCTGGTACTTTGAGTACCCGTCATCGGAGTACCCGAGTACCTGTCACCTACCCAACAGAGTACCCGAGTACCTTCCACCTGCTCATCAGAGTACCTGACACCTGAAGTACCCGAGTACTTGCCACCTGCTCATCATTACCCATCACTACTCATTAGTACTCATCAGTACCCATCAGTACCTATCACCTATTAGTATCAGTACTGATCATCCGTACCCATCATCAGTACAGTATCAGTATCACCTATCAGTATCAGTACTACTCATCAGTACCTATCACCTGCCTGTCACCTGCCCATCAGAGTACCCGAGTACCTGTCACCTGCCTATCGGAGTACTCGAGTACCTGCCACTTGCTCATCAGTACCAGAGTACCTGTCACCTGCCCAGCAAAGTACCCGAGTACCTGTCACCCTTCATACAGCCACCATGTCCAAGTCCAAAAAGGTTTATATACGTCGTCCGTTTAAACCTAAATACCGGTGTTATGGCAGCAGATAGCTGCCATAACCCTGGTATTTTTTTAAACGGTGGACGGTTGGCTTTCCGATAAGGGTGGTCCCAGTGGCGGATTCGCCGCGGGATCACCCTTCCGGGGTGGCGGAAGAGGTGCCCCCCCCCCCCCTCCCGCTGCATTCTGGTCCTTTTCCCCGTTTACCGGACCCGCCGGCAGCGGGGAAAACGATCCGGTCCCAGATCCTCACAGACAGGATGTCGAG
The DNA here is from genome assembly GCF_965119305.1 of Pelophylax lessonae. Lineage (NCBI taxonomy): Eukaryota > Metazoa > Chordata > Amphibia > Anura > Ranidae > Pelophylax > Pelophylax lessonae. The sequence goes on from NC_138775.1 coordinate 100,232,502, forward strand.
TGAGGGCAAGCTTGCCCTCACTTGACTCTATGGTCTTGGAGGACCGGAGCTACGGCAAACGTCATTGCCTAGCAACCAGTTTAAAGGTCCCTTTTTTTTTTTTTCATTTTATTTAATTTTTTTTTAATTTTTTTTTTTTATTTTTTCTATCTTTTAGTGTACTTGTGAGATCTGAGGACTTTTTGACCCCAGATCTCACAAAAAAGAGGTCCTGTCGTGCCTTTTTCTATTACAAGTAATGTTTACATTTCTTGTAATAGAAATAAAAATGATCAATTTTTTTTTTTTTTAAAAAAAGTGTAAAAATAAAAAATAATAAATAAAATAGTAAAAAAAAAAAAAAAAAATTAAAGCGCCCTGTCCCCGCGAGCTCGCGCGCAGACGCGAACGCATACGGAAACCCCGCCCACATATGTAAACAGTGTTCAAACTACACATGTGAGGTATCGTCGCGATCGTTAGAGCAAGAGCAATAATTTGAGCCCTAGACCTCCTCTGTAACTCTAAGATAGCAACCTGTAGAAATTTTTAAAATGTCGCCTATGGGGATTTTTAAGTACCAAAGTTTGTCACCATTCTGTGAGCGTGCGCAATTTTGAAGCATGACATGTTGGGTATCTATTTACTCGGCGTAACATTATCTTTCACATTATGGAAAACAATTGGGCTAACTTTACTGTTTTCTTATTTTTTAATTAAAAAAGTGATTTTTTTCCCAAAAAATTGCGTTTTGGAAGACCGCTGCGCAAATACGGTGTGATAAAAAATATTGCAATAATCTCCATTTTATTCTCTAGGGTCTCTGCTAAAAAAAAATATATAATGTTTTGGGGTTCTAAGTAGTTTTCTAGCAAAAACAACTGATTTTAGCTTGTAAACACCAAATGTCAAAAATAGGCCTAGGCAAGTGGCTAGGATGCATGATGATGCTCCTTGGATGTTTAGGCCCCTCTATATGGCTAGGCTGTGAAAAAGTCTCACACATGTGGTATTGCCATACTCAGGAGGAGTGGCAGAATGTATTTTGGGGTGTCATTTTTGCTATGTACATGCTATGTGTTAGGAATATTCTATAAATTTACAACTTTGTGTAAAAAAAAAAGTTTTTATTTTTTTCCCACATTTTCCAAAAACTTGTGGAAAAAAATGACATGTTCAAAGGACCCATAATGCCTCATAGAATATACGTTGGAGTGTTTGCTTTCCAAAATGGGGTCATTTTGTGGACTTTTCCATTGTATTGGTGCTCTAGGGCCTTGAAAAGTGTGATAGGTAGTAAGAAAGTTTTATGTGTATTTATGCTCCTAAAACGCCTTATGGTGCTACTTGGACGTGGAGTCTCTTTTTGTGGCCAGGCTGTGTAAAAGTCTCACACATGTGGTATCACCATACTCAGAAGGAGTAGCAGAATGAATTTTGGGGTGTCATTTTTGCTGTGTACATGCTATGTGTTAGAAATAGCTTATAAATTGACAACGTTTTGGGAAAAAAAAAGAAAAAAAAATGTTTTCTTCATTTTCCCTAGAATTGTGGGAAAAAATTATAACTTCAAAAAACTTCAAAAAACCATGCCTCTTACTAAATACCTTGGACTGTCTACTTTACAAAAAAGGGTCATTTGGGGGGTATTTGTACTGTCCTGACATTTCAGGGCCTCAAGAAAGGAGATAGGCCATCAGTACATCTGGTGTGATCAATTTTCAGTAATTGGTACCATAGCTTCTAGACTCAATAACTTTCACACAGACTAAATAATATACACTAATTTGGGTTAATTTTACCAGAGACATGTAGCAGTATACATTTTGGCCCAAATGTATGAAGAAAAATTAATTTTTTGCAAAATTTTATAATAGAAACTAAAAAAAAGTGTTTTTTTTGCAAAATTTTTGCTCTTTTTTTGCTTATATCACGGAAAAAAAAACCCCCAGTTGTGATCAAATACCACCAAAAGAAAGCTCTATTTGTGTGAAAAAAATGATAAAAATTTTGTTTGGTTACAGTGTAGCATGACTGAGCAATTGTCATTCAAAGTGTGAGAGTGCTGAAAGCTGAAAATTGGTCTGGGCAGGAAGGGGGTCTAACTGCTCTGTATGGAAGCGGTTAAGACTGAGCCTATTTTTGACACTTTTTGTTTTGTTTACAAGTTAAAATCAGTATTTTTTGCTAGAAAACTACTTAGAACCCCCAAACATATATATTTTTTAGCAAAGACTCTAGAGAATAAAATAGCGGTCATTGCAAATTTTTTTGTCACGCGGTATTTGTGCAGCGGTCTTTCAAATGCCATTTTTTTTGTGAAAAATTACGTAGAATCCTATTTCACTGCATTTAAGAAAAAACGAAACAGTAAAAGTAGCCCATTTTTTTTTCCTGTATATTGTGAAAGATGTCACGCCAAGTAAATAGATACCCGACATGTTACGGTTCAAAATTGCACACACCCGCGGAATGGCGACAAACTACGGTCAATAAAAATCTCCATAGGCCACGCTTTAAAATTTTTTAACGGTTACCAGTTTAGAGTTAGTGTAGCTCTTTTTCTTTTTTTTTTAACTATTGTTCATGCTCTGGCGATCGCGGCGCTACCTCACATGTGGTTTGAACAGCGATTTGATTTGCGGTGCGGCTTCAGTATACGTTTTATTTAGTGCGCAAGCTCACGGCGAAGAGGGCGGCTAAATAAATTTTTTTCCTATTTATTTTATTTTTTTTACATTTTAACACAGGTTTTTTAAAAAAAAAAAAAAAAACTGATCACTTTTATTGCTGTCACAAGCAATCTAAACATCCCTTGCGACAGCAATATGCAGTGACAGGTATTCTTTATGAAGGGATCAAGGGTCTAAAAGACCCTAGACCCCTCCACTACACTTCCATGTATTCAAAACACAGAAAACGGCATTTTTGAATACTCCCTTTTTGAAACTGCTGTCTTTAGCAGCAGAGTAACCCGGATGTGACGTCATGGACACCGCTTCCGGATTACGTCATCGGAGACCTGATCAAAGCCGCATCCGGCTTAGATCGGGACTCCAGCCGGCGGACGTGCCTGCTGGTTGCTTGGGTCTCCCGGTTGGACGGGAGACCCGGGCAGAGCCGCGGAATGCAGCGGGAGGGTGGGGGGACGTACCCTCGCTCGACGGGGTAATGATCAAGCGGTTCCCGAGCCGCATCGGTCATTACTGCCGGAGAGCTGACTGCCGGCTCTAAAAAACGGTATTGTGATAAAGAAACAGCCCGGGTGAGGGCAGCGCTGGATCACTGGACAGGTAAGTGTCCTTTTATTACAATTCAGCAGTTAACAATATTTGTTGCTGCTGCCTTTTTTTTTTTTTTTCAGACTGAAGAAACGCTTTGAGTAATTTTAACCACTTCTAAACCAGAGACACTTGACCATTGTCTTAATGCAACGGTAACTCCCAATGCAGCGTAAAATGTATTGCCCCTGTAGCCTTTTGAAAAGTATTTTATGACCTATATCAGTAATTTTACATTACACCTTTTATTTAAAAAAAATGTGTAATCTGAGCAGATGCATACATTTTTTATACTCTTTATTTTAAATCAAAAACATACATGATAAAAATTTATTTTTCGTTCATTGACGGACACAGCTCCTGATTCTTCTTAATTATTGGTTATACTGCCCCCTACATGAATAGGACACTAGACAGGAAAAAACTTGGCTACGCCTATGGGTAGTCCCAGGCGGTATGCACCCACACTCAGCTAAAGGCATTTCGTTTTTTTCTGCCTAGTAAGGACCTAGTTCCTAGTAAGGTACCTCAAGGCGCTAAACTGCTTTGTGCGGGTAAAGAAGTTCTGAATAGAGTCCATTCGTCCATTCGCTTGGTAGCGGCTTCCCTACATCTGGGGGATTTTCTCGCTTCTATCAACATCAAGGAGGCCTACCTTCACATTCCAATATGTCGCCAGCGCTTCCTCCTCTTTGCCGTGGACGAGGATCATTATCCATTTGTGGCATTTACCTTTGGTCTCGCCTCTGTTTCTCGGGTCTTCACAAAGTATTGGCCCCAGTGCTAGCATTGTTGCGTCAGTGGGGGATCGCAGTACTGGGGTACCTGAACGATCTTCTGCGAGCAGAGCCTCTGATTGCTCTGATGGACACCTTGGACACAGTGTTGCTTCCTCTGGAAAATCTCTAGAAATTGCAGGAGGCAATTCAGCTTCTGTTGTCCAGCAGACGGTCATCTCTCTGGGCTTGCATGTGGGTGCTGGGCCTGATGGTGTCTACCTTTTTGAGGCGGTTCGGTTTGCACAGTTCCACACAAGATCTCTGCAAAAAGATTCTGGTAAAATGGGACAAGAATCCACAGTCTCTAGATGTGGCTTTAATCTCTGACACTTCGACAGGAAAATCTGTCTCTCCCTGTACTGGGCGGTTGTCACCGTGGATGCCAGCATGTCTGGGTGGGGAGGCGTCCTTGGCACAGCTTGTGCTCAGGGGGTCTGGACTCGGGAAGAGTCCAGACTGCTGATCAATCTACTGGAACTGCGAGCGATCTGACTTCTGGATCATTGGACAATGCATCTTCAGGGGTGTCTGGTATGAATTCAATTGGACAGTGCAACAGCCGTGGCCTATGTCAATCTCCATGGGGGCACAAGAAGTGTCTTGGTGGATCGGGATGTAGCCGGCATTCTAAGGTGGGCAGAACGATCGTTCCAGCCCTCTCTGCTGTAGACATTCCATGGAGGGTACAGAGGTTTGTGGCATGGTCTCTGGATCCTCTGGCCGACGTCGCAGAGGCATTAGTGGCTCCTTGGTGTCAGTATTGTTTTTATTTATGCCTTTCTCCCCCCTCAAACTTCTGCCAAGATGCCTGTGCAGGATCGAAGGCAGCAAGGGATTCCAGTATTTCTGGTGGCTCCAGACTGGCCTGACCGATCTGGTATGGCTGGTCGCCGATGCTCCTTGGAGACTTCCTCTCAGGGAAGATCTGCTGTCTCAATGACCAATCTTCCACCCTGCTTTAGTCGCTGGTTTTAACGGCTTGGCTGTTAAAAGCCAGGTGCTGAAGGCTAGAGGTTTGTCTGAATCGGTGATTCCTATGCTGTTAAAGATTAGAAAATCTACCACCGTGTTTGGAAGACGTATGTTGCATGGTGTAAGTCTTTTGGGGTTCTCCCTCGCTTCGGTGGCTCGTATCTTGGCTTTCCTCCAACGGGGTTGAGCAGCGCCTGGCCTTGACTACCATCAAGGGCCAGGTTTCGGCCTTGGCAGTTTTCTTTCAATGTCCATTGGCCACACGTTTCTTGGCGCTTACCTTTACCAAAGGAGCTCGACTCCAGTATGGTCTCCATTACCGCAGTGGGTCCTCCAATTGGTGTTGTCAGTTATCCAGGAATCTCCCTTTGAAAATATTGGGAGGTGGCCCTGCTTATGTTGTCCCAGAAGGTGGCCTTTTTGGTGGCGATTACTTCTGCGTGCAGGGTATCGGAGCTGGTGGCGTTGTCTTGCCGTTCCTTGTCCTTTTTGGGGGTGTATTTTTTTTCAAGTGAGCTCCAGTTGTTTTGTTTGAGCTCCATGCTACCTAGTTGGCTTTGGTTAACCTTGGGAATTTTTTCCCACTATTTTCCCACCCCTCATGTTTAATACTGCTTTGGAACGTCCCAATGGTTAAGAAGAATCTGGAGCTGGGCCCGAAAATGAGCAAAAGAGAAAATGGGATTTTTGACTTATCGTAAAATCCATTTGAATTTCATTGACAGACACAGCACCCACCCCTCTGGAGTTGGCTTTCTTCTGACACTGCTTGTAACAAAACTGAGTGCCTAAAGCTGAGTGTGGGTGTATACCCCCTGGAACTGCCTATAGGCATAGTCAAGCTTTTTCCTGCCTAGTGACCTGCACAAGCCTAGTAAACTTAAACAAGAAGTGGTTTATTTTCTTCCATAACAGAAATAAGGCTTCCAGCAGCAAATAGTTCAGAAAACAGGCAAAACCTAAAAGTCCGCTTAACTTCAGCATAAATGGTAATTACAATACAATACCGGCTTTTGGCAGGGGTTTACCCCAGGTATGTAGTCCCAAGCAGCAGCTTGTCTCCAGCCACCATGCAGCACACAAACACACTTGTTTCAGCAGCTCAGCCTCCCAGGTGTATGTCCAGCTCCTACTCCCCACCCACCACTGACACTACTTCCTGTCTTTAAGAGCTGGTCTCTTTGGGAGATGGCTTAACCCTTACCTTCCTGTGATACCACACTTCCCTTAAAGGGACCACAGCCCAAATATTGGTGCAATGTAACACCCATCCAGGACCCAACCTCGGTGACCTCCACAAGGTCTATGTGTCCCTCTATGAATATGCCTCTCCAGACCATCACTGACCCACTACCAAACCGGTCATGCTGAACAATGTTAGAAGCAGCATAACGTTCTCCACAGCTTCTCTAGACCGTTTCACATCTGTCACATGTGCTCAGGGGGAACCTGCTCTCATCTGTGAAAAGCCCAGGAGCCAGTGGCAGACCTGCCAATTTTGGTGTTCAATGGCAAATGCCAATCAAGCTCCACAGTGCTGGGCAGTGAGTACAGGGCCCACTGAAGGCTGTTGAGCCCTCAGGCCACCCACATGAAGTCTGTTTCTGATTGGTCAGACTCATACATACCAGTGGCCTGCTAGGGATAATTTTGTAGGGCTCTGGCAGTGCTCATCCTGTTCCTCCTTGCAATAAGGAGCAGATACCGGTCCTGCTGATGGGAAGGACCTTCTACAGCCCTGTTTAGTTCTCCTAGAGTAACTGCCTGACTCCTGTAATCTCCTCCATGCTGTTGAGACTGTGCTGAGAGACACAGCAAATCATCTGGCAATGGTTCATATTGCTGTTACATCCTGGAGGAGTTAGACTGCCTATACAACCTCTATAGGGTCCAAGTTTTGCCTCATGCTACCAGTAGTGACCCTGACCCTAGCCAAATGCAAAACTAGTGAAAAACAGTCAGAAAAGATGAGTACGGAAAAAATTATCAGCGGCCTCAACCTGTAAAACCATTCCTGTTTTGGCGGTTGTCCTATTTTATTGTTGCCCACCTAGTGAACCTGTTAATCAGTTTCAGTTGCTTTTCATGTTAATGAAATTAACAGCCCTTGCTGCTATTTAACTGACCAAATCGATATCCCAGGAGGTTACTTGAATTGATGCTCTACTCTGATTAAAAAGTGTTCCCTTAATTTTTTGAAGCAACGTATTTGTAGGTGGTGCGTCAACTTAGGATATTCTATTGCATTCATATATTGCTCCATCTCCCTATTAGTGCAAGTTAGCCTTGTCCTATACATAGAAACATAATATTCATGGAAGCATTTAACATAATATTCATGGAAGCATTTCATTATCTCATCCATCGCATATACCAGCTCCCCCGCTCTATTTCTAACTTTAGATATTGCCAGTGTTGTTGATTGTTGTTAAACCATATGAGCTAATAATTTACTCGATTGATTTTATTGTGCATAATTCTGCTGATTTCTGAAACAAATTCTTCTTTTAGCATTAACTTCAGCTTGTATCTTATACAGCTGTATACAATTCTCCCACCTTTCTTTGATTCCTTGATGGATTCCCTGTATATTCTGTCTCTGCTTGCACACATTTTTCAGCTAGTTCTTCCTCTTCTAGCCTATTAGGTTTCTTAATATATGTTATTGTAGATCTCAAAGCTCCCCTTAGGTATGCCTTGAGTGTACTGATGCATACATTTTAAGTATGTAGAGACAGGGTTGGCCTTTGAGGTGTGCGAGCTGTGCGGCCGCACAGGGCGCCATGGGCAACAGGGGCGCCGTGCGGCCATCGCAGCTCGCACATGATCAGGTAAGCGCGACCGCGACCTGGAGAGGGTTAACACAAGCCGTGGCCGCTGCTTACTTTCCGCTGTGCCCGTATCTTCTATAGCAGCAGGGCTGAAATGTGTAGGTCTCACACAGCTCAGCCTCAGATCCGCCGCCACTGACAGATCCCCTCCTCTCCAGGGACGCCAGAGGAGAGATCGTCAGCTCCTCCTCCTCCTGCCCCTTCTCCTCGTGGTAAGCCTCCATAATGAGGTACGTAAGCTCTCTCCTGCATCAAATGTAAGGGGGGCTTTGTGTGGGGGGGGGTCTCATGTAAGGGGGGCTTTGTGTGGGAGGTCTCATGTAAGGGGGGCTTTGTGTGGGGGGGTCTCTTATGTAAGGGGGGGCTTTGTGTGGGGGGTCTCTTATGTAAGGGGGGGCTCTGTGTAGGGGGTCTCTGATGTAAGGGGGGGCTTAGTGTGGGGGGTCTCTGATGTAAGGGGGGGCTCTGTGTGGGGGGTCTCTGATGTAAGGGGGGGCTTAGTGTGGGGGGTCTCTGATGTAAGGGGGGGCTCTGTGTGGGGGGTCTCTGATGTAAGGGGGGGCTTTGTGTGGGGGGGTCTCTGATGTAAGGGGGGGCTTTGTGTGGGGGGGTCTCTGATGTAAGGGGGGGCTTTGTGTGGGGGGGGTCTCTGATGTAAGGGGGGCTTTGTGTGGGGGTGTCTCTGATGTAAGGGGGGCTTTGTGTGGGGGGGGTCTCTGATGTAAGGGGGGCTCTGTGTGGGTGGTCTCTGATGTAAGGGGGGCTTTGTGTGGGGGGTCTCTGATGTAAGGGGGCGCTTTGTGTGGGGGGTCTCTGATGTAAGGGGGGCTCTGTGTGGGGGGGCTCTGTAAGGGGGGGCTCTGTGTGGGGGTCTCTTATGTAAAGGGGGCTCTGTGTGGGGGGTCTCGTATGTAAGGGGGGCTCTGTGTGGGGGTCTCTTATGCAAAGGGGGCTTTGTGTGGGGGGTCTCTGATGTAAGGGGGGCTTTCTATGTGGGGGTCTCTGATGTAAGGGAGGGCTTTGTGTGGGGGTCTCTGATGTAAGGGGGGTCTGTGTGGGGGGTCTCTTATCTAAAGGGGGCTCTGTGTGGGGGGGGGTCTCTGTAAGGGGGGCTTTGTGTGGGGGGTCTCTGATGTAAGGGGGCTCTGTGTGGGGGGTCTCTGATGTAAGGGGGGCTCTGTGTGGGGGGTCTCTGATGTAAGGGGGGCTTTGTATGTGGGGGTCTCTGATGTAAGGGAGGGCTTTGTGTGGGGGTCTCTGATGTAAGGGGGGCTTTGTATGTGGGGGTCTCTGATGTCAGGGAGGGCTTTGTGTGGGGGGTCTCTGATGTAAGGGGACTTTGTATGTGGGGGTCTCTGATGTAAGGGGGGGTCTGTGTGGGGGGTCTCTTATGTAAAGTGGGGTCTGTGTGGGGGGTCTCTTATGTAAAGGGGGCTCTGTGTGGGGGGGTCTCTTATGTAAAGGGGGCTCTGTGTGGGGGGTCTCTTATCTAAAGGGGGCTCTGTGTGGGGGTCTCTGTAAGGGGAGCTCTGTGTGGGGGGTCTCTGATGTAAAGGAGGCTTTGTGTGGGGGGTCTCTGATGAAAGGGGGCGCTGTGTGGAGGTGGGTTTGATGTGTGGGGTCTCTGATGTAAGGGGGGCTTTGTGTGGGGGTCTCTAAAGGAAGGGGGGGTCTCTTATCTAAAGGGGGCTCTGTGAAGGGGTCTCTTATCTAAAGGGGGCTCTGTGTGGGGGGTCTCTGATGTAAGGGGGGCTGTGTGGGGGGTCTCTGATGTAAGGGGGGCTGTGTGGGGGGGTCTCTGATGTAAGGGGGGCTTTGTGTGGGGGGTCTCTGATGTAAGGGGAGCTCTGTGTGGGGGGGTCTCTGTAAAGGAGGCTTTGTGTGGGGGGTCTCTGATGTAAAGGGGGCGCTGTGTGGGGGGTCTCTGATGGAAGGGGGAGCTGTGTGGGGGTCTCTGATTTAAGGGGGGCTCTGTGTGGGGGGGTTTGATGGAAGGGGGGCTTTGTATGTGGGGGGCTCTGTGTGGGGGTCTCTGATGTAAGGGGAGCTCTGTGTGGGGGGTCTCTGTAAGGGGGGCTCTGTGTGGGGGTCTCATGTAAAGGAGGCTTTGTGTGGGGGGTCTCTGATGGAAGGGGAGCTCTGTGTGGGGGGTCCCTGATGTTAAAGAGGCTTTGTGTGGGGGGTCTCTGATGTAAGGGGAGCTCTGTGTGGGGAGTCTCTGATGTAAGGGGGGCTCTGTGTGGGGGTCTCTGATGTAAGGGGGCTCTGATGTAAGGGGAGCTCTGTGTGGGGGGTCTCTGATTTAAGGGGGGCTCTGTGTGGGGGGTCTCTGATGTAAAGGAGGCTCTGTGTGTGGGGGTCTCTGATGTAAGGGGGCTCTGTGGGGGGGTCTCTGATGTAAGGGGGCTCTGTGGGGGGGTCTCTGATGTGAGGGGGGCTCTGTGTGGGGGGTCCCTGATGTAAGGGGGGTGGTCTGTGGGGGTCTCTGATGTAAGGTGGGCTCTGTGGGGGGATCTCTGTAAGGGGAGATATGTAAGGGGGGCTCTGATGTAAGGGGTGCTTTGTGTGGGAGGGCTCTGATGTAAGGGAAGCTTTGTGTGGGGGAGGGTCTCTGTAAGGGGGGCTCTGATGTAAGGTGGGCTCTGTGTGGGGGGTCTCTGATGTAAGGGGGGTCTCTTTGGGGGGTTTCTGATGTAAGCGGGGGTCTCTAATGTAAGGGGGGCTAAGTTATTAGTGATCATAAAAAAGAAAAGTCAAATAAAGTGCAAGAAAATGTGCAGGGTGCGGGGGGGGGCACCACAGGATTAGCTCGCACAGGGCGCATGAACACCTAAGGCCGGCCCTGTGCAGAGATGTCTGCTCATGCCTTCCAAAGTTTAGAGGAGCTCCTTTTTTGGCTTTAAAATCTAGGTTGGCCTAATTTGCAAACTTTGATGTCGGATGTTTACCGCCCCTCTTGTGCCATCAGATCATGCCAGCAGCAGTTGGTTCTACTGAACTGTTGAATAAATACATTGCACCTAATATAAAGGTTAAGTTCAGGAGAAAACTTGTAGATTCAAGAACCCAATCATAACCACAGTGTCCCCACAGTCCTGCCTCCCAACAGGTTATTCTTCTTGCATATATTTATTTGCTTGTGGGACCTAAAAAAAAAAGTGTCCTAAACCCTCCTTGGGCTTTGCTAGGGCATAAATTTGCAGTGACATTTCAGTGTTGGTAGCTTGCTCTTAAAATATAGCAATCCTCTCTGGAAACCACTGCATTTTTGTGGTTGGAGCAAGAACTTAAAGCGTAACTCCACTTTTGTTGAGGAAAAAAAACATTCCCTCTGGGCAATCTATGTACATTGGAATACAATATTAAAACGGCGCTACCAGGCATATAAAAACGAATAATGTGCACTAAAAATCTCTGAGATCAATATTGTTAAAAAAGTGCAACAGTGCTAGGAAAATATATACTCATAAAATCACATAAATACATACAAATTATGTCCCATATAAATGGTTAAAGTGAAGAAAAACATATACTAACTATAAAGTGCAAAAGGTGCAGAAATTATTTTTAAATCGATATACTGTAGTGCAGTCCAAAAATGGCGAATAGTCCACTTGTATATAAAGTGCTGAATATCGTGCTCCACACAAAGTGCCCAGTGCTTCCAAAGAGCCCTCTTGGGGATCAACTCACCAGACTTATGAGAATTCAGAGCCTTATGTACATCAAGCAACACCTCCAAATCAAACTCCAACCTCAGATGCAGTATACTGCACAGCCTGGGTGTCCCCCAGGGTAACAATGGGAATGAGCCTCCAAAGAATCTTTGATCTCCACCAAGATTCCTCTAACCCAGAATATCAGACAAAAGAAGGGGAAGGAGCCGAAAATAGTGAGGCCCGCAAGGTAATTTTTGGCTCCTTCCCCTTCTTTTGTCTGATATTCTGGGTTGGAGGAATCTTGGTGGAGATCGAAGGTTCTTTGGAGGTTCATTCCCATTGTTACCCTGGGGGACACCAAGGCTGTGCAGTATACTGCATCTGAGGTTGGAGGCTGATTTGGAGGTGTTGATTGATGTACATAAGGCTCTGAATTCTCATAAGTCTGGTGAGTGGATACCCAAGAGGGCTCTTTGGAGTCACTGGGCACTTTTTGTGTGGAGCACGATATTCAGCACTTTATATACAAGTGGACTATTCACCATTTTTGGACTGCACTACAGTATATCGATTTAAAAATACGTTTTGCACATTTTGCACTTCATATTTAGTATATATTTTTCTGCACTTTAACCATTTATATGGGACATAATTTGTATATATTTATGTGATTTTAGGAGTATATATTTTCCTAGCACTGTTGCACTTTTTTGACAATATTGATCTCAGAGATTTTTAGTGCACATAATTCGTTTTATATGCCTGGTAGCGCTGTTTTAATATTGTATTCCATTGTCTTCTTAGTTCTTTTCTAAGTGTACAGCAGCTGCAGGTAGCACCTACACTTATTTAGCGCGGGTTTTAATATTTTTTATCCACAATCTATGTACTTTGCAAGGATTAGAACAACCTTTTGTTATTCTGAAGAAATCACTGTTTGTTCCTCTGTGCCTCTGTGTTGAGTGGGTCTAATGGGAATGGTTTCATAATAATCAGCTGTGCAGCTGCAGAGCTATAATGAGAAGCTGCTGGATCTGCATCCCTTTTAGACGTGTTCCTATTGGGAGTATCCCACCAAAAATGACATTTTTGTTGCAGGGGATGCCTGAAATCTGACTTTTATCTTAGGCTCACCAACATTACCATTAGTCTTACATAAATATCGCTGCGCCAAGTGAAAATTAATAATAGTTGTGCATATTCAGAATCAACAATATTAAACTTATTAAAAGCAAATCAATGCAGATAATAGGTGCAATAAAGTGCAAAACATTATAGGATGATCATTTAAAATTACAAGGCACATTAACAGGAAAAAACAATCCCCATAATCATATAGGAGACTAAATAAGAATATATATAAATATAACAGATACCATTACTTATTTCTATATTCTGAGCCTACTCCCTATATAGGAGTAGGATGGGAGTAGGCTCCGAATATAGAAATAAGTAATGGTATCTGTTATATTTATATATATTCTTATTTAGTCTCCTATTTGATTATCGGGGATGTTTTTTCCTGTTAATGTGCCTTGTAATTTTAAATGATCATCCTGTAATGCTGCCGGTACCGCTATTCAGAGTGCGAGCTGGATTCAGGGCATGGCGCTGCGCACCACAGCATTGTTTCCAGGAGTTGGGCAGGTTATCATTAACCTGGCACTACATAGGACGGACGGTCTGTTCAGGCTCCACCCCGCTGACGAAGTCATCCGACGTAACGCGTACGGCGGGAGGAGCCTGCTCACAGTACGTCTGTTCCTAGGAAGTCCTGTCACTACGATCTGTCTGCTGTTTCCAGTCCGCACTGCTTAAGTGCAAGGGAATGTGAGTCTATTTGTCCTTTTGATTTTCCAATAAAGCATTTGTAACTGAGAACATTAGATCCTATTTACCTTTTATTTTTCTGCTGTGATCCCTATCGCACTTGAAGGGCAGTTAAAGTGGAAGGAGTGGAGTAAATAGGCTGCTGATCTAAACGATATCTATGCGTGTATGACTCCTTGGAGTCTATCCTTGAGGTGAGCTGCTATTTTGGCACCAGTCACTAGGAGCACATGTGTGGAGTGTGGAGCACTGTGGCACTTGAATTACTGAATACAGATGAAGATCGAGAGCATTTGAATTGATTTTTGTTTATTTATTCACTGAGCCTTTGGGTTTGATTATTGAATATTCACCTGATCACTGACACTGGGACTGTTTTGCACTTTATTGCACCTATTATCTGCATTGATTTGCTTTTAATAAGTTTAATATTGCTGATTATGCACAACTATCATTAATTTTCACCTGGCGCAGCAATATTTATGTAATTTTATTCATTGGTGTTTTGTGTATTGCACTGATTGTATGCGGCCTTGTGCGTTTATTTATACACTATTTACACATACGGTTTGTGCTGATTATATTACCCATTATTACCATTAGTCTGCCTATCACACAAGTAGGAAATATGTTTCTCTTTCGTTCGTTGACCGACACAGGTCTCCATATTCAGAACCATAGGGTTATATTGCCCCCTACAGGAGTAGGACACTAGTCAGAAAAAAGATTTGACTATGCCTGTGGGCAGTCCTAGGTGGTACATATCCCCCTCTCTGCTATAGGCCTTCAGTTTTTTCTTTTTTTTTTGCCTAGTCAAGAGTAAGGACCTAGTTCCCTGCCGGGATCTCTGGTCCTGGCATTTTTTCTTTTTACATGGCATTTTTATCTTCTAAATTTTACTGTGATATCTACAATCAACTGCCGGACTGGGCAATGGACTGGGTGTTTAGATCCAGTGGTCTCCCAAGTCTGGCCAGTAAGCGCACGCAGCCCAGAGCTCAGTGCTGGGTTGGCCACGACAAAGCCCCACTGGAAGAACAGATCTGCAGGTTTTCATAATCATTTTTTTTTGGTGGTACCTGTGGGCCATCTTGGTACCCCCCCCCCCTCCAGTGCAGTAGGTTGGCAAATGGTAGGGAATGGTGTGCTGAACTGTACTGGGGGGCACGCCGCCGGCAGGTGGGCTTCACGGCTGAGGGGGGGGGGGTTGCTAGCCGCTGCTGGTGGTCCATTGCCAAGATCCCTCCTCTCCATGGTGGCTGTTGTCAAGGCTCCAGGGATCCCTCCCCTGTCTCATCTGTCTCATTAGGTCCTGAATCTGACTCTGCCGCCGTGGACGTGGCCCACCATGCGAGGTTTGTAGCCACGCTCCCTGACCTATTGGATAGTGAGTATGATTCCTCTACACTTGTGGCTGCGCACGGGTAGGTGGTAGTTGACGCACTGATTACATCGGTGCAGAAGACTTTAAAAATGGAGGATGCAGCTTAGACTGCGACGGAGGTGCCTGTTCCCTTTTGCACCCACATGCTGTCTCGCATGGCAAAATTGTTTCCTTATTTTTCCTATTTTGACAAGTTTGGCTATAAAGATTGGGAGCATCCAAACACCCCTTTGTGGTTCGATCTGGCTGACAGATATGTGGAGTCTGTGGCCAGCAATATGTTTACTATTGCTGGTTTAGCGCTGAGGTCAGTCCTGGCCATTGCCTTGGTGTCGCAAACACTGAGTGGGCTAAACATTTGCACCGTGACCTAGAGCGTGAACAGGTTCCCCCTTCTTTTTCTGAGTTGGCGGACCAGTTGGTCCAGGGGCTGCAGTTTGTCTCCTATGCCTCTTTGGATGCGGCTCCCCTGATTTTTAAGCTATCTGTTTCGGCAGTGATGCTTAGGCGTGTATTGTGGCTTGAGTGTTGGTCTGCGGACCAGACTTCTAAAAAAAAAACTGACTGATTTTACCCTTTCAAGGCGATTGCCTGTTCGGGGCTACCATGGATGACATCATGAAGAGTACCTTTCTTCCACAGTCTGGGAAGGTAAAAGAACCTTGTCGCAGACGTGGCCAGTCTTTCTGGGCTCAAAGTTTTATATTTTTTTTTTTTTTGTCCCTCCAGGGTCTACTGAAAAGGGTTTAAAACCTTTCAAGTCCTCCTCAGAAGGTTCCAAGTGGCCCTGGTCTGGCAAGCCTAGAGTGGGATTCTCTAGACCCGCAGGCAAGACTCCTTCAGCTTGAAGATGCACCCTCACCCATGCCTTGAGTGGGGGGGGGGGGGGGTATCTTCGCTGGTTTCTGGGCCCATGGACCTCCTTGGTAAATGACAAATGGGTCCACGAAGTGATACTGTCCTGTTACAAGAGTTTCGTTCTCGCCCTCTGGAAAGGTTTTTTCCTTCTAATGTGCACCTGTCCCCGGACGGATTGCAAGCTCTCTTCGGGGTGGTGCAAGACCCGTTGCTTCGGTGTGTGATTGTCCTGATTCCGGTATTGGAACGGTTTCAAACCTGTTTACGTTCTAAAAGGAGGGCAAGGTACGTCCCATTCTGGACCTCAAGGTCCTGAATTGCTTTGTGTGGATACAGAAATTCAGAATGTAGTCCATTCGCACAGTGGTGACATCTCTACATCAGTGAGATTTTCTTGCCTCTATCGACATCAAGGATGCTCACCTGCACATTCCAATATGTGCCTGACACCAGCGCTTCCTCCGTTGTGTTATGGGAGAGGAGCACTATCCATTCATGGCGTTACCCTTTTATTGTCACCTCCACTCCTCGAGTCTTCACAAAAGTGTTGGCCCCGCTTCTGGCATTGCTACGTCAGCGGGGGATTGCTGTACTGGGCTACCTGAATGACCTCCTCTTGTGAACGGAATCCTCTGCTGTCTTGATGGACAACATGGAGATCACTATACAGACAGACAGAACAGAGTTTGGTTAGTTTCTAAATTACCAGAATTCTGCTCTGATTCAATCCAGAAAATTGAATTATGTGGATCTGTCTCTGGATTCAGCTCTAGCCAGAGTGTTCCTTCCTCTAGACAAATTCCAGAAGTTGTATGCTGCGATTCATTTACTGCTGTCCAGCAGGTGGTCCTCCCTCAGACTTGCATGCAGGTGCTGGGCCTGATTGTATCTACCTTCTATCCGTAGGCGTAGCCAAGTCTTTTTACTGCCTAGTGTCCTACTCCTGTAGAGGGCAATATAACCCTATAGTTCTGAATATGGAGAGCTGTGTCCATCAAATAACTGGGAAATGGATTTTCCAGTAAGTACAAAAATCCCATTTTCTGGGGTGTATTCAGTACACATTCTCTGTACAGAACAACTCCCGGTAGCTAAAGTCAGGTCCATAAATATTGGGACATTGACACAATTCTCATCTTTTTGGCTCTTTACACCACCACAATGGATTTGAAATGAAACAAACAAGATGCGCTTTAACTGCAGACTTTCAGCTTTAATTTTAGGGTATTTACATTCAAATCAGGTGAAAGGTGTAGGAATTACAACAGTTTGTATATGTGCCTCCCACTTTTTAATGGACCAAAAGTAATGGGATAATTGGCTGCTCAGCTGTTCCATGGCCAGGTGTGTGTTATTCCCTCATTATCCCATTTACAAGGAGCAGATAAAAGGTCCAGAGTTAATTTAAAGTGTGCTATTTGCATTTGGAATCTGTAGCTGTCAACTCTCAATATGAGACCCAAAGAGCTGTCACTATCAGTGAAGCAGCCATCATTAGGCTGAAAAAACAAAAAAATCCATCAGAGAGAGAGCAAAAACATTAGGTGTGGCCAAATCAACTGTTTGGAACATCCTTAAAAAGAGAGAATGCACCGGTAAGCTCAGCAACACCAAAAGACCCGGAAGACCACGGAAAACAACTGTGGTGAATGACCGAAGAATTCTTTCCCTTGGTGAAGAAAACACCCTTCACAACAGTTGGCCAGATCAAGAACACTCTCCAGGAGGTAGGTGTATGTGTGTCAAACTCAACAATCAAGTGAAGACTTCACCAGAGTAAATACAGAGGGTTCACCACAAGATGTAAACCATTGGTGAGCCTCAAAAACAGGAAGGCCAGATTAGAGTTTGCCAAATAACATCTAAAAAAGCCTTCACAGTTCTAGAACAACATCCTATGGAAAGATGAGACCAAGATCAACTTGTACCAGAGTGATTGGAAGAGAAGAGTATGGAGAAGGAAAGGAACTGCTCATGATCCAAAGCATACCACCTCATCAATGAAGCATGGTGGTGGTAGTGTCATGGCGTGGGCATGTATGGCTGCCAATGGAACTGGTTCTCTTGTATTTGTTGATGATGTGACTTCTGACAAAAGCAGCAGTATGAATTCTGAAGTGTTTGGGCAATATTATCTGCTCATATTTAGCCAAATGCTTCAGAACTCATTGGATGGTGCTTCACAGTGCAGATGGACAATGACCCGAAGCATACTGCGAAAGCAACCAAAGAGTTTAAGGGAAAGAAGTGGAATGTTATGCAATGGCCAAGTCAATCACCTGACCTGAATCCGAATGAGCATGCATTTCACTTGCTGAAGACAAAACTGAATGGAAAATGCCCCAAGAACAAGCAGGAACTGAAGTCATTTGCAGTAGAGGCCTGGCAGAGCATCACCAGGGATGAAACTCAGCATCTGGTGATGTCTATGCGTTCCAGACTTCAGGCTGTAATTGACTGCAAAGGATTTGCAACCATGTATTAAAAAGTGAAAGTTTGATTTATTTTATGGCAGCAGGGAAGACCAGAGCAAGATATCTGCTGGAGAGAGCACAATATTCTGACAAAGAAGTGCAGAGACATGGCTTAAATCAAGAAGATTGTGGGAGGAGCAAAGAGTTCATGGTTCAAGACAAACCAGGTTCAAGGCAGGTTCATGCAATGAATTGTCCATCATTCCAGGTGGCTCAGCAAGAATAAACATTGCCTGAGAGCAGAGATTCTGGGTTCAAATCCAGGCCCTGACCGTCATTTACTGGCCCCTTCCTTTTATGAATGGACACAGTGACTGATTGTATCTATCCATAACGAAAGCATAGTAAACAGGCGCATTCAGTACCAGTTTACTATGCATCTGTTTGTGAATGAATGGGAAGCAGCTCAGTAGAGGGCTAATCCTGTTCATTCATTCTGAGCAGCTGAGACTGCAGAGATTGAGGTAAAAAAATAAAACATAACTACTGACCCCTGTCCACTGCTTTACTGACTGACACCATTCACTGTCCTACTGGCATGGTCAACTGCTCTACTGACTTGCACTGTCCACTTTTAGGTAGACTAAGTTTTTTTACAGTGACATTTGTTTTATTATATTTTTCTAAGTTTTCCTTACTTTTTAGTTGGGCCCTAATTTCTTTAAACCAAAAGAAAAAGGATGTTGCACCCCAGTGATCTTTGATCTCATGTTGTTCAAGTAGGTCTCCACCTCTCAAAGGTTGCCTACCCTTGCTCCAGGGTATTCAAAAGAATTGGAGAGGTATGTCTGAATGTGGACAGTATCTCCAAAATCGTTTGAATTCCCTTCTCAATATGTTAATAAAGATCTGAAATAGCTCTTCAGGCGCTTGGAGTATCGTGGTGCATGGTGGTATTTGGGGGGGAGGGCGGCACCCCTAGTTAAATTTTTGCATTGGGCCCACAAACTTTAGACTATTCCCCTGCATGGGTACACTGTGCTGCAGGGAAACCACATCGAAGCAGTGAAAAAGGGGCCTTATTTATAACCAAACCCACTAAATGGAAAAAACAGTGCTGAACTAACACGTTGTCTTGTCTTACACTGTCAGATGACCATGGCTGCACTTTAGGTGTTTGCTTATATGTTGGTTTAGGCTTTAGAATATTGCACCTGGGTATCCTCAAAACCTGAGGTCTTTGTATACACAATACACATTTTCACAACTTCCATGGCCAATATTTTGCCCATTCCAGATCTCCTATGCCTGCCTGCAGATTGGCTTTAAGATAATAAGTGATGTTCCTGATTTAGACCATCATTTGCCACAATTAGGATGTTGCACTATTCTAAAGGGCTTTTATGGCAGTAGCATGTGCTCATTATTTCACATGGAGGTTTTCTAGTTGTCAGCCAGGCACAAACCTTCATTCTGTGTCCTAAAGAAGGGAAGTACTGTAAAGGTAACATCAACACCACCCAGTAATGAATGCAGCAGGCACCAGCACTCTGGTAACTCATTTGAAAATGGGCATGTATGGAAAATGAACTGCTACAGTGAACCAAAGTCATTCTGTCAGTACTGCAGGAAATGATTATTGGATCCTGGCGTCTTTGTTTGCACTGTTGATAAATCTAGTGTAAAGGCTGGCTTCGTACGAGCTGCAGGTCACAGCAGGGAGCCCGGTGTATCCCTTTTCACCGTATCGGGCAAAATTTTTGCCTGAATTTGGACCTGAAACAGAGCCAAAGGTGCACAGGACCCTTTTCCAGTGTGGACCGTGGCCGCCCCGGAGGTGTGTGAAGCGGCTCCATTTAGAGTCAGTCACACTCTCTTGTCATGCAAATTGGATGCAGGGAAACCCGCATCCAATTTGCATAAGTGTGAACCCAGCCTAAAAGGTATGTATTTGAATTTGTTGACTCTTTCAACATATTTGAAGAGATCTTCGTTCAAACAGTCCCCTTAGCACAAATGACTTCTTGATCGCATTTTGTATAACTTTCCACCATTCTCTGAGGGGCCACTTCCTGCAAAATTCTTTCAGTTTGCACAATGTATGTGGATTTCCTTGCAGGACGTGATGTTTTCCCACATTTCAGGAGGATTCAAACTGGTTGGACTAGAACATTCCATATCCCCCTAAATTTTTTATTTTTTTTGGCCATTTTTTGTTGTATTCGCTAGTGTGCTTTGGATCATTATTATGTTGAAGGATCATTTTCTGATTCACCCTTTAGACAGATGTTCTTATTAACCACTTAAGCCCCAGCCCTATTTCGGACACTTTTTGTTTACAAGTTAAAACTAGTATTTTTTCCTAGAAAACTACTTAGAACCCCCAAACATTATTTATATTTTTTTAGCAAAGACTCTGGAGAATAAAATGTCGGTCATTGCAATATTTTTTGTCACGCGGTATTTGTGCAGCAGTCATTAAAACGCCATTTTTTTGGAAAAATTTTGAAAAATCAAATTTCACTGCATTTAAAAAATACTAAACAGTAAAGTTAGCCTATTTTTTTTGTATATTGTGAAAGATGATGTCACGCCGAGTAAAGTGATACCCAACATGTTATGGTTTAAAATTACGCCCCCCCCCCGTGGGATGGCGACAAACTTCGGTCGATAGAGATCTCAATAGGTGACACTTTAAATTTAACGGTTACCAGTTTAGAGTTAGAGTGTAGTTCTTTTTCTTTAATTATCGCCCATGCTCTGGCGATCGCGGCGATACCTCGCACGTGTGGTTTGAACAGCGATTTCATTCGCGGCTCGACTTCCGTATACGTTTCTTTTTGTGCACGAGCGAACGGTGACGGGGGCGGCTAAATTTTTTTTTTCCTATTTATTTTATTTATTTTTTAAATTTATTACAGGTTTTTAAAAAAAAAAAAAATCTGATCACTTTTATTGCTGTCACAAGCAATGTAAACATCCCTTGTGACACCAATATGTAGTGACAGGTACTCTTTATGGAGGGATCGAGGGTCTAAAAGACCCTAGACCCCTCCACTACACTTCCATGTTTGCAAAACGCCGAAAACTGCGTTTTTGCGTACAGCCGTTTTTTAAATTTTCCGCCTTTTGCAGCACAGTCACCGGAAGTGACGTCATGGACTCCGCCTCCATGTTACATCATCGGAGACCCCATCAAAGCTGTTTCTGGCTTTGATCGGGACTCCATCCAGCCGGCGGACGTGCCGGCTGGGTGCTCGGGGCTCTCGGTGGGACGGGAGGCCCGAGCAAAGTCACGGAAGGCGGCCGGAGGGGGGGGGGGGACGTCCCCTCCCAC